>NC_140965.1:17340208-17415208 GCF_056783735.1 Eptatretus burgeri | reverse complement strand
CCAATTACATCAATCATTCCCCACCGGTACAAAATGTGTCGCACACATTTTCTACCTCATATTCTGAGCCTCCAAGTGTGCTGCACCTGGAGGTTGGCCTAGCAGTGTTCCCATTTGAACCACCAGCTCATGGTGTCAGGAACTCCGGTTCAAATCCACATACAGTGGCTTCGTCCATCGTCTACTCATATTCTTGTAATTCACATAAGAGTACACTGATGTCTCCTCATGTCTTTGTCCTACCTCGGATATATGAATGAGCTTCTCCACCCACGAACCTTATATCACTGTATAAAAAGGTAAAATACCACCTCCATATATTGTACTGCATTCATTGTACCACATTCAACAAACAGCTCAATTGAACCAAACTTGTTCTTTTACATCAGGTCGAGGAGATGAAGTAATGGTGACCCCTTTGGCATTAGCAGGCATGTGAGTGACATGATCTGGATTTTAAAGGGAGAATTTTCCATTGACGGAGAAAGACATTGAAAGAGAAGTCAGGCCGAGGTGCCAAACCTCGACTGGGACCCGAATGACTGGGTAAAAGCAGATTGTGCCGATGGATTCAGGACGAAAGACCTGTGAGTGAAACAAGTATGGTGAACTGGTGGTGGTTGCTCCGGTGATGGTCAGGTATTTCACCAAATGAATGTTTCTTCGGCCCTTTTTTGTCTTCACACGAAGCGAGACGTCACCCTCGGACGCCGGGAGAAGGGTGTCTCGTGAAGTCGACTGGAAAGACTTGGGGAAACGGGAGACACCAGAGTATATGGACTGGTGACTGCAAAGATGCCACAGAAAAAGAGGTTCCAATCCTCCGAGGAATCTCGTGGTGTTGGCCAGCTGCAATCACTCTCCCTTCACCGTCGGTACCTTCCGCTGTTGTGCGGTTTGCCTTGTCGCCGGCGACGCCATTACTCTGTCCTCTCTCACTTCTGGGTGTGCTCTGGCTTTCAAAAGGAATTAGCCACTGTGGCTAATCCAGGTTTAGAATGATTAGCCACAGGAGAAAGGAAATAGCTACATATTTTATTCAAAAGTTTTTTTTTTTTGCAATATGAAATAATAAGTTGATTTTAAGGCGGATGTGTGAGTTTGATGGGTGAGGTTGGTTGGATGAGTGAGTTGGATTGTTCAGATTGGTTGGATGAGTGAGTTTGACGTGTGAGATTAGTTGAATGAACGACCATCAGGGGAGGTGGTGATTGTGAGGGATGGTGGTGGTGGTGATGGTGTGTGTGTGTGTGTGTGTGTGTGTGTGTGTGTGTGTGTGTGTGTGTGTGTGTGTGTGTGGGGGGGGGTGGGGTATGGTCGTTGTGCCTTTAGTAGGTGGTAGTGGGGGATGGGGATGGTTGTGGACCAGGATTGGACCAACCTCATGCCAGTCAAACTCACTCATCCAACCAATCTCACCCAACAACTTCACTCATCCAACCAATCTCACACATCAAACTCACACTTCCAACCAATGTCACACATCAAAGTCACACTTCCAACCAATGTCACACATCAAACTCACTCATCCAACCAATCTCACACATCAAACTCACTCATCCAACCAATGTCACACATCAAACTCACTCATCCAACCAATGTCACACATCAAACTCACTCATCCAACCAATGTCACACATCAAACTCACTCATCCAACCAATCTCACACATCAAACTCACTCATCCAACCAATCTCACACATCAAACTCACACTTCCAACCAATGTCACACATCAAACTCACACTTCCAACCAATCTCACCCATCAAACTCACTCATCCAACCAATCTCACCCATCAAACTCACTCATACAACCAATCTCACCCATCAACTTCACTCATACAACCAATCTCACCCATCAACTTCACTCATACAACCAATCTCACCCATCAACTTCACTCATACAACCAATCTCACCCATCAACTTCACTCATCCAATCAATCTCACCCATCAACTTCACTCATCCAACCAATGTCACACATCAAACTCACTCATCCAAACAAACTCTTTCATCCAAACAAACTCGTCCTACTACAGGTACTACCACGGATTGTGTCAAAACTCACCCGGCAACCACTGACCCAACGAAGCATGTAGCGCCGAATCATTCTGGAAATTTTTTTTTTTTTTTAATTAAAATAAAATTTTGAGACGAGAATCATGGGAATCATGCGTAATTTCGGTCGATTTTTTTTTTTACTCGAAACTAGTTTAAAACTACTAAAGTTAGTACATATAAGCTTGTACAAAATCACGCGTGATTCCGGTAATCAAAACATACAAAATGGCGGCCGTCTCAACGAAGGTTGAATTCTGTGCTAAAATCACCCAAAATTCGTCTAAAACTGGTAAAAAAAAAAAACCCACTAAAACATGGATGAGCCACAGTGGCTAATGGGTGGTTTAAAATATTAGCCACAGGTAAGGGGATCCAGCACGTGCTGGATCCTTTCTCATTCTCAGTGCCTTTATACCGATGGTTATCCTGAAGTGTTAGTACAGGCCATGGAGTGGAGATTATCTCTTTGTGAACTGCCTGTGGTTTTTGTTCTGCTGGTGTGAATGTATTTTGTGGAATCTTTCACTCAATATCCACCCTGGGGATATTCGAGGATTGTGTTGTTGCTTTTCAAAGACCTTGGATTTTCCACAACAACTGCTCAACATGAACTGTCCAGTGACTGGTCACCTGATGCCATGTTAGTGTTGTTGTGAACCATGTCCTGAGATCCACTAACTTGTTTGTTTTTCATTAATTGGTTTTATACCTGGTATTTATTGTCAGTGATGTTTAACTTATTATTGTCGCCGATCTCATTTCGCTGTTGGGAGACCGGAATTGGGGAGCATTAAAATCCATGGCTTGGGAACCCCTTTATGTACACTTCATATTTCCAACTCCGTCACAACTTGAGAAAAGAATAAAATGTTATAAATATGATTAATTCGTGTTGGTTAATGTTATCGAAACCGTTTTGGTTTAGCTCTTTTGATGGGACAAAGCAGTCTGTCATTGGTTTATCCCAATGTCTGTGACTCTGCTCAATACAGCTTCTCAAGATAAGACAAATGAAGAAAAAAAAAAAACAAAGCTTCTGGAACATTCTTAGAGTTACCTGAAAGTTTATCCTGCTTTGTAATCATCACAATAAGGTGCCTGCAGTTTAATGTCACCCTGCTGGATGCCTTTGTTGACATTGACAGGCTGCTGATGTCATTCCGGGGGCAGCCTTGGGACAGGTTGTACCGAGGGCTGAACCAATGAGAGACAACATTGTGATTGTCCTTGCAGTGGGGGTTCTAAGGTGGGACTTTCTGTGACTTTGGAGAAGTTTATATTCAGGGTTAAGGAGTTTAATCCCACCTGGCAGGCAGGCAGGAAGACTGTGCTGTCGAAACCCGAGACTGTGTCCATGCAGCTACTGCAGTGAATCGTTCGTCGAGATGAATATCAACGCAGCAAAAGCACAACAGTGCTGTTTGGCTTTTTTTGTTTGGGTCGACTTTGTACTTTCACTTGGATTTGTTGAAGTAAAAGCTTGTAAAAATGGGGCTCTGAGTAAACTTACACTTCTGCATCTCCACTTAAAATGATTTGTGATTGATTGGGCCTCAATCCATCCATGGTAACTTATATCATACCCCTCCAAGTTAAAGGTCAAGGTCAAATTTTGTTCAAAAAAAACAAACAACACTTATTTAGTGTTGCTTGCACATCATTGCTCAGCTTTGCCGATACGGAACCTCAAAGACTGCTTGGCCTTCCAAGATGTTTTTGCATCAAAAGAGTGTATCTGCACTGAGGATGTGCATCTGATTAATTGATTCGTGTCCTCGACCTACTTTTTGGGATTGTGACCCAATGAACAAAAAACACACTTTTGATCACAACTTGAATAATTTTCGTCCGATTTTCATGATGTGAGTTTTATGGATAGATTATAGATGGAGACACATTTTCTTCATTTAAACTCTATCCCTAAATGTTGAAGGTCAAGGTCATATGGTAGTCCAAAAAAAAAAATGCCATCATTGATTGGATCGCAGGCCAAGGGTAAGTCGCAGGCGATCACCAAGGGAAAGCCTTCACCAGTCGGGGGAGGCATACCCTTGGCGATTGCTTTATGTTCGCAGATATATAGTTTCCATAGTTTTTCAAACAAGGTTCACAAAAGAGTAAAAGCTCACTTTCAAAGCTGCACATTCCATTTTTCCTCATTCTCATACAAACATGGGTAAAATACAGGGCTCTCGGCCTTACAGATACAAATGACAAGGTCATCTAACTTTGGCATGAAGACTTTTAAACAATAGTAAATGCTTTTCCTCAAGGATAACACAACTCCTGCCACTGCCAGACAAACACATTGGAAGCATTTCTTTGTTGCGTTTCACCGAGGCGACTAATGACATGAGCCATTCAAGGACCACAGTTTCAAACTATGGGGATCATCAACTTGGACCTGGTATTTGATAAAAGCAGCTTTCTTACAAATGGAGCAGAAAAAGAGGATGTATATTGTTTACCCCAGGTAGCGTCTTCATGTTGTGTAGAGCATTCTGAGCATCCAGTGCAGCTTTTCTGGTGTAGAACGTAACAAAACAGCAGCCTGCGGTGAGCAACACACATCCAGGAATGGACACTCAATGTGAGCAAAATAAACCCTACAACAGGCTCACGGATGATAATTATGACATTGGCAGAAATGCTTTAACACCAGGCGAGTTACTTACTCAACAATTACTAAGACTCATGTTTGATGTATGCATCACTTAAAAATAAAGAAAGACACCACAACCGAATGGACAAGCCATCATTGAACCCTGAACACCATGTACCATCTACTGCAGAAATTTGGATGACCACCAGGAGAAATCAGTGTTACTTTTCCACTCCATGTTGCTCTGCTCGAGAGTGAAACTCAATACCGACGTACAGACAGATGTTTATAAATGTATGCTCATCAATCAAAAAGGAAGAATGTTCCTTTTTCTTAGTCTTCTTATTGTTATTGTAACTATTATGTCTATATGAAGGGGCTGACAGGATGGCCCACAAGTACGCATACTCGCCTCTAGGCTGTCGAGCCTGGGTTTGAATCCCAACTCAGCTATAAACTGTCATCCTAGTATTTCACAGGAAGGGCGATTCATCAATAAGTGTGCCATCCTTCGGATGGATGTTAAATGGGCGGCCCATCCACTAGCATTCTTTGGTGGACGGTAAAGATCCCACGGTGCCCTTCACGAAGAGTCGGAGAGCTATCACCGGCACCACGGCCAAATTATAAATTCCTGCCCCAAGCAGCAGAGTCCTTGCCCTCACCATCAGTGGCACAGCCGAACCCTCAACCAATGATGCCACCCCGCAGCATTGTGCCACATAAGAACAAAGAAGAACTATATAGAGGACCAGGTCTTGCTGGAATCGACTGGCCAGACCTGACGTTCAACTATGACAAGAATTTGTGATTTGTTCAGGGTGCTCGTGATAATTTGCCGACTCTTCACAAGACAACGTGGGATGTTTAAAATCCAGCAATGACCAATGCGGACTGATCGGTCCTCCGGTGTAACGCCCATCCAACGAATGGAGCAAGCTTGATGGCTCGCCCTGCAGGAAAACAACATGGTGACGGTTTATATAGCTGGATCAATATTTGAGCCCTGGCTGGAGGTGAGTACACATACCTCTAAGCTATCCTGCCAGCCCTAGTGAAGAGAGAACCAATGGAGGGGAATGAAACGAGCAGCCTGTGTCGGCGTTCCATGGAGATCAAGACTTCCAGCTGCAAATTGTGGCCAAAAGGGCTGCACCACGAACAGCACAGTTACATCGTTTCACAGATATCAACTACACGTTCATATTAGCTGTGGCACAGTGTGAGGAACACTATAACATGTAATTTGTGCCGACAAGTCCTCATTATGTTGTGCATTGCATTATTCTTCAAATGCACGGTGCAATGTTTTTTCAGGTTGGCTCTGTGCGCTTCTTGGGTGGTGCAGAATGAAAGCTTGGTGTGAGTTGGTGGTAAAATAAAACAAGCAGGAATAAAACAAAGGAACTTCAAAATCCAAGTAGGAAACGCCAACAAGACGGTCTGATTGGTCTCCACACACAGGGCATTACCACGAACCACAACTTAAAAGGGACAGTGCGCAACGGTCATGTGGATTTCAAAATGTTTGTTGTAAAAGTCCCTTTTTAAACATAAGTCCGCTCATTAAAGATAACGTGATGATTTCAAAATACCTTCCTCACATGTATGTTATACATCAGGATACCTGGGGGGTGGTGTTCCTTCAGCAACTGGTTTGCTTGATTCAAAGCACTCAAGAAAACACTCTAACGGAACAGAGCGCCAGCACCGCTTAACAACATCTTGATTGTTGGAGTACCATGTGGAACACCAACATTGTGGTACTCGAACAGATGCTGCCCGGGCAGTTTTACTCAATTCTCTTGGGACAACAACTTCCCCAAAACAAATTCATTGTGTTAGCAGCGGCTACAGAGTACGAGGAAGAGGGAAAGGAAGAGGCCCCTGTCAAGCATATCTATGGACTCCTACCACTCACACTGTGCATGTTTTAATTACATGTTTTTGTAGGTCTTGAAGAATCCACTATAAACGGATGAGTTGTGTTCATTGGGTGGTTGCTAGACTACCGTTATTCTCAGGTTTTCCGTCTGTCTGTATGTATGTATGTAATGGGCAGCTCTGGAGGCCAGAGGAGTCAACCGATTTTGATGAAACTTGACCGGAAGTTCATACCAGGATCTAGTTGTATGCTTTTGAGCACCGTTGCTATGGATGCCATCATTGCCAAGCAACGAGACTTTGAAATTTTTGAAAAATCCCCCAAAAAATAAAAAATATATCGAAAATCAGAAAGAGTGGCTTCAGCGCTTTTATGTGCAATATAATCAATCTCTTTGTCAAAAATATTTCACCCCGATCTGTCAAAAACTGTATGACTAGCATGCAATTATATAGCGACCACCCATGTCGCCTACCGGCTTGTCAGTGTGTGTGTGTGTGTGTGTGTGTGTGTGTGTGTGTGTGTGTGTGTGTGTGTGTGTGTGTGTGTGTGTGTGTGTGTGTCCACTGTTTCTCTCGACAACCACTGGTCCGATCTAATTGAAACTGGCCAGGTATATTGCTGGGGACCTGAGTATGTGCCTTTTCAAGGTTTGATATTAATCGGACAACTGGTTCCCAAGTTATGGCCATTTATTACCAAACCAATGACAGGACACGTTGCTGCGTAGGCGTGGCCGTTGGGGAAGAGATCCTCAGTTACCGATGACAGGACACGTTGCTTGGCGTTTTGCACCCACAGTATCTATCTTCTATCTATAATTCCAGCAATCTCTGTTTGTTTGCCTTTTCAAGGTTTGAAATTAATCGGACAAGTGGTTCCCAAGTTATGGCCAAGTGAGAGCGCGTTCCCCATTACGGGTTACAACGTACGGACTTCCGGATAGTGATGACTTAATGTATTCTAATAATTTCTCGATTTCTTATGCGCATTTATAGATAAACACAATGCCCCAATCCAGTCGTCGTTCACGAGAGCGAAGGAACGGCCTGTGTGTTTGTTTGAAAGTTTTTTCTTTTTGTAAGTACGGTCACGCACGTATGGCCACACATGTACGGGCACGCAAGAGCGAAGGAACGGCTTGTGTGGTTGTTGTTTCTGGCACGTGGTTTGAAAGTTTTTTTAATTATTATTATTTTTTTGCACGTATCGGCCCACACTAGTAATAATAATACTAACAACAATAAGAACAGTCGTATCATTTGGCAATATAATAACGAACACTATAATCTTCACCCTGGCCCAAGCACATGTGGGCTTGGTGAAAAGGCAAGCTAATGCTCAAAGCAGTACGGCAGGTAGATATGCAACAGGGCCATGAAGACCAATGAAAATTTTGTCCAACGGACCAATGGGTCACGAGTTAGGATGAAAAGTATAAGTAAAAATTAAAGTATGAAATGCAAGCTTCGATAACGTTACGAGTACACATAACAAGGGTATGCCTCTGAGCATTTCTTAAGTTGTAATATGTTTTTTGAATTATATTACAACAGCCATTTTTGCTCACATAATGAAGCACATCTCTTGATCACTTGTTCTGCTGGCCGAGCGGCTCGTCGAGTGGCTTTCAAAGCAATTAATACGGAACGACTGGCTTGGAAAGCGATGGCAAGCTCTTTCCGAATGGAACACACACCTGGTCAAGGTGACCGTGAGTTGTTCTATCATATGAGTGTGTAACTCTGACGGGCAACAAATCCAAAGCTTTAAAACATACACATACAAGGATGTTTTTCTCTCCCTCATGATGCCACAACAACCCAAGCCACCCATCTTGAATTGAACACAATTATCCTTTTCACCCACTCTCCAAAAAAGCTTTCAAACAGAAAAAGATCCCTGGAAGTGTAAACACTTAGGCGAATTTACATTTATGTTAACACCAAAGAGAATGAAATGCTTTGGATGAAGCTTTCTAAGGTTCGGGTTTGCATGAAAATCAGTAAAAACTTGAACAAACTCGATCCCACACCATCGCAAATCTCCATGCCTCCCACATAAAGAAAACTTGAAAGATGGCAAAAGGTTCATCAGGAATGACCCAATATCAAATTGATTTTAATCATGTTCTTTCCCGTTTTGACCTCTTTTACCCCAAGTCCCCACCACCTACCCTCCCTCCTCCGGTGCATGAACCAGGGGGCTAATGCAAAAAAAAAAAAAAACATTACAACTTTTATGTATTCCCCCAATGTTGATGCAAATACAAAGCTTCATTTTAAAAAAAGGTTTAAGATGTGTCCGTAATTGCATCTTTCGGTATTTGACCCTTTGACCCCACCCAAGGGGGTGGATCAAAAAAAAATGACACTGCTCTTGTGCCTTCTTGCCATGTGGTGATCATAACCACCAAGTTTTGTTAATTTCTACCCAAGTGTTTCGGAAAAAAAAAAATAGCGTGACAGTCGGATGGACAGACAGACTGCCAGGCAAACAGACATACACTTAGGTAGACAGATGGAGCCGATTACAATATCAAAAACCATGGGGATAACGAGTCTTGGAAGACTAAAAAGCACACGAGAACCGCACGGTCCTCCAACACCATATGCTTGTTAACTCCTGCGTTAAACGGCAGAAAAGATGTTCATTTGTCCATTTTGTGCTAACCCCTCAGTGCCTCTTCTGAAATGCATGTGGGACTGTGCCTCAATCCATAACCCTTTTCAATATCAGGACCAACGGGGAAGCAACGGCCTACGAAGCTTTCACGTTGTTTGCGCATTATCAGTTGTGATATAACCGTAACATGTGATGTCAAAATTGTTTGCAGAGTGCATGAAAGTTGTTGGGAATGGACTCGTGGGCTACAACAGAAGGTGAATGTGATGAATATCATCCGGAATAGTTTCAGCCTGGTTGGATCCGGTTTGGAAGAAATGTGTTGCGTTCTACGTTCGAGCACTCACCACGGCTCTGCGGAGGCTTTTGAGTGCGGTCTCGTACGATGTTGATCTCATAGACGTGGCCGAACTGTTCGAAGAGCTCTCGTAAGTCCTTCTCACTCCACGAGCGAGGCACCTGGCCCACAAACATCTTTATGGCATCCAGGTCTGGTTGGCCACCTGGTTCCAGCGTGCCATTCAGCCCAACAGCCTCACTGTGACTGGAATCCCAGCACAAAGGATGACAGGATCAGAGGAGACATAGACGAAGGTGACAAGGTAAGAATAGACGTGGAAATTCAATTCAATGTTTAAAAACAAATAGAAATTTTACATGTCCAAAGAAGATAAAAGCTACATGGAATTACTAAATTTCACCAAATAAAATTGTCCTTAAAAATACTTCACAGGGTCAAAGTATATGTGGACAAAGGTGATATGGTCAGAGGACACACATGGAGGAAGATGACAGGGTGAGAGTGCACTTGGACTGAGTTGAGAGGATAAGTGTACAGAAGGATAAGGAGAAAAGAATGTTCTTTGACATGGACAAAGGGAAATGGTTGCACAGACCTGTGGATAAAGAGACGACGGTGTGCATACACACAAATAAAAGGGGAGAGGGTGAGCAAAAGCTTAAAATGATTGCTGTATTATTACTATAATACAGCACACTCTCATGACTAGATGCTTCAAACACACCATTTAATCAACTCTCTGGACACACCGATCCCTCCATTGTCGATATGCCAGGTTATAAGGAAGGTTGTACGGTGGTCGAATGGCTCATGGAGGAGCTGCAACGAGGACCATTCTTGAAGTCTTTGACTCAGTTTCAAACTGATGACCTCTCAGACTTAAAGCAACTGTTCAGGTCGTTTTATGCACCCATTGATACAGGTCAGGTGAAACTATAAAATGCAGTAAACAACATAGTTGTTCATATATTACAGATGTGTAGACAATAGTAAATTATTACCCTGTCACCTTTGAATGGTGATACATATATTACAAACAAGTACGCGTGAAGGGCAAGTTGGGTCAATCTGTAAGTTAATGCCCTTGTGAGTGAGTAGGAGGATAAAACAATGGTTATGGTCAAGTTTTTAAAGGTTGTAAAAGGATTATATGGAAAATAAATTTCATTAAAACTTCCGCGAAAGACTTCCGTGGAAGAATTAATTTGGAAGTTGTAAAATAATAAAGCGATTTGATGAAAATTGACTGTACACGTCAGGTCACTTCCACGCTGACTATTCAAACTGTAAGGTACTGATACCTTACCCACAGGAGGAGGAGGAGGAGGAGGAGGCAACACCTCAGGGGTAAGTGAGGATAAACAGGGGAAATCAAAATCGTTAACCAGCGTGCACGAACTTAAAAGCGGGGTTAAGCAATTGGTTCACTTTGTCTGTCTGTCCACAAAAGTCAGTTTATGATCGATTAACAACTTGATTCCAATTAAATGTTATATTTTCAGTAACAATAGGAACATGAATCAGAAAACGAACAAGTAATCCAGCAGCATTTTGGCTCTGAATCCATCCCAATCACGCATGCGCAGCGAGGAGTGAGATAATTGTTTCTATCTGTATGGAAGTCAAATAAAATTGAAAATCATTCCAAACAGAGAAGTGACCGTTTTTAAGGATGTTATAAAGGACACAAACAACAGGCATGTAGAACTAATGTACATGTTAAATAAGGCGGTGACCTGGCGTTGGCTTAGCGGTTCGGGTGGTGGCTTGGGATTCCAGAGCGGTTAGGGTGGTGGCTTGGGATCCTAGGGTCCTGAGTTTGAGTCCTGTTGGCTGCTGAATTAACACCAGGGGGTTGACTCAGCCTGTCATCCTTCTGAGGTCGGTGAAATGAGCACCACTGGACCGGTAATGGGGCCACTGCGTCAATGGCATCGCTGCACCCTCAACTAATGATGCAACCAGCAGCCAAAAGGCTGTACATGAAGCGAAGGGAAATGACGCCTTGTAAAAGAAGCTGCATCAACAGCGGTTAACTACTAAATTATTTTTTCTTCAACCTTTAAAATCTTTATTTTCTTTCAGTTTAATTATATACTTGAACACTGTGGAACACAAATCACATTTTTGGCACTTTCAAAATCCTTGAGTTTAGCAGTACTTGGACAAAATATGATGGCATTTTGCATAATCTCAACCAATCAAATTAGCTGATAGCAGACCACACCCATGTCGTTTTTTTTCTTCTCAAGACCGCACAGGTTACATGTTGTGTCCTAGTAAATGCTGATGTAATCTTGGACATGAGAGAGCGCTTGTGAAGGGGGCAGAGGAAGGAGCTGCAAAGAGAATATGGCAGTGATGGAGAAAAACTTGGTCATTGCATTACTGTGGTCTGGATCTGATTCCTTACAAACACAACAGTGAGGTGTTCAATGATTTGATTCACTCTCGAGTTTGTATCAGAGAGCAAATGTCAAACCCAACAGATACCTTACATTTCCTTTGAATATAGTCCATTAAACTAACTGTTCCTTCCACTTCCAAGATCAATGCAGAGATATGTGAAGGCATACAGGTCCATCCATCCATTGGGACCATACTCTGTGCAGAGCGTTGTTGCTGCTGAAGCAGTCTCCTTGGCTATCGGACACAATCCTGAACAGGTTGCCACTCCGACACAGGATACCAGCAAGCTGGTACTCATTTTGCCGACCTCGGAAGGATGACAGGCAGAGTCAACCCCATCTGGTATTAATTCAACAGCTGAGTGGGATTTGAAATCAGGATCCTAGGATCTCAAGCACACCACCCGAACCATTAAGCCAACACAAGGCACGCATGCAGGTGCCTGTTGGTAAATGATGCATGTCAGCACCACTCCATTACCCTCAACCTGGAGTCCTAGATCCTCCCAGAATAATGAGAATGCAGAGAGAGGGAGAGGGAGAGGGAGAGGGAGAGGGAGAAGATGGAGATAATGAGAGGAGAAAATGAGAGATAGAAGAGACAAGTCTAGAGACGGTGATGGTTCACGAGCAATGTACACGGTTCGCCTTTTTTATTTTTTGACTTTCGAGGGGACGCCACGGGCAAACTGGTGGGAATCGGGAAAAATGTAAATGATGACAGTTGTAGGACTCGAAGAGCACTACTTGCAAACTGGTTGAAACGGGGCAAAGCTCCAGGGATCTGTGGCATCCATGCTGAACTTCTCAAGGCTGATGGAAATGCTGTACTCGTGTCGTTGCATACAGTTCTGTGCTCTGCCTGGAACACAGGCATCATCCCAACTGACTGGAAGAGGGGCCTTGTTGTTCCTCTCTGGAAAGGGAAGGCTGATCGTCAAGACTGCAACAACTACCGAGGGGTGATGCTGCTCTCAGTGCCAGGCAAGGTCTTTGCTCGGATAATTCTTAATAGGGTTCGCCACCATCTGCTTGAGCACCAGAGTCCAGAGCAGTCAGGCTTTACATCAAAGAGGTCAACGATTGACCGTATCCTTGCTCTTCGTGTCCTCACCGAACGCAGACGAGAGTTTCGGCAGGGGCTGCTTGCAGCCTATGTTGATCTCTGTAAAGCGTTCGATTCAGTGAATCGGGATGTCCTCTGGAGGATTCTTGGTCTTCGTGGGGTGCCACCAAAACTGATCGTCTGATTTCTGAACTCTACTCTGGTACTGAGAGTGCTGTGAAGTGTGGTGGTACCATCTCTGACTTATTTCCAGTTGTTACTGGAGTTCATCAGGGGTGTGTACTGGCCCCCCCCCCACACTTTTCAGCACTTGTATGGACTGGATTTTAGGGAGGATGTCGGAGAGATCAAGCTGCGGTGCATCGTTTGGGAATGTCAAGATCTCGGACCTTGATTTTGCAGATGAAGCAGTCATCTTTGCGGAGACTTTAGACATCCTCTTGAGGGCCCTCGAGGTGCTGAATGAGGAGTCGGAGCCGCTGGGATTACGGGTTTCTTGGGTCAAAACTGAGATTCAGGCTTTCGGTGACATCTTGGATGTTGCTGTCCTGTCTGTGTCTGTTTGTGGTGAGGATGTTGAGGTCGTGGAGAGATTCACTTACCTTGGCAGTGATATATATTCATGTCTCTGCTGGCTGTGAGTCAGAGGTCAATAGACGTCTGGGTCGGGCCTGGGGAGTCATGGATTCACTGGATCATGGGGTGTGGCGCTGCCGGTACCTGTGAAGGAGGATGAAAGTCTGAGTCGTCAGGTCCTTGGTACTTCCAGTCTTGCTCTATGGATGCGAGACTTGGACTCTGACCAGGGATCTAAGATGGAGACTTAATTGCTTTGGTAGCAGGTCTCTTCGGAGAATCCTTGGCTATCGCTGGTCGGATTTTGTATCCAACGAGCGGTTGCTGAGAGAGACTCGGATGAGATTTGTTACCTGCATAGTCCGTGAGCGTCAGTTGCAGCTGTATGGACATGTGGCTCGTTTTCCTGACGCTGATCCTGCTCACCAGATTCTCTCAGGGAGGGAGTCTCATGAGTGGAGGAGGCCAGTGGGCCGACCACGTGCCTCGTGGTTGCAGCAGGTTGACCATCATCTCAAGGAGATGGGGATGGGCCTGGCATCTGCCTGGGGGATGGCCAGACGGAGGCCCCTGGAGTACCGGCGGAAAGTGGACGCAGTGACGCGCTGTTCTGGCACATGCTCCCATACCTGACCTGACCTGACCACTTGCATACCAACTTTCATTTGAAAGTTGAAAACCCTAGGAGCTCGATGCCCAATTTATTAATTTTTTTGATATTTTCTAAGTTCGTGACCTTGTGACTTTGACCTTGGGACGAAAATGAAAAGTCGAGCTCCGTGGGGCTATGCAGGTGCCATTGGGCTAACCAAATACCAAAACCCCTGCCAGATTCGACAAACCCCTTCGGAGAAGATGCAACTTGAAATTGGCTACCCCCTAAAAACACAATTCGCAATTTTCTAAGTTTGTGACCTTGTGGCCTTGACCTTGGGACGAAAATGAAAAATCGAGCTCTGTGGGGCTATGCAGGTGCCATTGGGCTAACCAAATACTGAAACCCCTTCCAGATGACAAATCCCTCAGAGAAGAAATTTTTTATGTCAAAATTCGCAATTTTCTAAGTGTGTGACCTTGTGGCCTTGACCTTGGGATGAAAATGAAAAATCGAGCTCCGTGGGGCTATGCAGGTGCCATTGGGCTAACCATATATGGAAACCCCTGTCAGATTCGACAAACCCCCTCGGACAAGATGCAAATTGAAATCGGCTAACCCCTAAAAACACATTTTTTTGGGGCGTGGCTCCGCCCATAATGGGCGCACCACACCCATTTTCACGGAAACACAACTAGATCATGATATAAACCTCCCACCAAAATTTCATCAGGATCGGATCAAAACCCACGGAGCTATGCTCGGGACAGACAGACAGACAGACAGACAGACAGAGACAGACAGACAGACAGACAGACACACAACAACGAATATAGTGGTCACTTATTTTTTTCGTGAAAATATTTTTTCGTGAACCAATTACACATTGAAAGACATGCTGCAAACCAGAAGTTAAATTCCAACCGATCATCTGATATTTTACACCGGGCACTGTTGACACACCAATACTCCTCAAAGGACCACAGCTGACTGGACAGAGAGTGATTAGAGAGTTCCACTTTAATTCGGCTTAAACAAAGCTTCAAACGTAACTTACACATCCGTGCTACACTCCGTGCATATGATTTTGTGTAGGTGCCTTCCTCCTCTTATCAAGCGTTAACTTAGCCTGGGCTATAAGAAAATTCCCAAATATAATGCTTGGCGGTTAGAAGAGCCACGAAGAGCATTATTACGTCACAAGAGGAGCACTCGGCAGAGTGCAAACCTCCACCAGGCTGAACAGTTTACATTTTGTACCCCACTGAAAGGCCGGACCTGCCTCCTCACCATCACCAAAACCTAATCGGCTTGTTCTCGTCACCGACCAACACATCCACCAAGTTTTGTCTAAATGCGTTCACAACCATGTGAAATATCATGATATATATATCGTTTTTGGCCCCACCCTCTCAATTGTGAGGAATCACTTTTTTAAATTAAAAAAATTCTCATATCCGGATCCTGATTTGGATCTTCACCAAAATCTAATCAATTCATCCTTGTCACGCACTCAACATGTCCACCAAGCTCCGTCCTCAAGGTTTTGAGATATCATGCTAAATATAATTTTTAGCCCCATCCATCCATCAGGAACATACTCTGTGCAGAGCGTTGGTGCTACCTAAGCAGTCTCCTTGGCTATTGGGCACAATCCTGGACGGGTCGCCACTCCGACAGAGAATATCAGCAAGCTGGCACGATGGAGAATGGCTTTGGAGGCCAACTTGGAAATGTGCTTTGCCCAAGAAAAGATCATGGCTGAAAGTCAGACACAAAAATTTTAATGACTGAACCTCTTCAAGAGGGTTGTGAAGAAAGTAGCTGGAAGGGTTTGGAAGATGGTCCTTTTGGAAAGACAGTGTGAGAATGTGAGATTTGTCAGCATTGAAAGACATAGTCCAAGTATTTGACAAGCTCAGGATTCCATCAAGGTCTGCAGAGAGGGAAGAGGCTGTTGCCTAGCTATCTGAAGGATGATGCATGTTACGGCAGAGGGTGGAATATCCAGCAAAGAGATAAAAATTTTCCAGAGTCAGAAAGATCGTTGATGAAGATCATGAATAGGATGCAGCCCAGAACACTGCCTTGGGGAACTCCAGCCATGACATGGAGATGAAAGGATCCCGTGTAGAGCCACGTGTTGGCTACGATAGTAGAGGAAGTCAGGAAAGCATGTGTAGAGGTGGCCTTAGATGCCACAGGCAGAGAGTTTGGAGAACAATGCGAAGTGCCAGACCGTATTGAATGCTCAAAATATATTGTGGCGGTTCTGTAAAATCGCATTCCTCCAAGGCAATGGCACACAGCATACAGTGCCGCAAAGATAGTTATTTCAATAGTACATGTCCATTTAGCCCTTTCCATATGTCTAGTGGGAAAATGGAAAAGATGCTTTATGTCAGACTCTTTCAGGTAGGTCTTCAATCCTCAATCTTTGCACCTCTTCCACTCTTTTGCCCTACTTTGTGTCTCTCACACGAAACACGCAAGCAAGCATGCATGCAAACCAAGAACGCTGGAAGGAAGTAAACAAAGCGCACCACAAGCGCCTCATTTCCATCTGCACGAAATTTTACATTCAAAACTGCACGCCGATTCTCAACTACAGTCTCACATTCAATATGCTCACCGCACTGCTACTCACTCACCACAACCACTCCACACGACTACCAAAAATACCCACAACAGCTTACGTTTACATTTTCATTACAATCGCGACTGTCATAGACAAACCTCTCCCTCCCTGCTGGGACGACATCGTCACAAGCAATTTCCACCTCTTTCCAACAATGCCACATTACAATCTCTTCGCTGCGAACACCACAGCATATTCCTACTTCTCTGCAACCACCGCAACTGCCACTTATTCAGCACTTACTGCAGCCTCGAGGGATGCTTTGTCTGGTGTTGGCTTAATGGTTAGGGTGGTGGGCTTGGGATCCGATGATCCTGAGTTCAAATCCCACTCAGCTGTTGCATTAATAGCAGGTGGGGTTGACTCTGCCTGTCATCCTTCCAAGGTTGGCAAATGAGTGCCAGCTTGCTGGTATCCTGTGTCGGAGTGGCGACCCATCCAGGAATGTGTCCAATAGCCAAGGAGACTGCTTAGGCAGCACCAATGCTCTGCACAGAGTATGGTTCCAATGGATGGATTGAGGGATGCTGGGAAGACAAGGGTCGAGTTATTACGGGGCATAACTCGGAGCATGAACGTGTGCTGGAGCTCGTTTGAGGACATACTGGTGGCACAGGGATTTCCCTAAATTACCACATTTGAATGGAGGTCAGTGCACGTTCAGGACCAGAGAGCAGCTCCAAAAACCTTGGCTCCATGTTAATATCAGAGTTCAGACGCATGGGCATGTCGGCGAGTGAATGGGCCATTTTTCACGTTTGGGGCCTGGCGGGGAATGGCTACAACTGCTATGGACCAATGGGAAAGATCAAATTCACCAAGAGCTCCATTTGATCCGATTCTTGGCTCTTACCCTCCGATCCGATTCTTGGCTCCTACTGCATCTGAGCCCAGGGCTTATAAAACTAAAAAAACTCAGCTTAGCTTCAGTCAGAATCGCCATGAGGGAGAACTCGCAGGAGTCAGAATCACCAGGAAGGAGAACTCGCAGGTGTCAGAATCGCCAAGAGGGAGAACTCACAGGTGTCAGAATCACTAGGCGGGAGAACTTGTCAGAGTCAGAATTGCTGGGGCAGAACTCGCAGGTGAGAGAACTCACCAGATGCCAGAGCTCACCAGACACGAGATTGCAGCAGACATCAGACCTCGTCAGGAAAACAGGCGGTGCAAGGAGGGCAAGCTTCGGCGCTGAGCAAGAGGTGCCCCGGGTCAGCATGTTCAAACACAGGATCATGAGTCACTGCTACGAACTGGGAACTCTTCTTATTCTATCGACGCTCAGTGAGGCTGCATCCTGCAGCAACACTTACACATACAGATTTTCACACTATTACGTTAGGGTCTTTTCTCTTTCGTATCTTTCTTCTACCATGCATCTCTCATCTACTGTGGACGCACAAGAGCAATCGACACGGGCGAGCCCGACCATTAATGTTATTTTCAGAGCGAACCCAAGAGCGAACTCAAGAGTTAACCGTACTGACTTGCACCTCACATTCCACGCTGCACCCCATATTGCATTACACTCACACCTCTCACTCCCACACCCTAGACATGCTCAGTAATTCTCCCTCTTCCCTTTTCCTTAGCGTTTTGGGTTGCGCAGGTCCGCCGACCATGCCAGGTATTGAGAGGTCATTCATCCTCAACTCACCAGATGCCATAGCTCGATAGACACGAGATTGCAGCAGACTTCAGACCTCGCCGAAAATGACACTGAACTGATGGTCTGTGGGTGCTATCTCTAATTTTCATTAGGTTTGTGTGTGTGTGTGTTCCTCACTTTTGTTAAATAAATGTGCCTGTTAGAAATGTACCCAGCTCATTCTTGTATTTTCCTCCATTGGTCTAGCAGGGTCCATACCTTAGCTGAGCCAGGACATTATTCCTCAAAATCTGCTTAATAGCCGCTACGTACTTGGAAGCTCTGTTCGGCTGCACCCGATATGGTAAGTGCTTAAGTAACGCAAGTACGCATCAAGGACGTGATTCCCCGATAAGGCGATCACGTGTTCCGAAGTAAACGGTTGTCAGATGGAGGACCCTGGGTCACGTGGTCAAGTTAGTGGCATTCACGGTTAATTAGCAACCTGCTGCAACACAAAGTTATTCGTGTGAGATGGCCTGCAATTCCTGGTGAGTCCAGACAGCCCTTCCCTCAGGGTTCCCCCGTGACTCCGGGGCATGACATTTTCTAGAGACAGGCCTAATCTAATGCCTGACATTGATGGCCTCCATCTATTGTTGGGAGAGCAGAAGAAGCATGTCAGAGGTCAAGTGACCCCTTCTAAATCTGAACCGATGGTCTGGGATCAGGCCATTGGAGAAAAAGGAAGATTTGATGTCATTTGTGATCATTGATTCCATGAACTTGTTGGTGATTGGAAGCAAGCGAATAGGTCTGTAGTTAAGGGGATCCCTTTTTGCACCATGTTTATGGAATTCAGTGATGTTGGCTGACTTCCAAGCAGAAAGAAAATGACCTTAGGCAAATGATAGGGTGAAAATGGCAGAGAGAGGATGGGAAAGAGCAGCAGAGCAGGATTTTAGGAATCATTAGCTGATGCTGTTCTGATCCAGTTGCAGAGTCAGAGTTGAGGGTTGAAAGAAACTTCTCCACCTTTTAATGTGAACAACGCACAGATTCCAGGAGTAGTTGGGTATGGTATCCAGGAGTAGTTAGGCAAATGATAGGGTGAACAGAGTAGAAAGAGGATGTGCAAGAACAGCAGAGAAGGTTTTTAGGACATGTGTGCTGATGTCGTCTGGGCCAGTTGCGTAATCAGATGGCGATTCTGATGGCACCTTGTCTGATCCCTAAGGGAAAGACCGGTCTCATTACAATATGTTCAACCAACGTATCCCAGCAACCCAGTGGTAACATTGTAATCTGAGAACCTACCGAGAGTGCTAAACTGAGTAATTCAGTTAAAATTGTCTCATTCTTTACAAAAGGAGGAACATTGGTATTTGTAACTCTAACTGTGGGTGCATCAAGTGGAGAGGCCAAAACAAGGTGCCCTTTGTCTGTGGACTAGACATTGGTGAGAATTTGATGAACTAGCTGTTCTTCATCCACAAATATGATGACATTTGGTCATTCGCGAAGCTGTGCGAATCTTATCCATACCAACGATGTCAACAATAGTGATTATTATATATTCCACCCTAACCTCATCCGGAAGCACGCAGACCACCCAAAGGCTTCCACGTTATAAGTTCCTCAACAGTCGCATAATGAGAACGCACCGCTATTTAGAGCAAAGAAAAAACCTTCTCAAGCTATACTCAACGAAAGAGGATAACAGAAATGGGATGTAGGGAGGGGGGAAATGTGGGTGGGGGAGGTGGGGTTGGAATTGACAAAACAAACAAACAAACAAAAAAACACGAAGTGTTAAAATCATTATTACTGACCTTGGGGGAAAAAAAGGAAATAATCGTTTCTAATAGGATAGTAAAGGTTCCACTACACGTACACTGATAGTGAGAACCAAACACAGCTTAAGGTGAGAATAGACAGAACAAACACAAAGAGGGCCATTTAGGTGCCGGTGAAAAGCCATACATCACAAGATGTGGTCTCTGTCTCTCTCACTTCCCCAAAGGACAGGATTGAAGAAAGGGTTTCACACAGAAAGAAGAGAAGTGAAAAGATAGAGCAAGCAAGTCACGACACACAACAAATTACAAATTCTGCTGTCATCTCCAGGTGGACATTACATGAGTGGTACAACCACACTCCCAGCAATGATGTAAACCAGCAGCCACAGACACAACCCCACTCCCAGCAGTGATGTAAACATATACACGAATGAATGAATGGATGAATTGATGAATGCATGGATGGGTGAATGGAATCATCAACATCATCATATAACGTTTGGTATCTGTCTATCTGACCGCAATTAACTTAACCAATCTCAACCGAACTTACCAGGGGGACGAAGTGTCACATGACGGAGATTGTAGAGACTTAACTCCCCCCCCCCCACCCCAACCCTGCCACAGAGGAGATTTCCACCTTGAACTCCATGTTAAGGTGTATAAGTAGCTCAGCATGGCGATTTGTGGGTCACAGTATCTACTGTAAGTAAAAATTATTATAACAACCTATTCTATAAATTCGTTCCAACGTATTATTGCAGTTCTGCAAAGCCAGTGCACCCTCCAGGCGGTGGCTCACAACATATCGCTCAGAACATGCACAACATATCGCTCACAACGCTCACAACATATCCTGAGACAGTTATTTCATTAGTATTCGTTTTAGATAGCCCTTCCCTTATGTATAGTGGGTTTATGGAACAAAACGCGTTACAAGGGCTTTTAGACAGGTCTTTATTTTCACCCTGTGTCTTTTATTTTACTTTACGGCACACACTGCCTTCTCTTCACGCATACCTGCATGCATAGTAACAGGGGCAGCCTTCATTAAATTATGCCACCAAAACCTCATTCATACTTCACGATATCCTCAACGGCACCTCACCACAGACCGTCGCCGTACTTGAAACCCAATGCTACAACATTTCTACAATCACCGCGATGCCTTTATAAAAATCTCGACATCAATCAAAGTTTGCGTACCTTTGGCTTTAACCATCAAAACCGCTGCGATGCCTCAATCACCTTGCCATAACACAATCGCTACGACACCTCAACCATCACTCCATAACTCACCGCTACACCACCGCGACGAATGCTGCAACCAAAGTCACCATCACAGCCACCCAACACTGCCTTTTGTGCCATGCACCATTACAGATGCTGATGCTTAAAACGTTCTGGCATGTAGCTTGAAGCACAAGTGTGCATTAGAATCCGTTCAACATCCTATGGATAGCCCTAGCGCTCCACTCAATTACGTCCCCTATTTGGTGTCCAGTGCATGTTTGTGGCCAGAGAGTGCAACCAGAACGTGGTTGGTTTTCTGCTACTCTGTCCTCTTGTCCTCGATTGATCAGAAATTGGATGCCTTTATGTCTTCCATTTTCCTTTTGAGCCACCCAAGCTTCGACCAACAATTTAACTTTTGATTAATTTGTTAATATATTTGTCATAAGCCTGGTGTTGGCTTGACAGTTTTAAATGGCTGGCTTAAGTTCTCAGGGTGTTGAGTTTGAGCACCTGTCGGCTGTTGAATTTGAGCCCCTGTCGGCTGTTGAATTAACACTAGGTGGGGTTGACTCGGCCTGTCATCCTTAGAGATCAGCAAAATGAGAAACAGTGTACTGGAAAAGGGGCAGAGCATCAGCGGCACAGCCGGACCCCAGAAAGTGATGCAACCAGCAGCCACAGGCTGCACATGATAGCTACCTAGTGGCTAACATATTTATCATTCAATTAATCCTGCATTTGTATTGATCCTGCAAATGCCAACAAACATCCGACTTGTCATGTTTCCAAATGACGTATTCACGTTACAACTGTTGCTTGACGTTGTTGGATGCTTGTCTGTCGGAAGAATTTGGCATTGTGGAAACAGTTAAGTGCCCTCCTGAAAATAAAGACTGCCGGACGAGTGAGGAGAAGTATCGAAAACTTTTCAGTAAAGCCCAGAAACACTTCAAGAACATGAAGATCATCATCATTTTGAATGCAGGCTGTGGCTGCTGGTTGCATCATTGCTTGGAAGGTGGCTGTGCCGATGACACAGTGGCCTCTGTTTCCAGGAATCTGGTATGTACTCATTTTGCTGACCCCTTAAGGATGACAGGCTGAGTCAACCCACCTAATGTTATTGAACGGTGGGACAAGGGTTCGAACTCGACCTGAAGATCTTAAGCAAACCACCTTAACCAATAAGCCAACACCAGGCCTAACATGAAGATAATCAGCTCTGACATAGTCTATCAAATAACTTTGAGGTTGTGGGTCCATTGACGTTGAGTAATCTACTGATTTGGACCTATGACAGGGGTTGTGGATCGGCTGTTTGGAGAGGTTCTGGGCTGAAAGGATTGACACCTCGATGAAAAACAGTGCTCAGCTGATGATCCAGGCAGTTGGGTATATATATATATATATATATATATATATATATATATATATATATATATATATATATATATATATATATATATATATATATATATATATATATATATATATATATATATATATATATATATACATATAACTAGAAGGGATACCAGTGCTCCGCACAGGAATCCCATGGATGACGGCGGGTCTGAAGGAGTACATGTCACAGTTAATTGTAAAATTGTAGAGGCTGCCACCATTATTATTTTTTTTTTCATCACCACTATAATATTATATTTTCCCCGCCATATTTTATTTGCAGAAGACTCGAGTTCAAAAATGTTAAGATTTATTGCCACATCAGATAAAAAACCATAATGCCTCAACAATGTGAGGCTGGTTTCATGTCATCATTTGCGACTTAATTTATACGTCGGGCATAACCCAGCCTGGCCCAGTGTATTTGATTTATTTACGTCTGTAATCCTGATAAAAAATTATGTTATATTATGTAAACAAAGTTACAACGTATCTTCGCCCATAACCATTCTATAAAATATCTACATAGCCCATAACCATTTAATTATGAAATTATAAAATGATGACGTCATAATTCGGAAACGGGAAGTCGGAAGTACAACTCTTTTCCATCGGGACACTCCCGGGTACATGTTCTGTCAGCATGTGAAGTTTGGTGAGGATCAGTCCAGTACTTTTCGCGTGCATAGGTCACAGAGAAACACACACACACAGACACACTTTCAAATATATGTATATATATATATATATATATATATATATATATATATATATATATATATATATATATATATATATATATATGTATATATATATATATATATATATGTATATATATATATATATATATATATATATATATATATATATATATATATTGTTACGGTTCAGCAGTGGGGGGTTTCGGAGGAGTGATGTCAATCACTGTCCGTAACCAGTTTGGGTTTTCGCACCCTTCTCTCGACAGCAAAATGTTGAATATTCGGCATCACTTAACCACCGCCGTCTCCGGGGTTATAACGCCGGATGGTTCGGCACAGGCCTCGGGTCACGCGCCTCGAATTGCGATACCAACGTACCCCTGGACCTTACCAGTTGGGGAAATAGACCCCGGTTACAGACTGGTTTTGTCAGAGACCGAGCGAATTCTGCCAGTCTGTAACCATTTTGTTTTTATATCCAAATCAAGCGGATCGTTCCTCGGCGTGGCACGAATTAATTCAAAGCGGCAACTTCATACGAATCAGCCAGATTTATTGGGGACACATCGGGGAACACGACACAAGCAAAGCATTCACGACAGTTATAATTAATCTATAACCCGTTCTTAACGAGGGAGCTACGGATTACGGGTTTCGAAGGGGACCCTAACAAGATAAACTTTAAAAAACATGCAGACAAGACACGGACAGCATGCAGACAAGACACAAAGTACCTGGTGATGCTTCATGGACGAGAGGAAAAGTTTCAAAGGCCCGAATGTGGCTCGTGACAAGCCGATGTCCAAGGATTTGAGCAACCAAGCTCAAACACGCTGCATGGCAAAATGGCGCTCGTCCTCCTTCTTGTCCCGGCACCGCTTGCACACGCAGCCTCAGCGTGTTCTGACCCCGTGTAATGTTGACGGCACAAGACCGTCAGATCGATGGTGGGTTTCAGCTGGTTTCTCACAAGGTCCAGTATACAAGTCCAGGCCTGGCCTGTTCACCAGACCAGGCCAAATTGAAGTGTTGGGCTCCGCAGGCTGCGTCCGTGGCTGAGGAGGCAGCGCCGGCCAAAACCACTCCTCCACAAAGTCGATCGCCCGACTCGACGTGCAGGAGGCCTCTCCCACTGCCAAAATGGCAGAATCGACACGCAGGCAGTTTCTCTTACTGCCGAATGGCAAACTCGGCGCACTCAGTTTCACCACCGCCTTCCCGGCGCTCACTCGCCTCTCGGCCGACTGAAGTTTCACTTCTCCTTCCGGCGCTGGTTCGACTCTCACTTTCACTTCCTCTTTCTTTTGGGGCGCGCCCCTTCACGAAGCCGACAGACTCCTCCCCCTCCCAGAGCACTGGGCGGAGTCTTCTTCAGAGAGGGGAACGAAGAAGAAGAACCTCTCGGTCCACCACCACTGTACGAACAATGAACAGCCTCTTGCACCTCCCGACACACCTGTAACGTCCATTTACCGAACAACCTGGCTAAACATGCATTTAATGGGGGATCTGGGCTCATCCTATATTTAATAACACACTAAGGGCCATTTCCGCAACTATATATATATATATATATATATATATATATATATATATATATATATATATATATATATATATATATATATATATATATATATATATATATATATATATATATATATATATATATATATATATATATATATATATATGTCTCAACTTCGCAACTTCTCACTCAGTGTATATATATATATATATATATATATATATATATATATATATATATATATATATATATATATATATATATATATATATATACATATACATATATATATATATATATATATATATATATATATATATATATATATATATATATATATTATTACACAGGGACACTTAAACAATTCTACTTTATGGACTGGCGCCACACACACACGTTTACACAGAACCCAAAAGAAATGGAAGTCGCAACTTCCATATATATATATATATATATATATATATATATATATATATATATATATATATATATATATATATATATATATATATATATATATATATATATATATATATATATATACTGAGTGCGCCGAGTTACTTTATATATATATATATATATATATATATATATATATATATATATATATATATATATATGTATATATATGTATATATATGTATATATATATATATATATATATATATATATATATATATATATATATATATATATATATATATATATATATATATATATATAGATATATTGTTGTGAATTCGCGCCCGCCAGCGTGCGGACGGCCACGTGACTCGAATCGTGGCACGTCGCCCACCGGACAGACAATTCAGTCGTGACCCTCTCGGACCAACGCCAGGAGCTAGTCACGGGTGGGGGTTTAACCTCACCACGATCGTGCCAATTGCCCACCCGCGCAGGATAGGGCTGATCGCCAAGTTCGATCTACCTAAGTACCTGCACGAATGGTCGACCAGGCGATCGCACCATGACACAGACCGACTCCAGAAACGAACCGCTTAGGCGGTCCGTTCTGTGCTACAGTGATAACCGAGCAGTGTTATCGTCGGCCTCGACGGTTCCGATTAATTATCGGGCGTATTAAGCCCACTACGAACCTTTTACGTGAAGCAGGATGGAGGGTCAATTAAAAGGAAGGAGACGAAGCAAAACGGGAAAACAGTTCAACACAATGCACATTTATTCCGCGGCACACGGAAAGCACATATATACAGCCACAATAATCAAAATGTACATATAAAGCGAAAGCAAGAGTTAAACCGAATACACGTACACACGGCAACACTTATACAGTTCTACTTTACAGACGGCGCCAACACACATTTACTCAAAAGCAAAGGAAAGAAGCCACCCTCATGGACAAGGGGGCAGACGGGGGCCGTGGGCCTTTATGGCGTGGGACTTGGCAGACCGAACGAGTCCCACGAGACCGTTGCAGGTTACCTGCACCCTTGCGGTGCGATGGTGGGAAAGCTCTCTCCGGCGCTCCTTGTACGAACGCGCAGGTCCGCGCGACACAGCTGGCAGAGCGGCGCCTCCAGTCCGCGTCCCCTTTGCGACGTCCGGACTCTCCACCGACTGCAAGCTCCAACGAGCGGGTCGCTCCATGGACCGCTTCTCCAAGACCCAGACGGGCAGAAGGCCATGAACCGCCGACTGACACTGACACTCTCACCGACCGCCCTGACCTGACCTGTTCTCAGCGGCGCCTTCGTGCGCCCTTTTATTTCCCCGGCACCCCGCCCTCCCTTCACCGCACGCGGGGGGGGGGACATTCCACCAGAGAAATCGGGGTGGGAGTTGAGTTCCAACCGTCATTCTTGTTTACCAGGGAAATCGGGGTGGGAGTTGAGTTCCAACCATCATTCTTGTTTACCAGGGAAATTGGGGTGGGAGTTGAGTTCCAACCATCATTCTTGTTTACCAGAGAGATCGGGGTGGGAGTTGTTGTTGTTCCCCTTTTGTGTTCGTGGAGATGTTGACGGTTGCTGGCGGAGTGGTGAGGATGGCGTGGTTGTTGAGAGGCAGGTGTGGTTGTGGTTGTTGTGAAGCGGGGTTGTGGTTGGTGGTTGTTCTGTGATGGCGGTTGAGACGTGGTTGGTTCAAAATAAAGATAGAACAGAAAAACTCCTAACTCAAAGCGTCGCAGCCTGAATGAATCACATAAATTCCCTTGAGACAACGGATTTGGGGCTAACTACACATGTACTTAGAGATATCTCACCTACGGGCCCTTCATGGTGTAATGCGAATTTCCACAGCCGTAACAATATATATATATATATATATATATATATATATATATATATATATATATATATATATATATATATATATATATATATATATATATATTGTTGCAAATTCGCGCCCGCCGGCGTGCGATCGGCCATGTAACTCGAATCGCGACCGCGTCGCCCACCAGATGGGCAATTCAGTCGTGACCCTCCAGGAACTACCGCCAGGAGCCAGTCACGGGTGGGGGTTTAACCTCACCACAACTCAGTCCGCATTCTACCCGCGCGAAATAGGGTCTGATCGCCGAATGGTCGATTTACCTAAGTAGCCGCGCGGATAGCGTACCGAGGAGTTGTACCACGCCACAGGTCGACTCCGGACACGAACCGCTGAAGCGGCTCGTTCCGTACTGCAGGGACAACCGAGCGGAGTTATCATCGACCTTGACGGTTCAGATTAGTTACCGGGTGTTTTAAACGCACTATTGATCCCTTACGTGATGCAAGATGGAGATTCAAACAAAGGAAAGGACACAGCGAAACGGGGAACAATTGGACCAGCACATTTATTATGGAAGCACGGAAGGCACGTATTTTAC
Organism: Eptatretus burgeri; assembly: GCF_056783735.1. Lineage (NCBI taxonomy): Eukaryota > Metazoa > Chordata > Myxini > Myxiniformes > Myxinidae > Eptatretus > Eptatretus burgeri. Next base: position 17,387,365 of record NC_140965.1, on the reverse strand, counting down.
AGTCAAGCAAGGAATCACAATAAAAGCAAGGACACAATGCAGAGCTACAACTGAATATAATTATTACACAGGTACACTTAAACAATTCTACTTGATGGACTGGCGCCACACACACACGTTTACACAGAACCCAAAAGAAATGGAAGTCGCAACTTCCCTTTGTGTGTCGAGTCCTTCTCTCGTGAATGCAACTCCAAGCTCCTCCGGCGTGGTCTGCGAGCTCGTGGCTCACGCCGCACGTGTGGTCCACTCGACAGCACGGACGGGGTTTTCCGGCACTATCTCCGCGCTCGCTCACGCGATTCCAGGGCTCGCGCGAGGATCGAGGACTCGGCAGGAACAACAAGCTTGCCAGGATCAAAAAGGCTCGCGCAAGTAACAAGAACAAGAAGAAGAAGAAGACCTTGCAGGAACAACTAGCAGACGACCCGAACCAGAAGACAAACACGAACCCTCCTCGTCCGCCCCTTTTGTAGCGCGGGGCTCCGCCCTTCGCCCCGCCCCATTTCTGGCTCCACCTCCCTTCTGGAAGCTTCCCAAAAAGGGGCGTGCCCTCTCGTTCCCCCCTCCCCGCGCCGTGCGGGGGACGAAGAAAGTCAGTTTTGGCTCGGGTCCAGGGAATTATTCCCCCAAAATCAGGCCCCCACCTTTTTTCACCTTTGACCTCCAGCTCAAATCGCACCTCCCCCATGCCAAAGCGCGGGAAAAGCAGGAGGGAAAATCCCACAGGCATTGTTGGGTTTCTTCCCCACGTGCCGTACGACGAGGGAAGGAATATTCGGGCGGGAGATGCACCTTTGCACCCCGGCCGCCGCTGCCACTCCGCCCCTCCCATCCGTCCCACGGAGATCGTGACTGCAGGGTGCTCGTTGAATGGCGAGTGGCGAAGATGTGGTAGCGTAGTTGTGGAAGGTGGCGTCATGGTGTGAATAGCGTGATTGTTGGCGTCGTGTAGTGAATGGCGTGATCGTTGAGATGTTGGTTGTGGCGATGTTCGTTGTTGTTCTTGCACCAAATTAACGACAGCAAAAGAAAAACGACTAACTGAAGAATCGCAGCCCGAATGGATCACATATATTCCTCCATACAATGGGTTTGGGCTAACTACACATGAACTTACCGATATATCTCACCTGGGGACCCTTTATGGTGTAATGCGAATCTCCACAGCCGTAACAATATACATATATATATATATATATATATATATATATATATATATATATATATGTATATATATATATATATATATATATATATATATATATATATATATATATATATATATATATATATATATGTGTATATATACACACACGCACACATATATATATATATATATATATATATATATATATATATATATATATATATATATATATATATATATATATATATATATATATATATATATATATATATATATATATATATATATATATATATATATATATATATATATATATATATATATATATATATATATATATATATATATATATATATATATATATATATATATATATATATATATATATATATATATATATATATATATATATATATGTATATATGTATATATATATATATATATATATATATATATATATATATACACACACACATATATATATATATATATATATATATATATATATATACACTTATATATACATATATATATATATATATATATATATATATATATATATATATATATATATATGTACATATATATATATATATATATATATATATATATATATATATATATATATATATATATATATATATATATATATATATACATATATACATATACATATATATATATATATATATATATATATATATATATATATATATATATATATATATATATATATATATATATATACATATATGTTATCACTGCCCACGAAATGCAACTGTCCTCAATTGTTGAGGTCCCTCGGTGGCCAAACAAAACATGAATGATGTATCCCATTGCCTGTCCGATTTTTCCTGCCATAATATTTTGTGGACTGCATATAGATTGTTCATAACTTATATACTGAGTTCTCACATGTCCTTTCTCCCAGCTCTGGCCTCAAGTGTGATGTGCGATATTGCTCCTGACAACTTTACGACCCAATTGCGAGCTTTATTCGATGCATAACCCCATTTGTAATGCACACTTGCCTCTAAGCTGTCCAGCCTGGGTTCAAATCTCAGCCCAACTATAAACTGTCATCCCAGTGTCTTTCAGGTAGGATGATTCATCAATGTGTGTGCCGTCCCTCGGATGGACATTATACTGGGAGTCCCATCTGCCGGTTGGTGGACGTTAAAGATCCCACGTTGTCCTTCGCGAAGAGGTGGCGAGCTATCCCTGAAACCCTGAACAAATTTTAAAATTCCTGCTCTAACCTTAATCGAATGTAAAACTGGCCAGTTGGTTCATGAAAGACTTGGGCCAAGCTTCCCACAGCCAACCGGACAAGAATGTGGGAATAATTGTGGACTTAAAAGAATAATAATTATAATAATAATAATAATACGACGAAGAAGAGGAAGAATATTAACCTACCGCCATCTGCATCCCCTCTTTCCCCTCTTTCGTCATCCCCTCTTTCCCCACCCCCTGGCCGCTCTACTTTGCACGAAGGGTAAATGAGCAAATGCTTCATTTGCATCACCCAATATGTGAGTGATGTCATATGTGAGTGATCAATCAATGAAAAAGCAACCAGAGGGGAGAATCATCAACCAAACTGTCTCCTCCATTCCTAATACGGTTTTGTTTTCATTACAGTAGTGAGACTCATGGTCGAGCAAGGTACAACTGACAGTGTGACAAATATCAAACCAATGAACAACTAGGGAAAGAGGAGAAGGAGGGAGGGGAGGAAACAATGCAACTAACAAGTGAAATGGGTGGGTTATTGAACAAGAAAAAGAGCAATCAGAGATTACAGACCCTCGCCAGGACTTCTTTTGAGTGGTGTATTTTTTATAGGTTTTAGGGTAGGTCCAATATGGCTGCCAAACCATGTCACCTATGCCATCATGTGTGCGAACCTTTTGTTACTCATGGACAGGTGGTCATACATGTAAAGTTTCATCTTGATCTGTTCAGCCATTTCGGAGAAGATTTTTGAAGGTTTCCTTTACAAAAAAAAAAAAATGGATGCCGAATCATGTGACCGATAATGTCATCAAATTTATTAATGTGAATCATTTTATCCACAGATGACCTTCAAAATTTTTCATACTGATCAGATGTGGCATTCGACAAATGCAATTATGTCATAACGAAGGCATCTATGATGTCATGAAAAAAATCACACACATTCCCCATGTTGAGTACTTACCATGTGCCAAGTGTCAATATTTTTCCTTGGTGCCGTTTCAGAGATACAGAGGTCCAAAGTTTTTCCGTTTTTCCAATAAGGCCACCATACCACGTGACCTATGATGTCATAATCATTGAAACATTCTCCATGAGTAGTCACACCAATGGTGCAAATTTCGTCTCAATCCGACAAGCGGTTGTGGAGAAAAACATGAAAGTTCTGTGCGGACAAACAGACAGACAGACAGACAGACAGACAAACAAACAAACAAACGGACCCAAATTCAATACCCTCTCCTTTTGCGAGGGTAAACTTACGTATTCCACATGGGGAGTACTTGACATGTGTGCCAAGTTAAAATTTTTCCATGGAGTGGTTTCGGAGATACAAGGTCCAACGTTTATCCTTTTTTCCAATATGGCTGCCACTTCACATGAACTATGATGTCACAATTATCACTCCAACATTTTACATGAGTAGTCACACCTATGGTGAAAATTTTGTGTCGATGATGAACAAGCGGTTCCAGAGAAAGGAGAATAACAAAATACAGGCACGTACGTGCGCGTGGACGCACGTACGGGACCGATCGATTAACCCCGCTTTTCACTTCGTGAGCATGGGCTAATAACCCGATGTACATACATGAAGCAAAAACATGTGCATGGCTTATGTGCATATACAGTATAATACATCGTGGTTATAAACCTGGGATCATGCCAATTGCACTGGGCCATGGAATATCTGCCAGGCCTAAGGCCTGAGGCCTGTCCATCTGTGCTGCGATTCATACAATGGTGGCACATGATATCATTGGGGTGGAGATAGGCCAGCTGTGCAGCCAATGGGTGTAAATCAGTGGGTGGAGTCAGGGCATCTAAACACTGACTCATGTATCATATGTGATATTTATTTAAGTCTAAAAAGGGCGCAACACTATGAAAAATTGACGAAACGCCCTGAAACTTGAACTTGTTCTTAACTTATCATAATAAAGCCACCTTTACCAAGTTTCAGTTGAATATGTTAAAGGGTATGGGGGAAAAGTCTGAAAAACCACAGGTGGGACGGACAGCCAACCAACAATTCCCACCAGTGAAACCAGAAGGAGAATCATAATTATAAACAACACGCTGATGAGCAATAATGAATGTACACAAATAGTTTGTATGTTTCCGAATTGTCTACAAATGTCCTTGCAATTCACATTAAACATACAATTGATGTTTACTGATGTATTTGTCCTGATATGATATGTACAAACTCCTCCATGACCCTTTTTCCTTTTTGTGTCCAAAATCGAGACTCATGAAAGCTACGTGACATCGGTTTTAAAAAAGGCAACAAACTGACATTGGGGTAACAGGTGGACACGAGTAACAAAATGAAAAATGCAGGAAAAGAGGAAAAAGAGGATGGGAGGAGACAGTCACCTGCAAGTAAGAGGGTTGGGTTAGAAAGGGTTAATCGTTCATGGAGTCGAAATCATCACCAGTAGAGGTGGGGGAGGGGTGATATGAGATGGTGGTACACTGCCTGCTTGAAGCGATGGACAGAAGAGTAGGATAAAACATTCTTTGAAGGTGAACAGTGGGATCGAAGATGATTTGACAGATGGGAGAAGCAAATGAGTAAAAGAGGTGAGGTGTGTCGTTAGCCTATTTTTTGGGAGGTGAACCAGGAGGGGTTACAGAAAGAATGTGTGCATCCTGGGGAAGCTTGAGATGGTCAGAGGTTAGAAAAATAATGGAGATGGTAAAAGACAAGAGAGGTCACCATTGTGTCTGCTTGGGTGGAGCAATAGACCTTGGCCGACTGGGGCACCAGCCCATAGGGAAGGGGGGGCAGCAGTGCGAGCCACTGACCTATCGGTGATTCTGATTTTTGTGAGTCGTGTTGAGTGTTTAATTATTTCCATAAAATTATAAATCAATTTCATAAAATTGTAAATTATGTAACTGAAATATTGCCACGGCGCTGGTGGCCCAGGTTAATCCCCCCCCCCAGGTTAATAATTTTGTTTGAAAAAAGTATCTCAGATAATGCTCCCAACACACTTGTTCCTCTCCGCATCCTCTTGACGATCCCTGTTTCTATGGCGAGTGGTGAGCGAAGCTTTTCCAAGCTAAAGTTACTGAAAACATACATTCCTTCCTCAATGATTAAATAAAGATAGATTTGTCAATAGAACATAAAATGCCACAAAACATTCACCTGAAGGAACTCAAAGCATGAAAAGTAAAATTCTCAATTTTAATGATCAACTTTGTTGGAGTAACACATATTTTTACATCACGTCATCCATATTACACTTTATAACTAGAGGGGCACTCTTTGACATTGCGACGTCACCAGATATGCCTCCACCCACATTATTACATCATGAAACATACTTGTACCAAATTTGATTTAAATACCTGAACCCAGATTCAAAATATTAAATAATTCTGGCTGCAAGACCATGTGTCCGATCAGGTTGAAATTTAAAACATACATTCCACATGACTACTACTTCATAACTGTAATGTGTCACATCGATTGATGAAGCGGTTCAAAAGAAAGATAAAAAAAGATTTTCGTTCAAATCAATATGGCTGCCAGACCATGTGACCTCTTATTTATTCGTGAACACCCTGGTATCCCCAAGGATTTTGGAACATGTGAGTGAAATTTCTCCTTGATCTGTCAAACCGTTCTGGAGAAGATGGTTTTTTTAAGCTTTGAGGGTAAATCCAATAGGGCTGCCAAACCATATGACCTATGACATCATACTTGGAGAACGTTTTGTTCCTCATGTGGAGGTGATCATACCTGTAAAGTTTCACCTTGTTCTGTTCAGCCATTTCAGAGAAGATTTTTGAAGGTTTTATGTTAAAAAAACAATATGGCTGCCGAACCACATGACCGACGACGTCATCATTATTTTTTCGAATTAGAATTTAGATTACCCTCAAAATATTTCAAACCGATCGGATAAAGCGTTTGACGTATGCAATTATGATGTCATAACGAAGCCACCTTATGACATCATCAAAAAAACATTCCCCATGGAAAGTACTTCACATGTGCCAAATTTCAATTTTTTCAATGGAGCAGTTTTGGAGTTACAGAGGTCCAAATTTTTTCTGTTTTTTACAACATGGCTGCCACAGCACGTGACCGATGACATCATAATCATCATAAAAAACATTCGACATGAGTCGTCGCTCCGATGTTGAAATTTTTGCGTCAATCGGATAAGCGGTTGCGGAGAAAAAGAGAAAATTAGCATTGACGGACATGAGCATGGACAACCTGAAAACAATGCCACCGGCGACTTCATCACTGGACGCATAATAATGTGCATTTCTTCGAATACATATCACGTGAAAAGTGTAGAACAATGAGAATGGACAAGCAATCAGTATCATATTCTCCTTTTTTATGTAAAAATGCAGAAGTTTTATTCATACTAACGAAGAATATTCATTTTTGAGAGTTAATTGTGGGGCTGGGGGGTGTTTGGAGGACAAGGGGTTGACAAAGCTGGAGGTTCACCTAGGTCGCCGAATACACTTGAACCAGCCCTGGGCGTGGAGGGAATACTGTATATCTCACAACGAGGGTTCATCAAGGGGTGGCGTCAAAGAGATGGGTCACTCCAGTGTCGGAATGGCTGGGCATGGTAGTGATCGGCCCACTGCCGGGGAGTCAAAATCCGAGGAAGAAAAGGACAACACCGAGCAGATGTCACTCGATAAACGCAAGGACGGGGACAAATCCACAAACATTTATAATATCAGTGTATTGGATGTTGTATGTGGGCAATGTTCGGAATGGTGAAGACTATGGGGTGGGGTGGGATTTGTACTGTTACAAATGCTTCGAAGTGGCTCATTTAAGAAATTTGGTGGACAAAATGAAGAAAGTGCTGACATCTTTACGAGATTTATCAGAATGTGGGGGATCCGATGAAGAAAATAGATTATATTAATTGGATAGGTTTATGATAGGTAGCCTGTACATGTTAGTAGGGGTGTGGGTGGCATGACTGTTGTGGAAGGTGTGTGCGATGATGGGAGTACTGAGTGTGCTCCTGGCATTGGAGGTGCAGAGGGCACGGGTGACAAACTGAGTGTAATGGTCATGGGTGGGAGTGTGGGTGAAGTTGGGGTGGTGGGCTGTGCATGTGGGAGTGCTATGTCCGGGGCGGGGTCGGGGGGGGGTCAAACGGGAGCGATGGCGTTGTGGTTGTGGTCGGTGGTGGGAGTGCTGCAGGTGCAAGAAGTGACAGGTGTGCCCGTGAGTGCATGTTGGTCATGCGGATAATGGGGGCGGTGATGGATGCGTGCATGATTACGGGCGTTGGTTAGGGAGTTGAAGTTGGATGACCAGGGAGATCATTTCTATCAGAGATGAGTGTAATGCATATGTGGACTCTCCGTTTTGTCACAAAGATACGAAAAATTGAGTTATATGATGTTTTAGAGGGGTGGGGTTGGGGGATATTGATGGAATTTTGTCGGGTTTGGGTCGGGAACATTAGTGGTGGTGTCTGTGGGGAGGGGGAACCGATGTGGGGAGGGTCTGCTCAAAACCTCTGAAGAGGAGGTATGAGTTTTTGGGGAAACATTTGAAGAATTTTGGGTGTGATGCGATAAAGAAATATTTTTTAGGGATTGTACCGACTGTGTGAGCCAGTGCAGATGTCTGTAAGAGAGACGGATATGTACCAAGCTTGATTGGAACGATGTAAGAGCTGGAAGCTAGGATGGATGGTGAGGAATATGACATACTTGCTGTAAGTGAGATGTGGTTTCGTGAGCAATCCAACTGGAGGACAGGAATTCAAGGCTCCAGGGTTTACAGGTGTATTCGGAAAGACAAAAGGGGATCAGGTATATGTGATCTGTGTGAAAACCAGACTTGTCTCGAGAGAAAGGCATGACATGAAGGAGGGAATTAATGTGGAGGATTGTGTATGGAGAGAAGAGATACCAGATTACATGAAAAGAAAGATACTCGTAGGATGATTTTTACAGAGCTCATGGTATGATGGAAGAGCAGGAAAGAGTTAGGGATACGTGAAGAATTTGAGGGTTCATGTGATAGGGGAAGAGTATTGATTGTGGGGGATTTTAACTTGCCTGGGATAGATTGGGTCCAAGAACAGGGAAAGTTTGGCTTTTCTCCGAAGTTCGTCTTTTTGCTGACGACTGCCTTGTATATCGGGTTATTAACTCCATTGATGATTTCTAAGGCACTCCAAGCAAGACCTTAATGCTCTGCAACAATGAGCAAGGAGATGGCTTATGCAATTCCACTGAGAGAAAAGCCAAGTTATAAGTCACCAGGTGATGGAAACCAGTCCAGTTCATCTACCAGGTCCACAATCATGCTGTGGAGGTGGTAACGTCAGCCAGATATCTTGGAGTGGAGCTATCAGCTATCTCATAACCTCTCCTGGAATAAGCATATAGAATCCAGCTCAAAGAAAAGCCTCAACACCTTGGGCTTTCTCTGATGTAATCGAAGAAGCTGTCCACATCATATAAAGGACTTATATTACAAAGCATTAGTAAGACCTATTGTGGCATATTCCAATTGTTCTTATGACCCATATACACATTGGAACACAGACAAGGTGGTGTCGGCGCAAATATGAGCAGATAGGTTTGTGATAAACAACTACAGGCAGTCACATGGCAGTATGTCTGCCATGGTCAAACAACATCAGTGGAAGACTCTTGAACATTGTCGTGAAGTCTTGAAAGTCACAATGCTGTACCGCATCAATAACAACCTGGTGTGCATCCCATCAGATTGCCTAATCCACATACCCTACACAGCAACAAGAGGCAACAACAAACATTTTGTCACCGCACCCCCCCCCCCCCCCAAGCAAGGACCAACAGTTTGAGATCATTTTCACCGGATTAACATCCGTCTCTGGTGGTCTCTTCCGCAAACTGTGGTTGACGCTACCTGTGGGGAGAATTTTAAGGCAAGTACAAATAAGTACCAGCTAAGGTGTGTATAGTCCAGCAAGAGGACAAATTTTTCTGTAAACCCTCAGTGTGATAATACTCCTTGGAGGTCTCTGCACTTTATTGGAAGAAGAAGAAGAAGAAGAAGAAGAAGAAGAAGAAGAAGAAGAAGAAGAAGAAGAAGAAGAAGAAGAAGAAGAAGAAGAAGAAGAAGAAGAAGAAGAAGAAGAAGAAGAAGAAGAAAGGGCAGAGTAGATTTATTTTTTAGACCAAGTCCAGGATTGCTTTTTCCACAAACCCACCCATCTACTGTACTTTCTCAACAACCCTCTTGAAGAAGTTCAGTCACTCAATCTCTTGGGTCTCACTCTCAGCCATGATCTTTCTTGGGCAAGCTATATTTCAAAGTTGGCCTCCAAAGGGCATCCTCCATGGGATGGACTGGGCATCCTCCATCGAGCAAAGTCCTTCCTTGGCACACCTGAGCTCCTATCCACCTGCAAGGCTTTCATCCGCAACTTGATGGAGTACTGCTCTCCCTACTGCTCACCCTCCACTCACCAGTGGAACCTCTCTTTTCCCACCTGTGGAACCACTTTGGATGGTTAAGAATAAGGAAAGTAGAGATTACATGATGCAAGAAGCAATCTTGGAGAGTGTCAGGAGAGTGTCACACAGAAAGGTCTGGGGGTGGTCAGAGATAAGGGGGTGGGGGTGCTAATCAGACAGCACAGTACAAGTATAGGGAAAGCTAACAGGGTTTTAGGTTGCATTTGTAGGGGGAAAAATTAGAAATCGGAAGTAGTGTTAACACTGAATATGAATTTGGGAGAGGCCCTCTCTAAAATGTCATGTTCAGTTTTGGTCGCCACATCTGAGGAAGGACATGGATAGCTGTCATGGACATGGAGTGGGTACAGCATGGAGCAGATTGATTCCAGGGTTAGCTGGATTAAGCTATGAGGAACGTTTGAAGGAGCCAGGACTCAATTACATTGGAAAGGAGGCGATTGCGAGGGAATCTGATGGAGATGTTTAAAATAATGAAGGGTGTGGACAAGGTAGGTGAAGTGGAGTGTTTCAGTGGAGTGGACAGTTTTAGGAGCAAAGTTCATAGCTTGAGGGTAAAGAAGATGATAGTTTGGACCGTTTTAAGGCAGATGTCTTTCAATCAGAGAGTAGTTAATGCTTTAAATCATCTCCCCAAAAAGGTAGTGGCAGAGGAGGGGGTGGATAAGTTTAAATGGGAATTAGATAGGTACTTGGATGCATTGGAGATAGAGGAGTATGGGGATATTGTCTTGTGTGTGGAAGGGAGAGGATACTGGGATTGGTGCAGCACATGCGTGATGGGCTCAGTTGCCTGCTCCTGTGCCAAAGTTCCTTGCGTGTATCGTTGTGTGTGCTAAAATCTGTGAATGAGGACAGAAAGACAGTAGAGAAAAAAATTTGTTGAAATATTAATACAAGGAGAGCGGTTCATGTATCGTCGGTAGAAAATGGATTTCAATCAAATAAAGTTCATTTCCAAGTTGAAGTCCATACAGGCCACAATGCAGAGCAGATTACGTCACTCTTCTCTGCACATGAGCAATCAGGACAAACTCAGAGCCAAAGTACTGTTAAATGACAAATTTGTCTTTATATTCATGTCCAGATTCGTGTTCAAAATATAACATTCGATTGAAATAAGTTGTCCTCGATCATAAACTGAGAAGACGGACGGACGGACGGACAGACAGACAGACATGGACCAACTACTTAACCATGCTTTTCGCTTCGCGTGCGTGGGGTATTGAGAATGCATTTACCATACAGTTGGATGTGTTGGGGAAGGAAGGCGGTGTAACTTCCATCATGTTTGCTGTAGATATGTAAGTATAGCAAGAAAGACTCAGGAAATGAAACATGAAATGCTCACAACACTAAAATTTGCATTTACAAGCTATGGTGGTTTGTGCTTTGACACATGACTTTGAGAGAAAGCTGGACCGCAATAATGGATGAGTCTGGATCGCATACGCAAATCTCCGCTAACAGTCGTGAAAGATGCCCTGTTACTCTAAATGTGCTGAAAGCACTAGAAATGTCTCTCTAGGCACATTCTGCACTCCCTACAATACAAGCATAACGATGTTTATCGGTGGATTTCAGGAGTGATCAGGACCATGGGAAGAGGTGCACAGGTGTGGAACCTAGAGGGGTGTGATACGGTGGAAGGAATCGAGCATCACAGCAGTGTGTGCAGAGACCATCACATCATGGAAGGTGACTTCGATCATGAACACAGTTGTCCCCTCGAATCGATCTTGATTCTCAGCACCCCATGCAGACGGCTCTCGGTTTTGGCGAGGAAGGGATTTCAAGGAGTCCGCGGAGCTTGCACTTCCAGACTCATTATACTTCGAGCTGACTCACTGAATCTCAGCTGCAGGGGATTGTGACTAGCGGTGCAGATCATTTAGATAGAGGAATCATGAATGGCATTTATCAAATCGCATCACAGCAAGCTCAGGAAGGAATGCAAGCAACGAGACCGGCACATATGACAAACAAATTCCAACACTTTAGTGAATGCTGCAGGTGATTATATGCATTGTGATGTGAGCATTGTGCCAAAAATTATATTAATGTAGATTTTTTTTTTTAGTGGTTAGTATTACATCACAGGTAAGTAGTAATTTGACATTTCCGATATAAAATGTTGATCATATTTATTGGTAATACTCCGTCTTCCGTCGGAACAGATCGTTTACCAGGTATGATGCCCACGCCGCCAAAGATCGACTAATCCAATGACATCATCAGGTGACCATGCATTTCTGACCTCACACCGTGAGTGATGAGATCATCAGTGCACGGTCATTCAAGTGGAATGTTTATTTTCAGTGATTTGGTAGGACTAATGAGCTGCAGCATTACCAGTCTTAAACGACCTAGACATAGCAGTGTGAAAATGAGGGTCCAACGCAATGCTGCCTGGAGACCCTCACGGCATATAGATGCACTCGGATATATATATAATATATATATATATATATATATATATATATTATATATATATATATATATATATATATATATATATATACAGTCAAAGCTCGTTACTATGCCACCTCGCTTCTATGCCACTCTCGCTATTGTACCACTTTTGCTCGGTCCCGACAAAATTCAATACAAAATAAATTTACTATGCCACCCCCGACTCTCGCTACCATGCCACTACTGTGTGACTGTTAAAAGGCATGAGTCGTGAAACAGTCTGTTTTGCGCAGTGCTCGATTATCACACTCACGTCCAAAGGCGAAGAGACGAACTACAGTCCAGCTGCGCACAACATAACTCAATACGTCGCACATAGTCAGACTGTGTCAAAACACGCGATTCTTCTCCCCGATGCCAGCCACAACAAGCCAATCACAACACGCACAACGAGACACAAAAAGCGCGAGCACACACACAGACACGCAGGCACACGTACAACAGTGACATCATTTTTTTTCAAATTCAGCCCATAATGTCAGCTCAGAAACGCAAGCGAACCGACTTTACGCTGAAGGAGAAGAAGGAGATCATCGATGCCGCGAAGAAGGAGCCGAATCAGTCCAAGTTGGCCAGGGAGATTAGCAAGAAATGGGGCGTCGAAGTTAAAAGAACCACCGTGAAGGGCATTCTCAGCAAGAAGGATGCAATCGAGGCTGCAAACAAAGCTGGATTTCCATCGAAGCGCATGAAGTTGACGCAGGCTCACGACCCGAAGCTTGATGAGGGAGTGCTCATGTGGCTGAAGCAATCAAGAGGACAGAATGTGCCTGTCAGCGGCGATCTGATCAAGGAGAAGGCGATGAAACTGGCCGAGCTGATGCACATCCCAGACTTCATGGCGAGCGACGGTTGGTTGGGCAATTTCAAGAAGCGCCACGGCATCACGTTCAAGACAGTGCAGGGCGAAGCTGGAGCGGTGGATTCGCAATCCCTTCTTGAGTGGCAACAAAAGGTTCTCCGGCCCTTACTCGGGCAGTTCTCCGCAGACGACGTCTTCAACCTGGACGAGACTGGACTCTTCTGGCAGCTGCTTCCGAACAAGACCATGGCTTTCAGGGGAGAGCGGTGTACTGGAGGAAAGAAAAGCAAGCAAAGGATCACTCTTCTGGTTGGGGCAAACATGAGCGGCAGCAAGAAGTTCCCTCTTCTGGTGATTGGCAATTCCAAGAAACCCCGTGCCTTCAAGAACAAAGAGATCCTGGTCAAGTACAAGGCGAACTCGAAGGCGTGGATGACGGTGGAGCTTTTCAAGGAGATGTTGCGTGCGTGGGACGGACGACTCGGCCAGCAGGGACGAAGAGTGCTGGTCTGTCTCGATAACTTCTCTGGCCACCCTCCCGAGCTCGAGCTGAACAACATCCAACTGGTCTTCTTCCCACCCAACACGATAGCCAATTCGCAACCAATGGATCATGGAATCATAGAGAACCTCAAGCGCCACTACAAGAAGCTCCTGCTATGCCGCCGGCTCGAGGCCATAGACGAGGGAAAGGAGTTCAAGTTCACGTTGCTCGACGCTCTACACGTCGCCCGGCGTGCTTGGGAGCAGGTCGGCAAGTCGACGATCAGGAACTGTTTCGCGAAGGCCAACTTCATCGAAGAGGAGATCCAAACTGAGCCACAGGATGCGGAGCTGCCCGACATCTGGGAAGCTCTGCCTGCCGAGGAAAAGATGCACGAGAATGAGGAGATCGAGCTGTCTGACTTTCTCGAAGCCGACGAGCGCCTCGCGACTGGCGGGTATTTCACGCTGGAGGAGATTGCGGAGGAGATTCTGTGCAGTGAGGAGCCGGTGGAAAGCGAAGATGACGAGGTAACTGTCGAGGAGGAAATCGTTCCGTTCGAGGAAGCCCAGCGCGCTTGTAGCACCATCCGGAAGTTCATGCAGCAGAGAAGCGGGAAGCCCGGTGTGATGCAAGCGTGCGATCGGCTAGACAACGAGATGCACGAGATCCGCCGAAAGAAGATGCGCCAGCCGACGATTCTTGAAAGCTTTGTGTGTCGTGAATTTCTCGCCATGCCATATGTTAGTGTGTGAACTCTGTTAGTGTGTGTATGTTCTCCGTTCACTTAGCTTATACAACAGTCGTGCCTTTTACTTGCTGGAATAAATTTTGTCTAAAGATTAACTACAGATGGGTAACTTGAGAAAATAAGGCCGTTTTTACAAAATCTCGTTACTATGCCACTCTCGCTACTATGCCACTTTTGCTCGGTCCCGACGGGTGGCATAGTAACAAGCTTTGACTGTACATACATATATACATATATATACATACATATATATATATAGAGAGAGAGAGAGAGAGAGAGAGAGAGAGAGAGAGAGAGAGAGAGAGAGAGAGAGAGAGAGAGAGAGAGAGAGAGAGAGAGAGAGAGAGAGAGAGAGAGAGAGAGAGAGAGAGAGAGAGAGAGAGAGAGAGAGAGAGAGAGAGAGAGAGAGAGAGAGAGAGAGAGAGAGAGAGAGAGAGAGAGAGAGAGAGAGAGAGAGACGTCATAGAGCGGCAATCATTCGTCCATAAGGAGATACTTTCTGAAATGAAGGTCGCTCAATCGCTGCCCATTGTACATCTTGTGCATTGCTCTTCCTGCGTGCACTTGATGTACAATTTGTGGATCCTCCATCCTGCACCCGAACCATCATCTTGAGGGAACCCTAAATGACTTTATAATCCTTCTTTCTTTCTTTTTTCTCGAAAAGATACAGTGGGATAATTTACATCAACGTCCAAGTTCTAGCAAAGTGGACAGTCGGCTTTATGTCCTCTTGGTGGATGAGATGTCTATAGCATGATGCAATGCCCTGGCTGCGATAAACATCAGTACAACACCTTATTTGTTAGAGATCTCACCCAGATTAGGTTGTTCAGCATGGGTTTAGAGCATGTGGTGCAGCACAGCCAACCCGGTAACGGATAAGAGATCTCACACACCTCTGCAGGTATCCAATGGTGGGAAAACAATAAATAAAGGATCTATTCAAGAAAGCACATATTTGGGAGAAGGCCGAAGGGTCAGTGAGGTTTAAAGTGTTATCACCAGCTGTCTTTCAATGCACCATCATGTGTTGGAAGATAAGAACAGGTTCACAAAATACTCATTAAAATAATGGTAATAATAGTAATAATAATGAACTCTACCAAAATGCACGAACCTTTCAGGAACATTGCGTTTGGTGACATTTTCATTCTGTGATTCCAGGTGTGGGTGTCAGGTGGGAACATGGTTTTGGTGACATTTTCATTCTGTGACGCTAAGTCACTAACCATCCATAAGCTACAGATTCATAAAAAGGGAACAGAACAACCCCCCTATGTCCTCACTGCTCATCCCCCCCAAACATTTTCCCCTCCATAGAGAAAAATCAGCTCCAGATTTCACACCAGTGACACCTACACCACCCCCACATCACCGCTCCTACTCGAGCACAAACACCACCCTTCCCAGCCTCACTCCCTCCCCCATTTTCCTTCCAGGCCGATCTGTCCACACATCACCTCCCACGAACATCTCTGGCGTGGTGACGGTGACGCGCAATTCTGCATTCGCTCCCAAACCGCGCGAACAAGGAAAACCGCACAGTGGGGAGCAAGAGAAAGCAAAAGCCAAGCCAATCTCATAAAACACTCATCTCTTTCTCTTTTTTTTCCTCTCTCTCTCTCTCTCTCTCTCTCTCTCTCTCTCTCTCTCTCTCTCTCTCTCTCTCTCTCTCTCTCTCTCTCTCTCTCTCTCTCTCTCTCTCTCTGTGTCTCAATTTTTCCCTTTTTATTCACAGCAAACGAGGTAAATAAAAAGATTTGATAAATATAAGGAGCCATTGCAACAAAGCAACAACAACAACAACAACAACAACAACTAAAACAAAGGGATATGATATCGACAGAAAAATGACAACTGCATCTTGGTTTGTAACGTTCTCACTTATTTATCAAATCGTGGAAGAAAATACGAGAACCGGAGAATACATCATGCAGCGATAATGGACCAACTTCAAAAAGATGTCCTGAAAATGCAGCAAAAGAGGGACATCAAAAAAAAAGGTGGGATGAATCGGAGGATTCAAGGAATGATGAGGTGAGATGAATCTTTGAATGTGTAATCAAGGGAGGATGAGGTAAGATTAATATTTGAATGTTTAATCAATGTAGGATGAGGTAAGATGAATCTTTGAAGATGTAATCAAGGATGGAAGAGGTAAGAGGAATGGTTGAATCTGAATGCTGACAACCCTACACACTCAGCAAGTAAAAATGGCATAAGAACAGAGTGGAACTAAAAATAATAATAACAATAATAACAATAATAATAAAATTTCTGAAAAGGAGAAAGTTACACTTCCAGTTGTGTTTTTTCGACTGCAGAAATCATACTGGGATCTCTGGCAAGGTGTCCAAACGCAAGTCATGTCACCAAATAAATTGGCTCTAGATTTCAAAAGTACCTTCAGGTCTACTTCGCATTGCCGGCAAAGAGTTACAACTCGAGCAGAGACCATATTGCTTTAAAATACGACACTTTGTGTGTGCACCTTACCTGATACATTAGAGTACGTGCATGATAAGTCTCAGTGGCTGAACATTCTCTCTTCTCTTAAGGATTAAGACATGGTCAACCATCAGTTGTCATGCATGCATCTTGCATGAAACCTGATCACACGCTGTGGCCAACGACTTCCAGAATAACTTTCCTGAATGCAACTAAAATATCTACCAACTTTGAACCAACAAACACATAGTTTGGAGCAAAGTTGGTTGACGGCATACGGAGCCTT
This sequence comes from Eptatretus burgeri, assembly GCF_056783735.1. Lineage (NCBI taxonomy): Eukaryota > Metazoa > Chordata > Myxini > Myxiniformes > Myxinidae > Eptatretus > Eptatretus burgeri. Next base: position 17,370,248 of record NC_140965.1, on the reverse strand, counting down.
TCATAAATTTCTGAGAGTCCTTCATAAATATTTTTAAGTCGCCCATTTGGTACTTTATGTCCTCTCCAAACAGCAGTCGAGGAACAGCTGTTACCGATGCTAATACGATCGACATCATTGGAATCTACCGTCAGGACACCCATGAGGAGGGTCTCTTGGTGTCTTTTAGAGGTCCACGGTCTCCGCTTTCTCGCGGCTGACTTTTCTTCATGAATGCATCTCCTTATCTAACCTCCTCCTCATCCAACTTCACAAACTCCAAACTGTTCAATCAGCCATGCCACTACCTTTAAAGTACGTACCTCTTCCTACCTTGATGGAAGCAAAACAAATAATGAACAAGGAATTTCAAGGAGGTATAATACCCTCAACTACGGCCAATAATAATATCAACCATCAAGATAGGGTCCATCAATGCAAAACAATCCCATTTACGTCACTCCAAATGTATACTTTATATGAACCAGTTCATCTTTCCAGACTATACATTCAGCGTTCACATGGATGGGAATCTTTCATCACTGAAACAACGGCTGAATACTCTCCAGGAAATCATACGAGTGCTACCATTCTCACATGGGAGCACTGGCCCTCCTCAATGCAAAGTGCGATGAGTATCAGAAGTGTCCGGCCATCAAAACAGCTGAGAAGAAACATACCAAAAAGTATACAGTTGAACTAAAGATATAAGAAAAGGTTGATTCACAAAATAAAGTTTTTCATTGAGCCTCAGATCGCTGCAAAAGGTAAATAAATAAATAAATGAAACAAGACATGCAACATCGACTCTCCCCCACTTAATTCATCCAAGGCCAACTCCACACATGGCTTACTGGCTTCTTCTACTTTCGTAGCTAACTTGTGGCTCTCAATGGAATCCTTTAATCTCCTCTCCCTGTCAAGGCTGGAATGCCCAAAGGCAGTGCTCTGGGCCCAGTCCTATTCCTGATCTTCATAAATGATCTCCTTGACTCTCTGGAAAAATCCCCTTTATCCATTTGCTGATGACTCCAATCTCTGCCATTGCCATCCCTCATCCTTCATTCTTCCCTCTCCTCAGACCTTGACAAAATCACAACAAAGTTGAACACTTGGAATATGGCTTTCAATCCTCTCAAATCTCACACTCTCAGACCATCTGGCAAACCCTCCAATCTACTTTCTTAATAATCCTCTTGATGAAGTTCAAACGCCTGGGTCTCATTATCAGCCGTGAACTTTCCACATTTCAAAGTTGGCCTCCAAAGCCAGCCACAAACTGAGCATCCTCCATCATACAAAGTCCTTCCTTGGCACACCTGAACTCCTATCCACCTACAAGTCCTTCATACACAGCTTAATGGAGTACTGCTCTCCCCTCTGGGCTGGCTCCCATGCCTCACATCTTGGTCAGCTTAACGCTGTGCAAACTAAGGTCTTTGAGATTATTAGAATCTCCCACGATGAAGCTGAATCTATGGGTCTATCACTTCACCAATTACAGAATTCCACCATTTTGAAGAAAGATTAGACAACACAAGAAATTGGTCCTTTCGCAGATATTGTCCATCTATGGAGCATTTGCGTCCGGTTTCAGGATAGTGCAACTCCAAGAGGTCCCAGAATTCATACCTTATTACGATAGAAAAGGAACGACAGAAATCTGCATTCTCAACATAATATGTGACTACTTCTACTGCAGTGTGATACACTGATCATGTGACTTCATCCATTAATTTCAATCACAGGTGTTTCAAACATGAGGGTAACCCAACCACGAATTGCCGTCAGCAGATCGACAACGTGCTCACCTTCAGTTGTTGCATTCACGACCTGTTGGTGGAACGTTTCGAACAACCAGGTGTAGTGAAACTGAAGATGATCTCGGCAGATCTATTAACTTTTATAAAGTTGGAAATTGGATCATTTTCAGCTTAAATATGAATTTCAAAGATGAGACAAAATTTAAACCGTTTCAATTCAAGCTCAGAGTAACAGTCCAGCACATAGCCCACCATGATGTTATTGGCATTTGCATTTGAGAAACGTCTAAAACTCAACAAGACTAAAGGAAAAATAAACAAGTAGCGGTCCATTCAAAATACATCACCCCCATGCCAAATAAATAAATAACAAATCGTCCAGCGTGCGACATCGCTGGGGCACCTTGGGCACCCGGCGATGCCGCCTTGCAGCACATGGAGTCGGAATTGGGAGGGAGCAGTGTACAATAATTGATTAATTAATTGCAGAATTAAAATAAACTAGCTAAAACCCCGTCACAGGCGGAGTCCGTTCCATGAGCCCAATATGACAACCAGTCATATTGGGCTCTTGTATGAGCCGGATCCCAGTCGATGTCCTCCATGGCCTTCCCTAATGAGGCCTACAAAACGTCCTTGTACACGACATTTTGGTGTACATTACTCCTTGTGAAGAAGTCCCCTGATTTGTGCACGTGTCTACTTTGACGTACAAACACCGTGTCAAAACTTCTCAGGACACAGTACCGAGAAAAACGTGATGCAACCGCGAGGAGGAGCACAAAATTGGTCCTTCAGTATTAATATATAGATGCTTCAGAGTTGAAAGTTGACTATTGCCACGATGTGCGATGCACTCTTACAGATACGAAGTTTCTTTCAGTCCAGGTCACAGTATCGAGAAAAACGTGACGAGACCGCTAGGAGGAGCACAAAATTGATCCCTCAGTATTAATATATAGATAATAATCGTAAAATAATTAATTTCTCAATTAATAGCCTAATAGCATACCGAAACCACCACTGTTTCATCCGAATCTGTAACTTCTTGGAAATCAAGTAATTAATGGACATATGACTAATTAATCAATTAATTGATTAGTCAATAAATTAAAAATTCCCTTTATAGCCAAATCACTTGGTCACTGTCATGTCCAAGTATTACCTTCCCAGCACAAAATATGCCTGAGATATAGACAGGATGAGAAATAAAATAAATAAGTAATTAATAAACCGATAACAATTAAGTAATTAATCAATTAATTGATTAATCAAAGAGTTAAGAAAAATTTTTTTGCCAAAGCACGTCTTCACTTTTATCCCCAAATTTCAACTTCCTAGCTCAAAGGTTGGCTGAGATATTGCTCGGACAAACAAACAAACAAACAAACAAACCGGGAGGCGGCGAGGGGTCGCCGAGCAGGAGGTAAAGTATTCCATATATCACAAAAACCAGAATATATTTGATAGAGCATCACCTGTAGATCATTCGTGCCAAATTTCATAACCCTACGTGGGATAATGGCTTTCGGAATTGATTTCGCGTGAACGGTACCGATTTTGAAGGTTTTTCGGTTGTTGCTAGGGAACCAAAGCGTCCCTAGCAACCATCACAATTTCCAAAGCACTACGTCATAAGATGTACCTACCACCCGAGTTTGGTCAAAATCCGCCCACGTTTACTACCAATTATGCTGATGACAAACGAACAAACATCCAAACAAACATCCAAACAAATAGACAGAATTACTGACAATGAGGGTCACCTATTTCGGCGACCCAACAAACAGAGTAAAAACCGAGTACTCCCTTCCTTAGGCGCCCAGCGATGACGTCATGCATCACCAATATGTGGAATTGGGAAGGAGCAGTGTACCAAAATAACAAATGTAAGATTTAACACAAATCATTCCTGTACCACATCCACATCCACATCCACATCCATTTATACATATATTCTGATTCTGATGTACCATACTTCGTTACAGAGCATCGGTGTGCCGAAGCAGTTTCATGGCAAGGGTTATATTGGGTAGGTTGCCATTGCCTTCACATCAGTAGTTAGGGCATGGATTTGTAATTTGTTCATGGTGCCGGCGATAGCTCGCCTGCACTTCGTGAAGGACACCGTGGAATCTTTAAAGTCTAGGAACTCATGCCGGCAGACGGGATGCCCTGTTTAACATCCATCTGAGGGACGGAACGCACATTGATGAATCACCCTACCTGTGAAACGACAGTTATATTGCTGGGTAGGGATTCGAACCCAGCCTGGACAGCGATATCTACCAGTTACACAGAATCTATGACGATACCAGCTATATCTACAGCTACCTAGATTCTATATCTACTGACAACTTACAGGATCTATAGTTAAATCCTCCTTTTTCCCACTGACTTAACTGGTATATCCGTTTAATAGTCAAAATGATGTCTCCTATTCAATATCTAGGTAGCAAATTTAGGCAAGATACTTAGGCCACATGGTGGCCTACTCTTTTCAAGAAAACTTGGCATCTTTAACGTGTGTAACCAAAAGTTATTTGTATGTTTTATAGACAATATGAAGACATTCAATAGAGTTAAACAAAACAAAGGAATAGAGATGATGAAACAATATGAGATACCATCAGAGGAAATTAGGTTGATCTCAAATCTCTACTGGAATCAAAGAGTGAAATCAAGAAGAAATGTTGAAGAGACGAGAAGTTATGAAGTGCAGAAAGAAGCATGGTAAGGCTGTATTCATTTACTCCTCTTATTTAATCTGTATCGCAAAGAACTAATACAAGACGCATTGTAAAATACCATGGGAGTAAAAGTAAATGGTGAAGGTATTACCAATATCAGGTATGTGGATGACACTGCAGTGATTGCCAACACTGAAGAAGAACTGCAGCTCATGACTGACAGCACAGACATGGCTTGCAAAGCATACAGGATGGAATTACTCATAAGGCCCAAAACGACAAAATTTATGGTCTTTGAGAAAACATTAGGTGTGCAGGTTACCATCATGTCACAAGGAGAGGTTCTGAAACTAGTTAAAAGTTACCCACATCTTGGAAGTAGTGCAACAGAGAATGGAAATTAGAAAGAGAATCGGAATGGCAAAGAGTACTTTCTGAGAGATGAAAGAATTATTGATAAGGAATTTTGATATTCAAACAAATAAAATATTGTTAAAGACCGATGTAATACGTCTGTCGTGACACGTGGCAGTGAAGCATGGACAATAGGAAAATAATCTCAAACGGAAGACGAAGAATGGACCTGAATGAGTCAAGAGCAAAGATGGAGTCATCAGGAGGAACCTGGATAGGATTCTGGTTTTAGCTGCGGCTCCACTTCCCTCAAACCCATCCAGGCGCAGCCAAGTGAGCTTTACAGAAAAAAAATTCTGCAAGAATTCACTTCTCCTTAGACAGATAGGTAATGGAACTGAGGAACAGAGAGTAAAAGAGATGAAAGCAAAGAAAAAGCAATTCAGATTGATGGTGATCCTTCATCCTACGATGAAGCTGAGTCTTTGGGTCTCTCACTCTATCACCGGAGGCAGGTCGGTGGTCTTTCTCTCTTGTACCGTCTCCTATCCAGCCTTGCCCTCACCCCCCTCCCCCATTTGCCCTGTCTGTGATATGTCCCCCTATATTTCCTTAGGGCACTCAAGGTCCACCAAAAACAACATTCTGGTGAAACTGCCAAAATCAAGAATTACTGCTCACCTTCATTCTTTCATTTGTCTTTTTCCCCCACCTCTGGAACAAACTCCCACATTCTCTTCAATCCCATTCCTCCCTCCAGGTCTTCAAAAGAGCTGTTCACCACCATTTCATATCTCCCCACATCCAAAATCTTGATCTTTACTACCCCGTTAATCCACCCCAAACACACCTCCTTAAAATTTCCTGTTTTCCATCCTGAAAGTCCCTGTAGTACCATCTTGTTTACCCCATGTACCCCACCGCATCCCTCTCCATTCCACAGATACCCTATTGTCTCTGTTCCCCACTCTTTTGTGCTTCCCTCTCGCATCACCCTTGTCTCCTGTCGTGTTATATGTTTCTGTGTATTAGCTCCAACACATGCCTCGACATGGTACAGAAGGAAAAAAAAAGCAATAATTACAATGAATTAAGAGAATTGTGAAAAAAACATTTGAAACAAATGTGAAAGGAACAAAAAACAAAGATGTCAGGAAGAACCCGGACAGATAGATTTCAGTAGTTACTCGCCAGGCTCAAACAGAGCAACATGTACAAGCTACCAGAGGAGAAGAATAAATGTGTTTGAGATGTGGTATTACAGCACACAGTACTGGAACCAGGCAGATATTACTAGAAGATTATCTGGCAGAGTTGAGCTAGAAACAAAGAGGTATGAGAAAGGGTAGGAGAGAAACCAACATTGCTGAGTAGCATTGTAAAGAGAAAATCAGTTTTATTTGGACATATAACAAGAGGATCCTGTGACAAAATGTCAGTTAACACCATGAAAGGTAACATGGAAGGTAAACGAGCACCTGGAAGACAAAGAAGAATGTGGATGGATGATATCAAGGAATGGTTACACATCAACAATTATGAGCAATTGAAGAGGAAAACAGAAAACGGAGAAGAATGGAGATCCATGATTAGCAACCTTCATATCGTAGACGCTATTTGAAAAGAAAAGAAAAAAAAAACAGAAAAAAGAAGTACCCTAAATGCAGATAAGACAGCCTGCTTTACATCCTGTTTCAACGAAAGTAGGAAGACTGAAATCGGATTTGACGACAGAGAGGTCGACAGCACGGAGAGCGGATTGCGACTAACCGAGCAGTGCTCCCGGCCCAGAGCAAACAACAATCGGAAAACGATGGAGGTCTCCCATCCAAGCACTAAATCGTGAGTCTGCTTCACGTCCTAGATATTCAAGACTGGGAGATGGAATAAGAAGGTGTAGTTGGCCTATTTTAGTGTGGGTATTTGGTGTTCCCATCTGAGCACTTAGGTCATGATTCTGTGAATTAAAGTATTAATCACATATGCTGTGTTAATTTGTCAATTTCCTAAAAAAATTCCTTGTAATAAATATGGTCTTCTTCTGCTTGTGTATGGCAGCTTGGCTGCCGGGGAGCTATTATTTTTGTTGGGGCATGACCGTGCCGCTGATGCTGTGCCCCTAAACCAGCATACTGATACTCATTTCGCCAACCTCAGGATGACCGTTTGAGCCAACTCCACCTGGTGTTAATCCAGCCACAAACAGGGCTCGAACTCAGGACCCTCACATCCCAAGCCAGCCGTCCTAACCACGAAGCCAACACCAGGCTTAATAAACATGGTAAAGTACTAAAACTGCACTTAGTCGAGTGCTTACCCTTACCAGCCTGATTAGTGTCCATTTTGTATCACACTGAAAGGTCTGATCTAGATCTAGACCTGAACCAAAATCGAACCGGCTTATTCACGTCATTAAACCAACTCATCCATCAAATTTTGTCATAATCTGTCCATAATTTTTTTGAGATGTGATATGTATCGTTTTTGGCCCCAATCTCTCAATGATGAAGAATCGCTTTAAAAATCCTCATATCCGAATTTTTTTCATGTTTTGTACACAATGTTGAGGCTCGTATAATAGCTAACACCGAGAACGTACAATAGGGGATCAGGAGTCAATAGGGGTGGGAGAGGGAAGGACAAAATAGTGGGGAACAGATACCTGTGGAAGGGAGAGGGATGGGGCGGGGGACACAGGGGAAACAAGATTGTCACAACAGGGACTTTCAGGAAGGAAAGCAGGGAATTTGAAAGAGGTGGGTTTGGGGTAGAAAAGATCGAGATTTTTGATTGGGGAAGATAAGAGATGGTGATGATCAGCTGTTTTGAAGATCTTGAGGGAAGAGTGGAATTAAAGAGTGTGTGGGAGTTTGTTTAGAAGGTGGGGAGATAGAGGAATGAAAGAGTGAAAGTGAGCAGTGATTCTTGATTTTGCTGGCGGACCTTGATCACCCTGCGGAAATATGTGAGGGACATATCACAGACAGAGCAGGGGGGGGGGGCGAGGCAGGAGAGGAGATGGTGGAAGACAGAAAGACCACTGACCTGCCTGCGGTGAGAGTGAGAGACCCAAAGAGTCAGCTTCATCGCGGGACATACCAATGATCCTAAATGCCTTGGTTTCCACAGCGTGAAGTCAAGAAAGGTGAGAGGCAGGAGCACCAGCCCATAGGGGAGAGCAGTACTCCATAAGGCTGTGGAAGAAAGCTTCGTATGTGGTCAGAAACTCAGATAGGCTGAGGAAGGACTTTGCATGACGGAGGATTCCCAGTCGGTGACTGGCTTTGGAAGCCAGCTTTGAAATGTGGCTTTCCCAGGGAAGATCATGGCAGATCGTAAGACCCAGAAGTTTGAATGAAAAGACTTCTTCAAGAGAATTGTTGAGAAAGTAGACGGGGGGTTTTGACAGATGGTCCTTTCAGAGAGACATAGTGAGAGTGTGAGATTTGTCAGGATTGAAAGGCCGATCTGAGGGATGACAGATGGTACCGTAGAGGTTGGAGTCATCAGCAAAGAGATAAAGATAATTTTCCAGAGTCAGAGAGATCATTGATGAAAACCAGAAAAAGAACAGATTTTAGATCTTCACCAAAGTTGAATCATTTCATCCTTGTCACACACCCAACCTATCCACCAAGTGTCATCCAAATCCGTCCATAACTTTCTGAGATATCATGCTGACTGGCAGAGACAGACAAACAAACAGACAGGGGTGAAAACATAACCTCTGTCAACCTACGGTAACAATGATATCTCCTAATCAATGTCCATATATTACAACGAACACTACATTGACCTCTTATAATTATAATGCGATCGCCCTGGGTGTGATCCACGTGCAAATGTCAGGAGAGAAGAAAAGAAAGAAACAGTGAAATAAAAGCAACAACTCTTTTCACATCTTGATGGCTAGTTCAGGTTAATATATTTGGCTTGTGCGGAACCACAAAGTAAACCTTAGAGGTCTTGGCTCAATGGGTCAAAACCTCAACGGTGGTGAAGCTCAGCTGATGTTCTAGCCAGCCTGCACTTGTGCAACGAGGATATATTTGGAGTTGGCCTGTGTGGTGTTCCTGTCTCAGTGCACACAACTCATCCCAGGTACAAGCCTGGTGTTGCCTTGGTGGTTAGGGTGGTTGGCTTGGGATCTTCAGGTCTTGAGTTTAAACACCGTTGACTGCTACATTAACATCAGGAGGGGTTGACTCAGTCTGTCATCCTTCCGAGCTCAGCGAAATGAGTACCAGTGCACTGGTGTACTGATGTAGGGGCACAGCATCAGCAGTGTAGTTGTGCCCCAACAAAATGACAGCTACCTGGCAGCCAAGCTGCTATATGCAAAAATAATTATAAGAAGAAGATCCCATACACAAATGCCATCTACGTTGCATCAGTGAATTGCTCACCATCTTGTTATTCACATGAAAGTGCATTGATGCTTCCTAATGTCCTTGTCCAAGAGGGAAACCTTTAAGTATTGTCATAAACATTAATTTATGAAAGCTACTCAAAGGAAAGGCAAGTATGAGGATCAGGTGAGGAAGCTCTCTTGAGTCAGCTTACTCACAGCTCTCAACTCACCTGCCCAGCTCTACCTTTCGTCAATGAATGTATTTACATCCATGATGAATGGATCAATGGTGGGTTTCAGCAAAGCCTCGCTGAGGAATATCTTTATAAGTGGAGATGATTCAAATTTGGCCTTTACTCACAGCTAAGAACTGCAAATCATTATAATTGCTCATAATTTACAAGTCATTGTCTAAACAATCCATTTAAGACCAGTTTTTTTTTTGCAATACCTTATAAAAGAAAGCATACATTTATGATCTGCTCATTTATTCAAGTACAACATCACTAGTGTGTCATCTGTTGGAGAAATTCATCAACTATAACTTGTTCTGCCGCAGTAAAAACTCGGTGATGTGCAAAGAACATTTATTCATCCATCATTGCACGTCGTTGCTACTCATGCTCATAGATATCGTAACAGAAAAACCAAACAAAGGGTGAGGTGTGCAATGCTCGGTCACGTGGGTTTGTAAGGGTTCAGTTCAACACATGCCTTGCACGTACATTCTTTGATAGTCACAAACAACTTCATCAATTGCGTTGAAGAAGCACATAGCCAATGAGGATTTCACTACACCGTTTTACCGAGCCATCAAGAGCATCCAACGATGACACCCGACTTCGGTGACCCACAGGGACAGCCCTGAGTAACCATTCCATTGGGACCATGCTCTGCACAGAGCGTTGATGCTGCCTTAGCAATCTCCTGGGCTATTGGGCACAATCCTGGACGGGTCGACACTCCGACACAGGATACTCGAATGGCTCAATCATCCCAGCAAGCTGGTACTCATTTCGCTGACCTTGGAAGGATAACAAGCCGAGTCAACCCCACCTGGTGTTAATTCAGCAGTCAACAGGGCTCAAACTCAGGACCCTAAGATCCCAAGCCAGCCACCCTAACTACTAAGCCAGTACCAGGCTTACCAGCATCACTTAAGCAAAGGTAAATGAAAACATAGATATGTTTCCTGGAAAGTGATGATCAAAATGAAGGTAGAGATAGGAAAAGGAAACTAGAACAAGTGCACAACTACTCTTTCATTGTCCCAATGAATCCCACCTTCTTGCGGTTCAAGAAGCGCACGCACACACACACACACACACACACACACACACACACACACACACACACACACACACACACACACACACACCAATTATTTATATGAGTGTGCTGAGCAGTCACATATAAAAGGAGAAACCTCAACAAAGAAAGATTTCTGCAGGTTTATTTATTTTATTCCTAAAACAATGTGGATTAATCAGTGGTGAAAATGGCAGTATCAATTAGCAGAGTGAGTAATGAATTAAAAGGAGGACAGCAGGTAGGAGAAAGGAAAAGGAGTCCTTAACGATCACAGCAAAAAAGCTAGATGTGTTCAAGATATAGTTGCACCTTCGAGCATCTATCGACACCCTTCATTCGTATCATCCTATTAGAAAGGATGATCTGTTTACTTGGACAAATACATCAGACAAAAAAAAACAAACTCAGAGGACCTTTTAATCACTTTGGCTCCATTTGCAAATGCCGACCACATCTCAAAGTCATGGATAATGATGTAGTTTTATATTTGAATTGCCATCATGATCATCCAGCACCTCTTTCATCCTGAGGAGACCTGCGTGCACACTGATTTACCAACAGTTCACATCTACTGCCCAAATGAGCAGAATCACCCGAACAGCCAGGGAAAAACAATGTTCAGATTTGAACCAAGAACCTTTACATGACAACCTACCTCCTTCTAACAAGCTTTGGTTTGAGACACACAAGCACATCCCGCATTGCTGAAGCAAGCGGAATGGCAGAAAGGAAATAAAGAGTTAATAAGGAAGAGGTGACAGAGAGAGAGAGAGAGAGAGAGAGAGAGAGAGAGAGAGAGAGAGAGAGAGAGAGAGAGAGAGAGAGAGAGAGAGAGAGAGAGAGAGAGAGAGAGCACGAGCATCGCACAAGCCACCCCGCTGGTAAGTCCGTATCGCTGGAGCGCCTGGCACATAATGAAGTCAACAGTCAGCATAGCGTAAAGGCAGAACATAGCCCAACGAGCTCACTTACAAAAGGCTGTCACTGGATCCGTGACCGGGCATTGCATCTGGCAGGAAGTCCAGCTTAAAGGCGGATGTCATGATCGCCCGGCCAGGCTCCCGTGCTCCTCCAGGAGGCAGACGCTTGGCCCTCTTGTTCCTCAGCTCGGTTGCCACGAGAGGGAGAGACGGTGAGAAAGAAAGTCGAGCTGTGATGGCTTGTGGGAGGGGGAGAAGAGGGGTGGCTGGGAAGGGAGCCGAGTCTGTACGCAGATTATTTAGGACGGAAACAGAAAATAAGGTTGGGCTGATGGAATAGCGATGAATCATAAATAAATAAATGGAGTAAGAAAGATAAACAACTAGTTTAACAATGTCTTTACCATGCTGGAGACAGAACCAGATGAGGATGAGACAACACGATGGGAACAGAGGAGCAAAATATCAGACATTTTAGACATATGTATATGTCAATGGGATGAAAAGCCGAGGGGAGTTGGGGGGAGCGGGCATAATTACCTATTAGTTTCACTGAGAAAGTCTTAACAAGTGAAAGGTGATGTAACTGGTGAGGTGACATCACCTTTGAAGGTGCTGCATGAAGGAAACGTGTTGGGAGCTCATGGAAGTGAACAGAATACAATGAAAGGCATTGTCACAATGCATCCAACATCGTCCCATATAATGGCAGCAATTGCCTGGGTTGGATTCATAAAACAGATGCAGTGATGGCAAGTGCTTCGGGAAGCTTCTGGTGCAAACACGTTGAGCTGCGGAAACGAAACTTATGGAAAATGGATGAGGACCATTTCAAAATTCACTTGAGAAACTATCTGCAAACTTCGACAAACCCCTTGCAGACTGGCACACTGTAACCGTCGCAAAACCACCTCTCTGCTGAGATGTCCGCATGCCCCTTGTGTTGAGATGACGGTAGTTGTGCAGGTGTGATCAGTTGAAAGTGCAGCACTTTTGTTGATCTTAGCACGTTCACTATATGCTCGTCTTCCTCCACAGCAGAAGTTTGTTTTATAACTCAAACTCTCACTTCGTTATTGCTTAATACCGTAGATGATGTTAAAAATGCCCGTGGCTCTCATGTACGTGGGTACCAATTCATTGAGGCTTGGAATAAATGATGTAGTCAAAGGGGTCTCCAGGTGTACGGCTGCTTGTGGAAAGTCTGCCATTGAACACCTCACAGCTTCTCCTGCGAGGTTTTAAGATTTGCCAGTATGTGGAGGTTAATGACTACTGCGTGGTGTGTGGTCTTGGTTGGATTTTAGTTAGTGGCTATCTGATGCTTCGGTGTACAGGGAAAGCAAAACTATCATCGTACTGACTATGTAACTTAATACCATTATAAACGACCACTCTTGTGCAATATCTAAGGCTGACAAGTTTAAATGACAATCAACTTTCCTCGAATCACCGAAAAAAAAAAACTTTCCTTGTCCTTTCCCCAAGGATTTGCTTGAAATGTTCCACCTTTCGATCTGTTTTTTAGTTGAAAAGAAAAGTTCTGCTTTCTTACTTTGGGTAGAAGGAATCGTGGGAGGTAGGCAGGGGTGGGTGGGGGTGACTTAGCGTTATGGTTATACAACTTGTTTGACATCCCGAAGGGTTTTGGCTCAAACCTGGTGTTGGCAAGAAATCTCAGCTGGTACCATGCCCATCTCCAAGCTGTCTCATCCCTAGTTTGATTTTGAAAGGTGCAACATCTGATTAATACAGCTTGGCACTTTCTGTCGTGTCTTGTCGGAATTCAAGCAACCACGGTACTTCTTTTTCTTTGAACTTTCATCATTATTCCTTCTTCATGTGCTCTTCAAATACCTCACCAGTCATTCTCTGTTGATGTACAAAAAGGATGTTTAAGGGTCTAGTTCCTGTTCATGCTAAACTGACAAATCCATTTATAAAGATCATGAAAACTTTCTGCCATGACTCCTGTGTTCTCAATTATAACAATTTTTTAACAGTTATTCTGTTCTTGCATATGGCAGCTTGGCTGCCAGGTAAAATAATTTCTTGGAAGCATGGCTGTGCCAGTGATGCTGTGCCCCTACGCTAGTACACTGGTACTTATTTCGCCAACCTCGGAAGGATTACAGGTTGAGTCAACACCTCCTGGTGTTAATTCAGCAGCCAACGGGGCTCAAATTCAAGACCCTAAGATCCCAAGCCAGCCACCCTAACCACGAAGCCAACGCCAGGGTTTACCATTTGTTAAGATGTCGTTATAAACCATGGACGACTGGCTCTGGATTATATGCAAGTTTTCATTGTCATTAAGGTAAGCACAAAACACCTCCTCAATACTGTGGAATGAACATCGTTATCTCAACATCATGAAAAGGCAACTACCAACTGCTCCCGATTTAGTAAATACATCCATTTTGGGATCAGATAATTAAAAAAAATTCAACAACTACCGAATAGCAAAGCTGCCCGTCTATAGATTGTTATTAAAGTTTTGCAACACTATTACAGTTATTTAAGACCGGTATTAAGGTTGAAACCAGACTCGGGAGTGTCTGCTCTGAGTCGGGGAGGTCAGTGGTTCGAATCTTCCGAAGATTTTAAAAATGGTATGTGCTGCTTATTTGCTTGATGCTCAACACTTAAAAGGAACAGAGCAGGAACAAACAACCATAGGTTGGCAATAATATATGACTTTAAAAACAATGTAGGTTGGCAGGCTTTGATGAGCCTAATGTCATCCTTCTTGAAAACTCCTTGTAAGGGCACCCATGTTACATTATTAACATTTCCTTGTTTATCCAAAGCTCGACCTGGAAGTTGAACCTCTTGCTTTACCAGCGAGGTCATCACAGGGCCAGAGAGGAGATGGCAGGGGTCTCCGGATCTCAACAGCCAGTGGTAAGGTGGGCTGTGTACTCTAGATATGTCCAGTTTTTCTTGTTAACAAGCTCAAACTTCACAAGAAACAGATTCATCGAATTCTCGTGAAATGTCTCCGTAATCAGCCTTCAACATGGTCCAGTATCGAGTATGGACTCACATTCTCCATGTTCGAAACTTGCTTATTCTGCTTTCGTTTTCTCAAATTTCAAACTGTGGAGATAAGTCTGTTTTGATGCTCCTTGAGATGCATGAAATACCCATTTTCATTTTGGAGTTGGACAGCGTCCGTGGATGTGCAATTTCCTCCTTGATGTCATGGATTGGATTCCTCAGATCCATGCTTTGTTATTGGAAGGACACCCGGGCTCACCTTTTTCAACTTCTTTAATCCATATATTGTAACTGTTTTCTCATGCCCAGACTTGGAGTCGTTCATTGCTTCCACTGCACTTGATGAATTGCTACTTGCTGTTTTCAAACATCTTCACAGCAGTGTATTCCTCAGACATCTTCACACTTTTTTTTTACATAAAGATGTAGTTTATTTGCAGATGACCTCACATTTACACTTCTGAACATAAGGAATAGATAACAATATATGATCCATTGTTATAAGCACTGGAGCATTGATTCCTGTTCCTCAAAAGTTTGCGTCATTCGCGTCGTGAAGTTTTACATTCCGAGGGGAGTAACCGTTTTAAGGTGCTCTGAGCAATGAGTGGAGCTGACTCTCTCCGCTCACTCACAGGCTGCGGGCAACACGATTGCTCTACCAAATATACACCTGGTGAAGCGTTGCAGGCATGTTCCCAAGAAGATCATAGAGTTTCTCAGAGTAGCAGCTTGTTTTTGGCACTACCCAGATTTTCACACCATGGTTCTTCATTAGCTTGTGTGCAAATATTAGCTTTCCTATGATATCCTGACTTTTCTTCATAGAACCTGCATGCCCTTCGATACCAGGTGAGATGAAATGTGAATCAACAACTTTTAATTCCTTGCTCTCAAAGACAGTTCAGCCTGCGTATTATATTTGGTCCAAAGGAACAGCAGCTCTTCAAATCGAAAGAGCACCTAGTCAGGGGGTGGAGAGGGTGTTCACTTTGCATGTCCTTTTGTCTTCCTCTGTGATACAGAAGACCATGAGCATGGTGAAAAAGGACTGGAAAGGCGGTTATGTTCCTATACCAATGAACTATGCCAATGGCTGGAATGAAGTGGGAAGCCATCCTGCAAGAACATTTGCTGACCTGGTTGAAGGTGGGGTTTCCTTGAAAAGAGAGGGGTTTAGGCTAGAAAAGGGAATGCAAAAGCTGTTCCTGCATGGGAACAGTTTGTGGTGAAAATAGAGCACAATACAGTCGAGTTTTTCAAAGCTGCGTCACTATAACAAAACGAGGTCTTCAGCACTTCGATCCATTGATAACCTCAATCACAAATTAATCATTTTATTTGGCTGAGGCCAAACAAAGCGAAGTCGAAGCAGTTTATTCCTCATACCTGAAACTCCATGCAACGCATGCCTGCACACGGATCATGGAAAACAAAATCTAAACGGAGAATAAGAAGGGTGGTGTGTGCGCTTAATCAATGTGTGCATCTTGACGCACGCACATGGGCCATTGCAATAAAATGCCCACATAGTCAGCTTCCATCGCTTGGGATGGAGTGAAGTAAGATGAAGGAAGGAAGGAAAGAGGGAGGGAATGAAGAAAAATGAGTGAGGAAATATGAGTGAAAATGAGGGTGTGATGAGAGATGGTAGCTGCAGGTGGGGAAGGGGGACTTATAATCGCTGACAAAACAGTGGTAAATGCATCATGGAAAGTGCTAAATCATTCACATGCAAACAATCCACAGCATTAGCGAATCTTTGATGTTAAGAAGTAAATGTTAGCCATACACGAGTTAATTTGGCCTTATTGAGGCCACCAATTCCCACAGATCGAAGCCACCTCAGCATCTCAAGGAGATGAGGATGGGCCAGGCATCTGCCGAGGAGAGCGTTTCTCAACCGGGGGCCCGTGGCCCCCCAAGGGGGCCATCGGCCTTCGACCGGGGGGCCATGAGCAGACGCCAAAAAACCGATTCAGAATGCAGAAGCTTGTAATGTACAATTAAGGTGACCAGTCTCCGGTCATAGTGTCAAAGTAAAAAGGGTAGATGAGTTTAACCACGATTTTAAAAGAGAAGGCGGAGCCCACAGAGCATTCATAGTAAACGAATGTTTACAAAAACGTTAGAATTTTGTTTTTTTCAATTTTTTTCTCAGATGTCGATGGTTCGAAAATGGAATGACAGCTATGTCAAGTTTGGATTCACGAATGTCAGTCGAGATGGCGTGGACTGCACGCAATGTCTGCACTGCTCGGTCGTGATGTCAAATGCGTCACTACGTCCTTCCAAACTGTCAAACCATCGCGACAAGATGCATCCCGGAAGGAAGGAAGATAATATCGACGCTCTGTCTGCGAAACGATCACGATATGACTGTGAAGCGACACTTCCCAAATTTGGATTCCAGCCAGAAGAAAAACCTGCTCTTCAATCCAGCTACGAAGTGGCATTCCGAATTGCGAAGTGCAAGAAGCTGCACACTATTGCTGAGAACCTTATGAAGCCATGTACAGAGAAAATGGTGGAATTGAAGATCGGACCAGAGGCGAAAAAGAAGATCCAGCAAGTTTCGCTCTCTAATGACACGATCCGACGACGGATTGACGACATGGCCACTGATGTGTGCCGTCAAGTTTACTCTGAAATCAAACGAAGCACGCTCCAGGCTAGCCTTCAATTAGACGAGTCTGCCGACACCACCCTGGAGAGCCAGTTGATCGCCTTCACTCGCTACGAGAGAAAGGGAAAGATGAAGGAAGAGTTCTTGTTCTGCAATACCCTACCAACTACAACGACAGTGGCAGACATCAAAGCTCTTGTGGACTCTTTTTTTTTAAGCTAATGGACTCGGTTGGCAGAATTTCAAGCACATTTGTACTCATGGTGCCCCAGCGATGGTCGGCGTCCGAGGAGGGTTCATCACGCTTGTGAAGAATGAATGGCCCCATGTGACGTCCTCCCACTGTTCGCTACATCGATACGCTCTTGCGACAAAGACTCTTCTGCCTCGTTTGCTCGAAGACATGGACGTCATGGTCAAAGTGATCAACTTCATTCATGCGAAGGCCAAAAATCATCAGCTCCTCCAACTCCTTGCCAACAAAATGGGAGCGGAACATGCTGGACTTCTGTTCCACACCAAAGTCCATTGGCTATCGAGGGGGAAATGCCTCTCTCGGCTGTATGAACTCCGGGTTGAGGTGGAAATATTCCTGCGAGACAACGAAAACAACCTCCATGTCCACTTCGACAATGAAGAGTTCATCATGATGCTCGCCTACCTGGCCGACATATTCGGACAACTCAACGAAATGAACCAGTCCTTGCAAGGCCGTGATGTGACAGTCAGTGACGTTCAAGACAAGCTCGCCGGACTGTCTGCTAGAATGGAAGTCTGGCAGGCACGAATCAAGGCTGGGTCCACTGCCTCGTTTCCTTTCTTGGACGAGCACCTGCAAACGCAGAGGATTGAGCTTCCCGTTGGCATCAAAGATTGCATCACTAGACATCTCGACAATCTCTCCGCTGAGTTCAAATCGTATTTCGACGATGCACCGTTGGATGTTCCGTGGCACAAAGACCCGTTTAATGCCAAAATTGAACCTAGTGAAGACGAAGCAGAGGAGCTGGCAGAGTTGAAGGTTTCAAAAGCAATGAAGCTGGTCTTCAGTAACAAAGAAGACCACTCCACCTTCTGGTTGTCTGTTCAGGATGCTTATCCACTACTCAGCAAGAAGGCATCCGTAATGCTCATTAAATTCGCAACAACATATCTTTGCGAATCTGGATTTTCTGACCTTGCGACCATTAAAACGAAGTCCAGAAACCGTCTTGACATTGGGAACGATATTCGCCTTGCTGTGTCCAAGACGGAGCTGGACATAAGAGGCCTCGTCAGACAAGCACAACAGCAAGTGTCTCATTGATTGTATTGCTTAGAAAAATGTTTACTTTGATTTACCTTTTAAGACTGAGTAAATAAATTTCATGAAACGAAATCTGCATCTTTTATTGAAGGGCAGGGGACCACGAATGTTAAGTGACTCGGTAGGGGGGGCCATGGGCCATCAAAATATGAGAAACGGTGGCCTAGGGGATAGTGAGATGGAGGCCCCTGGAGTACCGGTGGAAAGTGGACACAGCAATGTGCTGCTCCGGTGCATGTTCCCATACTTGACCTGACCTGACCTAAGTCCCACATTTAAGCCCACCCAGCATTTAGGAGGGACTACTGAATACGTTTTCCTTAATTCGGCCGAGGGCGTGCAAAGCAAGGTCGAGGCCGTTTATTCCTGTTATGCAAAACACCCTGGAACTGGCCTGCAGAAAATGGATTTTTTGGAAAACCAGCCTCATTTTCCATCCAATCATGATTTACTTTGTATGAAACTGGCTTGCACCATGACACATATTTCTTACTAACAAATACAACCTGTCACTTCGCTGATGGGGGGTATTAAGGAAGGGATTGAGAGAGGAGGAAGGGGAGGGAGAGAGAAAAGGCAGGAGGGAGGGGAAGCCAGAAAGGGGGGAAGAGTGAGGAGCTATGCCTCACCAAACGTTGTTATACTACGGGAGGGAGGGATGCGACGAGGGGGTGAGAGAGAGAGAGAGAGAGAGAGAGAGAGAGAGAGAGAGAGAGAGAGAGAGAGAGAGAGAGAGAGAGAGAAAGAGAGAGAGAGAGAGAGAGAGAGAAAATGAAAAAAATAAGAAGAGAGAAAGGTGAGGGGTGGAGGTGGGGTTTGAAAAGAGAATTATATGTTATGCTTAATGACTGAACACACACAGAGAAACAAACTCATGTCAGAACAGCTGCACACACAACAACACAACAGAGTTTATCATGTAATCTGCTGGTACATCTGCAAAAAACTTTGATGACCCAGTTCCAGAAAATTTGTTGTAACATAAACCAAAAGTAATCACTGAAAACATGGAAATACCTACATCTCACATAAGGACTAATGATCCCATTGAGTGTGAGCATCGAAAACAAAGCGTTGCGACCAGATATCATCTTTAGGTACAAAAAAGAGAAGAAGGCATTGCTTATTGAGGTGTTAATAGCAGTGGTTTGGACTAACGATAAAGAAATCAAGAAAATGATCAAACATCAAGACTGAAAGAATGAAGTGAGAAGATCCTGGAAACTGAAGAATGCCAAAGTTGTACCAGTGATAGCTGGACCTACAGGAATGATGACAAAGAACCTCACAGAGATAATAAACATAGGGGCAGTACCCCTTGGTGCTTACCTGGTAGTGGCTGGTTAAAATAATCAGGCAACCACTGGAAGGCATGGATGATCCACAAAATATATAATGGAGAAGAAAGTAAATACTTTCAAATCTTACAAATCTTACATCACATCTTACAAAATCTTGAAATGATGAGATAAAGTGAGGGTTTGTCCTCATATAGGGAGTCGTTTCATTGTCTTGTCTTACCATTTTCAATTTTACTCCCATATAAAACTTTAAAGTTTTCATTTCACTTGATGTGTTTTTAATTATAGTTTCAATGCTTTGTTTAACCATATCAACAGCTTCCATGATTGAAGATGGTCCAGGGTCTTGAAAACGAAAACAATCATATTTTTATATGCCCATTAAATACCCCATCAGTGTTTTCAATGGAGAATTTAGCTTCCCTTTCTTCATTGTTCTTGTGTTTGCGTGATTGAAGGTGTTTATTATAAAAAAGTAAGAATATCATTATCACATCTATCACAATGTTTTGTTTCTTGGTCAAGTGGAGATATTTGTCTGAAAAGATTGAATGTGTGTTTGTAGGTTTGAAGGTGTTTTTCATAACATTTATATTCATGATTACAAACATCGCAGTATGTTCTACTCACCATATTTATATAATATAACTTTGCTTAAAATAAAATGTTCTTGATGAAAATTTTGTTTAATTTATTTGTGAATCTGTGCTTAAAACCATTTTATCCTCCAACTTTTTTCACTTAATAAACACAATGTATCAAGACACAAAAGACAAGTTTCAATCAATCTCTTCATTTGTATAAGATACTGAGAAATATGTCAAGGATGTAAAATTGAACAAAGATAAATATAACAACTATTGGATAAAAACAATTGTGGTGAATAATATGACTTCTTCAATTTCTTTCAGTGGAAGGGCTTTTAGTATATCTGGAAGAACATCAATTAAAGTATCTCTAACAGAAGTTTCTCCTCTCCTTCTGGTAATATATTCAAAACTAGAAAAAGCAATGAAACAAGAAAAAGTATCAAAAAATAAAAACCTTATGGATGAAGCTTCAGAAAGAAAAGATAAGACCATCTGTAATAGGCAAGGATAAATTTGTATTTTTTTCAACAACCCTAAAGATGTAAATCCTGATGAAATAAAGGATGTTAATATATCAGGTGAAATGACATTTCCTTCAATAGTAGTTGAGGATCATTTTAAAATTACCTTTAATATAAAAAATGTAGTAGTTGAATCTGTTAATGAAAAAAAGTATATAGATATCGATGGTAATGTTTTTTCTACTAATTAAATGTGAGTCATTATTCAACTGAATATTTTGAAGATTATGAGAGTGATGACAGTTATGATACCGAGAGTTTGTGTTCGAACGACAGTTATGATACTGAAAGTTTGTGTTCAAACGATAGTTATGAAAGTAGTTTTATAGATGATTGTGAAAGTACCGAAGATGATACCGAAGATGAATTTTAGTTTAAGTAAAGTTTTACTTTATAAATATGAATAATTTACAAGATTTTGAGCCTCTTGAATTCCCTGATTCTCCATATGACAAATTTGAGAATTGTCCTGCGTATGAAAGACGGGGATGAAACACAGAGTCAAAAGCCTATAAACAATGTATATTCTGTGATTATCTTCTAATTAATGAAAATAAAAAATATAAAAAGGAAAATAATTCTTTTCGATTTCCACCAAAAATGAATTACTTTACAAGATTGATTTGAGAAATGAATGTTAAGTATGAGGGTGATAACACACCTTTCCTTACAATGGAAGAAACTGAACGTATAAGAGAAATGTTCAAAGGATTGTTGTTATATATTATTCACGACTGTCATTTTCAGGGAAATATCAACACAAGATATTGTATAAATAAAATAATGTATTATCTTCAAATTAAACCCGAACTTAGGATAAAATATAGTTTCGAAAAAAGCCAATAATAAATTAAATAACCTGTTTTCCAAATATATAAATGAATGATTTTTTCCCCATTTGGGAAAATGAGATAAAATTTAACAACCATAAAAATCTTCCAAATTCATGAAGATGTCTCATAGTTGGTTCAAGTGGATGTGGAAAAACCTGCTTACTTTTAAAGATGCTCCTTACTCCCAACTTTTTGGATTATGATAATTTAATAATTTTCACAAAGTCGAGTTTTCAACCTGAGTATCAACTACTCTCACAAGGTTTTAATGCTGGTCTTCAAAAAGAAGATGTAATCGGTTTATTTAAACTTCAAAACAAACTAAATGATTACAACATTTAAGATATAATACAATTATTTTGTGATACATAGAGAGATAAAAAGAAATCAAAGCCGATAACTTGTATTCTTCGTGATAATACGGATGATATACCTTCTCCCAAAGATTTGGATAAATCAAAAAAGAACCTCGTTATCTTTGATGATTGTGTTAATGACAGAAACCAAACGGTAATGGATAGGTACTACACAAGAGGGAGACATTCTTCTTGTAATTGTATTTATCTTAGTCAATCATACTTTCAACTCCCTCGTCGCTCAATAAGAAACAATACTAATACTTTTATTTTATTCAAGTTAAATTCAATAGATATAAACAATTTTTTGAGAGACAATTGTTCTACATTATGTTGTAAAAAGGAATTTGGGGATTAAATGAAGCACACGACTGAAAAATATAAATATATTGTTGTGAAACAAGATGAGATATTAAGGGATATATTTTTTATTTTATAAACAATTACATATATAAATGACAACTATTATTATAAATCCTGTGGGTAAATCTGCTTCTGGAAAAAAAACTTTCATAAACCAAGGTTCTTGTATAGTACAAATGAGAATATTGTAAATTTGCTTAAAAAGCACCATGTAGTTCATATTGTATCAACAACGAGAGCAATAAGACCTGGAGAAGTAGTAGGTGAAGATTATTACTATATTTCAGTGGAGGAACATATGCGATTGAGGAATGAAGGCAAACTATTCGAGGAGGTTTATCTTGGTACAACAAAATATTCACATTGTAAGAGTGAGTTAAAGAAACTAAAATCTGCTGGTCTTGGGATATTAGAAACTAATCCAGAAGGAATGACACAAATTATTAAACATCTGAATGGTAATGGGGTTAAGATTTTATCATTCGGTTTTGAAGTTGATGAAGAAACTCAACGCAAACGTATGAAAAGCAGAGATACAAGTATTAGTGAAGAAGAAATTACAACTCGTATTAATGTTAATAAAGAATTTGATGAAATCTTTAAAGAAAAGGATTTATTTGAACACATCTACTTTAATGATAAAGAAAAGGAAAATTTCCCTGTTGACCTTTATAATTCAGTGAATGATATTTTCCAATAAATAAATGGATGCGAAAGAAAGAGCAAGAAGATTTAAGGAGCATCAAGAGTTGGTTTCAAAAGTTGTAAAACAACAGGAAGACATAAAGAAGAAAGGCAGACAGAAACTAACGGGTGAAGAAGCATTTGAGAGAAAACAAGAGAAATTTTTTTAACCACTTTTAAAAACTTCCCAAGAAAAAATTATATATGCTTCCACAGTTCCCACAACAGAATATACTCCTAAAAAAACTTCACATGTTAAAAGATTTCAGTCAAATGACGGAGGCAGAATTAGAGCATATAGGAGAATTAGAATATGATGATGAAGGATTATTTCAACAACTGAAAGAGATCAATCAACCCCCTGATTATGTTGTGAATGCTCTCCAAAACAATGAATATTCAACAGATTCAAAAACCATAGCAGGTCTCATTCCAACAGAACAACCAGCAGTATTTCATCTTGTTCAAGAAAAGGGATTGATATTTAATGATGAATTAAAGTTCTTGAGTTCTGCTCAACCCCCTGTTAAATTAACTCCCAGATTAATGTTTCTTCTCACAAAAGATGGAAGACAAGGTTCAACTGTGAGGGATGAATCAAAGTATTTTGATAAACCATTGGATATGAAAAATAATGATGATAGAGTATATATTCATCTGCTGGACTCTCTTAATTATAGGGTTAGTCTATCTGGTAAAAGTAGGAAGAATGAGAAGGAAAAACGCATTATTCAGGCTTTAGGTAGGCCTGGTTAAGGTGTTACTTTTCTTCCAAATGACCCATCACAATTAGTTAATAGATTGTTCTTGCTGTTCGGAAGTAAGAAGGCTGGAAATAACAATTGTTTTAATGAAGCATCAGCCATTTTAGACCAGTTGATGAACATGAAAATAATTAATAAATGTCAATACAAAGACATTTTATCCCATATTAAATAAGATGAGAAGCACAATCCTCAGTTTTAATTTCACAAGTGACCACACATCTTCATTCCCATACCCACTACAACTTGACACAACAAAACAATATTAGGCATCTTTATTGTCCATGGAAACTTATAATACCTTATTTAATGTCACCGAGAAAAATGACAAGTTGAGTGACAATCTGGGAAGTGGATACAAAACGATAACAGTTTCACCCGGAGCATATGAGATTTCTCAAATATCTTCCGAAATTGATCGTCTTATGAAAGAACAGGGTGATGAACCAAAAAATATTGTTATAGATATTCAAAAACATACTTCAAAATCAACGATTAAACTTAAAAATAGCTACAAGGTTGATTTCACAATTGATAATTCATTTAGAGAGTTATTGGGTTTCTCCTCAAAAAAGATTGAAACTAATGGGGTGTTTTACAGTGATAATGTCATTCAAATATCCTCAGGCATATATTCGGTATTAATTCACTGTGATTTCATTGATGGCGCTTATAATGATGGAATAAGAACAAATACAATAATTTCATTCAGCTTATACTCAACCCCAATTGGTTATAAATTCAATATGGAACCCAAAAATCTGGTTTATCTACCTGTGTCAGGAAAAACCATATACAGAGTAAATTTAGGATAACCTACCAAGATAATCGCATTATTTCTCTTAATGGAGAAATTATATCCATCAGAATTCACCGACATGAAGTTTTCCAATAAATAAATATGATGGTTATTGTGAGGAAACACGAGTTGGGAAAATATAAAATAATTACAGGGGATGGGATGTTCCTTTCCCCATACTACAAGGGTGAAGGTATGTATCTTGGGAGAGGATATTATAAACCTAAGAGACAAAGGGGTGTCGGACATCAATTTAGAAAAAAAGGAGATGGAATAATTGATACTCTAATGGGTATAGGTTCAACTATTCTTAAACATAAACACTTAATTGGTTTAACTGCTTCTGCTGTGGGAAATGTAGCGGGTGCCATAAAGAGTATAAAAGATGCCCAAAAGGAATCTCATAAATTACAAGCAATAAAAGAAATTAAGAAGGGCAAAACTCAGTTGTCTCCCCAAGAACGACAGAAAATAATTCAAATACTTGGGTCAGGGTTTCAAAAGTTTTAACATCTTTTTTCCTAAATAAATACAAGTATGGAAGCAATTGTTTGTATCTATGATTTAGATGATACCATTGTCATCTCAAACTCAACTAAAAAAGAAGACTACTTCAAGGTAAATGCAATAACTGGAACAGAATGGAATGCAAATGGAACAAAATGTTTTGAAATAAATAATCAACAAACTTATTTGATTCTCGCCGAAAGTTTCTTGTTGTGTAAATTTACATTCACTAAGGCTGCAACTAACACAAACACTACACTCATAAATTATTTATTCTGGAAAATGTTTGATAGTGTTCGTTTGTGCATTGGAACACAAGAAGTTGAAGTGGTTGATTGTGTCTCTGCTTCATCTGAAAAGATGAAATTTACACTATATTCATTTAGTGATCGAATGGGAAAGGGGGCTAGTCGAAGGTTTTATTCCTGATATGTCAACAGGAACAAACACAGACACTGGATATAGTCAAAGGAAAGGAATGTATAATGATGACACAAAAGCAGGTAATAGTTTTACTGTGGCAGTTCCTCTTAAAGGTATATTTTGATTTTGTGATCATGATAAAGTTCCTTATGGTCTTAAAATTAGATTTCAACTGCAAAGGAATGATAATTAATGAAAATCGATTGCTTTTTGGTGTGGGTAATGCTTTTGCTGCTCAGAATAAATTTCTAATTGATGAAATTAGTTGGTATATTAGTGAATATACTGCTAATCTTAAAACAGAAGAGATGTTGAATAGAAGACTTAACTCAAAGAAGCCACTCAATGTTGTTGTTGTTGTTAGTCTTTCGGCTGCTCCTGTTAGGGGTCGCCACAGCGGATCATTTGTTATGATCCGCATACTGATTTGGCACAGGTTTTACGCGGATGCCCTTCCTGACGCAATCCTGGTCACACAGGGATATGGATTGGGTTTTGCCATGATTCCGGGCTGCCCTACACCCTCTCATAGCACGGTCCAGTGCAGAGCTCCCATCCTCAAGCGATCCTCCAACCCAAGCCTCTGAGTAGCCGGATTACAGGCGCACGCCACTACGCCCGGTATAGAAGCCACTCAATATATCATACCTTAAAAGAAGATGCCAACATGTTAAACTGAACCAAACCACTTACACGTGGAATTTGGGTGTTCTGGAAGGAAAGCCACGATATCTGTGGCTCATTTTTTTAAAACCAGATGGTGATACTGCTACTGATAAGAATAATGCATTGAGTGATAATGCTAAGGTGAAACAACTTCACGTTTCTCTAGATGGAATATTTTATCCACGAGATAGATTGGAAATTAATTGGAAAAAAATGATTATGCTGAAGCATACAAGTATTACCAAAAGGTGTGTGAAAGCAATGGAAATAAAGAACCCATTTGTAGATATGACAGCATATAAAAGTTTGGATACAATCTATGCGACTGACCTGAGTGCTCAAAAGGAAACTATAAAGTCTAATCGAGTGGATACTTCCCTATACATTGAAAGAGAAGAGAGTGAAGAAGTTGATACATATTGTTTGCTTTTGGAAGAAACAGAATTACAGGTTAATACAGATAATGGTGTTATGATTAGTCTCACAAAATTTTTTGGACAAACAAATGAGTAGTAAAATGCCAACTGGGGTGTATGTTAATCAAATCCATCTTCATAAACTCTCATCTTGTTTTCAAAATCAAAAGCCTTGTATGATTAACGTTAATACAACTCAGAGAAAAGGAGCAGTAAGAATTGATGTTTTGCTCACAAGAGAACAGGTGAAAATCTTGAACGATACTGGCTCACGTAAAATTAAAATATCAAAACCAATGTTGAAGAAATATTCAATAAGAGAGACGAGTGGAGGATTTCTTGCATTTCTAATTCCTTTATTTGCTGGTTTAAATGTGGCTGGAGCATTGACGGGTGGTATTTCAGTAGCGGTGAAAACTGCCAACGAAAGGAAGGCTCAACTCCGGGCTCAAAAAGAATTGGAAAGACATAACAAAGAGTTGGAGAAACAAATTAGTGGAAGTGGTGTAATTGTAGATTTTGCTGAAAAATTTGAATGTCTGCCTGATAAAGCGAGATTGTTAGTTGGAGATATGCTTTCTTCTGTCGCACAAGCAGGTGTAAAATTAACTAAAAGGGGTAATGGAGTATATCTTTCTAATAAATAAATGAGCACTGATGAGTGAACCCATGGATGTGAACCCATGGATTGAACCCATGGATTGAACCCATGGATGAGCATTGATGAATTTAAAGAACTTGGAAAGAATACATCAAATTTAGAACTTATCAAATATTGTAAGAAATTAAAAATTGATAATGTGCTTATTTGTATGAAGGATGAATTAACAAACGTGTCTAAACATACAAAGAATATTATTATGGACTTAGAAGATAATAATGGGAACGGTTCTCATTGGGTTTGTATTTTTAATAGTCAAGACAAATATTATTTGATAGTTTTGGTCTTCCACCACCTGTTGAAGTAATAAAATTCTTACAGAATGGTATTTATCAAACATTTCAAGTCCAAGAATTAAATTCCAAGTGTTGCGGTCAATTATGTCTATATGTGTTATTTCAACTCAACAAAAATATTTTTTTTAAGACATTATTTTTTAATCTATTATAAATGACTTATGTTGGTAAAGATGTTGGTATCTTTGGTGTATCCCAAGAACTGGATATTGATTTATCAAATTATTACACAAAGGCACAGGCTGAATGAGAGAAATATAATATAACCAAAAATATTAACATGAAAAATGCTTATAAATTAAAAAATTATCCAAGCCCCACTGACGAGAATGACTTGGTGAGATTAAGTGATTTATCACAATATATATCCTTAAATAAAACGGCTGTGTATTCCAAAGATACAGAAGTGTTGATTTTATCTCCAGGTCATACAGAATTCACAGTTCCAATTAAAGTAAAATTTTACAAAGAAGGGCGTATCGTTTGTGTGAGAATTGAACAATGGGGATAATGGGAGAATAGAACAATGGGTATAATAGGTCATTTAAAATTAACCTAGAAGACCTGGAACAATTAAATCAGTCTCGTAAGGGAGAATATTATCCACTTGGTGCCGAGAATGAGTTTTGTGGAGGCACGATTAGCAAACAACAAACAAAATAATTTAATAAGAGTAAAATCAATAATGGTTTTGCCATAGTATATATCATGAAACACAAAGAACAGGATTATATATAATAAGTAAGGAAATACAAAATAATTTAACGATGGGAAGATGGGGAGGTATTTCCTGTCATTATATTAATCTGTCATATATTTATAATACATAAATGACAGCAAGAAGGCTTCAAGAAAATTATCATTTCTGTGTCCAAGCATACCTTCAAGAAAGGGGTATTCGGTATTTTAATAAATATGTTCTACAACATAAGAATGAGGTGTTTTCAATAAAATATTGGCTTTATACTGATGTTAATAAACCAACAACTTTGGATTTAACTAAAATGCTAAATAATGAAAAAATTTTAAAGTTAAGAAAATGCAAGACTTGTAGAAATTCAGAAATTTTTTTATAGGTTTCCTGTTGTAAAAAAAAAAAAAAATTGGATACAGGAATAACAAGAAATCCTAATGAATATATGTATGATATTCTATGGGGTGTAAGTGATTCAAGGATAGTAAGGGATGAGGAAGGAGTTGAAGAAACTGAGACAAGAGAGAAGGAGGATAGGGAGAAGAGAGAGAAGGAGGCAAGGGAGAAGAGAGAGAAGGAGGCAAGGGAAAAGAGAGAGAGAGAGAAGGAGGCAAGTGAGAGGGAGGAAAGAGAGAATAAATAAATATAAAAATATGGAAACCAGTGGGATTTTAAAAAGATCGAAGATATTACAGAAAATAAATCAATCTCAACGCACTGAGGAGGAAAACAAAGAATTGGCAAGTATATTACAAATATTTGCATCAAGACGATTAACATCGGTTTCAGGGAGAAGATATAAATGAGAAAGTGGAGATAAAGAAGAGAAAGAAGGAAAAGATTACATTATTGATGATGTTGGTGTGATTGACTTTAATTAAAGTTTTCTATTTTTTTTCTTAAATAAATGGAGGAGAGAGTGACGACATTTCGAAGGATTATTTATGTTTTAAAAATCAAGATTCAAATGTGCATGTTGGAAACTAAAAAGGTTTTCGCACTCTGTGGGAATTTTTCTCATAAATAAATGAGTTATTGTCTAAAATGTAAAAAGAAAACCAAGAGTAAAATATCTGGTATGTTTAAAGTAAAAATAATAGGGTTATACAAAAAGGTACATGTTTGGTGTATGGCTCAAAAAAGAGTGAATTCACCAAACACAAACGTGGGGGAGATATCCAAAAGTTTTTATCAGGAAGTAAATTTACAACTACTGGAATAACAGGGGAATTATATCTACCAGCGTATTCTTTCTGTGGTCCAGGAACAAACTTGAATAAAAGATTAGATGAGGCTGATAATCCTAAACCCTGGAGCAAACCTATCAATAGGGTTCATGAAGTGTGCATGAGGCACGATACTGATTTTGGAAATAGCACAACGTTGGAAGAAAAGCATGAAGCCGATAGAGAAATGTTGTATAATTTGTCTCTGATACAAAATCCAACCTTGAGAGAAAAAGTTGATAGGTTCATCATGAAGAAGATGATCAGTGCTAAATTGAAACTTGGACTTGGAAATTCAAAAAACGTATAGGTTCTAATGATGTCATTAAGATTGAAGAACAATTAGCTGATGAATTACATAAACCAATAATCACAAAGTTTCATGGAAGGAAGGTTTATTCCAAGGAAGTTGATTATATCTGGTCCGCTGATTTAATTGAACTCAATTATGATGAGGGGTACAAGTATGCTTTAACTGTTATTGATTTGAGGAGTAGATATGCATGGGTCGTCCCTTTGAAAAACAAAAACGGGAATATAGTCATGTGAGCCTTCCAACAGATATTTAATAAAAGTAAGCGAAAACCTAAAAAATTGTGGAGTGATGAGGGTACAGAGTTCTACAACAAAACATTTATGA
>NC_140965.1:17327708-17330208 GCF_056783735.1 Eptatretus burgeri | reverse complement strand
CTCCTGCAGTGCCTTTTCCAGGAACTTGATGGTCAGTTTGAGCCTCGCCACCTCTTCCTCCTCTTCCTCCTCCTCCTCCTCCTCAGATGACTTTATGATGGCCTCCAACTCCTCCTGAGTTAGCTCCTCACCAGCGGGGTGATGCGCTGCTCCAATTCCTCATGCTCTATGTCGTCAAAGTCTTCTCCTCCGCCTCCTTTGCAAACCCGATAATTTTCTGCCTCTCTTCGGTGTTGTCGGGAAAACCTCTGAAGTTGTTGACTGCCTGTGGCCATAGATTCTGATACCAAGCATTGAGGGTAGAGGCTTTCACCATGTCCAGCAAGTCTTTGGTGGTGCTGATGCTGTGCACTATGTTGAAATCCTTCCAACATTGCATGACAGTAAGTGCGGAGTTGAACTCCATAGCATCAAAGATGTGATGGAAGGTGTGGCAGGTGTAATACGTTTTAAATGTTGAAATCACTCCTTGGTCAAGTGGTTGGATCAGGGAGGTGGTGCTGGGTGGCAGGACGATGACCTCAACATTAGTCAACTTAAGCTGCTCGGGGTGGCCATGAGCATTGTTTATCAGCAGGAGAATCTTGCAGGAGAGGTTCTTGTCTGCCAGGTACCTCTCCACTTGAGGGACAAAACAATTGTGGAACCAATTCAAAAAGATCATAGCTGATACCCACACCTTTCTGTTGGCCCTCCAAAATATGGGCAGAGTTTATTTGTTTTATCTACCCCTGCTCATTCACCCAAAACCCACCTCCTCAAATTCCCTGCTTTCCTTCCTGAAAGTCCCTGTCGTGTAAGGACCTGGAAGTACCTCGAGTGTCCATCTTGTTTACCCTGTGTACCCCACCCCATCCCTCTCCCTTCCACAGATCTGTCAAAGTTCCACAGTTTTTTTCCCTTCCCTCTCCTGCCTCTCTTGTCTCCTGCTCCCCTTGTTGTCGGTTCTGTGTTAGCTCTCATACAAGCCTCGACAGTGTATACAAAAAAAAAAGGAATCTCTCACTCAACTTGCAAAAAACTTCCAAAAACAGGTGCGAATACAAGACGGCAGGCACCAAACTGAAACAGCAACAAATTAATGCAGCCCCAAATATTGCAAAAAATACAAAAGAAAAATACAAGACGAACAAGAAAAAGAGCAATCAGAGATTGCTGACCTTCGCCAGGACTTGTGTTGTGTGGTGTTTGTGTAGTTTTGTGTGGTGTATTTTGTGTGGTGTTTGTGTACTGGTGTGTTAGGTAATTAATAAAAGACATATTTAGAACTGCCACTTTATAACTGTTGGCAGTGATGACCGGGTACCAAGGCGTCCTGCTTTGATGCAACCCTGCTTTGACCGAACACCTGACCCTGACCCATGAAGTTTTTTTTATTATTATTCAACTGAATTCAGAATGGGATTAAAATCAATTCAATTCAGATCACATGGAAGACAAAATAGGTCCAGTCCTGCATTGGATTAACCAGAAGGAACCCGAACAAGCAAAAAGAAAAGATGAAGTCATCAGGAGGAACCTGGATAGGATTTGCATTTCAGCTGCCGCTCCTCTACCTTCAAACCCACCCAGGCACAGCCAAGTGAGCTTGATTCAAGAAAAGAAAAAAAAAGCAGAAAAAAACCCACATCAAAAAATTAAATAGTTCTGGCTGCCAGACCATGTGTCCGATCAAGTTTAATTTGAAAACCTGTATTCCCCATCACAATTATGAAGTTTCACGTCAATTGATTAAGTGGTTCGAGAGAAAACATTATTTATTTTTTTTCTTCAATCCAATATGGCTGCCAAACCATGTGACATAAATTATTCCTTCAGAAACTTGTACACGCATGTCTTGGGGAACATTTATGTGAAGTTTCCCCTCGATCTGACCAGCCGTTCTGGAGAAGAAGATTTTTATATGTTTTCAGGTCAATCCAATATGGCTGCCAAACCATGTGACCTCTGACATGATATGTGTGAACCTTTTGTTCCTCATGGATAGGTGGTCATATGTGGAAAGTTTCAACTCAATCTGTTCAGCTATTTTAGAGAAGATTTTTGAAGTTTTTTTCAAAAGAAAAAAACAATATGGCTGCCGAATTACGTGACCAATGATGTCATCAAAAACTTTGTGGACCATTTTATCCCTTGATGACCGTCAAAATTTTTCATACTGATCGGATGTAACGTTCTACATATGCAATTATGACATCATAACGAAAGAACCTGTGACATGATTTTAAAAAAAATCACGCTTATTCCATGTGAGGAGTACTTGCTATGTGCCAAGTTTCAATTTTTTCCTTGGTGCGGTTTCAGAGATACAGAGGCCCAAAGTTTTCCATTTTCCCAACATGGCTGCCACACCACGTGACCTATGACGTCATAATTGGCATTAAAACAATCTACATGAGTAGTCATACCAATGGTGAAAATTTCCTCTCAATCCGACAAGTGGTTGCGGTGAAAAAACATGAAAGTTCTGTGCGCACAAACAAACAAACAGACAGATAAA
>NC_140965.1:17310208-17322708 GCF_056783735.1 Eptatretus burgeri | reverse complement strand
AGACAGTCCTGACATGGTGGCAATTGTCCTGACTCCACATTCCCTGCCTTTGTTCAGAATAACAGATAGCACATCTCATTCACATCAAGAATATCAGAGTGAGGAGTATACAATCTACAAACAAATTCTTCAAGGCAGTCTTGGAGTTCAGATGAGATGGTCCAATTCTCTCCAAGTTTTGTGAAAGCTTGCTGAAATCGGGTGTTTCCTTTGAGTAGCATCAGAGCTCTAACTTTTCCACGACCACAGAATGCACTGACTGTATCACAGCCAGTGAATACATGCATTCCAATCACAGAGTTACAGACCTGTTTGCCAAGTGATGTAGCCACTTTGCTGACATCTATAAATCGGGTGCGGTTTTTAGTGCCACATTTGATGAAGATGTTGCAGCTGATAGCTTCATGGAATGTCAGGGAGAGTATGAGGATGGCTGTATCCTCTGCAATGATGACAATCGATGAGACATCGGATGATGCATGCTTGGCATGAAGCAGGATACGTGTGTCTGCTTCCTCTTGTGATGGTTTAAGTTCAACAACTTCAACAGCTTCATCACAGGTAATCTTTGTACATGTTTCACCACTGGTAACATACATCGTCTTCTCTCCAAGTTTCTGACGCCGATGGGGTTCCTGCCATTGTTCCACAATTAATTGGATAAGCTTCGTCTTACTGGCACCACAACATAGAAGCCGTCGCCATTGTTGGATTTTGTGACCTGATATTATGTTAGTGAATCTGATGCCAGTGTCAGACCCTCGAGTGGTTCGCTCTGGATATTTCATTGATAGCTGTTTATATACATCAAACACAACATCCACATGCTGACTGGATCCAGCAGCTCTCATAACATTGGCAAGTACCTGATCAGCTAGTTCATCAAAGGTCATGTGGTCTCCATTGGTTTTCTGGATTAGGCTCATTCCGTCGATGATAGAAGCTGAAGGTTGCGTGATTTCCTCAGCTGAAGATACATTAGCCTCAAGTTTCCTGGCCAGAGCAGCCTTATTTGTCTTCTTTATAGTTCCATCACAGTTGGCAAGTGACCATGGAAGAGGACCCAGGGGATACTGCAGCACGTCCTTCATTTGAATTTTCCGACTCGATACAACCAAGAGCATGTGCCCGAAAAGTTTATGGTCAGTCTTTATATTAGGATCACCTCCTTGTTTGATGTCTTCTTCGTCACCTTCTGTTTGATGCTAGCGAATGTTTTCAGCTGCAGTTTGGGTATTTTATCAAAGAATCCTATCATGGTCTGTTCAATCCTACACTCCTGGAATGTTGTGTATGCTGTCTCACCTTTTTGCTGAGCTGTGAGGAGGTCATTGATAACATCTGATGGTGCTGTAGCACCTCTCGATAGGCTAACTAGTTCAGTTGGTTTACTACCAAATGGATTCGTCCAGTTGTTTTCCATCAACTCTACAAGTGACTGGACTGCTTTCTCGTCTTTCTGTATTCTTGAAGGAGTAAGATCTACATGACTCAGTTCTGAGTTACCCACTCGTGTCATGTTTCGAAGATGTTTCAGCCATAGGCTCCTATACTCTGCATTGATGTAGTACTTGCTGACTGCCCCAGCTCTGAGACGAAATCCTTTCATTCCTCCTGCTGTCTGGGTATCTTTGTTGACAGTCTCCTCTATCGTTTGATCCACGGCAATACGACCAAATGGGTTATGATCGCCCAATTGTACAGAAAATCCTCCATTGTGCTGGAAATGATCGTATACATTTGGATGTGTCTCCTGGAGTGTGGTCATTTGGCAGTAGTATATTGATAAATACCTGGAGTAAGTAATTTTGATTGTCATAAGTGAAACACCAGGGGATCATTGACATGATGGCTGATAGATGTAGCATCCAATTCCCCTCTCTTGATGACCTAACCAGCAAAGCAGGTTCTCTACCATATCAACAAAAGACATCCAGAATGTGGCCAACTGACCATTGCTGAACCGGAGATGGTTAAGATATTTGTCGAACAGATTGAATACTCGAATATATGATGCATCAGACAGAACGGTATCTATGGTTCCATTGCTTACATTTTCCTGAAGTGATTCCAGAGCTGTGATCATTCGAGCCAGATGTGGCAAATCATCAGACTGGTATTCTTCTAGCCAGATGGAGAAACCTTTCCATGCTAGCCTGAGCAATGCTTCATACATCAATTTACAGAGACGGACTCCACGATTGTAGTTACGTCCTTCAAGAACTGTATTCACTGAACCCTCTGCTATGATTCCAGATTCCACTGATATGTCACACAAACCAGCTGAGCCGAATTGTTTACCTATGACAGATAACCTCCATTATAGTCAGGAATTTCCAGATGAACTGGAGTTATACTGCGCTTTTTGTTCGGTATTAGCTTAGGCAATACCTTCATGAGTGGAGCAGTTGTGGCTTGTGGTTGTATAATGATCCCGTTGACTCGATGTGATGTACCCCCACCACTGAGAGTTTCTTCAAGGTGATCAATGTTATCAAAGGCTAGTGTTGTGGGAATGTTTGTATGGACATTTGAAGGCAAAATCACATCATTGTCTGCTGTCATTGCTTGCTTCTGAAGACACAAGGTGGTATCCAACTCAACCAGTTTGGAGTAAGACATTCCATGGCCTAGGCGGTTGAGCATTTGAATTAGTTCAACATTTCCTGTCAGAGATTTCACACTCCATGGCAGCAATATATGTTTTGCTGGTATTATGGCACCTCCGCTAACTGCATACACGAAGTCCTGACCTGTTGAATGAACCAGTCGGTCTTCAAGCGAATTGAAACCTGTCACTGACTGTTGTGCATCCCCAATCAGTAGAAATTTTAAGAACATTATCATAGATTCAGGGAGTTCCCTGTAGTCAGCTGTCAGCTGGTCAGGTTGCGGTGAACATAGTTTCTTCTTCATTTTCTTGATATCTGACCACATTTGAGATGCAGGTTTTGCCACGTCCTTGGACTCTGACTAAGGATCTGAGACGGAGACTTAATTCCTTTGGTACCAGGTCTCTTCGGAGAATCCTTGGCTATCGCTGGTCAGATTTTGTGTCCAACGAGCGGTTGCTGAGAGAGACTCGGATGAGATTTGTTACCTGCATAGTCCGTGAGCGTCAGTTGCGGCTGTATGGACATGTGGCTCGTTTTCCTGACGCTGATCCTGCTCACCAGATTCTCTCAGCGAGGGAGTCTCATGAGTGGAGGAGGCCAGTGGGCCGACCACGTGCCTCATGGTTGCAGCAGGTTGACCATCATCTCAAGGAGATGGGGATGGGCCTGGCATCTGCCTGGGGGATGGCCAGACGGAGACCCCTGGAGTACCGGCGGAAAGTGGACGCAGCGACGCGCTGTTCTGGCACATGCTCCCATACCTGACCTGACCTGTTTTGCCACGATTTCCTCTACATCACACTGTGGTAAAGAACTCAATTTGCTCTTAAGTTCACCATTCTCTTTGACAAGTGATCCAATTGTTAAATTATCAGTGTAGACAAGAAGTTTTCCATTGGTGGTGGTTACGAAGTGGAGCGATTCGCCAAACTCTGATTCAAGCCGACGTCGTATTTGTTTCTTGGTTTGTGGAAGAACTTCATCATGATTATAGCCTAACATGCCCATGAGGTTCCTCAATATTTCTGTCAAACTGGTCAGTTTTACCACTTCAGGTACTGAGAATAACGTATTTCTGATATGTTCGAAGAGCACGTTGGATGCATTCTGAACCGCTACCTGATATCGTTGTTCTGCATCTTCGACTGAGGGTGTAGCAGCTTTAGATTTCTCACCTCTGGTGAAGTTACGATAGCATGAATTGTTGTATCGGGCTTCTGCAGCAACTAACTCTCTGGATGTGATTGCTAAGATCTTGTCGTTCATCTGATTCAAAGCTGCCTGTCGCACTGTCTTATCTGATCTCAACTCTCAAGCCTGATGTAACACTTCTCGTGACTTAGTCCCCTTCACATACTTATTCTTCTTGTCACAGAAAATACAAACTTCTTGCAAAACTGTAGATGACGACGTAGATGGCTCTCAAGCAGACTTACGCTCAAGTGGTTTGGTTCCTTTTGTAATACCCTTGATTTTTTCCAGTGTCTTTTTGAGAGTAAAAGTGGCTCGGCAGTTCCTATGGTAAAGTCGATTGTCATCATAATCATTTGGGTCTAAGTCTGTTCTACGATTGCAGTTCTGTATTTTTGCTGCTTCCAAGAGAGTTTCTAGAGAAGCAGTGTCTTTTGGCTTTGTGATCTCAGAGGCAGGAGATTTCTTCATGCAGATTATGCACGTAACTTCCTCTGTGCGCACCTTCTTGTGTGGTACTTCCATTATGTATCAGTGGTCAATCCCAATCTGAAAACAAATGGCAAACTTGTATAAACACTCATGACTTCAGTGTCATAATTTATAAACAAGCACTACCGAACAAGACGTCACCACCATAGTTGTTCACAAGAAGTAATCGGCTGTTGTTAATGGATATAAATGGCTTTGGTAATGGTTTTAATAATAAAACTAATGCTTAATATAAATATAACTTACAAAATACGCTTAAATATTCTTAAATATTTGCTTGACAAGTGGAATGTAATAACCATATAT
Source organism: Eptatretus burgeri (assembly GCF_056783735.1). Taxonomy (NCBI): domain Eukaryota; kingdom Metazoa; phylum Chordata; class Myxini; order Myxiniformes; family Myxinidae; genus Eptatretus; species Eptatretus burgeri. Next base: position 17,318,104 of record NC_140965.1, on the reverse strand, counting down.
CTGTAAAGATGAAATTTGAACTTATCCTACCAATATTCAGAAGACCGTCCAACATTTCAGGATGATATCTGAAAGCAAACTTATCTATTCTATCATCTACTGATTATCTGGAATAAATGAAATGAAACATAAATACATGGCTTACTGTGTGATATGGTATTGAATAATTAGTCACATCGACTAACGCATCTTAATTTGCAATATATTTCACTGTTTAGTGTTATTGCTATAGAAATTATATTTCGAAGTTGGACACTTAAGTCATAAAAATTATCACAATGAAATACATAAAAAGGGTAATGATTTTGAACCTTATGGCAATATGTACATCAAAAGAACTGTCTTAAGTGTTATAATTCAGTAAGAACACCTCATAACCTTTACATATTAATATACGAGACAAAAGTAAGTTTTAATTGTGTTTCGAGTGCTGAAAACGACCCTCGACGAGAATGCGCTGGGTCAAATTCTAAAATTCGTCACAACTGCCTTGAGCTACCCTGTTGGAAAGTCTATCATACAGTTTTGTGTTGTCCTATGATATACTCAAGCAATAAAAAAACTTCCTTGACCTGCCCTCAGATGATACCACTTTTATCCCTGGCCCATGGACTAATATTGTGTGACACAAATAAACATGAAAATCTGCTTGGTCGTGAAATACCTGCATCCGTATTTAATGAATAGGGAGGCTGGGGAAATACCCGAGAGATAATTATTATGATATTATTAAAGTTTTTTTTTTTTTTTTTGTGTATACCTTGGTCGAGGCTCGTATGAGAGCTAACACACAACTCACAGCAAGAAGGCATGAGACAAGAGGGGCGGGAGTGGAAGGGACAAAACAGTGGGCAACAGACACATTAGGTGAACTGTGGAAGGGAGAGGGATGGGGATGGGACGGGGAACATGGCGAAGAGAAGATGGACATTTCAGGGACTTTCAGGAAGGAAAGCAGGAGAAATGAAGGAAGTGGGCTTGGGTGGATTATCGGGGTAGAAAAGATCGAGGATTTGGATGGGGGAAGATAAGAGGTGGTGGTGAACAGCTGTTTTGAAAGCCTGGAGGGAAGAATGGGAAAGAATAGAGTGAGGAAGTTTATTCCAAAGGCGGGAAAAAAGAGGAATGAAAGAGTGAAGATGAGCAGTGATTCGTGATTTTGGTAGTTTTACCAGAAGGGGGTTGTTGGCGGACCTTGAGCGCCCTGTGGAAATTTGGTGGGGACAAATCGCAGAGAGAGCAGGGGGGACAAGGCTGGAGAGGAGTCGGTAGAAGACAGAAAGACCACCGACCAACCTGCGGTGATTGAGTGAGAGGCCCAAAGACTCAGCTTCATTGCGGGAGATGCCGATGATCTTAAATGCCCTGGTTTCGACAGCGTGAAGCCGAGAAAGGTGGGAGGCAGGAGCACCAGCCCAGAGGGGAGAGCAGTACTCCATCAGGCTACGGACAAAAGCTTTGTAAGTGGTCAGGAGCTCAAGAGGGCCGAGGAAGGACTTAGCACGACGGAGGATTCCCAGTCGGCGACTGGCTTTTGAGGCGAGGTTGGAAATGTGACTTTCCCAGGAAAGGTCATGGCAGATAGTGAGACCTAGAAGCTTGAAAGAAAAGACTTCTTCCAGAGGATTGTTGAGAAAGTGGATGGGGGGGTTTTGTAAACGGTCCTTTCGAAGAGACATAGTGAGAGTGTGAGATTTGTCTGGATTGAAAGACATGTTCCACGTGTTGGACCAGTTTGTGATTTTATCCAGATCTGCAGTGAGTGAAGAAGCTGCTGCTTGGCGGTCTGAGCGATGACAGATGGTACGGCAGAGGGTGGAGTCGTCGGCAAAGAGAAATAGAGGATTTTCCAGAGAGTCCGAGAGATCATTGATGAAAACCAGAAAAAGAACAGGGCCCAGAACGCTACCTTGAGGAACTCCAGCCTGCACAGGAAGAGGGGATGAAAGAACTCCATTTAGGGCCACACGTTGACTGCGACAGGAGAGGAAGTCTGCGAGCCATGAGTGGAGATGGCCTTGAATACCATGGGAAGAGAGTTTGGTGAGTAGGGCAGGGTGCCAGACTGTGTCAAAAGCACGTGATATGTCCAGGGATACGGCTCGGATTTCCTGTCTGGCATTGAGGACCTCCATCCATTGATGGGAGAGCAGAAGCAGCATATCCAGGGTAGAGTGACCTGGTCTGAAACCAAATTGATGATTGGAAATCAAGCCATTGGAGAAGAGGAAGGATTTCATGTCTGAAGCGATGATGGATTCCATAACCTTGCTGATGATTGGGAGAAGGCTGATTGGTCTGTAGTTACAGGGATCTGTTTTTGCACCTTTTTTATGCAGGGCAGTGATGTTAGCAGATTTCCAAGCAGATGGCAGATGACCTTGGGCAAATGAGAGGGTGAATAGAACAGAGAGTGGGTGAGCAAGAGCAGAAGAGCAGGCTTTGAGGACACGTGGGCTGATGCCGTCTGGACCGGTTGCAGAATCTGGCTCGAGGTTTGAAAGCAAGCTCTCCACCTTGTCAGGAGAAAATGATACAGAGTCCAGGGACAGTTGGGTGCGACTGGGTAAAGTGGGTAGAGATAGTGATGGGTTTAGGACACAAGATTTAGCTGCAAAAGTTGTATGAGATGTGCACGTCCACTTAACATTACCTTTGAGTTTATGTACATTTTAACACTGAACAAGGTACTTTTTCATGACAACAAAAACTCATGATTAATATGATATATAGCACCACATCTCAAAATGTTGTGGATGGATTCGGACGAAACTTGGTAGACAGATTAGGTGTGTCGCAAGGACAAACTGATTCTATTTTGGTGAAGATCCGAATCCGGATCTGGATACGGGAATTATTTAATTTTCAAAGTGATTCTTGACCATTGAGAGATAGGGCCAAAAACGGTATAGAACTGTATAGCATGATATTTCAAAAATGTATTGGGCCCGATACGTTCTTGTGGATTAGGCACTCTGTGGCGGAGGTATACACTCCACCGAGTGCCCTTCTCGTTCTTTCACTGGTTCACTCTTTCATTGGTTGACTCACTCACTGGTTCACTCTCTCACTGGTTCACTCTCTCACTGTGTCTGGCTCACTGAGTCAGTCTCTTACTGGCTTACTGTCTCACTGTGACACTCTCTCACTCGCTCACTGTGGCTCACTGTCTGTTTGCCTGTGAGCAGGATATCTCAAAACGTGGACAGATTCGCATGAAACTTGATGGACAGGTTGGGTGTATTTCAAAGACAAAATTATTCGATTTTGGTGAAAAACTGGATCTGGATACTAGACTTATAAAAATTATTTTCACCTTTGAGAGATTCGGTTAAAAACAATGGATGACACACTAATCTTAAAAAGTTGTGGATGAGTTGTGTCAGTGACAAGAACAAACAGATTAGACTTTGGTGCAGGTCCGGATCCAGATTCAGATCATCGGTGAGATACAAAACCTGGTGCAGGTATGTGTTCCACCGAGTGCAGTTCTGGTTTATTTTGGAATCCTCAGAATGTGGATCAGCTACCGACTGTAAAGGTGTATTGACATCACTTGACAGGAGCCAAACAGTACACCCAGCTGCCTAGCCTTGCACAGCTAATCAGGAGAATCTCACTAATTGTTGCCAAACCCCAATCGTACACATTTCTTTGATATCATGAAAATGCTTCTTCCGAAATCAATTTTTGTTGTCCCTGCACTGCCTGGGTCCTTGGCAATTAATATGGTACCCTGCACTGCCTGAGTTCTTGACAGGTGAAAACAGGTGACATTATATCTTGTGTGATGCTTTAATGGTGTAGCGTGCCATCCAGCTTTTCATATGCAGCCAACTACAGTCTTTCAACACCCTGGTAGCTTGCAAGCGCTTTCCTGGGCAGAACACCCACGATCTGTTTACTTATGTGTTTATGAGGGGTTTGAGTGGAGGTGGAGGAAGAGAAAGAGGATGATCAGGAAGAGCGGTGGTGTAATCCAGAAAGGAACCTCCAGGATAAGGGCTCAAAATTGGAAAATCTTGACAGTATGTATGATAAATGGATATTTTTTAATTTTGCTTTTGAATTTGCCTTCTGCAGGGTATAAAAAAAAAACAAAGATCCCCGCAATATGTTTATTCCGAGCAAATACAACCCATCCCTTTGCTGATGGGAATATTAATGGGGGGGGGTATGAAGGAGGGGAGGGGTGGATGAGGGAGAGAGGAGAGGAGGGAGGATAGGGTGGGTGAGGGAAGGAAGGAGGGAAGCAAGGAGGGAGGAAGACCGAGGAGGGGTGGGGTAATGAGGAAGGAGGGGGAGTGAGGAGGGGTGGGGGAGTGAGAAGGGGAGGGGGAGTGAGGAGGGGTGGGGGAAGGGAAGGCAGCATGAGGGGAGGGCAAGGGAAGGCAGCGTGAGGGAGGGCAGGGGAGGGCAAGGGAAGGCAGCATGAGGGGAGGATAAGGTACGGAACTGTGAGGGGAGAGTCCGTCCGGACATAACCACCATCCGTATATGTGAATCAATGTCCACCGTCCGGATATGTGTGGAGATAACCACCATCCGTATATGTGAATCAATGTCCACCATCCAGATATGCGCGAGGATAACCACCATCCGGACATATATGGAGATAACCACTGTCCGGACGTAACCACTGTCCAGATACATGTGGAGATGACCACTGTTCGGATCTGTGCAGAGATAATCACCATCCAGATATGTGTGGAGATAATCACCATCCGGACACATCCAGAGATAACCACTACCCTGACATAACTACTGTCCAGATACGTGCGGAGATAACCACCGTTCAGATCTGTGTGGAGATATCCACCATTTGGATATGTGTGGAGATAACCACTGTCCGGACATAACCACTGTCCAGATACATGTGGAGATGACCACTATTCGGATCCGTGCAGAGATAATCACCATCCAGATATTTGTGGAGATAATCAACATCCGGACACATCCAGAGATAACCACTATCCTGACATAACTACTGTCCAGATACGTGCGGAGATAACCACCGTTCAGATCTGTGTGGAGATATCCACCATTTGGATAGGTGTGGAGATAACCACTGTCCGGACATAACCACTGTCCAGATACATGTGGAGATCACCACTATTCGGATCTGTGCAGAGATAATCACCATCCAGATATTTGTGGAGATAATCAACATCCGGACACATCCAGAGATAACCACTATCCTGACATAACTAGTGTCCAGATACGTGCAGAGATAACCACCATTCAGATCTGTGTGGAGATATCCACCATTTGGATATGTGTGGAGATAACCACTGTCCGGACATAACCACTGTCCAGATACATGTGGAGATAACCACTATTCGGATCTGTGCAGAGATAATCACCATCCAGATATTTGTAGAGATAATCACCATCCGGATATGTGTGGAGATAACCACTATCCTGACATAACTAGTGTCCAGATACATGTGGAGATCACCACTATTCGGATCTGTGCAGAGATAATCACCATCCAGATATTTGTGGAGATAATCAACATCTGGACACATCCAGAGATAACCACTATCCTGACATAACTAGTGTCCAGATACATGCGGAGATAACCACCGTTCAGATCTGTGTGGAGATATCCACCATTTGGATATGTGTGGAGATAACCACCATCCGGATACATGTGGAGATAACCACCATCTGGGCATAACCACCATCTAAATACGTTCGGAGACAGAGAGAGTGAGGGAGAGAAGGGGGAGGGGAGGAAGAGGGGGCGGAGGATGAGGGGTGGAAGAGAGTGAGAAGGGTGGGGGTGGGAGAGACAGAGACAGAGAGAGGGTGAGAGAGGGAGAGTGGAGAGATATGTGAAGGGGTGTGGGTTGAGACATTTAACAGCACACACATTGATGAATCACCCTGCCTGTGAAACACCAGGACGACAGTTTATAGCTGGGTCGGGATTCAAATCGAGGCTACACAGCTTAAAGTGAGCATGTGCACCTTTCGGCTATCCTGCCGTGATGTTAAGAGAACGTTTCATTTTTTTTTTAATTTGTATTTATCTATGCCGAAGTTATTGGTCAGATAATGAAAGAATATCGTGCAACAACAGGAAATTGCACATGCACAGAGAGCCAGTCATCGCCAGATACACCGCAGAACAATGTGGGGCCAGTGCAGGCGAGTGTCCCCTCAACAATGTTCAAGTCGATCGACAAACTCGATTCATTGACAGTGCAAATATTGTAGTGTGCTCGCCATGTGGCTTAAGCACTCCAACAAAATAGTTGGTAAGGAATGGCTCGATTGGCAAGTGATGAGCAATCACCAAACGATCATATTAAACACATGCACCCGGAAACACCCAAGCAATGTCAGAATTGGACAAATGAGCACATTTTTAGTGGCGGAACAGCTGCTAAGTTCAATTCTGGAGTTTAAATTTCGCAATCCGGTTTAGTTTTAGAGATTCTCAAGGTTATCGCATGTGTGAAAATGAAATATAGCCGCGAAGGCTGCCGTCTCCGGGCGTTTATAAGCATTGCAATGTACCCAGCGATTCATAGCTATGATGAACAGGCATTCGATAATGTGAGTGAGGAAAGTGAAAAAAGAAAACTTTATCGTTAAGAAATCGTTGCTGCCTGTTCCAAGTGAAACCATGGTTGAGCAGGCCAAAACACATGGCGGCTTCAGACACCGGCGGGGTAACCCAGGATACACCTTTAGACCCCATAGAGAACGAGGTGGCCGAGGATGTGCCTAATAAAGGATGTAATTAAGTAAGGCCAATAACTATGTTCAAAAGGGTGTTTAAATGAAACATCCCTCCATCCATCCATTGGGACCATACTCTGTGCAGAGCGTTGGTGCTGATAAGCAGTCTCCTTGGCTATTGGGCACAATCCTGGACGGGTCGCCACTCCGACACAAGAAACCAGCAAGCTGGCACTCATTTTGCTGACCTTGGAAGGATGACAGGCCGAGTTAACCCCACCTGGTATTAATTCAACAGCTGAGCAGGATTTGAACTCAGGACCCTTGGATCCAAAACCCACCACCCTAACCATTAAGCCAACACCAGGCATGTTGAATGAAATGGGGTACCTTAAAACAGCACATTCAAATGGGCCATACTATACACTTGCTGGAGACGTCCATGGTAGGTCAATAGGGGTGTGGGCTTGGAGATGGAGGGGGGCTTTGCGAGAAGGGAAGCATGACGAGAGGGGAAGGGAAGGGAAGGCATTTTCCTTCAATCGTCAAAAAATCCGCACCAGTGTTCATGATTTGATTTGATTTCCGCACACGTTAAAAAACTAAAATGCGATAAGCTCGAGAATATCTTAACCTGAGCCAAATTTCCAAATTTCAATTGTGAAATTGATCCTAGCAGCAGTTCCAATTGCTAAAAAAAAGTTTTCATTTGTCCAATTCACACATTCTTGGAGTAGAGGGGAAGGCAGCATGAGGGGAAAACAAGACAGCATGAGGGAAGGGAAATGTTAGGCAGCATGAGGGAAAGGGAAGGGAAGGCAGCGTGCTAGAGCGATAAAACGCGCCCAAACAGCAACGTTTTCTTTTTAACCGCCGGGTTCCACATGAAACCATGTGGGAGCATTTATATCCCATGCTATCTACCTGGCAAAGGCCTGCCTTCATGCATGTCTGCTCACATATGCAGCGACCTTTGCACCTCTACTGGTCGGCTCACTCCAAGTTGAGTTTGAACACGCTGCACTCTGGAGAAGTCCAATAACAGTCCCCCATGCATGATCCTCCAAACTCCTTGTGGTCCATGCACGCGCACCAGTGATATACTCATCCTTTGACTCACATACGTGCACAGATTCTCACTGGCATGCTCAACCTTTCCCACACCCGCACTGCACAACTCGCGTGGCTACAGCACCACAGCACGTC
>NC_140965.1:17142708-17305208 GCF_056783735.1 Eptatretus burgeri | reverse complement strand
TGTTAAAAACACCCGTAGCTGGGTTTCGGCGTTGATCCGGAAGCTGCGACGAGATTGCTCATTCGGTGGGCGCGCGCGGCTACAATTGAGCTAAAGGCGGTCGCCCGCACGCCGAACGGGCGGAAATCGACAACAATATATATATATATATATATATATATATATATATATATATATATATATATATATATATATATATATATATATATATATATATATATATATATATATACAGAACATACATACATATACGTACATGTTGTTCTTCTTCTTTTGGTTGCTCCCATTAGGGGTCGCCACAGCGGACCATCTGTTATGATCCGCATACCGATTTGGCACAGGTTTTACGCCGGATACCCTTTCTGATGCAACCCTGGTCGCCTCTTATGACACAGGGATAAGGATTGGGTTTCGCCATGATTCCGGGCTGCCTTACACCCTCTCAGAGCGCGGCCCAGCGCAGAGCACCCGTCTTCAAGCGATCCTCCAACCCAAGCCTCCGAGTAGCCGGATTACAGGCGCATGCCACTACGCCCGGTACATATATATATATATATATATATATATATATATATATATATATATATATATATATATATATATATATATATATATATATATTGTTGCGGTTCTCGGAACCGCATGCATCCAACAGATAGTGGTCCCAAGACAGTTATTCCATTAATATACGTGAAGATAGTCCCTTCCGTTTTGTCTTGCGAGACAACAGGGGCGTGCATTACGAGGATCTCACCAGGAGCGTGCGTTGTGAGGATCTCATCACTAGGTTTGCTTTCATCATTTTTTCGTCCTTGCATTTCTCACATCATTCCTACTCTTCTTTTCTGATTATTCCTGTGGTAAATCTGAGCCACGTGCGCCCTTCGCTGTGAGATAGGTCCTCAGCAAAGGGCCAGCAGGCATTACACCCACACCTCTCCGTAGAAAACACAGCCTGCCAAACGCACACGCAGCGGTAATTTCCACTCAATGGTGTTTTCCACAACACAGGAAACACACCCAGCACGACGCCTATGCTGCACGGAATGCGTACTGAGGCCGATAATAGGAAGGCAACCCCACGCCACGTTGTGCGTGATGCGAGTGTGCAAGTCGCAAGCTGTGCGTTCCTTTCAACCCATTTCAGGACTAATGATATTGATCAGGTTTCGTCCCGCACACACGATAGCAGAATTGGGCGAACACTAGCGTTGGCCATGTGCGTAATGGCGGATCGGAACGGAAGATGTTGTACAGAACGTGCTCTCAAAGGTACACCCATGCGCCGCTCACGACACTTTGTTATCATACAGAGCCAGGCAAGAAAGGACACATCTTACTGTCTGGGCATGGGTTTGCCATAACATCTTACCTTCTCGCCTCCATGACCAGCGAAGCTGCGATTGGGAAGAGGCATGTTGTACAGCTTGGGCTGCATTGGCGCACACGGAGCAGGCACGTTTGCCAGCGCTGGTTGGGGGCGTCCGAGGGGGCATGTGGGACCGACGCTGCCCTCGGCTGGTCATCAGGGCACGGCCCGGGGGTTCTTACAAGGCAAGTCATGACGTGGAGTTCAGTGTGGGCGATTCATATCATGTCGTGGGGTCGGAGCGGGACATCCTTGCGGCGTTGGGTCATCTTGCCGGAAATAGAATGTTGCAGTTTCCGGCTGTTGTGGCCGGGCTATGCGTGGGGTTGGGGCCAATCAGAGCACCCGATTTGGGTGACGTCACCAAGTTTTGGGGTGGCCTTCCACACCACGGGGCCAAAAAATGTCGGAGCGGGTCCGTTTGCTTTCTCTCTGCTGCCCTGCCTCGCCTTCCGCTCAAGCTGGACCTCGACTCCACCTTCTGTCGTCATCACTTCAACTCCGCCTTCTGTCATCACTGGGCTCCTCCTCCTCTTCTCCGCCCACACGACGCTGACTCCACACTCCCATCTCAAGCCCCTCCTTCACGCCCACGGTCGCAACGTGAGCTGCCCGAAGCAGGACACTAGCGCTGGCCACGGTTGCCCGCACACTTGCACGCCTGATTTGGCACAGGTTTTACGCCGGATGCCCTTCCTGACGCAACCCTGGTCGCCTCTTACGACACAGGGATAAGGATTGGGGTTCACCATGATTCCGGGCTGCCCTAAACCCTCTCATAGCGCGGCTCAGCGCAGAGCTCCCATTCTCAAGCGATCCTCCAACCCAAGCCTTCTGTCCCTGTGCCAGCTGTCAGGGGGGGTACCGCACCATGGAGCATTCGCCCCAAACATTGTGGTGGCGTGTTCGGGGAATACATATCAATTATACAAAGGTACCGAGAGATCGTAGCCTCAACTCCTCTCCTGTCATGCTTCAATTCCTCTTCATCGGGTTTTCTGTGTGTGTGTGTGTGTGTGTGTGTGTGTGTGTGTGTGTGTGTGTGTGTGTGTGTGTGTGTGTGTGTGTGTGTGTGTGTGTGTGTGTGTGTGTGTGTGTGTGTGTCCTGGCACCTGTCTATGTAAGTAAGCCTGCAGAAGATTGTTATTATTATTTTCGGGTTAGTTCTGCTCTGCATCCGCTTTTATATGTTGCTTGTTTATTGCTGCACAACACCTCTTTCCCCCATCTCTACACAACACACCCCAATAAATCCCTTGATCATACCGCATACCTTTCCTTGCCCATTGTTAATAAATTACTATTAGGAATGTTCTCAGCTCGCTTCTGTCTTTTCCTTCATTGGTCCAGCATGGTCCGAATCCTAGCTTAGCTGGGACTTTATTCCCAAGAATCTGTTCCTTTCAGCCGGTACGTCCTTGTCAGTGTCGCTCGGCTGCATCCGATCCAGTAAAGTGATCCGGTCTGGACCTGGAAGAGTGATCTTGTTCAGACAAGTCGTACCGATGGCGTGTTCTCTGGTAATTAAATCACGTGGTTATTTTTAGGGAACCGGATTAACTAAATGGAGGACCCTAAGTCACGTGGTTGAGTTATTGGCGTCCAGTCAGTTAAGCGACCCGCAGCGTCAAGGAATTATCTGTGTGCGATGGCTTACAATATTGGGGAGTCTGGTGGTAGCTGAGATAGCTTCCCCCCCCCACCCCCCAGTGGTCTTCTCATTCCGGCCCACAACAATGTACATATATATATATATATATATATATATATATATATATATATATATATATATATATATATATATAGTGTTGTGGTTGATCAAATTCGCAAACCACCATTCAGGTCCCTTAGGTGAGATATCTCGGTAAGTATATGTGTAGTTAGGCCCAAACCCGTGGTCTAGAGGGAATAAATGTCATTCATGCGTGCTGCGACTCTTCAGGATAGCCGTTTTTCTTTTACTATCTTTATTTTGGACCAACCGCCATTATTACCACCACCAACCACGTCTCAACAGTCGTCACAACATCAACCACCCACCACAACGCCGCTTCACCACAACAGCCACGACCTTTACCGTCACACCTCGCAACTGTCGCATCGCCACCGTTCTTGCGCCGCTTGTGGGTACCGGTATTGGACTCGTGCAGGGCGCGCGCCGAACAGCGTGTACAAAACCACGGACTTTCCGCTCCAAAAACGGATCAAAAACGACTCACGCCCACTTTTGTTCTGTCCAATCGGTGAGCAAGGGGCGATTTGGCCCCGCCTCCAGGGCGTTGGAGGGCGGTCGCTATATGCAAATTCATGGATCAAAATGCATTCACGCCCACTTTTTCTCGGGCCAATGGGGAGCGAGGTGAAAGGTCGAAGGCAGGGGGTCAAAGGCGAAGCCACGGGGCTTATATAAGCGGCTGCGTTCGTCAGAAAAGTGTCATGTGTGCGTTGGAAGGAGTTCGCAGGAGGAAGAGTTCGGAGTTGGAGTCGGAGCGAAGAGGACGGAGCTGTGGAGAGGCGGCGGCGGCAAAGGCAGACGAGGGGGTGCTCGCGTCGGTGCCGGGAGCTGCACACCAGGGAGGCCGACGGCGCGACCTGGTCGAGGTGGAGACGCTCGTCGCGGGACCCGAGACAGAGTAAAAATCCTCCTTTCCCCGAGCATCAGCAACCCCCTCCTGTTTCCCCCCGCGCTGAGATAGTGCGACCAAGGGGGCCCCCTTCCCACCCCCTACCAGACACTGTCCGCGAGGCCCGCGGAGTTGAGGCACCACCGCCGCTCCGCGTCTCATCACCAGACGGGTAGGCCCGACACGGTCTCGGCCCCAGGCCCGCCTACCCCCTCATCCTGGAGGGTGGTTCTCTTTTCTTTTGCTTTGGGAATGTGTGTTGTCGGCGCCGTCTGTGAAGTAAAATTGTATAAGTGTTGCCGTGTGCTCGCGTAGTCGGTATTAGATCTGCATTGTCGCATTTGCTTTTTGTCTTCTTCTTTTCTATGTGCTTTTGGTGGAATTGTATATGTGTGCTTTCCGTTCATCGCGAATAAATGTGCTTTATGTTGAACTGTTTCCCGCTTCGCTTCGTCATTTCTTTCATTGAATCCTCATCTTGCTTCACGTAAAAGGTTGGTAGTGGGCTGAATACGCCTGATAATTAATCGAACCGTCGAGGCCCACGATAACACCGCTCGGTTATCCCGATAGTACGGAACGGGTCGCTTAAGTGGCCCGTGTCCGAAGTCGACCTGCGGCGAGGTGCGATCGCCCGGTCTACCCTCCGTGTGGGTACTTAGGTAGGTCGAATTTGGCGAGCAACCCTATCCCACGCGGGGGCCGATTGGCTCGATCGCGGTGAGACCGAAAGGTCCACCCGTGACTGGTTCCCGGCGTTAGTCCGAGAGGGTCACGACTGGATTGTCCGTCCGGTGGGCGACGTGCCGCGATTCGAGTTACATGGCCGTCAGCACGCCGGCGGGCGCGAATCTGTAACACTGGTGTCAGGTCGTGCGATACAAATCCATCGCCCTCCTCGCGGCACTGGTATCGGAGAACAGGAAAACGGGCTCTCCTGTCTCCAGCTAAATTCACGGGAATCGGTCCAGGGGTGAGAGAAGCGACCCCCGATTCCCTCCAAATTACGAGCGAGCGAAATTAACCCTTCACGAGAAGCAAGATGGCGTCTCAAGGCGAGCGGGAGCCGGGGGTATTAGAAATGGATGTAGAATGTGTAGAATCCATGGTCCAAGATGAAATCCCCGTGCAGGAAATGTTAATAGTTCAGGAAAACGAACTCGCCCAACTGAACCCAGAGCCCGAAATGGGTGCGGCAGCGGCCGCGGTGTATGACACCTCCCCTCCCCCTCTCCACCAAAACCCTTCCCCGACCCCTGCCGAAACGGCTCACCCAAGCGCACCCGACATGGCCCAGCGATTCACCATGCTGGCACAAATGAATGCAGAAATGACAGCGAAGATGAATGCGAACATGAACAAGCAAATGGACGAAGTGAAAACGAGGATGGATGCGAATACACAACAAATAAATGCGGATATGAAAGACGAAATGAAAGGCATGATCGAAAAGATGGATGCAAACACAACTGAATTTATAAACGAAATAAAAAGCATGAGCAAGCAAATGAAGGAAGAAACGAAAAAGCTCCGGGGTGAGACGCAGAACATGGGCCGATGCCTGCAGGCGGGCATGAAGGCCGTGACCAGGGAGCTGGGAATGGCGACTCCACGTGTGGGAGCAAACGAGCTGGAAGGGGGTGCAACGGCTGACAGGCCCGCGGTGGAGGCGGGTGAAAAAATAATTCGGGGGGCGTGTTGGGTGAGGGTCGTGACGATGACCGAAAGGGAAAAATTAAATGGGGAGACCAAAACGTGTGAGACGAGACACGAGGTGACGACAACGGAAATAATAGTGGAGACAAGGGAGGTAAAGGGTGAAGAGTTGGCAGAGACACGGGAGATGGGAACGATAGAGGGAAGACTGCACGATGAAGACGGGGTAAGTGACGCACACACACACACGGAGGTAGTGGAGGATAATGGGGGTGAGCTGGCGGACTGGGTAGAGACCTGGTGCGAGCAGCTGGATAGCCTCCTCCAGGAACGAGGGGAGGGAGTATGCCCCCTTGAGGCGAGTCACGACCAGGTGAGTTCGGTCGTGCTTTGCGAGGTCGAGGGGAGGAGTGCTGTGGACAGGTGCACGGAGAGCTTGGGGGGTATAGAGGCCCCGGAGACCCTTGTGGGGACACAAATCCCCAGTGTGGTTGTCCCTGTGTGTGTGGTGCAAGGCGTGAGTGCGTCCCCGTGTGTGGAAGCGACCCCGTGTATGAGTAGTGTGGTGGCGATGGTGCCAGAGTACGTGCTTCTCAGCACGCCGTGTGTGAGTGAGGCACCGTGTGTGAGTGAGGCACAGAGTATGGATGAGGCACCGCGGTTGAGTTCCCCCGCGTGTGTGAGTGAGGGACGGTGTGTGGATGAGGCACCGCGGATGAGTGCCCCCGCGTGTGTGGGTGAGGCACCGTGTGTGAGTGAGGCCGTGAGTGTGGATGAAACGGCCAGTGTGGATGAGGCACCGCGGGTGAGTGCCCCCGCGGGTGTGAGTGGAGTGGTTTGTATGAATGGAGCACCACGTGTGAGTGGTATGGGTTATGCAAGGGAGACCGTGTGTGTGAGAGAGCGGTATGTGAGGGAGATGTCGGTTGGCATGCGGGAGCACGCAGCCGCGTCTCCCGGGGTGAATGTGATGGAATGGAGTGTGAGCGTCGTAACACGCAGGTGTGCGTGGGTTGAATGGCGACGACGGCGACATGTAAAGAAAGAAAGCCGACCAGCGGCTGTAGTTGTTTCGGGGACCGTGCCGGGTTCACCCAGCAGTGAGCACGAGGTTCGTGCTGTGCAACGCACGAGACCACCACGTGCTCGCTTGCGAGAGTGAAGTCCCGGTCCGGAAACGCACGCGGTGGATTTGCCGATCCCGCGGACGGACAAAGTTTAGGCAGGATTACGGATTTGGACCGGATGGGTTCTTCACGCGGGCATGTGTGTTAAGCTCCAACGGGCAAAGCACATGTGTTCGCGTGGGGAACCCCTCGAGACGTGGGGCTTGTTTTTTTATGCGCACGGTGACGCCATGGCTGCACGTGGGGTTGGAATCCGGCAGGAGGGGTATCTCTGCCGGATGGTACCGTCCAAGGAGGGACGAGGAACACGTGCAGCTGCATGACGTCACGGGCAGGTGCAAAGTGCGCGAGTTGCCGCGCTGGTGATGCGCATGGAAAAAAAAAATAAAAAAACAAGCCTCACTTTCGGGTGCACAGGATTCCTGGGCAAGCGGTGGAAGACCCCCTTACCTGGGCACAGGATGGAAACCAGTTAGGGGGAAGGGTTGGCTTAGCTAGACCGACTTCATGGGGCAGGGGTAAGTCCTCATGGAGTCCGTGGAAAGGATTAGGTAGAGGGATTTTAGCCAGATTTAGGTTGGGAAAGTTATTTTAGAGATTTTGGAGATAGAGACAGACTTTGGATGTGTAGAGGGGACGTAGCTTAGCTACGTAGTGTTAAAAGGAACGTGCTGTAGTTTAAGGGACGACGTGGGAGCACGAGTTAGTTAGGGGATGCAGATAGAAGGATGGCAGAGTTCAGTGGTGAGTGTGTTGAAGAGTTGTTGGTGAGTTATGAGGTGGAGGCATGTGCTTGGTGAGTGAGTGAGGCCAGCGGGTCTGTGTGAATGGAGCGAATGGGGAATGCATGGTGCGATGAGTGATTGGGGGGAGGAGTGACTCCCGCCCAAGGGACCCCGGGGTCGGAGTAAAGTGAGTTAGCTGGGTTAGTTAAATTACAAAATGGAGGTCGTTTTGCTGTTGGTGGGAATGTAGGCTCGAAACCCATTTGGAGGGGTGCAGGAGCCCTGTTGACGGGCTTGGGAGCGTGGCTGCGAAAGGTGAGTATCGCTGAGTGGGTACCCCGGGCACCAGGCTAGTCGGCCGTGGTAGGCCAAGGGCCCATGGGGGGCCGGGATAGCGTAGTGGGCACGGGTGCGCCTGCTTGGTGCGGGGGCCCGGGGCGCCATTAGCCGCGTGGGCAGTGTTGTGGGCAAGGGTGACCCTCGGAAAGGGGCCTGGGAAGCCAGCCTGCCACGTGTGCGTTTCAGGGGAGGTGCCATGGGGGGCACTCCCCGGTGTGAGGGAGCTGGTAGGCTCGGAGGCAGTGTAGTGCCCGGGGGTGCCATAGCGGGAGATTCGGCAGAGGGTCGTGCCTGCCAAAGAGAGCCACGTGTCCCAGCCAGGAGACCGTGTGAGGGCACGGAGAGAAAATTGGGGGGCGAGGCCCGAAATTGTGAGGACACCAACACAGGCGACGGGAATCTGGGTTGTTAGAACCAATAGTTTAAGCGAGAGGCGCTTGTTGAAAGCCCCGGGGTAGTTTAGCAGTTAAATGGATAGGGTAGAATAGGAAGTGTACCCCTCCGCACCATCCATCCCCTCGCTCTCGTTGTGGGCCGCTGGACCCACTTTGGTTATAGATCGCCGAACTCTGGGGAGGCCATTCTGAGGCTTGAGTTGGGCCTCGACACAGGACGTTAGCTCTCCCTTATTCCCCTCCGGGAAGGGAACGTAGGGGTAGGGAGTAGGCTAGGTGACAGGATAGGTTAGCCGAACAAAGACAGTAAAGGGGGTTAGGGGACGATTTATAGTGGGGAAGTAAAAATAAAAACAACAAAAAAATAAGTTGGGGCTAAATTGGGGTTTGACAAATTAAGGGAGTGGGTATGTACAGTGACAGGCAAAGGCGATAGGTTGGGAGGGAGACAGGTAGGTAGGTCCGAGCCCGCCTTCCGAGTGGCCAGCACCACCGCACCCCCTCCACCAACCTCCACTGAACGGCAAAGGCTGGCCAGCTTCATCGGCTGGCTGTTTTTCTTCAAGGCCTGTGCCGGCCAACTTCATCGGCAGCTGTTGTTTTGCTGCGAGGCCTCTGCCGGCTGGATCGTCTGCAGCTGCTGTGCTGCAAGGCCTGTGCCGGCCAGTTCATCTGCTGGCTGTTTTTCTTCAAGGCCTGTGCCGGCCAGTTCATCTGCCGGCTGTGTTTGCCTGCAGCGGCCTTCTTCTGCGGGCTGTGTTTGCCTGCTGCCTTTGCCATGCCATGCCCATTGCCCCTGTTCACCAGCCCCGTTCAATTTTTGCTTGCCCCCCCCCTGTTCATTTCCATGTGCGCCAGGATCAAGGCAACAGTTTGCAAGCTGCGAGAACTGCCCTGTTGGCAGCGACAACACGGGCCTGCAGTGGCGGCCCGTGCACCGTGTTTGTGTTCATCCATCCATTTGTTGTGTTCATTGCGTGTGCCACTTGAGCTGGCACGGAGACTACGTTTGTGCAGCCCATTGTTGTGGTTCACTGCGTTCAGTTCAAAAGGGAAGGCCTTGGACTGCGTGTGAGCAGCCAGCCACGTTCCCTGTCACCTGCATTGTTTTGAGCCAGAGACTGCATGCGAGCAGCCTGGCTCCCTGTTAACTGCTTTCTTTTCTTTCTTCTTTCTCATTGATCCTGGGCCATGGTTTAGTGTAAAATTTGTAAGTTAAGGTTAAGATGTACTGTAAATATGAGTGCGCCCCCGGCATGTCTGTCCTAGCGCCGGCAATTTTATTTAAGTCGTCCGTGTGAGTGAGTTTGTTTAGGTAGTTACGCAGCCCTCAGGTTATTTATTTTGGGGACACGAATACCATGAATGTCGCACTCAGGGATCCGTAGGTAAAATGTACTAGGGGAAAACTACACATGATGGCACACGAAAATTTGACGACTCGGGACGAGTCTGTAAAAAGGGGAGGGGGTAGTGTTGTGGTTGACCAAATTCGCAAACCACCATTCAGGTCCCTTAGGTGAGATATCTCGGTAAGTATATGTGTAGTTAGGCCCAAACCCGTGGTCTAGAGGGAATAAATGTCATTCATGCGTGCTGCGACTCTTCAGGATAGCCGTTTTTCTTTTACTATCTTTATTTTGGACCAACCGCCATTATTACCACCACCAACCACGTCTCAACAGTCGTCACAACATCAACCACCCACCACAATGCCGCTTCACCACAACAGCCACGACCTTTACCGTCACACCTCGCAACCGTCGCATCACCACCGTTCTTGCGCCGCTTGTGGGTACCGGTATTGGACTCGTGCAGGGCGCGCGCCGAACAGCGTGTACAAAACCACGGACTTTCCGCTCCAAAAACGGATCAAAAACGACTCACGCCCACTTTTGTTCCGTCCAATCGGTGAGCAAGGGGCGATTTGGCCCCGCCTCCAGGGCGTTGGAGGGCGGTCGCTATATGCAAATTCATGGATCAAAATGCATTCACGCCCACTTTTTCTCGGGCCAATGGGGAGCGAGGTGAAAGGTCGAAGGCAGGGGGTCAAAGGCGAAGCCATGGGGCTTATATAAGCGGCTGCGTTCGTCAGAAAAGTGTCGTGTGTGCGTTGGAAGGAGTTCGCAGGAGGAAGAGTTCGGAGTTGGAGTCGGAGCGAAGAGGACGGAGCTGTGGAGAGGCGGCGGCGGCGAAGGCAGACGAGGGGGTGCTCGCGTCGGTGCCGGGAGCTGCACACCAGGGAGGCCGACGGCGCGACCTGGTCGAGGTGGAGACGCTCGTCGCGGGACCCGAGACAGAGTAAAAATCCTCCTTTCCCTGAGCATCAGCAACCCCCTCCTGTTTCCCCCCGCGCTGAGATAGTGCGACCAAGGGGGCCCCCTTCCCACCCCCTACCAGACACTGTCCGCGAGGCCCGCGGAGTTGAGGCACCACCGCCGCTCCGCGTCTCATCACCAGACGGGTAGGCCCGACACGGTCTCGGCCCCAGGCCCGCCTACCCCCTCATCCTGGAGGGTGGTTCTCTTTTCTTTTGCTTTGGGAATGTGTGTTGTCGGCGCCGTCTGTGAAGTAAAATTGTATAAGTGTTGCCGTGTGCTCGCGTAGTCGGTATTAGATCTGCATTGTCGCATTTGCTTTTTGTCTTCTTCTTTTCTATGTGCTTTTGGTGGAATTGTATATGTGTGCTTTCCGTTCATCGCGAATAAATGTGCTTTATGTTGAACTGTTTCCCGCTTCGCTTCGTCATTTCTTTCATTGAATCCTCATCTTGCTTCACGTAAAGGGTTGGTAGTGGGCTGAATACGCCCGATAATTAATCGAACCGTCGAGGCCGACGATAACACCGCTCGGTTATCCCGATAGTATGGAACGGGTCGCTTAAGTGGCCTGTGTCCGAAGTCGACCTGCGGCGAGGTGCGATCGCCCGGTCTACCCTCCGTGTGGGTACTTAGGTAGGTCGAATTTGGCGAGCAACCCTATCCCACGCGGGGGCCGATTGGCTCGATCGCGGTGAGACCGAAAGGTCCACCCGTGACTGGTTCCCGGCGTTAGTCCGAGAGGGTCACGACTGGATTGTCCGTCCGGTGGGCGACGTGCCGCGATTCGAGTTACGTGGCCGTCAGCACGCCGGCGGGCGCGAATCTGTAACAATATATATATATATATATATATATATATATATATATATATATATATATATATATATATATATATATATATATATATATATGTACCGGGCGTAGTGGCGTGCGCCTGTAATCCGGCTACTCGGATTGGAGGATCGCTTGGGTTGGAGGATCGCTTGAGGACGGGAGCTCTGCGCTAGGCTGCGCTATGAGAGGGTGTAGGGCAGCCCGGAATCATGACGAAACCCAATCCTTATCCCTGTGTCGTAAGAGGAGACTAGGGTTGCGTCAGGAAGGGCATCCGGCGTAAAACCTATGCCAAATCAGTATGCGGATCATAACGGATGATCCGCTGTGGCGACCCCTAAAAGGGAGCAGCCGAAAGAGGAAGAAGATATATATATATATATATATATATATATATATATATACATATATATATATATATATATATATATACATATATATATATATATATATACATATATATATACATATATATATATATACATATATATATATATACATATATATACACATATATACATATATATATACATATATATATATATATATACATATATATATATATATATATATATATACATATATACATATATATACACATATATACATATATATATATATACATATATATATATATACATATATACATATATATATATACATATATATATATATATACATATATACACATATATACATATATATATATATATATATATATATATATATATATATATATATATATATATATATATATATATATATATATATATATTGTTGCCGATTCGCGCCCGCCGGCGTGCGGACGGCCACGTAACTCGAATCGCGGCACGTCGCCCACCGGACGGACAATCCAGTCGTGACCCTCTCGGACTAACGCCGGGAACCAGTCACGGGTGGACCTTTCGGTCTCACCGCGATCGTGCCAATCGGCCCCCGCGTGGGATAGGGTTGCTCGCCAAATTCGACCTACCTAAGTACCCACACGGAGGGTAGACCGGGCGATCGCACCTCACCGCAGGTCGACTTTGGACACGGGCCACTTTAAGCGACCCGTTCCGTACTATCGGGATAACCGAGCGGTGTTATTCGTCGGCCTCGACGGTTCGATTAATTATCGGGCGTTTTAGCCCACGACCAACCCTTTACGTGAAGCAAGATGGAGATTCAATGAAAGAAAAGACGAAGCGAAGCGGGAAAACAGTTCAACAATAAGCACATTTATTTCGCGATGAACGGAAAGCACACATATACAATTCCACCAAAAGCACATGTAAAAGAAGAAGACAATGCAATATTACACAAAAAGCAAATGCAACAATGCAGATCTATCCGACTACCGGGCACACGGTAACACATACAATTTTACTTCACAGACGGCGCCGACAACACATATTCCCAAAGCAAAAGAAAAGAGAACCACCCTCCAGGATGAGGGGGGTAGGCGGGCCTGGGGCCGAGACCGTGTCGGGCCTACCGTCTGATGATGAGACACGGAGCGGCGGTGGTGCCTCAACTCCGCGGGCCTCGCGGACAGTGTCTGGTAGGGGGTGGGAAGGGGGCCCCCTTTGTCGCACTATCTCAGCGCGGGGGGAAACAGGAGGGGGTTGCTGATGCTCGGGGGAAGGAGGATATCACCCTGTCTCGGATCCCGCGGCGAGCGTCTCCTCCTCCACCTCGGTCACGTTGCTGGCCTCTCCCTGTGTAGCTCCCGGCACCGACGCGTGCACCCCTCGTCCGCCTTCGCCGCCGTCACCTCTCCACAGCTCCGTCCTCTTCACTCTGACGAGTACCACTTCTTTCCAGCTCCACCGCCGACTCTCTTGAACTCCGCACACTTCACTGAACTTGACTGACGAACGCAGCCGTTTATATAAGCCCCGTGGCTTCGCTCTTTCACCCTTGACCCTCTGCCTCCGACCCTTCACCTCTAACTGGCTCCCCATTGGCCCGAGGAAAAGTGGGCGTGAATGCTTTTTGATCCATGAATTTGCATATAGCGACCTCCCTCCAACGCCCTGGAGGCAGGGCCAAATCGCCCCTCGCTCACCGATTGGACGGAACAAAAGTGGGCGTGAGTCATTTTTGATCCGTTTTTCTCGGAAAGTCTGTGATGTTTCTGAACACGCTGCTCGGTGCGCGCCCTACACGAGTCCAGTATCGGCGCCCACGAGTGGCGCGAGATGGTGTGGATGCGATGGTGGCGAGTTGTGACGGTAAAGGTCGTGGCGGTTGTGGTGAAGCGGCGTTGTGGTTGGTGGTTGTTGTTGTGAAGCGGCGTTGTGGTTGGTGGTTGTCATTGTGAAGCGGTGTTGTGGTTGGTGGTTGTTGTTGTGATGGCTGTTGAGACGTGGTTGGTGGTGGTAATAATGGCGGCTGGTCCAAAATAAAGATAGTAAAAGAAAAACGGCTATCCTGAAGAGTCGCAGCCCGCATGAATGACATTTATTCCCTCTAGACAACGGGTTTGGGCCTAACTACACATATACTTACCGAGATATCTCACCTAAGGGACCTGAATGGTGGTTTGCGAATTTGGTCAACCACAACAATATGTATATCAGGATCCCAGGATCCCAAGCCCACCACCCTAACCATTAAGCTAAAACCAGGCATAGATGGGGATCATAGTTGATCAATCAACAACATCCCGGTCCCTTCACAAAGTAGCATCATGTTTGGGGCTGCTTTTCATCAGCAAGGACTGGCAAGCTTATCATGATAGAAGGGACAATGGATGGTGCAAAATACTGGAGAATCCTTCATGAAAACCTGCTTCAGTCAGCCATGAATCTGAAACTGGGTAGGAGATTCACATTTCAGCAGGACAATGATCCGAAGCACAAAGATAAAGCCACACTGGAGTTGCTGAATAAGAAGAAAATAAATGTTCTTGAGTTGCCCCGTCAAAGTCCTGACTTGAACCAAATTGAATATTGATGGTGAGACTTGAGGATTGCAGTCCATCGACGATCCCCATCAAACTTGGCAGAACTAGAGCAATTTTTACATGAAGAATGGGCAAAGATTTCACCATCTCTCTGTACAAAGCTGGTAGAGACTTCCCCACAAACACTCATAGCAGTCTTTGCTGCAAAAGGTGCTTCCATCAAGTGCTGACCTCAAGGGATGAATACTTTTACAACCAGTGAATTTTGATATGTTCATGATTTTGCAGGTATTCCTGACATGTAACCTCCTTCAACTATAACATTGTTTAGTTTGATCTCTTCAGTTATGAAGTAAAAGTTCATTTGGAAAAATTGGTTCCACATCATTTGCAATTCATAGAAATGTGGCATTATTGCTGGGGGTGAATACTTTTGCAGTTTCTATCTATGCACAGTGTGTCCCAGAATAAAGTAGGCACACTTTGTCAAGTAATATTTCGTATTTCAATAAAGAAAACACATATGTTATTTAGCAAAAAGAAGACTTGCTTACAAATGTTCAAAGTGACTATGTATCCATCCTTCCACTGGGACCATACTCTGTGCAGAGCGTTGGTGCTGCCGAAGCAGTCTCCTTGGCTATTGGGAACAATCCTGGATGGGACGCCACTCCGACACAGGATACCAGCATGCTGGCACTCATTTTGCCGACCTCGGAAGGATGACAGGCAGAGTCAACCCCACCTGGTATTAATTCAACAGCCGAGTGGGATTTGAACTCAGGATACTCGGATCCTAAGCCCACCACCCTAACCATTAAGCCAACACCAGGCATGACTATGTATATTATATATATATATATATATATATATATATATATATATATATATATATATATATATATATATATATATATATATATATATATATATATATATATATATATATATATATATATATACATACATACATATGATGTATTCAAAAAGTATCTAACCTTAATTTTTCGTGCGTAAACAAATGAAGCTCGGGAGGCGTGGTTTGGTGCACGTATGAAGGCGATCCTAATTCGTATGCGTGAATATTTTCCCGCCTGCACAAGCTGTCAGTCGCCGACAGACCTCCGATGAGTGAGGAAGTGTAAGTGAGCGCCGTCGGATTTTCGTTTTTCACAAAATGGCGGAAAAACTTGAACAACGCTACTGCATCAAATTTTGTGTAAAGCTTGGCGATTCCCAAGTGGAAACGATCTGCAAGATTCAACAGGTCTTCGGTAACGAAGCAATGGGCACCACACAGATAAAAGAGTGGTACAACCGCTTCAAAGATGGTCGCACATCAGTGGAAAGTGAAGCAGGTTCTGGTAGGCCCTCAACATCCCGAAATGAGATCGTCAATGACCAAGTGAGGACCCTGCTGATGCAGGATCGTCGAATCACGATTAGAGAACTTGCAGACGTGGCGGGCGTCAGCATTGGATCCATTCATTCCATTGTGACTGAGGATTTGGGCTGAAGGAGAATCTCGGCGAAGTTCGTGCCAAAGCTGCAAACGATCGAGCAGAAGCAACTCTGTTTGGAGATTGCACAGGACATGCTGGAGACTGTGAACAGCAATCCCAACTTCTTCAACACAGTGATCACTGGCGATGAGACCTGGGTTGATGGATACGACCCAGAAAGCAAGTTCCAGTCATCATAATGGAAGCATCGAACATCCCCGAGGCCAAAAAAGCAAGGAAGGTCCGCAGCAATGTCAAAGTCATGCTGACCATCTTCTTTGACTCCAGTGGCGTGATTCATCACGAGTACGCACCACATGGCCAACCATCACCAAAGAGTCCTACCAAGAGGTACTGCGTCGCCTTCGTGACGCTGTGCGACGCAAACGGCCGGACCTGTGGGCAGCGGTCAATTGGCAGCTCCATCACGATAACGCACCCATCCATTCTTCACATTTGATACAGAGTTTCCTGGCCAAACACAACACACCCATGCTTCGCCAGGCTCCCTACTCTCCCGACATGGCTCCGTGTGCTTCTGGCTTTTCCCCAAGCTGAAAATGCCCCTGAAAGGGACCAGATTTCAGTCCAGAGAAGACATCATGCAGAATGTACTGGACCAGCTGCGCGCCATCCCAAAAGAGGCGTTCCAGCGCTGCTTCCGACAGTGGCAGAACCGTTGGGAGAAGTGTGTGGCAACCCAAGGGGACTACTTTGAAGGAGATTCGTGTAAGTTTGTTGTATCTGGATACGAGTATTTTTTATGAACAATGGTCGGATACTTTTTGAACACACGATATATATATATATATATATATATATATATATATATATATATATATATATATATATATATATATATATATATATATATATATATATCGATCAGGCTAGCCCTGAGTTTTTAAGTGAAGATACACATCAAGCTCAGCTCGTATGTCGTCTGTGAGGAAAGCCTTGGCATAATATCACAAGTATTATGAGAGTCATTAAAAGAGTCCTTCCCCTTGAAGAAGTGATGATGACATGCTCACTCCATGTTGAAGTGGATATGTTAACTCACCTCGTGTGAAAAGCATAAAACATTTTGCACTCACCATTCCTCACCTTGCTATCGAGTTTCATTTATCATCGACTCAGCCACTCCCCCCACCCTCAACCACCAAACCCACCACCCCTCACATCTGCCTGCATAATTGCATGTGCATTCATATATTCTGTTGGTTTGCACATCACATGAGTAAAAATATCCCACAGGACATACAGAAAACACGTTGAAAGAGATCTACGCTGGTATGAGTGATTTGTGCTTGTATTATAACACTAAAGCATACTTGATGTGGAATCGTTTCCACCCCACGATGTCGATGTGATCACACCACGAAACTGGCAGTTTAACGTTTCAACCAAAAATGGCATGAAGAAGAAAATCACGTAAGTGGATCATCAAAAATGATATCCTGATTACAAACTGATAATAACCTGATATCCCCCATAAGCTCAGATCAATATCAACAGTCTACAAATGAGTGTGAACATTCTGGAAGAGAATCATGAAACTCAGTCTCACACCAAACTTTGACAGGATCATAGATCTTTAACCAGGTCACAAAACGATATCACTCATCTGCTTTTTCCTCAACCATTTCTCAAAGGGCTTTCAATCATTTCTGTTGCAGATGTTCCAGAAAATAAACCGACCATGTGCAATTGTTGTATGTTTCACAAAGATGTCAAACACACAAGAAACGCACGATGAAAATCCACGAATGCATTTGAGGAGCTGGTGGCAGCAAAGCCCACGTTTGTGCTGGAAAATGACACATGCGTAGGAGATTAGCAGACTTATCCTCGCGTTATGTCTAAACTCGAACAACGATCAATGGAATGTAAACATTCAAAACTTACAGAGCTTGTCAAACTTTCAAACAAACACAAAACGGCAGCGTCATACACGATATCTTCTTTCAACCCTCAGCTGCATATTTTCTCCATCCAGGAAATGGGTACCAGTGGATTGGAGAGTGGCAAATGTAACCGCGTTATTTAAGAAAGGATCCAGAGAGGACCTTGAGAAAGATTGACTTTCTCGTTTAACTTCATTTGTCGGGAAGATGTTCATTAAGGCCATTTAGATAATGAATCGAGACTAATTAAATTATGCCAGTGTGGGTTTATGAAAGGTAGGTCAAGTTTAACAAATTTATTGGAGTTCTATTGCAAGCAGTTTCTGATTGGATGGATGAGGGAAGTGCAGTGGATGTCTTGTATCTCGACTTTCACAAAGGCATTTCATGAGGTTCCACATAGAAGGTTGTTAGCTCAGGTTATGGCTCTCTGATTGGTTGGTGGAGTCGCCAATCAAGTGAAAGAACAAATATTGCATTGGAGTCATCAGAAGGAACCAGAAAAAGCAAAAGATGAATGATAGAGCCATCAGGAGGAATCTGGAGAGGATTTGGGTTTCAGTTACCATTCTACTCTCAAACGTATCCATTCACAGCTAAATGAGCCTGACAAACATTCTTTTGGAAGAATCCACTTCTCCATCGACACATAACTCGATTGCAAACCAACTTACTGATCAGAAAACAGAGTGGCTATTAGTGGGAGTATGTTTTGCTAAAAGGATGTGATGGGGTATGTCAAGGATCAGTACTGCACCATTATCATGCTATTATATTGTGACGGTTGTGAGGCCCCGGGGAGAACGAAGCACCAACACGTAGGATTGAGCTAGGCATGTCTCATAGTAGTCAGTTTAGCTCCTAAGAATAGGGTGTATTTATGAGGATAGATATGCATTGTGACAGTGAGTTTAAGTACTTAACATGTCCTTTCCTCTTTACATTCTGGACTTGAGCCATTTCTCACAAGCCACACACGGACTGGTATTTTTTGTATTCTGGTATCTGCAAAAGTATTCCCTCCCCCCAAAATTTACACATTTTGATGGAACCTGAGCTTATGTCATGATTCTTTCAAATTCAACTTGATTGATGTGTGTGTGTGTGTGTGTGTGTGTGTGTGTGTGTGTGTGTGTGTGTGTGTGTGTGTGTGTGTGTGTGTGTGTGTGTGTGTGTTCACAAACTACTCCAAAGTGATAAAGCTGAAAATGCAGATATATATATATATATATATATATATATATATATATATATATATATATATATATATATATATATATATCTATATCTATATATATCTATCTCTCTCTCTCTCTCTCTCTCTCTCTCTCTCTCTCTCTCTCTCTCTCTCTCTCTCTCTCTCTCTCTCTCTCTCTCTCTCTCTCTCTCTCGTGCAGCCTGTGGCTGTTGGTTACATCATTGGTTGGGATGCGGCTATGCCGCTGATGCCGTGTTCCCCTTACCAGTTCACTGGTGCTCATTTTGCCGACCTCGGAAGGATGACAGGCTGAGTCAAACTCCTGGTGTATTTTTAATTCAGCGGCCAACGGGGCTTGAACTCAGGACCCTAGGATCGCAAGCCACCACCCTAACCATCAAGCATACACCAGGCTTGAAAATGCAGATAAAATGTGAATAAGTTAAATTAACAGAGAAAATCAGATGATTCTCAGTTACACAAGTACTCAAACCCTTTGCCTAATTAACCTGAAACCACTTCAACATATGAGGCCCCGCGAGGAGGAGTGATGTAAGTAAGATTTTTTTTTAATGATATGATGACGAGAGGCTCGGATGATAGGGGAAGGGTTAAAATAGTGCTTTATGGCATTAACTCCAAAATGGCCGATGTGTCCCTTACATCACTCCTCGCAGAGCATCATATACACTCCAGGAGGGAGGGTGCGAGGAGGGGGTGAGAGAGAGAGAGAGAGAGAGAGAGAGAGAGAGAGAGAGAGAGAGAGAGAGAGAGAGAGAGAGAGAGAGAGAGAGAGAGAGAGAGAGAGAGAGAGAGAGAGAGAGAGAGGAGAAAGGTGAGGGGTGGAGGTGGCATTAGTAAAGACAATGATATGTTATGTTTAAGCACACACACACACACCAAAAAAAACTCTTGTCAGAGCAGCTGGACACACAACGACACAACAGAGTTTGTAAAGTAATCTGCTGGCACATCTGCAAAAACTTTGATATCGCAGTTCCAGAGAATTTGTCGGAACATGAACCAAAAGAATAGACTGAAAACATGGAAGTACCACTCACGTATGACCTAATGATCCAATCGCGCATGAACATCGTAAACAAAGCGATGCGACCAGATATCATACTTTGGTACAAAAAGGAGAAGAAAAGATTGCTAATTGAGGTGATAATACCAGTGATTTTGAACGAAACAATGCAGACATCTAGAAAATGGACAAATACTAAGACCTCAATAATGAAGTGAAAAGATCCTGGAAGCTGAAGAATACCAAATTTGTACCAGGGAGAGTTGCAGCTACCGGAATGATGACAAAGAACCTCACAGAGATATTTAACAAGCTCAAATGAGCTAAGATCCTCGTCCTCTTAATGATGACGTCATAAAAACGAATATGACGTCATTGTGATGTATCAGGTTTGCGATAAATTATATATCTGTGCTAATGCCCGGCTTGATTCCCGCAAACAAAATTCAAGCAGCTTGCCTAGTTTCGGAGATAATGGTATCGGCGATTTCCATTAGCGGCGATATTATGACGTCAACTTTTTTATCTAGGAAGGATTTCCAAAATCGGAGATGGTTACTGCCTGCGCCGTGGGCTTTCTGCATATATATGGCAAGTTTCACGAAGATCCGATGAAAACTCTGGGTTGTGAAACAAAAAATGTCAAAAAATAGGAATGACGTCATAAAAATTGATATGACGTCATAGTGATGTATCATATGAGTGGTAATTAATCTCTGCTAATGCCCTGTTCGATTCCCGCAAACAGAATTCAAAAAGCTTGCCTAGTTTCGGAGATAACTTTTTCGGCAATTTCCATTAGCAGAGATATTTTGACGTCATAACTTTTTTTTCTCAGGAGGAATTTTCAAAATCAGAGATGGTTACTGTCTGCGCAGGGAATTTTTACATGTATATGCCAAGTTTCAGGAAGTTTCGATGAAAACTGTAGGCTGTGAAACAAAAAAGTCCACAAGAAGAAGATGAAGAACAACAACGTGAGTAAGACTTAGAGATCCTCCACGAGGATCTAAAAATCATCCCTGGGAATGTTACTGCAAACGAACTACATTTGGAAGCTGTCCGGGGTTCAGGGATGATCCTGAAGAGAGCCCTCGGCACAAAAGTTTGAGAACAGAAAACTTCACAGCTTGGTTCATGAATCGTGATACTTCATCGAAATAGAGGTGCATACTTTGAGTCCTGGGAGGACTCCGTCCCACCTTCTGAAACCCCAATTTTGGAGATAACAACCAAGGACACACACACACACACACACACACACACACACACACACACACACACACACACACACACACACACACACTGGATCAAGTGACTGCTTGTGGTGATTGTTAACCCAAATTGAGAGAGATGTATTTGTGTTGCATGAAAGCACAACCACAATTCAAGGAAAGATGTAGGGATGGTTTCACCTGATCATTTATTGTGACCATCCCTTCCTTGTTTACATACTTTTTGGAGGAACAGCCCTACATCCTTTTGCATTTTTACCCTCACCAGAGGAGAAGCTATTGCATTTGAGTCCATTTGTTTCTCTATCTGTTTGTCTATCTGTCTGTCTTTATTACTTAGCAAAAAAAAAAAAATTGGGCAAGTATGTTGATCGCCTCTGTTTGTTTGTTTCTTTGGTTGGTTGTTTGTTTGCTTGTTGGTTTGTTTGTTTGTTTGGTTTGTATGTTTGGCTGTCCACTCGCCTCCAGCCCAAACCGCTCAACAGATCGTTCTGAAATTTTCGGAGATTAATGTCACCGGAGATTCGGAGAAATTTTCGGAGAGAATGACACAGATCTGTAATCTGGTGGTGAAAGAAGGCCGCATTCCAGTGGATTGGGAACTGAGTACCCTCGTCCCTCTGTACAAGGGGAAAGGTGACCCTCTGGACTGTGGCTCCTATAGAGCAATAAAGTTATTGGAGCATGGAATGAAGGTATTGGAAAGGGTGTTGGAGAAGAGGATAAGGAAGAAGGTAAAGATTGACGAAATGCAGTTTGGATTTATGCCACGAAGAGGAACGACAGATGCAATTTTTATTGTAAGGCAGTTGCAGGAGAAGTACATGGAGAAGAGGAAGAAGTTGTTTTTTGGGTTTCTTGATCTGGAGAAAGCATTTGATAGGGTTCCACGTGAAGTTATGACATGGGCATTGAGGAAGTTAGGAGTGGAGGAATGGTTGATCAGAGTAGTGATGGCCATGTACGAGAGAGCACGCACAGCTGTAAGGACGAAGGATGGGAACAGTGGTGAGTTTGAGGTGAGGGTAGGAGTGCACCAGGGGTCGGTACTAAGTCCACTTCTATTTGTAGTTGTGATGGAGGTGCTGGCTCGGAGGGTAAAGGAGGGTTTACCGTGGGAGCTGCTGTATGCAGATGATCTGGTGTTGATTGCAGAGAGTATGGATGGACTGAAGGAGAAGATGAACAAGTGGAAGGAATGTATGGAGGCAAAAGGATTGAAGGTGAATATCGGAAAGACGAAGGTGATGGCAAGTGGTAAAGCATGTGGTGAGGTGGAAAGGACTGGGAAGTGGCCATGTGCTGTGTGCAGGAAGGGTGTCGGAGTGAACTGCATTCAGTGTACAATGTGTGCTGAATGGGTTCATCGAAAATGTAGTGGGCTGAGAGGGTCATTAACCAGTGTGGCAGCTACATTCAAGTGTCAGGTGTGCATCGAGGGAGCAGCAGATGAAGGAATTGTTGAGTTGGATCTTGGAGATGGTGTGAAGCTGGAAGGTGTGAAAACATTTTGCTATCTCGGAGACATGCTGAATGGAGAAGGTGGATCAGACTCTTCGACGGTTGCTGGAGTGAGATGTGCATGGGAGAAGTTTCAGGAACTGAGTGGCGTGCTGACGAAGAGGGGAGTGTCGTTGAAGCTGAAGGGAAAGGTGTATGCTTCATGTGTGAGGAGTACGATGATTTATGGGAGTGAGACATGGGTACTGAACATGGAGCAGCAACAAAGGCTGGAAAGGGTGGAAATGCGAATGGTTCGGTGGATGTGTGGAGTATCGTTGAGAGAGAGGAAGACAAATGATGACTTGCGGAAGATGATGGGAATAGAGTCTGTGATGGAGGTTGTGAAGAGAAACAGGTTGAGATGGTTGGGTCATGTGTTGAGGAAGGATGAAAGTGACTGGGTGAGTGGAGTGTTGGAAATGAGTGTAGTTGGAAGTAGAGGACGGGGAAGACTGAGAAAAACTTGGCTAAATGTGGTGGAAGAGGAAATGTGGGCAAGGGGATTAAGAAGGGGAGATGCAGAAAACAGGGTAAAGTGGAGAAGATTGTCATGGGGCCCGCAAGGCTAACCCCTGCTTTAGCGGGGAAAATGGCCTTTAAATGCGTGTGTGTGTGTGTGTGTGTGTGTGTGTGTGTGTGTGTGTGTGTGTGTGTGTGTGTGTGTGTGTGTGTGTGTGTGTGTGTGTGTGTGTGTGTGTGAATGTCACCGACCAGCGACAGTCCCACATTGAAGTTTCATAAAATTCGGCCAACCAAAAAGGTCTTCATAGGCCAAAAGGCCAATTTGAGCCAAATTTTCTAAAATCCTCAATTTTCATCCGATTGACTTTTTTCAAATTTGAAGACCATTTACATGTCAGGTCAATGAATACAACCACCAATTATTTTTGAGGTCAGCACATGCCAAAAGTTCAATATTGGCCAGTCAACAACTTATGGTCACTTTCTAAAATCCTCAATTTTCATCCGATTGACTTTTTTCAAATTTGAAGACCATTTACATGTCAGGTCAATGAATACAACCACCAATTATTTTTGAGGTCAGCACATGCCAAAAGTTCAATATTGGCCAGTCAACAACTTATGGTCACTTTCTAAAATCGTCATTTTTCATTCGATTGACTTGAAATTTGAAAAGGATTTGTATGTTGTGTCACTGAATCACAAAAAAAACTATTTTTGAGGTCAAAACGTCAAAGGTCAACTCAAGGTCAAACTCCTAAAATCATCAATTTCAATCTGAAAAATAATCACTTTTCATCTGATTGACCTGAATTTTGATTTAGATTGTGAATATTAATCTTAATTAAATGGACAATTTCATGTACCCATGGCAACCTTTGGAGAGGGGTGTGGATTTTGCAAGTACAGTAATATGCTCTGCATGATGTCTTCTTGTTATTCTGTCTGGCTGTTTGTCTGTCTGTTTGTTTGTCTGTTTATCGCCTACAGGCCACATTTCTGAACCGATCTTCACAAAACTTCACCACATGGGAGACTTTGTCATAAGAAAGAAGCCTATTGTTTTTGAGGTCAAAAGGTCAACAGAGGCCAAAGGTCAACAAATTTGTCAAATTTCTAAAATCCTCAATTTTCATTTGATTGATGAGAAATTTGAACAGGATTTTCATATCAGCTTACTGAATTCAACCACCAATTATTTTTAAGGTCAACATTGTCCAAAAGGTTAACATTGGCCAAAGGTCAACAACTTTGGCAAGATTTCTAAAATCCTCAATTTTCATCGGATTAACAAGACATTTGAAGAGGATATACATTTCAGGTCACTGAATTCAACCAGCCAATTAATATTGAGGTCAACATCGGCCAAAAAGTCAACATAGGCCGAATTTCTAAAATTGTCAATTTTCATCTGATTGACTTGAAATTTGAAGAGGAGTTGCATATTTTGTTATTTAATTCAACCACCAATTATTTTTGAGGTCAAATTTGTTTTATGGATTTTGCAAGTATCGTGCTCTGCACGACATCTTTTTATTGTTTGTTTGTTACTTGCAAAATCGAAGATTTTTGAAGTACATAGGTCAGTCGATTTTGTTTTTCTGTCTGTCTGTCTGTTTGTTTATGTCAATCACCTACAGGACACAATTTAGAACTGATCCTCACGAAACTTCACCAAGTTGTAGAGGTAGTCTCAACTGTGAAGCCTATTGATTTGGAGGTCAAAGGTCAAAAGTCATCTTGAGATCAAATTTCTAGAATCGAATTTCTAAAAAGAATTTTTCATCCGATTGACTTGAAATTTGAAGAGGATTTGCATATTACATCACTGAATTGCTAAACCAACTATTTTTGAGATCAAAAGGTCAAAGGTCAACTCTAGGTCAAACTTCTGGAATCATCAATTTTTGTCTGAAAAATCATCAATTTTCATTTGATTGACTTGAAAGTTAAACAGCAATTGCATCATGGATTACTGAATCTGAAAACCAACTATTTTTGAGATCAAAAGGTTAAAGGTCAACTCAAGGGAAAACATCTAAAATCATCAATTTTCGAATGAAAAATTGTCCATATACATCCTCCTAACTTGAAAGTTGAACAGGAGATGCATAGTCCATCACTGAATTAGGAAAGCAACTGTTTGAGGTCAAAATATCAAAGGTCAACTCAAGGTTAAACTTCTGAAATCATCAAATTTCATCTGAAAAATCGTCAATTCTCATCCGATTAATCTGAGCTTAGATTTAGATTGTCAATTTTAATCTTAATTAAATGGACAATTTGATGTATCCATGGTTACCTTTGGAGAGTGAGGTGGATTTTGCAAGTATCGTGCTCTGCTTGACATCTTTTTCTTGTTAATTGCCGGAATCCTTCGGATTTTGGCAATTATGTTGGTCGGTTGTGTGTGTCATTCTGTCTGTCTGTCTGTCTGTCTGTCTGTCTGTTTGTGTGTTTGTTTACCCTGTAGCAGCCACACTGTTTCAGCGATCATGACCAAACTGGGTACAGATTCGGCCATGATCCAACTTAGACACTTGTCGTTTTTGGTGAATCTAGGTCAAAGGTCAAGGTCAAGGTCACCAAAAAACCGAAATTCTTATTTTCGCAATAACATCCGCTAAAATGGTCGCATCGACTTCAAACAAAATCCAAAATGTTCCTCTTCCAATTCTGCATCCAACCGTATGTCTCATTGGGGTGTCACACCAACACCCTTCTTAGCGGTCGGGGTCGATTGGCAGGGGGGGTTGGGTCAAAAATTTCAAATTGCGATAAAACGCCATTTCAAGTTCGATTGACTTCCAAGTTATGATCATGACCAAACTAAGTGCTATAACTCATTAAACAGTAGCACTATCGACTTATAAGAACCAAATTGATTTCCAGGTTTTTGTTTTTTCAGAGATCATGGAGATATGACAAGATTATTCTGGCAATTCCTTGCTGAACGAGCAATTTCATTTGTTTGTTGATACGCTTAGAACGTGAGTATGTGTATGAATTACATTAGATTCTTTCGAACCCAAAAGTCCCTTCAAGATCCCTCAGGCCCTCTAGACCCTTTACAACCCTAAGACCCATTAAGACCAAAAAGACACAAAAGACGCTGAGGACCCAAAAGACCCCGGTGACCAAAAAGACCCTTCAAACCCAGAAGACCCATAAGACCTTTTAAGACATCTAATATCCTATAGACCCCATTACACCCTTTAAAACCCTTACACCTCTAAGACCCTTTAGATTCTCTTAGACCCTTTGGAACTGTGAAGATCCTGAGACTCCTTTCTACTCTTTAGACCTTCAGACCTTCAGACCTTCACAACTTTTAGACTTTTTAATACCCTGGTGACCCCTTTGACCGTAATACTCTTTTGAGACATTTTTAGACCCTTTAGACCCTTTCAGCCAATTCCAACCCTTTAGAACTTAAATTGCACTCATTAGACCCCTTCAACCTTTTACGACCCTAATGTCCATTTTGACCCTTAGGACCATTTAGACCTTTCCACCTTTCAACCTTCAGACCATTTGACCTTTACAACTTCACAGAGCTTTGACCTTTACACATTTACTACTGGACCATTTAGTCCTTTCATTTGCAATCAACGACCTTTTGATTTAGTACATCCTTTCATTTATTTGCCACAAAAAGTACACCACACAAGTCCTGGCAAGGGTCTGCAACCTTTGATTTCCCTTTCTTGTTCCAATTGTTTCCTAAATGAAAAACTTTGCTGCATACACCATTCTTCAAACCATAGGTTGATTGCTATCACTTCACTCATCAATTATGCTCCGTTTCATACTCACAGGGTAGTGCAGTAGCAGACAACACGACTTCACAACCATTTGCTTTCAGTCAAAACCTAATAACCTGCACATATTTTACAAATCGTCTAAGAAAACCTTCTTATTATCATTTTCTCTTTCATGCACCACTCCCAACGTCTTCCTGCCATGAACCAGAACTGTCATTTCACCATCTTTCAATATTCCTTCCTCCTGTCCTTTCAAAACAACAAACAACTCCATTTAAAATTCTTCCTGCAGAATAATGAATTTACATATTCAATAGTTTCATCTCCGACCAAAGCCATATCTCTCTCATATCCACATTCCTTCCTATATCTGCACCCGTTCTGCCCCCACAACCCGGTCTTCACCCTCTTTGCCCTTACACCCCTGCCTGCACTTGTTCCCCACTCACCACAGCTTCACTCCACTTTATTCCACCGACACTCACTGCCCCTTCCACCCCATGATTCCCCACTCTCACCACTGCCTCTTTTCACTCCATCCTCACCACTGAAAAGTCAATTGTTGTTGCTGAAAATTCATAAAAGTCCGTGATTTACTATGCTAATTTGTAAACTGCTCTCGTGGAAATAAATGTTTTTATTCATGGGAACAATAGTTTGGACAAAAACGTCTTGTGACAGTTTGTGTGTGGGATGGTTTGGTCATATTGGGGGTTGTGGTGGATAAAATAAACTTTCAGGGGATTTTTTTTTTGAATGGTACGATGATGAAGAGATTATACGTTGTATCTGAAGCATTCGTGGGGTTAATTGAAGTAGGCAATCCAAGAGATGCATTCAGAGGTCAATCAGTGTTCTTTTATCTGTGCACCACATGGACCAATCTACAAATGTGCCCCCAGGACCATTTGTATTCCTCATGAAAGTTTCCTTCAAAAAGTCCACAAAATATTTTTCCTGGTATTGCAGAAATATTGATATATATAGTATCCAAAGGTACTGCAAAC
This sequence comes from Eptatretus burgeri, assembly GCF_056783735.1. NCBI lineage: Eukaryota > Metazoa > Chordata > Myxini > Myxiniformes > Myxinidae > Eptatretus > Eptatretus burgeri. The sequence continues at coordinate 17,277,323 of NC_140965.1, read as the reverse complement.
ACGTGTAAATCCTGTACATAAAATATACAACTAAGCGAAACAGGCACCGGAAAGACCCCACTCCTGTGTTGCTTCGTGATCACCACCTCTCCTGCCACATCGGTGGGTTATTTCTCCCTAAAATTCAAACAATATAGCTTGTACTGGATGTCAAACTACAATCTCAGGAAGAGCAAGCGCTGTTCAAGCCCGTGTCACCAAATCTATCCTTTCACACTTATCTCAAATGTTAACACTCATTCAATTGATGCAAATTTCTGTTATCAATTGGTGAAGCATCATCAAATCTTTTGAGCCAATCTTTGTTCAAAATGAAAAAAGTAAACTCAAGGGTGGATAATCATGGCAGATACATAAAGATTCGATCACACGAGAACATCCCTTAACTCAGCATTGCCTGCAGTGTGGAGCCTTCCCCGATCTCCTGCCCATGCGGGATGATGATCCAGACCTGAGATGCCAACAATATCCTTTGCTCATGGGATTTCTTGTCACTTGGTGAAACGCTCCACACGGCATTTTGATCATTCCTCTGTTTCTCAGAAACGTCATAAATATGTTACCATTGATCCATCACATGTCCGTAATTCGTTTGCCTCATCTTGAATGTAAGACTTCAAAAAGAAGAGGAGCACTGTCATCCATCATTTATAGCACAACACTCAGCTCAAGAACGACCAATATAGGACTTTCAGTCCAAAAATAAACTGGTGATACAATCACTAAGGTGGAGAAATATAGGTATTTAATTACTGATGAATGCCTCCTCCAACTATGGCTGGTATAAGCCACCAAAGGTGTCATTCAACAGGTCGTGCTCCCTGCTTGCCCTGGGGTAATGAGCTATGAGGACCGATTGGCAGGTGTTGCGAAGACATGAAAAACCTCGGGACTGAATTTATTGTTACATTTAAAGAACGACTAGGAATGCAATTTGTTGACATGAAAGACGATGATTATTTCTTTGAAACCTTAGAGTTCAGAAAAACATGTGGTAAGGGAAGAGTATTGATTATGGGGGATTTTTTTTAAACTTGGTCCAGAGTCCAGGGTCTAGATTGGGTCCACGAACAGGGAAAGGGCAGAGCAGATGAGGATTTCCTAGATTTAGTCCAGGATTGCTTTCATGATAACCCAGTTTGTAGATAAGCACACTCGGGGGAGTGCAGTGTTAGACCTACTTTTAAGTAACGATCCCAATATGGTGGAGGAGGTAGAGGTAGGGGAGTATTTTGACCATACCATAGTGTGTGCAACAATAATGTTGAGAGTTGGAGTTCGACAAAGTAGTATGAAGCTGTTAGATGTCTGTCTTGGTTTATAAACATTGGGGATCATGAGAAGTCTAGTCTGCAGAGTCCCAGCCCCTGACCATGAGCACTTCCCAGTCTGTAACCCTCATGCATCACAGTAATCAAGCAACCCAAGCTGTGTCCGACGTGCATCCCGCTCCCCTTCCCACCCAACACACTTCCCGCTCCGCCCGTTACATGTACCACTCTCTCACCACTTGTCTTGTTCCCCTCAACTACCTCATGTCTTGTCTGCCACCCCCCACCCAATGTCCCGCTACCCTCCCCCTGCCGTGCTTCTTGCCCCTCCAACTCCAACGCATGTCCCACTCCCCCTCCCCTTGCCACAGGTCCCACTCCCCTTCCTTCCTTTGCAAGTTCTGCTTTCCTCCTTCCACTACATGTCCCACTCCCACCCCCCACCCACATGCCACCCACCATGCATCTTCCTCCCCCAATCACATGCCCAATCCAACATTCCAACTGCTCCTCATCTCCGCCTCACCTCTCCCTCACAGTGTGATCCATCAATATTTGAAGTCTCTGTTCTAATTTTGCGATCTCTCCATTCAGGTTACTGCTGCTGCTCGAGACATTGTATGTTCGACAGAAGCGTTTTCGTCACAAGAGACAGGGTGTATCTAATTCTTCTGTGTCTCTCCCTGGCCATTCTCTTTTCTGCTTTGACAGGCCACTCCCTTGCTTTGGAGGCAGTGTCACTGTGTATGCTAAGAATTTCATTGTTCATTGTCCATTGTCTCACTAACCCCTCCCAGGTTTCTGAAACCCCTTTGGATAGGTATACCTCTCCATAACCACCAAACGTTTGTCTGTGTTTCTTGGCTCATAAGATTTGATCATGTGCTCGTGAGAATCAACATCTCTCTGGTTACTTTCACAAAACCACTTCGGTGCAGTCAAGTCTGGCAGATTATTCAGGAAGAGTGACAAGGACTGCAAGTCACAACCTCACTTCAGGACTGGTCACCTAGATCTATTACATCTGATATTAACTCAGCTGGGGAATTCTTCCACTGAAACTTGTTCTCTCTCATGCACAGATTAATTCGATTCGATCTCGTCTTCAGTTATCATATCCTTCTTCCCACCCATGGTGTACTAAATGCTGTGGTGAAACAGTTTCCTTGAAGCAACTTCCTGGAAGACAAGTGCAACCAAAGGCATCCTCAGATCACTCCTCAAACCTTGCAAAAGAGTGTGTGCGCTCTCAGAAGAGCCAGAAAACATCTGTCCAAACTCAAGAATGAACTTTAAAACATGTCGCCTCCCTCAAAAACTTGGTGGTGCCATGTTAAGTCTTTATCTGGTGTATGCTCCCTCTCCATCCCTTCCTCACTTCAACTGCCACGACAGCCGACTCTGCATGTGAGAAAACCGAATGCCTCAATTCTGTGTTTGCTTCCAAATATTGTGTCCACAACCCCTTGCTCTCTGCACCCACCATACCAAGTTGCACCCAACTACTATCCTGGGCTCTGTCTTTTGCAGTTAAGAAGGTTGAGAGGTTTCTGGCAACCCTCAACTGATTGTGCAACTGGACGAGACGACATCAGCACACGTATTCTAAAAAAAAACTGCTCTGCTGCTCATGTGCATCCTCTCTACTCTTTTCCTGCACATCCTCTCTCTGCTCTTTTCACATCATTTGCCAAAGTCATCTTTCATCTGCTTGAAAGTCAGCCAACATAAATGCCTTACATAAACATGATGCAAAAACCGATCCCTTTAACTACGGACTTATCAGATTAGTTACAAGCCTGGTGGTGGCTTAGTGGTTAGTGGTGGCTGGCTTGGGATCTTAGGGTCCTGAGTTTGAGCCCCGTTTTTCCGCTGAATTAACACCAGGTGGGGTTGACTCAGCTTGTCATCCTTCTGAGGTCGGCAAAATGAGTACCAGTGTATTGGTATAGGGGCATAGCATCAATCAAGTACCAGTGTAAAATGATAGTTATCTGGCAGCCAAGCTGCCATATACAAGAGGAAAAAGAAGAAGAAGAAAAGAAGAAGAAGAAGAAGAAGAAGAAGAAGAAGAAGAAGAAGAAGAAGAAGAAGAAGAAGAAGAAGAAGAAGAAGAAGCTTTGTTTCAATCATCATCAAGGTCATGGAATCCATCATCACAGTTTAATTCAAATCCCTACTTTTCTCCAACGGCCTCATCTCAGACCATCAGTGAGGTCAAGCTAGGTGTGAGGCAGGAGGACCACCACTGAGGGAGGAGCAGTACTCCATCAGACTGGATGAAAGCTGTGTAAGTTGTTAGAAGCTCAGGTGTACCAAGGAAGGACTTTGCATGACGAACGATGTCCAGTCGGTGAATGGCTTTAGAGGCCAGCTTGGAGATGTGGCTTTCCCAGGAAAGATCATGGCAGATAGTGAGGAACAAAAGCTTGAATGAAAGGACTTCATCAAGTGGATTGTTGATGGGGAGGGGGGTGGTTCCAGATGGTCTTTTCGGAGAGACATGGTGAGGGTGTGAGATTTGTCAGAATTGACAGACATATTCCAAGTGTTTGACCAGTTTGTCATTTTTATCCAGGTCTTCAGAGTGAAGAAACTGCTGCCTGCCAATCAGAGGGATAAGAGATGGTAGGGCAGAGGGTGGATTCATCAGCAAAGAGATAAAGAGGATTTTCCAGAGAATCTGAGAGATCATTTATGAAAACCAGAAAAAGCACAGGGTCCAGAACACTGCCTTGAGGAACTCCAGTCTGGACGGGAAGAGGAGATGAGAGAATTCCATAAAGGGCCACACGTTGACTGCAACTGGAGAGGAAGTCTGCAAGTCACGAGTGGAGATTGCCTTGAATACCATAGGAAGAGAGTTTAGTGAGTGGTGCGGGATGCCAGACCATATCGAAAGCACGTGATAAATCTTGGGAGATGGCTCTGATCTCATGTTTGGCATTTGGTACCTTCATCCATTGTTTGGAAAGCAGAAGCAGCATGCGCAGGGTTGAGTGACCTAGTCTCAATGCAAATTGATTGTCGGAAATCAAGCCATTGGAGAAGAGTAAGGATTTGATGTCAGAAGCGATGATAGATTCCATCACCGTGCTAAAGATTAGGAAGAGGCTCATTGGTCTGTAGTTGCAGGGATCTGTATGGTCGTATGCACAGCCTTTATGGTCGTCCACATATAGCATATCTTGTCCAGAAAGCTCAGCTGCCGATGTTCAAACCTGAGATGACAGTCGTCTGACAGGTAACAATGCATTTCTTCTGTCTATTCCTGATCTTATCTGGACAAATGTCCTTATGAGCAACACAGCCAGCTCCATGTCACCCCCACCAGGCTGACAAGGTTGTGTTATTCCAGCACTGATGGTTGTTCATACTTCACTCGTTTCCTCCTACACTTCTCTTGCTGTATTTTAAAGGATTCACAACAAATGTGGCAGGCACCCCCCCAACCCCCCTTCCCCCTAACCCCCCCCCACACACACATACAAACATCTACAGCTACATGCACACAGTCACACATAGACAGCCACAGCCACACATTCTCACAACCATGATATCAAACTGAAATGATTACTGGAAACTAAATCGTACACAATCCCCTATAAACCTGCCTCTTTCTGCCTTATCATTGCTTCCACCTGCCAAGCAGCTTCTTTAATAATGGTTCTGGGGTAGCGCCATAGAGCCATACAAAGAGACTACCGCTCCAGCCTCTTGCAATAATAGAATTTTGCACCTTCATTAACTTGTCTGGCTGCCACTAGTCATTTGAAAAAGACACATTGAATGGCCATTGCTGCAATGCCATCCAGAATCAATGGTGATTGATTGCTCGCAATTTGGGCTGGGGAGGGTGTTGCGGTAATTAGAGCTGCCAGTGATTGCAAATGCTTTATACATCATTTCATAACGCACAAGGTGTGCTTGGGGTCTCCGGTCCATGAATGACCTCAAACACATGTTGCTTCATTAACCGGGAAACAATGGTGAGAAGCTCAACGTATTGCAACATCCACCTGGAAAAGCAAATGCTTGCATAAAATAGCTGATTCCATTGCAATATGACTGTTAAAAATGAATAAGATCAAGACGATTTGGTAAAATAAATTCCTCTCTCCTACCCAAGAAAGTGAAGAAATGCTCTACTATCCCCCCCCTTTCACCTCCCTCCCTAGTCTGTGTCTGTGTGTCTGTGTGTCTGTGTGTCTGTGTGTCTGTGTGTCTGTGTGTCTGTGTGTCTGTGTGTCTGTGTGTCTGTGTGTCTGTGTGTCTGTGTGTCTGTGTGTCTGTGTGTCTGTGTGTCTGTGTGTCTGTGTGTCTGTGTGTCTGTGTGTCTGTCTGTCTGTCTGTCTGTCTGTCTGTCTGTCTGTCTGTCTGTCTGTCTGTCTTTCTCTCTCTCTCTCTCTCTCTCTCTCTCTCTCTCTCTCTCTCTCTCTCTCTCTCTCTCTCTCTCTCTCTCTCTCTCTCTCTCTCTCTCTCTCTCTCTCTCTCTCTCTCTCTTACTCCCCCGTTTCCCTCCCCAATCACAATGGCATTAAGAGCGTAAGTAATAACGATAATGAAGACAGGGTGAGGGGCTCACCACTGGTGACCCCGGCATGCAGTGAGAAGCACAAATGAGAGTGAGCGAGTGCCAAGCTCCATTAATGTACTTCTTCACCTGATTGGATTTATGGTTGTTAATCAGCTCGCCTTTCAGAAACAAGAACAACAGTGTATTTAGAAGTAGAATGGTGCCAGGATGTATCCAGGGATGCGTTGGGCTATGCAGGACCAAGCAGGCAATGATGTCCAAGTCTCCATGACAGCAAATGGTGGTACAAACGAGAGAGAGAGAGAGAGAGAGAGAGAGAGAGTGAGAGAGAGAGAGAGAGAGAGAGAGAGAGAGAGAGAGAGAGAGAGAGAGAGAGAGAGAGAGAGAGAGAGAGAGAGAGAGAGAGAGAGAGAGAGAGAGAGAGAGAGAGAGAGAGAGAGAGAGAGAGAGAGAGAGAGAGAGAGAGAGAGAGAGAGAGAGAGAGAGAGAGAGAGAGAGAGAGAGAGAGAGAGAGAGAAAGAATCAGCATGGGCCCCATTGCTTTCTTCATCACATTCAGCGATTTGTGCAGTGGGATTACAGTGGATCCTGTGCCCAGAACCTTCTCAGCATTTCTTAGGAAGAAAGCATGTTCAGAAAAAGGGGCGTTGATGGTGGGAAAACTAAGAGCAAAAGTACCAGGGTCCACAGCGGCCCTCAACAAAGCATGGCTCTTTACTCAGTGTGCATTAAAGGTCACAGGAAAGAAATTAGATAACCCTGTTGTAATGAAATGGTTGACATTTCTCAAAACTTGGAAAGATTATGAAATTGTCTGAAATGTCTCGGCAGAATCCATTACCTATATCTACAATTCACACCCTTTTCCTAGAACCCACATCAACAGCCATTTTCTTCAGAAAGTATTGAAGCATTCCTCCACCCCCCCCCCCCATCCACATGGAGAGAGAAAGAGAAAGAGAAAGAGAAAGAGAAAGAGAAAGAGAAAGAGAAAGAGAAAGAGAAAGAGAAAGAGAAAGAGAAAGAGAAAGAGAAAGAGAAAGAGAAAGAGAAAGAGAAAGAGAAAGAGAAAGAGAGAGAGAGAGAGAGAGAGAGAGAGAGAGAGAGAGAGAGAGAGAGAGAGAGAGAGAGAGAGAGAGAGAGAGAGAGAGAGAGAGAGAGAGAGAGAGAGAGAGAGAGAGAGAGAGCGCTGTGTCGAGTTTTATAAACACAGACAACACCAAAAGGGGGTAGACACACAAAAAGATGAGAAAGACACTCGGTAGAGTGCAGATCACTGCCACGCTGAACAGTTTACGTTTTGTATCCCAATGGTAGTCTGGATCTGGATCCAGACCTTAACCAAACTCAAAAAGCTTGTTCTTGTCACCGAACCAACTCATCCACCTAGTTTTATCATAACCCGTGCACAACATTTTGAGATATCATGCTGAATATAAATTTTTGTTCCATCTCTCAATGGTGAATCAACAAAATACTTTGTATCCAGATGTGGATATTTACCAAAATCTGAAGAAGTCTTCCTTGTCACAGACCCAACCTGTCCACCAAGTTTTGTCTGAATCTGTCCATAAACTTTGAGATATCATGCATTACAGTATATCGTTTTAGGCCCTATCTCTTAATGGTGAAGAATTACTTTTAAAATTCTAGTATCTGGATCCGAATCCATGTCTTCATAGAAATCATTTATCCTTGTCACACACCCAACCTGTCCACCAAATTTCGTCTGAATCCATCTCCAACTTCTTCAGATATCCTGCTCAGAGACAAACAAACAAGAAAAATGTCGTGCATCGAAAGATACTTGCAAAATCCATAAAACAAGTTTGACCTTTAAAAACAATTGGTGGTTGAGATTCAATGACCTAATATGCAATTATCCTCTTCAAATTTCAAGTCAATGGGATAAAAATTGAGGATTTTGGAAATATCACCTAAGTTGTTGACCTTTGGTCTTTGTTGACCTCAAATAGAATTGGTGGTTGAATTCAATGACAAAATATGAAACTCCTTTTCAAATTTCAAGTCAATCGGATAAAAATGTATAATTTTAGAAATTTGGCTGATGTTGTCCGTTTGGCCTTTGTTGACCGCAAAAAAGTTGGTGGTTGAATTCAGTAGCTTGATATGCAAATCCTGTTCAAATTGCAAGATGGACACCCTTCAGCAAAGCTCAGGTCAAGCAGATGAAAATTGATGATTTTTCAGATAAAATTTGATGATTTTTGAAGTTTGACCTTGAGTTGACCTTTGATGACGACCTCAAAAATAGTTTCCCAATTCAGTGAGGCACGATGGAATTGCTGTTGAATTTTCAAGTCAATCGGATGAAAAATTATGATTTTTGAAGTTTGACCTTGAGTTTACCTTTGACCTTTGACCTAAAAAAAAGTTAGTTTCCCAATTCAGTGATGCATCCTGCAATTGTTCTTTAATCCCCATGTTACTTGGATGAAAATCAGCCAAAAATTGATGATTTTAGAAGTTCGACCTTGAGTTCACCTTTGATCTCGAAAAATAGTTGCTTTCTCAAGTCAATGATGCACTATGCAATTGCTGTTTAATTCTCAAGTAAATAGGATGAAAATTGACGATTTTTTCAGACAAAAAGTGATGATTTTAGAAGTTTTACCTCAAGTTGACCTTTGATCTTTTTATCTCAAAATCAGTTGGTTTCACAATTCAGTGAGGCACCATACAATTGCTATTTAATTTTTAAGTCAATCAGATGAAAAAGTGACAATTTTGGAAATTTGACCTCAAGATGACCTTTGTCCTCAAAATCAATAGGCTTGTCAGCTGTGCCTACATCGATAACTTGTTGAAGTTTCGTGAAGATCGGTTTAAAATTGTGACCTGTAGGCGGTTGACAGACAGACAAACACAATAACAAAGTGGACTGACCAATTTACTTGAAAAATCTTCGATTTGCAAGTAAAAAGAAAAACGTAGTATAGAGCATGATACTTGGAAAATCCCTGCAACAAATCTGACTATCTTCTCATAATAATAAGTGTGTGTGTGTGTGTGTGTGTGTGTGTGTGTGTGTGTGTGTGTGTGTGTGTGTGTGTGTGTGTGTGTGTGTGTGTGTGTGTGTGTGTGTGTGTGTGTGTGTGTGTTCTATAACTCCAAAACTATGTGAAACCGAGCAGCCTGAAACTTTGCCTACATACTAAAGGAACTCCAAGGTCATGCAGGAATGAAAATTGGGTGTTTGGGTTCATATAAAACACCCCTTTTGAAGATAATTAATGGCCTTATTTAATTATCCTTATGAAGGCGTTTTCCTTGGTTCTGCCCTCTGTTAGCTGGCTGCTGGGGTCTTAAATTGCCATTTTGTTCGGCCTGTTCAAACATGCCTTGCTTTGGAAACACAATCTACTCTCCTGGACTAATTGAGGTATATAATCAAAATATTATATCTGATTTGAGAATCGGATCTCGTGGACTAAAAAACTCATATTCAGGAGTGAAATCTGAAAATTATAATAAATTGGCGGTTTTTAAAACTAAGTGAATATATTTAAGCAAAGCATTAAGCCTAACTTTATCGATTGTTTGGATGATTATATTTAGTGAAGAAAAGATTTACGAATGTGCAAAAAGTGGATGTTTATTGAGTGCAATGCTGTGCTCTATAACTGCTTTTGCAATCCATGATGATGCAGTCCACAGGGGTCTGTTTTATCGGCAATTATGCACGCAGTTTGTTATTTGCCATTTTGTGCGATCTGCTTTCATTACAAAATATTAATCAAAAAAAGTAATAGTTGCAGCAATATATTAATAGTAGACAGTTGCGGAAAACTAAGAGGTACGTAGACGGCAGGCAGAGAAGACACGGATGTGGTACAAATGGCGAAAAATGACTCTCTGTGGGGTCATTGCATGTGAGGAGGTTGGAGGAATGTAAATTGGTGGGTAGGGGTGGAGGAGGGGGGAATGCATGAAGGCAGGTAGGCCTTTGACAGGTAGAAACCATGGCTTTTAAGTTTTCAAATGCTCCCACCCATTTTTGAATAGAACATGGCAGTTAAATAGAAAACGTTGCTGTTTGGGTACATTTTATCACACTGGTATTGCCCTGGTATGCTGCCTACCGTCTCCTCATGCTGACTCCCTTCCCATGACACTGCCTTCCCTCCCACACCTCTCATGCAGCCTTTCCCTCCCCTCATTCTGCCTTCCCTTCACCTCACGCTGCCTTCCCTTCACCTCACGCTGCCTTCCCTTCACCTCACACTGCCTCCCCTTCACCTCACGCTTCCTCCATTCACGTTTAGCTGCCTCCCCTTCACCTGGCACTGCTTCCCCTTCACATGGTGCTGCCTCCCCTTCACATGGTGCTGCCTCCCCTTCACCTCGTGCTGCCTCCCCTTTACCCCACGCTTCCTCCACTTCACCTCGCGCTTCCTCCCCTTCACCTCGTGCTTCCTCCCCTTCACCTCGCGCTTCCTCCCCTTCACCTCGTGCTTCCTCCCCTTCACCTGACGTTTCCTCTCCTTCACCTCGCACTGCCTCCCCTTCACCTGACGTTTCCTCCCCTTCACCTGACGTTTCCTCCCCTTCACCTGACGTTTCCTCACCTTCACTTCACGTTTCCTCCCCTTCACTTAATGTTGCCTCCATTTCTCTTCACGTTTTTCTCTCCTTCACTTCACGTTTTCCTCCCCTTCACGTAACGATTCCTCCCCTTCATTTACTTTGCCTCCACTACTCTTCACGTTCCCTTACCTTCACCTCAAGCTGCATCCCCTTAACGTCACGCTTCCTCCCCTTCACCTCACGTTTCCTCCACTTCAGCTCGCGATTCTTCCCATTCACCTCACGCTTCCTCCCCTTCACTTCACGTTCCCTTACCTTCACTTCACGTTCCCTCCCCTCCACCTCGCGCTGCCTCTCCTTCACCTCACGCTTCCTCTCCTTCACCTTCCGCTGCCTCCCCTTCACTTCATGTTGCCTCCCCTTCACTTCATGTTGCTTCCCCTTCACGTTTCCTCCCCTTCACTTCATGTTTCCTCCAATTCACGTAACGTTTACTCCCCTTCATTCACTTTGCCTCCACTACTCTTCACGTTCCCTTACCTTCACCTCATGCTGCCTCCCATTAACGTCACGTTTCCTCCCCTTCACCACATGTTGCTTCCACGTCTTTTCACATTGCCTCCCCTTCACTTCACATTTTCTCTCCTTCACTTCACGTTTCCTCCCCTTCACATCACGTTTCCTCACCTTGACTTCACCACATGTTGCTTCCACTTCTCTTCACATTGCCTCCCCTTCACTTCACGTTTCCTACCCTTAACTTCACGTTGCCTCCATTTCTCTTTACGTTTCCTCCCCTTCACTTCACATTCCCTCACCTTCACCTCACGCTGCCCCCCCTTAACCTCAAGTTTCCTCACCTTCACTTCACGTTGCGTCCCCTTCACTTCACATTCCCTCACCTTCACCTCACGCTGCCTCCCGTTCACCTCACGATGCCTCCCCTTCACTTCACGCAACCTCCCCTTCACCTCGAGTTTCCTCCCATTCACGTCGCGCTTCCTCCCATTCACCTCATGCTTCACTTCACGTTTCCTCCCCTTCACCTCACGTTTCCTCCCCTTCACCTCACGTTGCTTCCCCTTCACTTCACGTTTCCTCCCCTTCACTTCACGTTCCCTCTCCTCCACCTCGCGCTGCCTCTCCTTCACCTCGCGCTTCCTCCCCTCCACCTCGCGTTGCCTCTCCTTCACCTTGCACTTCCTCTCCTTCCCATTGCGCTGCCTCCGCTTCACTTCATGTTTCCTCCCCTTCACTTCATGTTTTCTCCCCTTCACTTCACGTTTCCTCCCCTTCTCTTCACGTTTCCTCCCCTTCACTTCATGTTGCCTCCCCTTCATTTCACGTTTCCTCCCCTTCACTTCATGTTTCCTCTCCTTCACTTCATGTTGCCACCCCTTCTCTTCACATTGCCTCCCCTTCTCTTCACGTTCCCTCCCCTTCACTTCATGTTTCCTCCCCTTCACTTCATGTTTCTTCCCATCCACCTCACGCTGCCTCCCCTTGACTTTATGTTTCCTCCCCTTCACCTCACGTTGCCAACACTTCACTTCATGTTTCCTCCCCCTTCACCTCACGCTGTCTCTGCTTCAATTTATGTTTCTTCCCCTTCACCTCACGTTTCCTCCCCTTCACTTCAAGGAGCCTCCCCTTCACATCACGCTTTCTCCCCTTCACTTCACGTTCCTCCCTCCACCTCACACTGCATCCACCTCTCTTCACGTTTCCTCCTCTTCAACTCATGCTGCCTCCCCTTCACTTCAAGTTTCATCCCCTTCACCTCACGATTCCTCCCCTTGACTTCACATTACCTCCCCTTACCCTCACGTTTCCTCTCCTTCACTTCGCCTCCCCTTCACTTCCTGTTGCCTCCCCTTCACCTCACGTTTCCTCCCCTTCACTTCCATTGCCTCCCCTTCACTTCGCATTTCCTCCCCTTCACCTCACGCTGCCTCACCTTCACTTCACGTTTCCTCCCCTTCGCTTCACATTTCCTCCCCTTAACCTCATGTTTCCTCACATTTACTTCACGTTTCCTCCATTTCTCTTCACGTTTTCCCCTCCTTCACTTCACGTTTCCTCCCCTTCACTTCATGTTTCCTCCATTTCTCTTCACGTTTTCCTCTCCTTCACTTCACGTTTCCTCCCCTTCACGTAACGATTCCTCCCCTTCATTCACTTTTCCTCCACTACTCTTCACGTTCCCTTACCTTCACCTCATGCTGCCTCCCCTTAATGTCACGCTGCCTCCCCTTCACCTCACGCTTCCTCCCATTCACGTTTAGCTGCCTCCCCTTCACCTGGCACTGCTTCCCCTTCACATGGTGCTGCTTCCCCTTCACATGGTGCTGCCTCCCCTTCACCTCGTGCTGCCTCCCCTTTACCCCGTGCTTCCTCCACTTCACCTCGTGCTTCCTCCCCTTCACCTCACGCTTCCTCTCCTTCACCTCGCACTGCCTCCCCTTCACCTCACGTTTCCTCCCCTTCGCCTGACGTTTCCTCACCTTCACTTCACGTTTCCTCCCCTTCACTTCATGTTGCCTCCATTTCTCTTCACGTTTTCCTTTCCTTCACTTCACGTTTCCTCCCCTTCACTTAACGATTCCTCCCCTTCATTCACTTTTCCTCCACTACTCTTCACGTTCCCTTACCTTCACCTCATGCTGCCTCCCCTTAACGTCACGCTTCCTCCCCTTCACCTCACGTTTCCTCCCCTTCACTTCACGCTGCATCCCCTTCAGCTCACGTTTCCTCCACTTCAGCTCGCGATTCTTCCCATTCAACTCGCGCTGCCTCTACTTCACCTCACGCTTCCTCTCCTTCACCTTCCGCTGCCTCTCCTTCACTTCATGTTGCCTCCCCTTCACTTCATGTTTCCTCCCCTTCACTTCATGTTACCTCCCCTTCACTTCATGTTTCCTCCCCTCCACTTCATGTTTCCTCCCCTTCACGTAACGTTTACTCCCCTTCATTCACTTTGCCTCCACTACTCTTCACGTTCCCTTACCTTCACCTCATGCTGCCTCCCCTTAACGTCAGGTTGCCTTCCCTTCACCACATGTTGCTTCCACGTCTTTTCACATTGCCTCCCCTTCACTTCACCACATGTTGCTTCCACTTCTCTTCACATTGCCTCCCCTTCACTTCATGTTTCCTCCCCTTCACTTCACGTTGCCTCCATTTCTCTTTACGTTTCCTCCCCTTCACTTCACATTCCCTCACCTTCACCTCACGCTGCCCCCCCTTAACCTCAAGTTTCCTCACCTTCACTTCATGTTGCGTCCCCTTCACTTCACATTCCCTCACCTTCACCTCACGCTGCCTCCTCTTCACCTCACGATGCCTCCCCTTCACTTCACGGAACCTCCCCTTCACCTCGAGTTGCCTCCCCTTCACGTCGCGCTTCCTCCCATTCACCTCATGCTTCCTCCTCTTCACTTCACGTTTCCTCCCCTTCACCTCACGTTTCCTCCCCTTCACCTCACGTTGCTTCCCCTTCACTTCATGTTTCCTCCCCTTCACTTCACGTTCCCTCCCCTCCACCTCGCGCTGCCTCTCCTTCACCTCGCGCTTCCTCCCCTCCACCTCACGTTTCCTCTCCTTCACCTTGCACTTCCTCTCCTTCCCATTGCGCTGCCTCCGCTTCACTTCATGTTGCCTCCCCTTCACTTCATGTTTTCTCCCCTTCACTTCACGTTTTCTCCCCTTCTCTTCACATTTCCTCCCCTTCACTTCATGTTGCCTCCCCTTCATTTCACGTTTCCTCCCCTTCACTTCATGTTTCCTCTCCTTCACTTCATGTTGCCACCCCTTCTCTTCACATTGCCTCCCCTTCTCTTCACGTTCCCTCCCCTTCACTTCATGTTTCCTCCCCTTCACTTCATGTTTCTTCCCATCCACCTCACGCTGCCTCCCCTTCACTTTATGTTTCCTCCCCTTCACCTCACGTTGCCAACACTTCACTTTATGTTTCCTCCCCTTCACCTCACGTTGCCAACACTTCACTTCATGTTTCCTCCCCCTTCACCTCACGCTGTCTCTGCTTCAATTTATGTTCCCTCCCCTTCACTTCAAGTTTCCTTCCCTTCACCTCACGTTTCCTCCCCTTCACTTCAAGGAGCCTCCCCTTCACATCACGCTTTCTCCCCTTCACTTCACGTTCCTCCCCTCCACCTCACACTGCATCCACCTCTCTTCACGTTTCCTCCTCTTCAACTCATGCTGCCTACCCTTCTCTTCAAGTTTCATCCCCTTCCCCTCACGCTTCCTCCCCTTCACTTCACCTTACCTCCCCTTACCCTCACGTTTCCTCTCCTTCACTTCGCCTCCCCTTCACTTCCTGCTTCCCCCCCTTCACCTCACGTTTCCTCCCCTTCACTTCCATTGCCTCCCCTTCACTTCGCATTTCCTCCCCTTCACTTCACATTCCCTCCCCCTCACCTCACGCTGCCTCACCTTCACTTCACGTTGCCTCCCCTTCGCTTCACATTTCCTCCCCTTAACCTCATGTTTACTCACATTTACTTCACGTTTCCTCCATTTCTCTTCACGTTTTCCCCTCCTTCACTTCACGTTTCCTCCCCTTCACATAACGTTTCCTCCATTTCTCTTCACGTTTTCCCCTCCTTCACTTCACGTTTCCTCCTGTTCACGTAACGTTTCCTCCCCTTCACTTCACTTCACTTTGCCTCCACTTCTCTTCACGTTCCCTCACCTTCACCTCAGACTGCCTCCCCTTAACCTCACATTTCCTCACTTTCACTTCACGTTGACTCCCCTTCACCACATGTTGCTTCCACTTCTCTTCACGTTTCCTCCCCTTCACTTCACTTTGCCGGCACTTCTCTTCATGTTCCTTCACCTTCACCTCACGCTTCCTCCCCTTCACCTCACGATGCCTCCCCTTCACTTCATGCTGCCTCCCCTTCACCTCGTGTTTCCTCCCTTCACCTCGCGTTTCCTCCCTTCACCTCGCGTTTCCTCCCTTCACCTCGCGCTGCCTCCCTTCACCTCGCGCTTTCTCCCATTCACCTCACACTTCCTCCGCTTCACTGAACGTTTCCTCCCCTTTATATCAGGTTTCCTCCCCTTCACCTCATGTTACCTCCACTTCTCTTCACGTTCACTCCCCTTCACCTCACGTTTCCTCCCCTTCACCTCACGTTGCTTCCCCTTCACTTCACGTTTCCTCCCCTTCACTTCACGTTCCCTCTCCTCCACCTCGCGCTGCCTCTCCTTCACCTCGCGTTCCTTTCCTTCACCTTGCGCTGCCTCCCCTTCACTTCATGTTGCCTCCCCTTCACTTCACGTTTCCTCCCCTTCACTTCATGTTACCTCCCCCTCACTTCAAGTTGCCACCCCTTCTCTTCACGTTCTCTCACCTTCACCTCACGCTGCCTCCCATTAACCTCACGTTTCCTCACCTTCACTTCACATTGCTTCCCCTTCACTTCATGTTGCCTCCCCTTCACTTCACGTTTCCTCCCCTTCACGTAACGTTTCCTCCATTTCTCTTCACGCTTTCCCCTCCTTCACTTCACGTTTCATCCCCTTCACGTAACGTTTCCTCCGCTTCACTTCACTTCACTTTGCCTCCCCTTCTCTTCACG
This sequence comes from Eptatretus burgeri, assembly GCF_056783735.1. Lineage (NCBI taxonomy): Eukaryota > Metazoa > Chordata > Myxini > Myxiniformes > Myxinidae > Eptatretus > Eptatretus burgeri. The sequence continues at coordinate 17,261,358 of NC_140965.1, read as the reverse complement.
TTCCCTCACCTTCACCTCACGCTGCGTCCCATTAACCTCACGTTCCTCACCTTCACTTTACATTGCCTCCCCTTCACCTCACGTTTCCTCCCATTAACTTCACATTTCCTCACCTTCACTTCACTTCATATTTCCTCCCCTTTCCATCACGTTTCCTCCCTTTCACTTCACGTTGCTTCCCCTTCACTTCATGTTGCCTCACCTTCACTTCACGTTTCCTCCATTTCTCTTCACGTTTTCCCCTACTTCACTTCACGTTTCCTCCCCTTCACTTCACTTCACTTTGCCTCCACTTCTCTTCACGTTCCCTCACCTTCACCTCACGCTGCCTCCCCTTAACCTCACATTTCCTCACTTTCACTTCACGTTGACTCCCCTTCACCACATGGTGCTTCCACTTCTCTTCACGTTGCCTCCCCTTCACTTCACGCTTCCTCCCCTTCACTTCACGTTTCCTCCCCTTCACGTAACGGTCCTCCCCTTCACTTCACTTTGCCGGCACTTCTCTTCACGTTCCCTCACCTTCACCTCACGCTTCCTCCCCTTCACCTCACGATGCCTCCCCTTCACTTCATGCTGCCTCCCCTTCACCTCGCGTTTCCCTCCTTCACCTCGCGTTACCTCCCTTCACCTCGCGTTGCCTCCCTTCACCTCGCACTTCCTCCCTTCACCTCGCGCTTTCTCCCATTCACCACACGCTTCCTCCGCTTCACTGAACGTTTCCTCCCCTTCATTTCAGGTTTCCACCCCTTCACCTCACGTTACCTCCACTTCTCTTCACGTTCACTCCCCTTCACCTCACGTTTCCTCCCCTTCACCTCACGTTGCTTCACCTTCACTTCACGTTTCCTCCCCTTCACTTCACGTTCCCTCACCTTCACCTCACGCTGCCTCCCCTTAACCTCATGCTGCCTCCCCTTCACTTCACGTTGCCTCCCCTTCACCTCAGGTTTGCTCACCTTCACTTCACATTTCCTCCCCTTACCCTCACGTTTCCTCCCCTTCACTTCACATTCCCTCCCCTTAACCTCAAGTTTCCTCACCTTCACTTCACGTTTCCTCCCCTTCACCAAACGTCTCCTCAACTCCTCTTCACGTTTCCTCCCCTTCACCTAACGCTGCCTCCCCTTCACCTCAGGTTTGCTCACCTTCGCTTCACATTTCCTCCCCTAAACCTCATGTTGCCTCACCTTTACTTCACGTTGCTACCCCTTCACCTCGCGTTTCCTCCGCTTCACCTCATGCTTCCTCCCCTTCACCTCACGTATCCTCCCCTCCACCTCACGTTTCCTCGCCTTCACTTCACGTTTCCTCCCCTTCACTTCACGTTTCCTCCATTTCTCATCACGTTTCCTCCGTTTCTCTTCACGTTCCTCCCCTTCACCTCACGCTGCCTCCCCTTACCCTCACGTTTCCTCCCCTTCACTTCACGTTTCCTCCCCTTCACTTCACGTTTCCTCCCCTTCACGTAACGTTTCCTCCGCTTCACTTCACTTTGCCTCCATTTCTCTTCACGTTCCCTCACCTTCACCTCACGCTGCCACCCCGTAACCTCACATCTCCTCACCTTCACTTCACGTTTCCTCCCCTTCAATTCACGTTGCCTCTCCTTCACTTTTCGTTGCCTTCCCTTCACCTCCCGTTTCCTCCCCTTCACTTCACGTTACCTCACCTTCACTTCACTTCACATTTCCTCCCCTTACCCTCACGTTTCCTCACCTTTACTTCATGTTTCCTCCCCTTCACTTCATGTTTTCTCCCCTTCACTTCACATTGCCTCCCCTTCACTTCACGTTTCCTCCCCTTCACTTCACGTTTCCTCCCCTTCACTTCACATTCCCTCCCCTTCACCTCACCTTGCCTCGCCTTCGCGTCACATTCCTCCCCTTAACCTCACATTTCCTCACCTTCACTTCACGTTTAACTCCCCTTCACTTCACATTCCCTCCCCTTCACCTCACGTTGCCTCCCCTTCGCGTCACATTCCTCCCCTTAACCTCACATATCCTCACCTTCACTTCACGTTGCCTCCCCTTCACTTCACGTTGCCTCCCCTTCACTTCATGTTGCCTCCCCTTCACTTCATGTTTCCTCCCCTTCACTTAATGTTGTCTCCCCTTCACTTCGCGTTTCCTCCCCTTCACTTCACATTCCCTCCCCTTCACCTCACATTCACTTCACATTTCCTCCCCTTCGCTTCACAATCCTCCCCTTAACCTCATGTTCCTCACCTTTACTTCACATTGCTACCCCTTCACCTCACATTTCCTCCCCTTCACCTCACGCTGCCTCCCCTTCACTTCACGTTCCCTCACCTTCACCTCACGCTGCCTCCCCTTAACCTCACGTTTCCGCCCCTTCACTTCACGTGTCCTCCCCTTCACGTAACGTTTCCTCCGCTTCACTTCACTTTTCCTCCACTTCTCTTCACGTTCCCTCACCTTCACCTCACGCTGCCACCCCTTAACCTCACATTTCCTCACCTTCACCTCAAGCTGCCTCCCCTTCACTTTTCGTTGCCTCCATTTCTCTTCACGTTTCCTCTCCTTCATTTCACGTTTCCTCCCCTTCACTTCACGTTGCCTTCCCTTCACTTCACGTTTCCTCCCCTTCACGTTTCCTCCCCTTCACTTCATGTTGTCTCCCCTTCACTTCACGTTTCCTCCCCTTCACGTCGCGTTTCCTCCCCTTCACTTCGCGTTTCCTCCCCTTCACTTCACATTCCCTCCCCTTCACATTCCCTCCCCTTCACCTCACATTCACTTCACGTTTCCTCCCCTTCACTTCACATTCCTCCCTTTAACCTCACATTCCCTCACCTTCACTTCACGTTGCCTCCCCTTCACTTCACGTTGCCTCCCCTTCACTTCACGTTTCCTCCCCTTCGCTTGACATTCCTCCCCTTAACCTCATGTTTCCTCACCTTTATTTCACGTTACTACCCCTTCACCTCACATTTCCTCTCCTTCACCTCGACGTTGCCTCCCCTTCACTTCACGTTTCCACACCTTCACTTCACGTTACCTCACCTTCACTTCACTTCACATTGCCTCCCATTCACCTCAAGCTTCCTCTGCTTCACCACACGTTTCCTCCACTCCCCTTCACGTTTCCTCCACTTCACCTCACGCTGCCCCCCCTTCACTTCACGTTTCCTCCCCTTCACGTTTCCTCCCCTTCACTTCATCTTTCCTCCCCTTTACCTCACGCTGCCTCTCCTTTACCTCACGTTTCCACCCCTTCACCTCACGTTCCCTCCACTTCTCTTCATATTTCCTCCCCTTCACTTCACGTTGCCTCCCCTTTACCTCACGCTGCCTTCCCACCCTCACGCTGCCTCCTCCCCCCCACACTACCTCCCGCCCTTCATGCTGTCCCCACCTCACACTGCCTTCCCCCTCCTGCTTCTCCTTCCCTTCCCCTTGCACTGCCTCCCTTCGCCTTACTCTTCCTCCTCCCCCCCCCCCTCTCCCCTGATGCTCCCTTCCTTTGCCCTTATGCTGCCTTCCATTACCCTTACACTGCCTTATATTCCACTTGCACTGCCTTCCATTCCGTTGATGCTGCCTTCCCCTCCCCTTATGCTGCCTTCACATTCCCTCACCTCACACTGTTTTCCCATTCCCTCCCAACACACTGCCTCCCCTTTTCCTCATGCTATCCTCCTCCAAAACCCGCTCCACCACCAACCAACTCTCCAGAAGTCGTGACAAGGAAGAGGTGTCAAAGAATCTGCAAATTGGACAAATGAAAGCTTTTTTTAGCAGTCGGAAGTGCTGCTTCGATAAATTCTGCATTTGATCTCAGGTTAAGAGATTCTCGAGCTTAAGGCCCGGTCACACCTTGACGTTTTAGCCAACGTATGCCGATTTTTGAATTTTTTTTCTAAAACGCTGGCACACGTTGAATACGTTATGGGTAAGTTTTGATAACATTGAGAGCACGCTGAAAAACACTGTCATACGTCGTTGTACGCTGGCTTTAAATGTTGTACTTTTTGGTTGTCCTCAAATTTTTTCATGCTTGAAATTTCACGACGTATGCCGGCGTATGACTCACACGTTCCGCTACGCTGGCCACAAGTTGTATGCACGGTCTGCGATCGTTGACAGACGTCAACACATGCTACTTGTAAGTTAATCATAAGTTGAGACACGCCGAGGTAATGTTTAGCGTACCCGAAACTTATTTCTAACCTATGATTAACGTGTTGTTGGCACGTTACGCGATCGTTGCCACACATCGACAGACGTTACTTTTAAGTTACTCATAGGCTGAAAGACGTCGGTATAATGGATCGTCCTTGCGTCAGCGTCCACGGCCACGGCCAGGACACTTATTTGCAGCATTCTTCAAACTTTTCTTCGGCATGACGAGGATGTTCACACTTCGATGTCTAGCTTGGCTATGATTCCAATTGTCCATCGGCAGCGTCTATTTAAAATAGTCGAGTTTGAGCGTTTTAACACATTCAGAAGAAACGCTTCAAATTTCAAAACCTCAGCGTCAAAAAACAAAGGCGAGTGACAGCAATTTAAATCGTTCATTGTAAACAATGAAAATAGTTGAGTGGTACCGTTTAAAAGTCGTTGAGTGTAAAAAAAATCGAATTGTTGAGCGCAAGCGTCTACTTTCAATAGTGGGGTTTGAGCGATTTAACACGTTCAATAGAAACGATTAAAATTTCCGAGCGCCAGCGTCAAAAAACAAAGGCGAGTGACAGCAATTTAAATCGTTCATTGTAAACAATGAAAATAGTTGAGTGGTACCGTTTAAAAGTCGTTGAGTGTAAAAAAAATCCAATTGTTGAGCGCAAGCGTCTACTTTCAATAGTGGAGATGCAGCCATTTAAATCGTTGAGTGGCAGCCTATGAACCTACCCGTGGACACGCGGACGCAAGGAGGATCCATCATAACCCACACCCTCCCCCTCACACTCACCTACTACTGCCAACATGAACAAACTACTACTAATACTAATAGTAATACTGATACTGATACTGTTACTGCTGACATGGACATCGACTCAAAAAGGACTCGAAAACACTGTTGGGTTCCCCTTTTATGAACACCATTTTTATATACCAATTCCCAAAACTGCTGGGAACACGTCTTTATATGGCAGTTGTAAGTTAGAAACACGTTAATTTTTTTTTTTGTCGACCGGAAGACGTCATTGGAATACGTCTACATACGTCGATGTGTGTTGGGACTACGTAAAGAATTGGTTCAAAGCACGTCAAACATAAGTTAGAAATAAGTTTCGCGTAAAAAAGACATTACCGCGACGTGTTTCGACTTATGAGTAGCTTATAAGTAGCCTTTGTGGACGTGTGTAAGCGTCCACATATCGTGTGTAAAACTTATCCCCATCGCATGCGGAACGTGTGTCATACGCCGAGTACGTCGTAAAATTTTGAACATGTTTAAAATTTCTTGACGTACTCTACTTACTACGACGTAAGATAGCGTACTTTAGCGTTGTACTCACGTATACCAAACTTACTCATACCGTATTTGACGTGCCCCAACGTTTTAGACACATTTTTCTTAGGTCGGCATATGCTGGCAAGATCGCCAAGGTGTGACCGCGATGTTGTCACTTCCATTTCTACGGCAGTTATGATTCGAATCGTTGTGCGTCAGCCTTTTAATAAGCTACGTCACGACATCGTCGGCGATGCGTGCAACGCGCTATGCCTAAGTTAGACTATCGTTGGGCATCGGTTGTGTAGGCCGACAACAGGTTCAGCATTCGTTGGTATAAGTTATCTATAACACAACGAAACGTTCTGTGTCCATTACCAATGCGTTATACATAAGACCAAGTCGCTATGAATACGTCCAAATCTTTAAAAAAAAACATCAAAAGTTCAATGTAAGCCAGCGTTTTAGATACATTTTAATACGTTGCCATCGCTGACTAAAACGTCAAGGTGTGACCGGGCCTTTAGCGGATGTGTGGAAATTAAATAAAGGCACAAACACTGGCATGGCTTTTCCAACCATTGAAGGAAAACGCCCTTCCTTACCTTCCCTTCCCTCACACTTACCTCCTCTCAAAGCCCGTCCACTCCCCACGGTCGTCTCTGGGCAGAGTCTCGGCATTGTTTAGTATGACGCGTTTGAATATGCCATTTTAACGTACCCAATTTGGTTCAATCCTGTGCCAATACCGGCATCAGGGGACCTTGCTGTAACCTTGTAGCAAATTACAAATTCTTGCTGTAACCTCCAGGGGGCACTGTACCAGCAGAATAGCTGGATCACTGAGAAAGAATGCAGTGAGTCAACAGAATTACACAGACTCAAATCCAATCAAAACTCGAGTTTTCATCGATCACCTTACCCCGTACAGTCTTGAGAAAAAGTACGTGCGAAGGGACTTTTCCACTCTTGCTTTATGTTTTCCAGCACGATCTATATTTACTGCAAACCGCAATTTCATCTGAATCTCGATATTCCCCAATGCCGAGAGCGCAAGCGGAAAATTTGATTGGTCGAGATGGCACAAAATGGCATAATATTTTGTTCAAGTACTGCTAAACTTCTGATTTTTGGAAGTGCCAACAAGACTTTTTGTGTTCTATCATGTACGAACATAATATTCAAATAATAATAAAATATCGGTTTTAAATGCTATCAAAAACAAAAAAAAATTGGGGGAAGTTTACCACTGTTGATGCACCATCTTATTTAACACATTACATGAGTTATTCATACCTGTTGTTTGTATCCTTTATGAGGTCCTTAAAAACAGTAAGTTTCCTGTTTGAAATGATTTTCAATTTTGCATGACTGTCAGACAGGCAGACAGATTGAAGCAATTGTTTTACCACAAGTGTGCATGCATGCGTGGGACGAGATTCCAGACAAATCTCCAAAATCAGAGCTAAAGTGCTGCTAAATGGCTGCTCATGTTCTGATTCGTGTTCTCCAGTGTTCAAAATAAAGCATTCAATTGGAATTAAGTAGTTCCTCGATCATAGATTGACGGCTGTTAGAGATTAGACGGCTGTGAGACGGCTAACAGACAGATAGAGTGAATGAATTGCTTAACCGCATTTTGCTCTTTGCACATGGGTAATGACGAGTACCATGTAACAGCAGCCAAAGACGTGCAGAAGCATGGGTCTGCTTCCTGCATGGTGGTCTCATGAACAGCAGCCTCACCCAGATCTAGACCATTCTTTGCTCACTCACAGCCCTAACTTTGTGTGGTTGCATTCAGTCACCTTCATGCAAGCTGCTTCTATCATTTGCTCTCTCTCCTCTGTTCCTTTGCTCATTGCTCTTGTTTGTGCATTCACACAGACAGAGATACCTCCTCTACTGTACAGGGTGATCCACAATGAAGTCCCGATTTGAAATGGAGAAATAATGCGTTGTTAGTATAGAAAGAGCATGAAAAACATTTTGCTTGTTTTTTGCCATAAATACTTTTTTCTTTACTTTTAGAATGATTCATTATGGCTGAAAGATCAACTAGTGGGGCATCTTAGCATAACAATTGTGCATTTTGTGAGGAAAGCACCAAATTTGGCACACTAGTCGCCTATCATATTATGAACAGATTTGGATATTGGGCCATCTCAAATTCAGCCGTTGATGGCTGTGATGGCTGATGGCACAATTGTTATGCTACATTTAGCTAAGTTGCCCCACTAAACTGTTGCTCAAAGAATATGTATTGCTGCACAGTATGAGGTTTGACAGTCTGTCGTTGCAGTTTAAAGATGATGGTGGCAATAAATGGGAAGACATGTCACTTTGGATGCAAAAATGATTGGAAAAATCTGTCACCAAAAGCTCATAACAACTAGTTCAGTAAAGAATGCAAGAAAATGAGGAAGACATACCACAGTGAGGAAAACAGGAAACATTGACTGGGTACGAGACATGTTCACAAAGACCCCAAAGAGGTCTTTCAGACAAGCAGTGAGGGAGAGTGGAATAAGTTGTCGTGCAATTCAGACAATTTTGAAGAAGGACTCGGGATGGAAAACAAACAAACCTCATTATATTCAGCAGTTATTTTCTGATGATTGTGACAAGAGAATGGAGTATTGTAAACATTTCCTGAAGACGACTATCCATGTGTGTTACATAACTTGATCTCATCTGACAAGGCTGTTCTCCATGTTGGCGATTTTGTCAACAGACATAACTACTATTACTGGTCAGGAAATTGTCCAGAAACGATCGAAGAATGCAGCCACAGTCGGCCAAAACTGCTTGTTTGTTGTGGAATATCTTCAACCCAATTCATTGGACCTGTCATCCTCCACGATACAATGAACAGACAGAGATACTGAACTTAAAAATGATTCAAAACTTTATTTTTCCAAAGATTCAGCAACGGGACAATGCAGTTGAAACCATTTTTATCCAAGATGGTGCCTCTCCGCACTGCTCAATTGAAGATCGTAATCGGTTGGATACTCAGTTTCCTCGCAGATGGATTGGACAACACGGACCGATAAAGTGGCCATCTATGAGTTCTGATTTTAACCCGCTGCGATTTGTGGGGTTGAGCTGAATAATAGGTGGATGCCAGCAAGGCAGGAGTTTCTTTGGAGTTCAGTGGAAAATGTTGAGGATTTTTTTTGTTTATTGTATAAACTGTTGAGGCTCATATGAGAGTTAACACACAAAACGTACAAGAAGGGGAACAGGACAAAAGAAGGGGGTTGGGAAGGAAAAAACACTGTATAACAGAGGCATGAGATCTGTGGAAGGGAGAGGAATGGAGTGGGGGTACACAGGGTAAACAAAATGGACACAAAAGGGACTTTCAGAAAGTAAAGCAGGGAATTTGAAGGAGGTGGGTTTGGGGTGGATTAGTGGGGGTAGAAAATATCATGGTTTTGGATGAGGGAAGATAAGAGATGGTGCTGAACAGCTGTTTTTCAGACCTGGAGTGAAGAGTGGGATTGAAGAGTGTGTGGGAGTTTGTTCCAAAGGCGGGAAAAAAGAGGAATGAAAGAGTGAAGGTGAGCAGTGATGCATGATTTTGGTAGTTTTACCAAAAAAGGGTTGCTGGCAGACCTTGCGCTCCCTGCGGAAATATGTGGGGGGGGGGATATATCTCAGACAGAGGACAGAGGGGTGAGGGCAGAGAGGAGATGGTAGAAGACAGTCAGACCACCAAACTGCCTGTGGTGGGAGATTGAGAGACACAAAGACTCAGCCTCAAGGGGCTGTCACACCTTGACGTTTTAGCCAGCGTATGGCAACATATCAAAATGTATGTAAAACGCTGGCGCACGCTGAACTATTGATGTTTTTTTTTAATTTTTGGCATAGTCATAACGAGTTGGACGTATGCATAACGTATTAGTAACGTACACAGAAGGTTTCGATAAATTATAGATAACATACCAACGGATGCTGAGCATGTTGTCGGCGTTCACAACGTATGCCCAATGATAGTCTAACGTATGCATAGCGTGCGGCAGCGTATCGTCGAGGATCACGTAGCGTAGGCTATTCATAGGCTGCCGCTCGATGATTCAAATCATAACCGCACTATACATCGAAGTGTCAAGGCCCTGTCACACCTTGACGTTTTAGCCAGTGTATGCCGACGTATGAAAAATTTGCCGAATACGCTGGCACACGTCGAATACGTTATGGGTAAGTTTTATATACGTTAAGAGCACGTTGAAGCACGCTGGCATACGTCGTAGTTCGCCAAGCACTTTGACAAATTTTAAGCATGCTCAAAAATTTTCGATGTATGCCAGCATATGACTCACACGTTCCGCTACGCTGGCCATATGTTGTAGGCACGTTATGCGATCGTTGACAAACGTCGACACACGTTACTTGTAAGTTACTCATAAGTCGAAACACGTCGAGGTAATGTTTAGCGTACACGAAACTTATTTCTAACCTATGAGTAACGTGCTTTGAACCTTTTTTTAAAAATGTTTTTCTACGCTGAACTATTGATGTTTTTTTAAAGTTTTTGGCGTATTCATAACAAGTTGGACAAATGCATAACGTATGAGTAACGTACACAAAACGATTCGATAACTTATAGATAACTTATACCAACGAATGCTTAGCGTGTTGTCGGCGTTCACAACGTATGCACAACGATAGTCTAACGTATGCATAGCGTGCGGCAGCGTATCGTCGAGGATCACGTGGCGTAGGCTATTCATAGGCTGCCGCTCAACAATTTAAATCGCTGCCGCTCAACGATTTAAATCATAACCGCACTATAAATCGAAGTGCCAACATCACCGTCATGCCAAAGAAAAAAAAACCAAAAAAAAAACATGGAGTCTGGAACACTGATGGGTTCCTCTTGTGAAGCCCATTTTTATATACCAAGTCCCGTAAACGCTGCCAATACGCTATTATACGGTAGCTGTAAGCTAGAAACACGTTCAGTAGGTTCTGTGGTCGTCTGGAAGACGTCAAATACGTCTACATACATCAATATGCGTTGGAGATACGTTACACATAGGTTCAAAGCACGTTACTCATAGGTTAGAAATAAGTTTCGGGTACGCGAAACATTACCTCGACGTGTTTCGACTTATGAGTAACTTACAAGTAACATGTGTTGATGTGTGTCAACGATCGCGTAACGTGCCTGCAACATGTTACTCATAGGTTAGAAATAAGTTTCGGGTACGCTAAACATTACCTCGACGTATTTCGACTTATGAGTAACTTACAAGCAACGTGTGTTGACGTGTGTCAACGATCGCGTAACGTGCCTACAACTTATGGCCAGCGTATGCGGAACGTGTGAGTCATACCCTGGCATACGTCGAAAAATTTTGAGCATGTTAAAATTTGTCGACGAGCTCGGCGTACTACGACATATGCCAGCATGCTTCAGTGTGCTTCAGCGTGCTCTTAACATATACAAAACTTACCCATAACGTATTCGACGTGTGCCAGCGTTTTAAACAATTTTTCATACGTCGGCATACGCTGGCTAAATCGTCAAGGTGTGACAGCCCCTTCACCGTGGGAGATCCTAATGATCCTAAATGCCTTGGTTTCCACAGCATGAAGCCTAGAAAGGTGAGAGGTGGGAGCACCAGCCCAGAGGGGAGAGCAGTACCCCATTAGGCTGCGTCGGAAAACTTTCTACATGGTCAGGAGTTCAGGTGTGCTGAGGAAGGACTTTGCACGATGGAGAATTCCCATTCAACGACTGGCTTTGGAGGCCAGCTTGGAAATGTCGCCTTCCCAGGAAAGATCCTGGCAGATAGTGAGACCCAGAACCTTGAATGAAAGGACTTCTTCAAGAGGATTGTTGAGAACGTAGACGGATGGGGGGGGGGGTTCAGCGAAACGGTCGGTCCTTTCAGGACCAGACGCTCCTTTCGGAGAGACATAGTGAGAGTGTAAGATTTGTCAGGATTTAAAGACATGTTCCACGTGCTTGACCAGCTTGTGATTTTATTTGGATCTGTAGAGAGTGAAGAGGATGCTGCTTCCTGACATGAGGGATGACAGATGGTGGAGTCATCAGCAAAGAGATAAAGAGGATTTTCCAGAGTCAGAGAGATCATTGATGAAAACCAGAAAAAGAACAGGGCCCAGAACACTGCCTTAAGGAACTCCAGCCTAGACAGGAAGAGGGGATGAGAGAACTCCATTAAGGGCCACATGTTGGCTGTGACAGGAGAGGAAGTCTGCGAACCATTAATGGAGATGTCCTTGGATACCATAGTAAGACAGTTTGGTGAGCAGGGCAGCATGCTAGATTGTATCGAAGGCAAGCAATATGTTTTGGGAGATGGCTTCGATTTCAGTGGTGCCTCTCTGCACTGAGAGGCATGTGCTGACATCATGGGAGCAATTGAAAAAAATGTGCTGACATCATGGAAGCTGATGTTGAAATTTGATGTTGATGTATACAAATTAAAATGGCCATAAATGGCCTTTCAGGAAAACATAATTTGTTTTTATATTTTCATTCAGAACATGGTATTTCTAAACTTAAAATAGGGCCTGAATTACCGAGGGGTGATGCTGCTCTCAGTGCCGGGAACGGTCTTTGCTCAGATAATCCTTGATAGGGTTTGCCACCATCTGCTTGAGTACCAGCACCCAGAGCAGTCAGGCATTACACAAAGAGGTCAATGATTGACTGTATCCTTGCTCTTCGGGTCCTCACCGAATGCAGATGAGAGTTTTGGCAGGGGCTGCTCGCATCTTATGTTGTTTTCTGCAAAGTGTTTGATTCAGTGAATCGAGATGTCCTCTGGAGGATTCTCAGTCTTCCTGGGGTGCCAACAAAACTTTTCAATCTGATTTCTGAACTATACTCTGGGACTGAGAGTGCTGTGAGATGTGGTGATACCATCTCTGACATATTTACAGTTGTTACTGGAGTTTGTCAGTGGTGTGTACTGACCCCCACACTTTTCAGCACTTGTATGGACTGGATTCTGGGCAGGATGTCAGAGAGATCAAGCTGTGGTGCATCGTTTGGGAATGTCAAGATCTCTGACCTTGATTTTGCAAATGATGCAGTCATCTTTGTGGAGACTCGAGATATCCTTTTGGGGGCCCTCGATGTGCTGAATGAGGAGTCGGAGCCCCTGGGATTACAGATTTCCTGGGTCAAAAGTAAGATCCATGCTTTCAATGACATCTTGGATGCTGCTATCCTGTTTGTACCTGTTTGTGGTGAGGATGGTTAGGTCATGAAGAGATTCATTTACCTTGGCAGTGATATTCATGTCTCTGCTGACAGTGAGTCAGAGGTCAATAGATGTCTGGGTCAGGCCTGGGGAGTCAGGGATTCACTGGATCTTGGGGTATGGCACTTTTAGTTTTTCACTGAGTGTACCTTTCAGCAGTGTACCTGTACAGGAGGACTTTACACTTTCAGCAGTGTACCTGTACAGGAGGACGAAGGCCCAAATCTTCAGGTCCTTGGTGCTTCCAGTCTTGCTCTACGGATGTGAGACTTGGACTCCAACCAGTGATCTGAGACTGAGACATGATTCCTTTAGTACCAGGTCTCTTTGGAGAATCCTTGCTTATCACTGGCCAGACTTTTTGTCCAAGGTGTGGTTGCTGAGAGAGACTCAAATGAGATTTGTTACCTGCATAGTCCGTGAGCGTCGGCTGTAGCTGTATGGGCATGTGGCTCGTTTTCCTGAAACTGATTCTGCTCACCAGATTCTCTCAGCGAGGGAGCCTCATGAGTGGAGGAGGCCAATAGGCTGCCCATGTGCCTTTTGGTTGCAGCAGAATGATCAGTATCTCATGGAGATGGGATTGTCCCGGCATCTGTCTGGGGGATGGCCAGATGGAGGCCCCTTGAGTATCGGCGGAAAGTGGATACAGCGACGCGCTGCACCGGTGCATGCTTCATGCCTGACATGCCTTAATTATTGTTCACCACTTCACCCAATATATGTAGTATACAAGAAATAAAAAAAAAACATTTTAAAGTGTAAAAGGATGGAGGGATTGTATGCCAAAAAGAATGTAAAAATGTGGGGATGGGCCTTTTGCATTATTAGTCTCACCCGAAGGTTTGAGAGATTATTGTCGTGTGTGTGTGTGTGTGTGTGTGTGTGTGTGTGTGTGTGTGTGTGTGTGTGTGTGTGTGTGTGTGTGTGTGTGTGTGTGTGTGTGTGTGTGTGTGTGTGTGTGTGCGTGCGTGCGTGCGTGCGTGCACCTCCACATCTACATACTTTTTTGCTGTAATTTATTTTTCTTCTCTAAAACTGTTTTTCCAATTGATGTGAAACTTTAAACATAGGAGGGACTCCCAATGGAGAATATTTTATTGCTAACTCTGACAACATCGGTCGCATGGTATGGCAGCCATATTCGATTAAAGGAAAAAAATTGGACATCTTTTCTGAAACTGTACAACAAAAAATTTGAAACTTGGCATGTCATCGACTCGCCATGATGTGTATTCGGTGATAATGATGACATCAGTGTGCATAATTGTTTGAATCAAAATCCTTCTCTGAAAAATATAAAACTTCATATATTTGATCTACGACCTGATGTGTGAAGAATTTCATTTCTGACGTTATCGGTCACGTGGTCTGATGACCGTATTGAATTGAAAATAAAAACGTAACAAATCTTCTCGAGAACTGCTTTACAGATCGATGCAAAACTTTATACATATGATCAACCAGCCAAGGGGAATATAGTTTGAAGTTTTTTTTTTCATATTCATCTTCATTTATGCAATTTAGCCTTTATATGCACAGAGTGCTTGTTAAATATCCTAAAAAAATTTCAATTTCAAACAACATTTATTTCCATGGTTGCCAATATAAGTACAGTAAAATAAAAAAAATATGAAAGTAATATTTCTGAAACTTGGTGAACTCAGGATACAATCAAAATAACACACAGAGGCAAATATGGAGGCATATTTAGATGCTGAGGCTTGCATTGATATGCCTCTGGACTCACAATCTTCTTCTTTCGGCTGCTCCCGTTGGAGGTAGCCACAGCGGATCATCCGTATGATGCGCATAGTGATTTGGCACATGCTTTACGCCGGATGCCCTTCCTGACGCAACCCTGGTCGTCTCTTACGACACAGGGATATGGTACACCTATTTTAACCGGGGTATACACCGGCCCAGTATACTGGTACTCATTTCGCCGACCTCGGAAGGATGACAGGCTGAGTCAACCCCCTGGTGTATTAATTCAGTGGCCCAACGGGGCTTGAACTCAGGACCTTTTGGATCCCAAGCCGCTGCCCTAACCACTGTGCCAACACCAGGCTCATGCCTCTGGACTCACAATATAAATAACAAATGATAAATTCGAGAAAAACTAAAGAATGACAAAGAATTAAGGAAATATGGTAAAGAATACTATGAATAACAAGAATAAACAGCTAAAAAAAAAGAATAAAATAACAATAATCTTTACGAATCTATCTATAATTCCAGGTGTGTGTATGTGTGTGTGTGTGTGTGTGTGTGTGTGTGTGTGTGTGTGTGTGTGTGTGTGTGTGTGTGTGTGTGTGTGTGTGTGACCGTCCGATCTAATTGAAACTTGCCAGGTATATTGCTGGGGACCTGAGTATGTGCCTTTTCAAGGTTTGATATTAATCGGACAAGTGCTTCCCAAGTTATGGCCATTTATTTACCAAACCAATGACAAGACACGTTGCTGCGGCCATTTATTTACCAAACCAATGACAAGACACGTTGCTGCATAGGCGTGGCCAATGGGGAAAGGGCGCCATTTAGTTACCGTGGCGTAGCAGTGGCAATGGTCAATGGCAGCGAATGTCATGGCAAGCAAAGACAGGGAGGTAAACTTGATTTTAATTTACTCTGTGTGTGTAAGTATCACAGCAGTTGTTACTTCAATGCAAGCGATAATTTGTGGAATGCACGTGAACATTCGGTACGGGTACGCACCACTTCCGGATAGTGATGACTTATTGTATTCCAATAATTTCTCGATTTCTTATGCGCATTTATAGATAAACACAATGCCCCAATCCAGTCATCGTTTACGAGAGTGAAGGAACGGCCTGTGTGGTTGTTTGAAAGTTTTTTTGGGGGGGAGGGGGTTGTACGTACGGCCACGCACATACGGGCACGCCAGAGCGAAGGAACGGCCTGTGTGGTTGTTTCTGGCACGCAGTTTGAAAGTTTATTTTTTTTTATTTTTTTGCACGTACGGCCACGCACGTACGGCCACGCACGTACGGGCATGCACGTACGGGCACTAACTAGTAATCAATAAATACAGTAACATTAGACAACAAAAGATTTCGCTGCTGGGGTGGAAGCATATGTTCTAGACTAAATCAAGTATGCTGATTCAGAATTTGAAGTCAGAATTTTCTCAGCACGTCAGGATTTTGAGTTATACATGTGGTCCTATTACAGGAGCTTGCCTGGTGGGTGATCATAAATTTTTTTTTTTTTGTATTTTTTTATTTCAATTATAGCAATACAACTGTTGTAGAATATTATTTCTCCTAAAAAGAGCTTTAGAATGCACTTTAAATTATTAGAAATGGATGAAAACTGACCTAGCTATGAATTTTTAGGTAAAATTTTCCATGCGGCATTACAATTTGTAACTTGCTCTAACCCTTGTGAAAAACTTTGTAAAGGCATTGGATCACAATGGTATTGGGTTCCAATATATCAGAGAGAAGTTTGGCACAGAGAAAACTGATGTTAAACTCAAAGCAGGCATTTTTGTTGGGCCCCAGATCTGAGAACTGATGTATGATCCCGAGTTCAAAAATATACTGAACCCACTTGAGTTGGCAGCATGGGAAGCATTTGTGTTGGTTGTGCAGAACTTTCTTGGGAACCATAGAGCTGAACAGTATGTGGAATTAGTGGACAACATGCTAAAGACCTATCAACGAATGGGCTGGAGGATGTCTCTTAAAATGCACTTCTTGCATTCCCATCTTGATTTCTTCCCACCTAAACTGGGTGAGGTAAGCGATGAGCATGACGAAAGGTTACACCAAGACATTTCTGTCATGGAAACTAGGTATCAAGGCTGGTTCAACCCAAATATGATGGGTGATTACTGCTGCTTCCCACAACGGGAGACCAATTCCATACACAAGCACAAGAGCAAGTGTCTCACACACTTCTGAACACACCTGAACAGTGCCTACACTGATGCTATTGAAAGGAAGTGTAAACTTGAAGTGTTGTTTCTAAATCATTCATGATGGGGCAAATTTCCCAATCAAGTTTACACCCTTCCTAAGATTACCATGTTCTAATGTTTTATTAATTTCATTTTCTGGAACTTGTTTATGTTCTGGGTTTGTATTCTACACATTGTACAGGGAGATCAATCATTGTTATCTAAATATGATGTGAAAGTAATTACTAAGCACCCACATTAGATGTACAATGTGGCGATCTGCAAAAATAAAGTATCTAATATAGCATGCTGGGTATCATTTATACACATTCATATTTTGAAAACCTGACGTGCTGCCTAAATTATGACGACAGATTTGAAATCAGTGGCCCAGATTTAACCAAGAACACCTGCATTTCCCTTTCGGTGCAGACAAAAGTTTTTGTTGTTGTTGCCAAGTGTAATCAATAAAGACCCCCGAATAATCGATCAATAATCAATAAAGCTACAGATAATGGCAATGTATGTGACATAATAGGATGCATGGATGATACAGGTATGTGGGCCATGATAGTAGTGTGTTCAGTTAACGATGGTATTTTTGTTCAGGAGGAGTGTGAGAGGAGAGACTGTGCGCTCTACTGATTGCTGCTCTAGTTTAAAATGTTTTTTTTTTACGACTGGTTTCAGTACTTTCAATAAATGTATTTACATACTGGAGAGTTTTATTTTAATTGCATGATGGGTAATCTTGTCGATTATGTGAAAACACTTCACATTAAATAGAGTTACTATTATAGCATGGGCAACAGTTTTGTAGTGTCTGTGCCACCCCTGCACAGGAAGTCAACCACCATCCTCAACTCTAACAACACTATCCCCAGATTTAGCACCAGATAGAATTACAACACCTGTTTGCTCGTATTGTAGAATTTTAAATTACAAGTAAGAGAAGTATACAAGTGAGTAATATATTTTTTATTAGAAGTAGTATGTATAATTATAACATTTGTTAACTGGTAAACTGACTGGCTCCATTATGGCTAATTGTTTATTAGAACACTTGATAAATAGTAGGCAGTTATTACTATACGAAGGTTCGTAGACTGAGAAGAGAGTTGATTTGTTTGTCTCTGGTGCAGTGTATAATTTGTCCAAGAAAGCTGAAATTCTGAAATTTATAGACTTGCTGCACATCGATGTGTTCAAGCACATTGCACTTTCAGTTTGACCCACACTATAAATATTAAATATTTAAGAGTCTGAAAGGTTTAAAGGTCAAATTGAAAAGTCGAGATGTAGTCATCTCATAAATAAGATTCATTGGATGTCTGTCTATCTGTCTGTCTGTCTGTTTGTTTGTTTGTTCGCTTTTTCTGCAAGGACCGCTGGACCGACAACCACCAAATTTGGCACACAGCCCAAGTCCAATCCGGGTATTGTCGTAAGGGTATTTTCATCTACAACATCAGCCTTTAAAGACCCCGAAGAACTATAAGACCTTTTTTTTTACATGCTTGAGAAATTAGAATTCATGCTTGAGAGAAGACTTTCTACATGCTTAGGAGATGAGCTCTTAAGATCCTGAAGACTCATAAGACCCTTAAGACCATTGAATTCCCCAAACAATTAAGACACTTTAAAACCCCGAATACCCCAAAGATGGTAAAGATCCCAAAGACTCTCAAAGACCCTGAAGATTATTTAAGACCTTTAAGACCCTGAAGACCCTTTAATTAAAAAAAAATTTAAACAAATCAATTGAATATCATAATTTCTAGTTGCTTCAGATCTTTATTGGTTAGCTCTTCTCTGTGTGATTGCAGAAGTTGTGAAACATCAGCTTCTTCGACCTCTTCAAAACCCGCTTCATTGGCCAAGCCTAGGATAACTTTCTTCATAGCGAGGACAACATCTTCAAATCCTTTCAAGTCATTGACACATCCAGGCCACAACTTCCTCCACAGACCATTCATGTACACCTGAGTAACTTCAGCCAAGGACCCACTGATGTTATCGATGCACTTAAGGATGTTTCCATTAATTTAACATACGTATAAACACGTGGCAGCTAGACAGGTCGATCACGACCGTACTTGTCAAACACCTGAGATTGGAGAGGGTGATATAACCACCGATGTTATCGATGCACAGCTCGCTGTATAAAGGCCGATACTGCACGTACTCTGGGTGGGCTTATACAACAGAATTTACTGTATGGCCTATGCACCGGTATTTACGGTACGATGTATACTGTAGCTTCACTGAAACGAGAAAAACCATGAGTTTGGTACTAAATTAGAGGTAAAACGACTTTGTAATGGAACGGTGAAAGACTTTAAATGAGCATGTTTTCCAATATATCAGCAACTAAATAACGAAACAATGTTAACCACGGTGATGTTAAGAGAGGACTTACTGTATATGTATGTACGTACATATATATATATATATATATATATATATATATATATATATATATATATATATATATATATATATATATATATATATATATCTCTTCTTCTTCTTCTTTCGGCTGCTCCCGTTAGGGGTCGCCACAGCGGATCATCCGTATGATCCGCATAGTGATTTGGCACATGTTTTACGCCGGATGCCCTTCCTGACGCAACCCTGGTCGCCTCTTACGACACAGGGATATGGTACACCTATTTTAACCGGGGTATACACCGGCCCAGTAAACTGGTACTCATTTCACCGACCTCGGAAGGATGACAGGCTGAGTCAACCCCCTGGTGTATTAATTCAGTGGCCCAACGGGGCTTGAACTCAGGACCTTTTGGATCCCAAGCCGCTGCCCTAACAACTGCGCCAACACCAGGTATATATATATATATATATATATATATATATATATATATATATATATATATATATATATATATATATATATATATATATATATATATATATATATATATATATATATATATATATATATATATATATATATATATATATATATATACACATACATACATACATACATACTACATGGCCAAAAGTATGAAGACAACCCTTCTAATTAGTGGATTCGGCTATTTCAGCCACACCCATTGCTAACAGAAGTATAAAATGAAGCACACAGCCATGCAATCTCCATAGACAAACATTGGCAGTAGAATGGGCCTTACTGAAGACCTCAGTGACTTTCACCATAACACCGTAATAGGATGCCACCTTTCCAACAAGTCAGTTTGTCAAATTTCTGCCCAACTACAGCTGCCCCGGTCAATTGTAAAACCTGTTCTTGTGAAGTGGAAACGTTTAGGAGCAACAACAGCTCAGCCACGAAGTGATAGGCCACACAAGCTCACAGAATGGGACCACCAAGTGCTGAAGTGGGTAGCGTGGAAAAATCATCTGTTATCGGTTGTAATGCTCACTACCAAGTTCCAAACTGCCTCTGGAAGCAATGTCAGCACAAACACTGTTCGTGAAGAGCTTCACGAAGCGGGTTTCCATGGCCAAGCAGCCGCACACAAGCCTAAGATCACCATGCACAATGCCAAGCATCGGCTGGAGTGGTGTAAAGCTCACCGCCATTGGACTCTGGAGCAGTGGAAACACGTTCTCTTGAGTGATGAATCACGCTTAACTGTCTGGCAGTCCGGTGGACAAATCTGGGTTTGGTGGATGCCAGGAGAACGCCACCTGCCCGAATGCATAGTGCCAACTGTAAAGTTTGGTGGAGGAGGAATAATAGTTTGGGGCTTTTTTTCATGGTTCGGGCTAGGCCCCTTAGTTCCAGTGAAGGGAAATCTTAACGCTACAACATACAATGGCATTCTAGACGATTCTGTGCTTCCAACTTTGTGGCAACAGTTTTGGGAAGGCCCTTTCCTCCTTCAGCATGACAATGCCCCCATGCACAAATTGAGGTCCATACAGAAATGGTTTGGCGAGATCGGTGTGGAGGAAGTTGACTGGCTTGTACAGAACCCTGACCTCAACCACAATGAACACCTTTGGGATGAATTCGAACGCCGACTGCGGGCCAGACCTTATCACGCAACATCAGTGCCCGACCTCACAAATGTTCCTGTGGCTGAATGGAAGCACATCCCTGCAGCAATGTTCCAACATCTAGTGGAAAGCCTTCCCAGAAGAGTGGAGGCTAAGACAGCAAAGGGTGGACCAATTCAATACGAATGCCCATGATTTTGGAATAAGATGTTGGATGAGCAGGTGTTCACATACTTTTGGCCATGTAGTGTATACAGTATATATTGTTGCGGTTCTTGGAACCGCATCCCTTCAAAGCAATAGCAACCATCATACAGTGGTCCCTAGACATTTATTCCATTAATATACGTTCAGACAGTCCCTTCCCTTTTGTCAGGCGGGACAACGGGACAGTGCGTTGTGTGGACCTCATAGTTAGTTCTGATTATATCTCTATCTTTATTGGGTCACCGAAATAGGTGACCCTTATTGTCAGTAATTCTGTCTGTTTGTTTGGATGTTTGTTCGTTTGTCATCAGCATAATTGGTAGTAAACGTGGGCCGATTTTGACCAAACTTGGGTGGTAGGTACATCTTATGACCTAGTGCTTTGGAAATTGTGATGGTTGCTTGGGACGCTTTGGTTCCCCAGCAACAGCCGAAAAACCTTGAAAATCGGTACCGTTCACACGAAATCCATTCCGAAAGCCATTATCCCACGTAGGCTTATGAAATTTGGCATGCATCATCTACAGGTGATGCTCTACCAAATATATTCCGTTTTTTGTGATATATGGAATAGTTTACCCGCAGCGCCCCCTACAAATGGGGTATGCCCAAAAATTGGCGAAACTTGAAGGTCCCCTCGCGACCAGGTGAGTGCATCGATCCGAATGAAACTTTGCAGGTTCATAGCAAGCAAAGAGTGCTACAATTTTGCCTCAGGACATATTGACCGATATTGCTTAGGTCAGGGGTCAAAGGTCAACGAGTGCAAAAATCAATAACATGCGAGAGCTGGAAGTGCCTTCGTGCCAAATGCTACTCCTCCTCGGGTTATGGTCAGATGGTCATGAAAATTCACACTAATCATCTGGAATGCATTGTGCGCAAACCATCAAGCCGGATTTTCGATTTATATCTTTGTTCACCCACAGCATCCCCTCGAACTTTGGGGATTTCCGATATCAAGCCGCATTTTCAGTACTTTTCATTCAAATTGATACCGAGTAGTTATCATTAAATGGAACTCGATGAGATTTGGTTTGCATAATCTTCAGGTGATTCTCTATCCGCTATTTGACATTCATTTTGTTCAATATCTTATAGTTTCCAAATGGCAACCCTCTCAACTTGGGTGTCCGAGGGCCTTTGAGCATTCCCGCTGAAAATTCAAAGTACACTAGCTCCAAGACGGTTGAACCGAATAGAATGAATCTTTACAAGCTTATAGACCGTAATGAGAACTACAACTGTGCTCATTTGCATAATGACCTATCTCGAGTAGGTCAGGGATCAAAGGTCAATAAGTGCATTTTTCAGGCAAAATTACCATTCAAGACACCCTTGCTCCTATACGGATTAACCGATACGAATGAAAGTTCATAGGTACATAGTGCTCAATGAGTACTACAACTTTGCTTCAGGACATATTGACCTATCTCGGTTGGTCAGGGGTTAAAGGTCAATGAGTGCATTTTTCGGGCAAAATGACCATTCAAAGCCCCCTTGCTCCTACACGGGTTAACCGATACGAATGAAAGTTCATAGGTACATAGTACACAATGAGTACTTCAACCTTGCTTCAGAACATATTGACCTATCTCGGTTGGTCAGGGGTTAAAGGTCAATGAGTGCATTTTTCCGGCAAAATGATCATTCAAGGCCCCCTTGCTCCTACACGGGTTAACCGATTTGATTGCAATTTCGTAAGTACTTAGTACTAGATTAACTCAGATCAGGGGTCAAAGGTCATCCGATGCTCGGTGACCCATGGCCGCCTACCGGCTTGTTCCTGCTCTTTTCCTCTTCTTCCTGACATAAATCAAAGCAGGCACTGCACTCAGACAGCTGCCTCTAAAAACTGCAGCCACACCCTCAACGTATGCGTCTTTGTGAAGGCCAACCAGAGAAGCAAACAATAAACAACCTCCACCCTCTGTACAGGATGCACGGGCATGTTCTTTTCAACCCATTTCTGCAATAAATAATTATATTTATCTTCTTCTACAACTCAACCATACATACATAATTGTATCCCAACTTTCCCCTCAATTCCCTGACATAGATCAGGACTGGCACCGTGCATCCCACCGCCTTTGATAACCATGAACACGATGCTCGATGACGGGTGGACCCGCGCGCTGCCACGTGCTTAATGGCGGATCCGCACGCACTGTACGGGGCATGCTCGAAGGTGGGCGGACCTGCAGCTGACCACATGTACAATGGCTGAGTCATGCGCAGCCCGTGATACTTTATCATGATACTTTGTTAGGGACAGAACGGGGCATGAGTAACACACATCTTTGGTCAGGTCTGCACATGGGGTTACAAGAACATCTTGCCATCGGTCTTCACTCACCACTATGGCAACAAATGTCTCCCGCGGACGGCAGACATCCTCCCGCACCTCCGCCTTGATGCAGCTGATACCAGGCAGAGGCATGCTGTGCAGTAGTTTTGCAGTAGTTTTGTGTTTAAACCATGTCTTCTGTTTTGTTTTGCATATTTTGTTGTCGTGCTTTGTGCCAGGGGCTGTGGGACTGTATTTATAAAGCAGTCGTATTCATAACATTTTGAGTGGGTATTTGTGTTAGTTTATTGAAAGAATCAGGGGGAGGCCTCGTGTTAAGTTCAGTGTTTAAGTCAGTTGGGACCTTGGGAGTATGGGATAAAAAAGGGTATAGATAGAGACCGAAGGAGGAAGGAAGAGGAGTTCATAAAATGTGATAGTTGCTCAATGTGGGCCATATCAACAATAGGGTAAGCAGAGGGTTGTTAATGTTGAAGGAAGTGTTTGGAAATAGCTCACTTGAGGATAGTTATGACGAGGTTGAAGGAACAGATGGATAATTTGCAGCAAGTAGCAGAATGTGAGAAATTTGAAGATAATAGTTGTTTACGGTAGTGGCGTGAGGTTGCTAAGGATATTGGAAATGGTGACGGTGCGGCGGGAGCTAACAGTGGTGATGGTGCAGCAGGAACAGGCAGTGGTGACAGTGCAGTGGGAACAGGCAGTGGTGACAGTGCAGTGGGAACAGGCAGTGATGAGTGTGCAGCAGGAACAGGCAGTGGTGATGGTGCAGTGGGAGAAGGCAGTGGTGATGGTGCAGTGGGTGCAGGCAGTGGTGATGTGCAGCATGTGCAGAGAGTGGTGAGGTGCAGCAGGTGCAGGCAGTAGTGATGTTGCTGCAGTTGCAGGCAGTGGTGACGGTGTAGTGATGAGGTAGTGGTGCAGGTGCAGCTATAGAGATTGTTAGAAATGAGGTATGGGAGACAGTTTTTGTGGGTGATGAGATGATTAAATATGTAGATTCTTCATTCTGCAGGAAGGATCGTAGACATATAATTCTGTGCAGTTTTGAAGGAGTGGGAGTTAGGGACATTGAAGGAAAGGTAAACGATATTGTATCAGATCACGGCAGGAAGAAGTTGGTTGTGGTACACCTCGGTGCAAATGATTTAGGGAAAGTTTACTCAGAGGTTTTGAAAAAAAGATACAGGATATTGGGTAAGCGGCTGAAAGCAAAGTGTTGTTGTGAAGTCATGTTTTCTGGGATTCTCCCTAAATTAGGAAATTATATAGAAATCATGAGCAGCCTGATGGATGTCAACCAATGACTGGAAGAATGGTATAGGGAGGAAGGTTTTACATTTAAGAAGTAGTGGGAATCATTTCATGGACAAAAGGGAGTGTTTCCAGAATGATGGCCATATGTTACATTGCAAGGTTTGCAGTGGGAATTGAGGAAGGAATTCAGGCTGGTCAGCGGAGGTCAGGTCAGCGAAGGGTGGGGAAGGAAGGAACAGATGATGTAATTGTGATGAGTAAGACCAGGCAAGAAAATAAAATTTCAGGACGGGAAAAGATAAATATATTCGATACCAATGGCAAGAGTTTAAATAATAAAATGGAAGAGCTTCAGACCAAAGTAGATAGTGAGGAGTACGATATGGTTGCAGTGAGTGAGACAAGGTTTAAGAAGGAGAGTAACTGGAGGACAGCATTAGAAGGATATAAGGTGTATCGATGTGATAGGAAAGGGAGAATAGGAGGAGAAGTAGCAATCTGGGTGAAGGACAGCATTGCATCAAGAGAAAGGGGTGACATTAAGGAAAGAATAAATGTAGAGGATTCTGTTTGGGTAGAGATTAGAGATTGTAAAAACAGAAAGATACTGGTAGGATGCTTTTATAGGGCTCCGGGTGTGAAGGAAGAGGAGGAAGGAGGAGTACATGAATAATTCAAAACGGCATGTGGTAAGGGAAGAGTGTTGATTATGGAGGTGTTTAACTTGCCAGGGATATATTGGGTCCAGGAACAGGGAAAGGGAAGAGCAGATGAGGATTTCCTAGTTTTAGTCCAGGATTGCTTTTTAACTCAGTTTGTAGATAAGCCCACGAGGGGGAGTGTAGTGTTAGACCTTCTTTTAAGTAACGATCCCAAAATGGTGGAGGAGGTGGAGATCGAGGAGCATTTTGGATCAAGTGACCATAACATTGTGTGTGCAAATATTCTGTTAAGGGTTGGAGTTCAGAATAGTGGAGTACGGATATTAGATTTCAGGAAGGCAAACCTTGAGGGTACGAGGAGAGAGTTGGGTGATGTAGATGAGGAGACTCTAACAACAGGATAATCAGCATCAGAAAAATGGGAAACCTTCAAGGACCAAATGTGTAGAGTGCAGAGTAGGTACATTCCAATGAGGTGAAAAAGTAGAAACAGAAAGAAACCAGGGTGGTTGAGCAGTGAGATAAGGAATGCTATTAAGGCCTAAGTCACATTTGCGACGGCGGCAGTGGGGTCTCCAAAATCTACGGCCACTAGCAATTATACGGTGGCCGCAGTATTTCCACCATCACACAATGTAGCAGTCACATATGTTTTTATTTTTCGGGGAGCCGCACGGCGTATTTATAAATTGTGGAGACCGAAAACGTGGGGGTGCCGTACGGTCTTTGATTTGATGTCGCACGGTGACCTTAGGGCGTTCCTGCAGCGGCCATATAATTTTCAAGGCAGATGCAAGGTGCCCACAAGGCGACCGCAAGGCGACCGCAAGGCAACCGCAGGGGAACCACAGGGGGGGCCTAAGGCGAATGTGCAGCCAGATGGACGGTAATGAATGGGTTAATTTTTTTATTTTTTACCAGTTTTTTTTTTTTCGGCTTGTCGAATTGCTACGGCGAACGTAGAAATGAAAAAAGTTATAACTCCGCGTTATAATTCCACGACGACCTTACGACCTGTAAAATAAAGCCAAACGGCGTAGGGCCACCCTGAGGCCACCGCAGAAACTCTGCGGCCGCCACACGTTTCTGTCAATTCAGAGGGCGTACGGCCGCCGTATCCTCGCCGTAGAGCAAATGTGATTTAGGCCTAAGGAGAAGGCATTTATTAGGTTTAATGTAACAGGACCGGAGTTAGATTTATATCACAATCAGAGTAAACAGAGGCAAGTTCAGAAAATAACTCGACAAGCCAAAATAGAGTATGAGAAGGACATGGCTAAGAATATTAAACATAATCACAAGGCTTTCTTTAAGTATATCAGGGGAAAATAACAGGTTCGGACCAGTGTGTGCCCATTGAGGAACAGGGAGAGTAATTAGTGAGGAAAGTGAGATGGCAGGCTTATTAAACAGGTATTTTGCATCAACTTTGACACAAGAACAGTCAGGAGAATTGCCAAAAGCTGAGAGTATCTACCAAGGAAGTGAGAAAGGGCTTTTTCAGAAGATCCAGGTTGGAGTGGAGGAGGTAAAGGAACAGCTAGGAAATCAAAAAGTAGATAAGGCTCCGGGGCCAGATAATATGCACCCGAGAGTATTGATAGAGGTGACTGGGCAGGTAAGCAAGATGTTAACGGATATTTTCAATAGCTCACTGGAGTCAGGACAGATACTGGAGGATTGGAGAGTAGCAAATGTAACACCATTACTTAAGAAAGGATCTAGAGAAGAATTGGGAAACTATAGACCTGTTAGTTTGGCTTCAGTTGTGAGGAAGATGTTGGAAACATTAATTTGGGACAAGATGAGGAACCATTTCAACAAATAAAAACTAATTAATGGTAGTCAGCATGGGTTTACCAAAGGTAGTTCTTATGTAACAAATCTTTCAGAGTTCTGTGAAGCAGTGTCTGATTGGATGGATGAGGGAAAGGCAGTGGACATAGTATATCTCGACTTTAAGAAGGCATTTGATGAGGTACCACATCGGAGGTTGTTAGCCAAAGTGAGGGTCTTGTGGAGTAGCTGCTCAGTTAGCTAATTGGAATGCAAGCTGGCTTAGTGGTTGGAAGCAAAGAGTGGCTGTTAGTGGGAGGATGTCTTGCTGGAAGGATGTAAGTTGCGGGGTACCTCAGGGATCAGTACTCTGACCATTACTATTCATCATTTCCATCAACGTTTTGGATAATGGGGTGAAGAGTCAGCTTTCCAAATTTGCAGATGACACAAAGCTTGGAGGTAAGGTGGATATCAGAGAGGGTGGTGATCAGATACAGGAAAGTATTGATATTTGCTTCGATTTGGAAAAAGATTGGCAGATGGAATTTAACCAGAGCAAGTGTAAGGTGTTGGGGATGGGAAAGAACAATTAAAATAGAGATTACAGGATGTAAGGGGTAATTTTGGAAAGGTGTTACAGAGGAGAAGGAGCTGGGGGTGGTAATAGATATGGGAGGTAAGCAAGTAGCACAGTGCCAGGCAGTTATCGGTAAAGCAAATCGGGGTCTACGTTGTATAAGGAGGGGGATCATTACAAATCAAAAGAGGTGGTGTTCACATTGTACAGGAATTTAGTGAGGGCCACATCGAGAACATTGTGTGCAGTTTTGGTCACCACAGTTCAGGAAGGACATAGATGCCACAGAGAGGGTTCAGTGCAGGGTTACTCAATTGATTCCAGGCCTAGCTCGACTCAGCTATGACGAGTGGCTGAAGGAGAGAGGGCTTTATACACGAGAAAGGAGGTGGTTATGAGGAGATATGGTAGAGATGTTTCAGATAATGAAAGGTACAGATAAAATAAGTGGAGATTAATTATTTAACAGAGTGGACAGTGATCAGACCAGAGGCCATAGCTGAGAGTAAAGAAGAGTATAGTTAAGACAGTTGTAAGGAAGGGGTCTTTCACTCAGAGTCGTTAATGCATGGAATGGTGTCCCTGGGAAGGTAGTGGCAGCAGAAACAGTGGATAAGTTGAAATTGGAATTAAATAGGTACCTGGAAGTTATGGAGATAGAGGGGTATGGGGATGTTGGTCGGACTTTTAGGTAGCTTGAGCATTGATGGGTGATTGTGTGCACATGTATGGAGTGCTGTTGGTGGGAGTCTGGTCAAGGGGTGTTGTGTGGTTGATGTGAATTTTTTACCCAAGCTCATGCCCCATGAGGGGAAAAAAAATTCCTCTGGGGAAAAAAAACACATAAACTACAAAAAAACACTTTATTTAAAAAAAACATTTTTTTGCATTTTCATATTTTGACCTGGTGTTAATAAATTGGTGTGGTGTTGATGTGACACATACAACATCGGAAGTCTCGCCACTTCCTGATGCACTCTCATCAGCTTTCGCAGCATGAGCCAATCTGTGGTGTGGCCTGGTTTCAAGAATCTGATTCTTTGAGTCTTGCCTGACTTCAAATGTGTGGTTCATTTGTCATTTCCAGATTTACCAACTTGTTGTTTGACTTTCATGATGATCCACATTGGGGGACAGTGGCTAAATGTATTCTATAGGGCAGGGCAGGGCTGGATTTAGGCATGGGCAAGCTGGGCGGTTGCCCAGGGGCCTCCACAACCATGGGGCCTCCACATATTTCATGAAAAAAAAATTGTAAGGAAAAATGTATTTGTGAGTGCCTGAATGGTAGTTGGTAGTTAGTGGAACAGATACAAGATATTCATCTTATGTCATTCTCTATTTTATATAGAAGTCAGTTGACTTCTATTAGTACTGCAGCAGAGCAAACCAATTGTTCGACTTTTCATAAAAGCACCAAAATTGGTACATATGTTGACTAATGTAATCTGAACAATTCTGGATATGGAGCCACTCGAGATTTTGCCTTGGTCAGCTTTGGCGGCCATTTTGGAAAATGGCCGCCATTCTACTTTAACAACATGGGATAGCTGTCATTGTTATTCTCTTTGTAGGTTTCTCAGAGGTGATAAATACTCCATGTGATGTGCATTTACAAAGCAAAACAATACAAGTGTCATTTGTGTTGATTTATTATATTTCCAACATAAAGGCTGCATAAAGGCTGTAGAAACCGCTGCAAATGCAAGAAGGCTAATCTGCAATGCACTGGACTGTGTGCTTGTGAAGGAGAATGCCAGTAGACAGATGCAGTAGACACAGACTGAGATATCGGCCGAGCTTAGAATGTGCAAATGCAAAGTCACATTGCTTGTAAAAGTGTTCACTTATTGATCTAGAGCCAGTACACTTGAGCTCAGAAACTCATATTGTACTAGAATGATGTATGCGTGTACCATGTGTCCTGGTAGAATGGTTGTAGACAGTAAACCGTAGCCACTTCAAAGTGAAGTGTGCAATTATAAAAAAACTACATTTTCTGAGTTTGTCATTATCACGATTATCAGTTCCCTTTTCAAAATAGAGTAAAGTATGTAATCTATAATGCAATTTTTGTTGATTCCAAACCCATTGAATGTGATGAATATCATTTGACTCTTGTTCTCCAGGCAATAATGGGAACTTTTCAGCGAAAAGTTTCAGGAGAGCAGCAATTTACAAATCAAATAATGGCTTTTTTAGCGAAAATACTGGCTCATAATATTTGAATACGCCTTTTCATGGTCAATTTACTGAATTTTACACTTTCCTTATATCTACCACCAATACAATAAGAAAATAAGAGCATATAGCCAATTTCGCTAAAGTAGAATGGCGGCCATTTTGGAAAATGGTCGCCGAAGCTGACCAAGGCACAATCTTGGGTGGCTCCATATCTAGAATTGTTCGGAATACATTATTCTACATGTGTACCAATCTTGGTGCTTTTTTGCAAATTTGAACAATTGATCTAAAATATCAGACCACGCTGCTGGACGATATGGGAGTATGGGACTTTGCAGGTCTCTTTACTATTATTATCCTTGAATTTTTCAGGTTACATTTATGGTCCTTGCATTTTTAAGGTTACTTTAATAGTTAGCTTACGCTTGGTTAACCCGGCTTTAGCAGTTTGCACTTTGCTCTGCAAAACTGTTGAGGTATATTCAGCTCACATCATGGCGAGAAATAGTGGACACACATGCGCGTCACGCGTGCTCACTTATATCTTATGTGAACAGATATCTTACGTGAGACTGAGATTAATAAGATTTACATCGGCAACATTCAAATGTATCTTCGTAGCATCATCAATTTTGACGTAAACAACTCGTTTCAATATGATATAAATATTCTTAAATATTGTAAGCAAACTGTTATAGATGTTCAGATGATCAGATCGCCATTTTTTAATGCATGAATCAATTCTTCTTGTAACTGTCCCCCCCCTCCCCCCGGGCAACCCCAGGGACAATGCAGAAAATCAAATCCCGGGGGTGTCCGGTGGGGAATTGTTTTATTAATTTTGTCCCGGGGGTATAGGGCGGGGATGCAAGGATACGTGGGAGTCTGGTAACTAAAGTATTCGTATTCAAAATGGTGACGAATTGATTGAAACTTTCATTTGAAAGATTTCTCAGGTAAACGGTAAACCTTGCGAGTTTGTTGGCGTGTCTGGATGGAAAAACAAATTGGAAAATTTGAAGACTTTTTAAGTTAATTTGCATTTGAATTTGAAACTTTTTCAACTGGTAAGGAAGCTTTTACAGCCTAGTTTATTTAATACGATTATAAGAATAGTTAATGATTTCAACAATTTTTTCTTTTTGAATTAAAAAGTATTTTCTACAATTATAAAATTTAAGTTTATTGTGTTGGATTTTGTTACACTATTTATGACTATTAAACGCAAATATTTAAATTTTCGCAAATAAAATAAACACAAATTTTCTTGCAGGAATGAGTGGAATGGACAGGCACAAAGGTCTGCGACATTCTGCAAGTGCTGCTGCAAAGAGGAAAGTATCCGAGGAACGTACTGAAAGAGAAGCTCAAGAACTTGCAAAAACACGTCGAATGACTGAATTCTTCACTGAGTTCACTCGTCCATCAGCTTCAGAAGCAGACAGTGCTTCACCTTCAAATTCAATACAACCAGAGCAGGCACCTGCTGCAGAGACACCAGCCTCATCTTCATCCGGCCTGTCTACGGTAGAAAATGACCGAATGTCGAGAAGACAGACACTGCTTCAAAGCAAGTGCTTCCAGAATCTCATACGAATACACAGGTTGATGACATCAGCTTATGACCAGAGCATATGACGAAATCATTTATTGACTATTGGGCTGTGAAAGGTGCTGAGGATCTCCACCACAGTGATGTCAAGTCTTTGGATGCTAAATCAGCAACACAAAAAGGTGCAAACAATGTCATTTGGAAATGTACACCAGCTATGTTTGAGCGACAAAATCGAAATGGGGAAGTTGTGATACGTTCTTGGCTTTGTTTTTCACCAGCAAATGGTCGAGTCTACTGCTTCTTTTGCAAGCTAATGGGTGTTGCAAGATCCCAATTCACACATGATGGATTCTGCGACTGGAAACACACGAGTGATCGACTTGGTGTCCATGAGCAATTAAAAGACCACATTCAAGCAGTTTTGTCAGCAGAAAGTCGTGCAAAGAAAGCTGGACGTGTAGACACTGAACTTGCACAAGAAGCAGATTGAATTGAGCAATATTGGCGCAGTGTTCTAAAGCGACTGGTCAGTGTGCTTAAATTTGCATGTGAATGAGGCCTAGCTCTTCGTGGAGATAATGAAACATTTGGATCTCCTCATAATGGAAACTACTTGGGAATACTAGAGCTTTTGGCTTAATATGATGATTTCCTCAAGCAACACATCCAGAATCATGCAAATCGTGGAAGTGGTCATACAAACTATTTGTCTTCCACCATCTGCGAAGAACTTGTCAGACTAATGGGCAATCAAGTTCTGAATTAAATCATTTCACGCATAAAACTGTCAAAATACGATTCAGTTTCTCTTGATTCCACAGCTGATGAAGGTCATATTGATCAACTAACTCTGATCTTCAGATACATGGAGCATGATACATCAGTTGAGAGATTTGCAAAGTTCTTGCCAAATCAAGGACACAAGGCTCAAGAAATGGTTGAAGGATTGATGAAATTCTTTGCAGACCATGACATTGACATTCAGAATTGTCGTGGGCAATCATATGAGAACTCCTCAGCAATGAGTGGAAGATACAATGGTCTTCAAGCTAAAGTGGCAGCTGAAAACCATCGTGCAGTTTGGATACGCTGTGCTGGACATTCACTGAACCTAGTTGGACAAGCAGCAGCTGAATGTTGTCAAGCAGCTGTGGCATTTTTTGACTTCCTCGAGGCTATTTATGTGTTCTTCACAGCTTCCACAGAGCGTTATGAAATTCTTACAGACTCACTGAAGACTGTGGAATCTGGTCCTGTATCTGTGCCGAAGAGGGGTTCTACAACACGATGGTCCTGTCAATCCGATGCAGTAAAAGCACTCGTCCAAGGATATCACCCAATCCGTGAAGCACTTGCCAAATTAGCAAGAGATGAAAATGAAATGTCCAAAGCATGTTCTGAGGCAAACGGTCTCCACGACAGGATGTGCAACCTGGAGACTGGCATCTACGCTGTTTTTGGCATGACATTCTTGACAGAGTTAACGCCACAAGTCACATGTCGCAAGATCCAAAACTTCATCTGAACACAGCAGTAGCAATGTTGAAGTCCTTGAAATGGTTTGCATGTGAAAAACAAGAATGCTTTCATGTTTATCAGGATAATGGAAAGATGTCTGGAACTGATAATTATGTGCAGACACGCAATCGTCAACGAAATGTGCACCTCAATCCATTGGATTATGGACGATCAGGAAAAGCGACACTCTCACTGTCTGAAAAATTTCGAGTTCAGAATTTTCTTCCAGTAAATGATCAGTTTCTGAGTTCATTGGAGCAACGATTGGAAGCCAAGACTTTGCAAGGGTCAAGTCTCGTAAAGTGCCTGGTGGTCTCATCAGTGGTCTGTAAATATAGGTATTAGGTACTGTACTCGATTGTAGATTCGATGATTGATCATGATTGACCTGCTTGCTTATTCACTACACTATTCAGATTCTTTATACTTGAAACATGGGAACTTCCAACTTCATAGATTCTTATAGTTTGATCATGATGTATAAAGATGTGCCTGCTTGTTTATTCAAATTCTTTATGCTTGAAATAGAGGAACTTCGCAAATTCTTATAATCTCTTCGATTAATCATGTGCTCGCTTATTCAGATTCTTTAGACTTGAAACATGGGAACTAGATTCTTTCATGTATATAGATTGATCATGATGTTTATAGATGTACATTTTTATTCAGATTCTTTGTTCTTGAAAAATATACTTTAAGGATGACTGTAAATATGTCTTGTCACCTTTTTAGTATTCTAAGGTAGGGTGGGCCTCCACTACTGAAGGCTGCCCAGGGGCCACCACATGTCTAAATATGGCCCTGGGGCTGGGGAAATCAGGAAGCACTGCTCCCTGGCTCTTCTGCTATCGTTGTGTTTGTGTTCTTCACTTGCAACGAAACTACACAAGATCTGACTATACGCCCACTTGCCACTTTGCACATAGAATGGGTTTTAATAATCTAGATTGAGTCCAGGAATTTTGTTCTTTGCAATGGTCAGCAGCTGCACCGAAGGAAAGGATCAGCCACCATCCATGTAGTTATCTGGGATTGCTTTCCCCCGTGTATAGTGGACAGCAATGCACACAAAGGGACAAAGGGGACAAGGAAACTTAAGGGATTATTACAAAAGCTTCCCTGAATAACTAATGGAACCCTGGAAACAATAACAAAAACAACCCCCCCCCCCCAGGTTATCAGTGTTTAACATTCAAGAGCATCCACATACATACAAGATATGCAATGTATAATTTTATAAATACTTCCACACCTCTACATGCAAAATCGTAAAAGCTTTAGAGGACAATACCCGAGCTCATAGAAATATTAAGGGCTTGTTCATGGTAGAGTACTTTGTAAT
Source organism: Eptatretus burgeri (assembly GCF_056783735.1). Taxonomy (NCBI): domain Eukaryota; kingdom Metazoa; phylum Chordata; class Myxini; order Myxiniformes; family Myxinidae; genus Eptatretus; species Eptatretus burgeri. The sequence continues at coordinate 17,227,380 of NC_140965.1, read as the reverse complement.
ATACATTACCCCAGGCTCTGTAGCTAGTGCAGGAAGAGATATTCCCACCAGTCCTCTCAAAAATCATGTGGGCCTATTTAATGTTCCCATCTGACCACTGAACATTTATACCAGGGTCAAATATAGTACAGTACGCGGTGATGCTTTGTTTTATGTCTGCTCATGACCTTGTTATTCATATAAAGGTATATTGACATTTTCAAGCAGTCATGCAATCCATTATTGCTGCTGATGTAAAGCCTGTCCTATTTGAAAACAGCCCTCAGTTTGGATTCTGTCGCAGTCACAAAACTTTGGAAATGCTGCTGCACCTCTCTCAACAATAGTCAGAGGCCATAAATTTCAATCAAGAGGTCAGGACAGTTTTCGTAGACGTACATCAGATATTCGACACAGTCTCACATACTCATTTGATCGACCTCTGATGTAGTCACCCCCGTAGGTTACAGCAGAAATATGGAATTTGGCCAGGGTGCTGGCAATAGCTCTGCTACTATTCGTGAAGGACACAGTGGGATCTTTAACATCCACCAACTAACGCTGGTAGACGGGATGCCCAGTTTAATATCCATCTTAATATCCGCCGAGTTGAACACACATTGATGAATCGACCTGCCTCCAACACTCCAGGATGAGAGTTTATAGCTTGGTCAAGATTGAAATCCAGCACAATGTGACAGTGATGCCATGGTGTTGCTGTCAGTTGTAGAGCCGATTTAATATATATATATATATATATATATATATATATATATATATATATATATATATACATACATATATATACACACACACATATATATGTGTGTATATATGAATATATAAATATATATACATACATATACATATGTATGAAAATATGAATATATACAAACATATATATATATATATATATATATATATATATATATATATATATATATATATATATATATATATATATATATATATATATATATATATATACACATTTAAACATGCAGCAAAATGTGACAAAAGTTGAGTGGTGTGAATACTTTCAGAAGGCAGTGTGTGTGTGTGTGTGTGTGTGTGTGTGTGTGTGTGTGTGTGTGTGTGTGTGTGTGTGTGGGTGTGTGTGTGTGTGTGTGTGTGTATGTGTGTATATATATATATATATATATATATATATATATATATATATATATATATATATATATATATATATATATATACATATATATATATATATATATATATATATATATATATATACATATATATATATACATATATAGTTGCAGTTTTGGAAATTCACAAAACACCATTCAGGTTCCCCGAAGATCAGTTCTCTCGATAAGTAAGTGTTTCAGGTTAGGATTCCCCCACCGATGAATAAAAGGAATTATTCTTGTGCCGGGCTGTGAATCTTGAGGTCGCGATATTCTTTTTCTATCTTTTATTTTAAAACATCAACAAACTCTATGAAAACGCCATCTCCTCAACAACACCATCATCTCCGCAACCACGCCATCTCCACAACACCGCCATCTCCTCGACAACACCATCATGTCCTCCTCAACGACGACCGCAGAGTGCCGTTGGTTGTGGACACGCTGCGCGGCAGAAAAGGCCACATTCCACCGACCGTGTGTGCAAACGGCCGCGGAGTGGCTAATTTGCATAAGTGGATCAAAAGGAGGTATACCCCAAAAGCACCCTGTGACGTTAAACTTGGGGTTTCCCGCGAGGCTCACCGGGGTGAAAAGTTGGAGGCGAACAAAGCCTGGCCTCAGGTTGAAAGATCAAGGAACGGCTCGCTCCTGGCTGATATAAGGGTGGAACCCAGGCAGATTTTGGTGGTTGTTCACGGGTCGTTCACCAGTGCAGATCGGAGTCGGGGCTGGTGGGAGCTGGAAAGACGGAGCTTGGAGTCGTCGGAGCTAGCGGCAGCATCGAAGCTTAGAGTGGTCGGAGCCAGCGGCAGCGGCGGAGCGTGGGGGTCTGGGCAGCCGGCCCTGATACGGTCGGGCGACGCTGAGGGGTGAACGAGTTATAAAGGAGCATCAACTCTGAAAGAGCAAGAGACCCATTCGCTCCTCCGAAGCGTCGCCGGCCAGGCTCGCCAGAAAGGGGCCGCGACAAAGCCGGGCCACCGAGGCAGACCAAGCAGCCGCTCAAGCTGCTCGTCAAGCCGCCCAAGCGGCTGGCGCGGTTGCGACGCACCAGACCAAACAGAGACACCAAGGGTCGCCGATCCGAAGACCCTTGAGTCGCTACCAGGGACGGCCAGGTAACCAGCCCAGTCTCTTGGAGCCCTCGGTCAACCAGGCTCGGAGATTGAAATAAAGGCTCGCGAGCCCTATTCTTTTCCTTGGTTTTGGATGAAAGTCTGTAGCGCCTTGTCTTCCGAAGTAGAACTGGTTAAGTGCATGATTGAGTACATTGTTGAATAGGCATCCGCTGTAGGCTTTGCTCGTGTCATGTTCCCATCCCCCCATTGACTGCTTATGTGCTTGTTTGAATAAATGCCCCTATTGTTTGAATGTACATCTGCTCGTTGCGTCACTTTCCTACCATTGACTGCCACGACACGTTCGGGAAATTAGCTGGCTATTACGGCTGATAAACGTGACAATTTGGTCCGACGGAACTTGGCGATTTAAAACTGCTCGGCAATACGCACACGGGACGAGCGCGCTAAGCGGCTCATTCCGTACAAGTCTCCGTCGAGGTATAAATTCTCGGTATTTCTGTTTGCGTGGATAATTAGGAATATCGAGATTTAGCGGTTGACCCTGTACTACGCAGACAGGATATTGACAAGTTTATGGTGCGTTAAGGCACCCGTACCAGGTTTTCAGGGTTATCCGGAAGGCTACGACTGAATTCCGGTTTTCGGCGGGCGCGCGACTGCGTTTGGGCTGAAGCGGTCGTGCGTGGCCGTCCGAACCGACGTAATTAGTAACAATGTATGTGTATATATATATATATATATATATATATATATATATATATATATATATATATATATATATATATATATATATATATATATATATATATATATATATATATATATATCAGGTCAGGTATGGGAGCATGTGCCAGAACAGCGCGTCGCTGCGTCCACTTTCTGCCGGTACTCCAGGGGCCTCCGTCTGGCCATCCCCCAGGCAGATGCCAGGCCCATCCCCATCTACTTGAGATGATGGTCAACCTGCTGCAACCATGAGGCACGTGGTCGGCCCACTGGCCTCCTCCACTCATGAGACTCCCTCGCTGAGAGAATCTGGTGAGCAGGATCAGCATCAGGAAAACGAGCCACATGTCCATACAGCTGCAACTGACGCTCACGGACTATGCAGGTAACAAATCTCATCCGAGTCTCTCTCAGCAACCGCTCGTTGGACACAAAATCCGACCAGCAATAGCCAAGGATTCTCTGAAGACACCTGGTACCAAAGGAATTAAGTCTCCGTCTCAGATCCTTGGTCAGAGTCCAAGTCTCGCACCCATAGAGCAAGACTGGAAGTACCAAGGACCTGAAGACTCGGACTTTCGTCCTCCCGCACAGGTACCGGCAGCGCCACACCCCATGATCCAGTGAATCCATGACTCCCCAGGCCTGACCCAGACGTCTATTGACCTCTGACTCGCAGCCAGCGGAGACATGAATATCACTGCCAAGGTAAGTGAATCTCTCCACGACCTCAACATCCTCACCATAAACAGACACAGACAGGACAGCAGCATCCAAGATGTCACCGAAAGCCTGGATCTTAGTTTTGACCCAAGAAACCCGTAATCCCATCGGCTCCGACTCCTCATTCATCACCTCGAGGGCCCCCAAAAGGATGTCTAAAGTCTCCGCAAAGATGATTGCATCATCTGCAAAATCAAGGTCCGAGATCTTGACATTCCCAAACGATGCACCGCAACTTGATCTCTCCGACATCCTCCCTAAAATCCAGTCCATACAAGTGCTGAAAAGTGTGGGGGCAAGTACACATCCCTGACGAACTCCAGTAACAACTGGAAATAAGACAGAGGTGGTACCACCACACTTCACAGCACTCTCAGAACCAGAGTATAGTTCAGACATCAGATCGATCAGTTCTGGTGGCACCCCACGAAGACCAAGAATCCTCCAGAGGACATCCCAATTCACTCAATCGAACGCTTTACAGAGATCAACATAGGCTGCAAGCAGCCCCTGCCGAAACTCTCGTCTGCAAATCGTTGACCTCTTTGGTGTAAAGCCTGACTGCTCTGGACGCTGGTGCTCAAGCAGATGGTGGCGAACCCTATCGAGAATTATCCGAGCAAAGACCTTGCCCGGCACTGAGAGCAGCGTCACCCCTCGGTAGTTGTTGCAGTCTTGGCGATCACCCTTCCCTTTCCAGAGAGGGACAACAAGGCCCCTCTTCCAGTCAGTTGGGATGATGCCTGTGTTCCAGGCAGAGCACAAAACTACATGCAACGACACGAGTGCAGCATTTCCACCAGCCTTGAGAAGTTCGGCATGGATGCCACAAATCCCTGGAGCTTTGCCCCGTTTCAACTGGTTCACCGCAGCCCGTGTTTCCACAAGCGAAGGTGGACCACAGTTGATTCGTGGGTCAGCAACAGGGATTGTAACACCCTTGATGTCCAACTCGACAGCTGGGGGATCAGCCTGGTACAACCGCTCAAAGTAACCGGCCCAGCGGGCCTTCACTTCAGACACCTCTGTCAAGAGCCTACCACTCTCTGATCGAACTGCAGTGCTCCGAGGGATGGGCTTGGATGAACGTAATGCGCGAATTCCCCTGTAAGCGGGACGAGAATCACCTGTCCACAGGTGATGCTCTACCCCCTCACAGATTCCTCGCACATAGGCCTCCTTGTCCACCCTCAGTGCACGTACAGTTTTACGCCTCAGCTCTCTGAACAGCTCAGCTCTGCCATTCAGCCTGGCCCTGCGACTCTGGTCAATGGTATCCAGTGTCCCTTGAGAGACAAAATTCTTCTTTGCCCTGCGGTGAGTTCCAAGACATCCACCGGTAACATCAAGGACGGTGGTCTTGAAGGCACTCCACAACTCTTCAGGACCCCCCAAAGCACCCAGACCCCCCAATTGTCCACTCAGCCTGTTCGCAAACTCCTCAGCTACTCTCTCATCCCTGAGCTTGGCAACATCCAGCCTAGGCTGGGATGGTACCATTCTCCAGGATTTAAGGTGCAGCTTTAGAGTTGCTACAACAAGCCTGTGGTCAGTATTGAGGAACTGAGCACTCCGGTAGACCCTGCAGTTCTGGATCATCCTCCAACGACCGTCAATGAGGACATGGTCAATCTCCTTTGCCACACCGCCAGCGTTGGAATACCAAGTCCAGCGATGAGCTTGAGGGCGCTGAAACCATGAACCAGCCACCCTAAGTCCATGACTTCTTGCAAAGTCAAGGAACTTAGTGCTATTCTGGTTCATAGTTCCTGACCCATGGGGACCAACACACACCTCATAACCATCCCTATCAGTTCCAGTCGATGCATTGAAATCCCCCAAGACTAGAAGTGTATCTCGTCTGGGGCACTGATCAACCACAGACTCGAGTGTAGCGTAGAATGCATCCTTCACGGTGAGATCACTCGCCTCAGTCGGAGCATAAACAGAGACCAGGGAAATGACACCTAAGGAGTGCCGAATCCTTAATCTCATAATACGCTCGTTGACCGGTGTTACCTCAATTATCATTGGGGTCAGCTTATTGGACACAGCTACAGCAACTCCTTGGGTATGGTAACCATCAGAGCGACCAGACCAATAGTAGGTGTAACCACCCACCATTATCTCGCCGCAATCCGGTCTCCGAACCTCAGAGAGAGCTGCAATCCCGATTTCCAAACGCTTGAGCTCAGATGATAACAGAGACAGGTGATCATCCTCTCTTAGGGATAGGACATTCCAGGCACCCACCCGAAGGGACCGCCTCAGGTTAACCCAAGGAGACCGCCGTCTGGTGGACGACACCTCAGCACCACTCCGACACACTCTCCCGCAATCTGACCCAGGAATGTTACCCCGTGGTTTCCCTCCGATCAAAGATTGGGGGTCCCGAAGGCTTTGCCCCAATCCCGTCATCCGGTGAGCTGCCCTGCGAAGGGAAGCTGCACAGGAGGTACTCCCACGGAGTAGGTTTTCAGATTTTTTAGCGTTTTTGCGTTTTGCGGAATGAAGGGTTTTACGGTGGCCGGAGTGCAAATCCTGCCACCAACCTCCTAATAAGAATTAACCCAACTGCAAGAGGACGTCTGCAGACACAGTTGGGCACTAGATATGGATGGCCGTTGGCTCACAAGGAGCTCTTCCGCCCTTTGACAGGTTTTGTTTTTAATCCTGCTGGGTGTCCATATCCAAACACCCTCCTCACCAGAAAACCTGGTGGGGGAGACGGTTCAGTCGCCGACAACCCGACCATGGAACAGGTTAGTACAGGTTTACATGGTACCTGTAGCAGGTCACAGATCGAACCTGACCTGACAAAAAAAATGTATATATATATATATATATATATATATATATATATATATATATATATATATATATATATATATATATATATATATATATATATATAGATATATATATATAGATATATATATATAGATATATATATATAGATATATATATATAGATATATATATATAGATATATATATATATATATATATATATATATATATATATATATATATATATATATACATATTAGGTATATCGAGATTCGGCGATTATGTGTATATATATATATATATATATATATATATATATATATATATATATATATATATATATATATATATATATATATATATATTGTTGTGGTTACCAAATTCGCAAACCACCATTCAGGTCCCTTAGGTGAGGTATCTCGGTAAGTATATGTGTAGTTAGGCCCAAACCCGTTGTCTAGTGGGAATAAATGTTATTCATGCGTGCTGCGACTCTTCAGGATAGCCGTTTTCCTTTTGCTATCTTTAATTTGGACCAACCGCCATTGTTACAACCACAACATCAACCACCCACCGCGGCGCCGCTTCAAGTCACACCTCGCAACCGTCGCATCGCCACCGTTCTTGCGCCGCTTGTGGGTACCGGTGTTGGACTCGTGCAGGGCGCGCGCCGAACAGCGTGTACAAAACCACGGATTTTCCACTTCAAAAACGGATCAAAAACGACACACGCCCACTTTTGTTCCGTCCAATCGGTGAGCAAGGGGCGATTTGGCCCCGCCCCCAGGGCGTTGGAGGGCGATCGATATATGCAAATTTATGGATCAAAAAGCATTCACGCCCACTTTTTCTCGGGCCAATGGGGAGCGAGGTGAAAGGTCGAAGGGAGGGGGTCAAAGATGAGAGAGCGAAGCCACGGGGCTTATATAAGCGACCGTGTTTGTCAGTCAAGAGAATAGAGAGTTAAGACTTCGCGGGCGGTGGAGTTGGGAAGAAGAAGCAAGAAGGAGTTGGTCGTCGTCGTGTGCGTTGGAGTCGGAGCAAAAGGGGACGGAGCTGTGGAGAGGCGGCGAGGGCAGACGAGGGGGTGCTCGCGTCGTGCAGGGAGCTGCACACCAGGGAGGCCGATGGCGCGACCTGGCCGAGGTGGAGACGCTCGTCGCGGGACTCGAGGCAGAGTGGAAATCCTCTATACCCCGAGCATCAGCAACCCCCTCCTGTTTCCCCCCGCGCTGAGATAGTGCGACCAAGGGGGCCCCTTTCCCACCCCCTACCAGACACTGTCCGCGAGGCCCGCGGAGTTGAGGCACCATCGCCGCTCCGCGTCTCATCACCAGACGGGTAGGCCCGACCCGGTCTCGGCCTCAGGCCCGCCTCATCTTTGAGGGTGTTCTTTTCCTTGGTTTTGGGTATGTGTTGTCGGCGCCGTCTGTGAAGTAAAATTGTATAAGTGTTGCCGTGTGCTCGCGTAATCGGTATTAGATCTGCATTGTCGTATTTGCTTTTTGTGTAAATTGCATTGTGTTTTTCTTTTCTATGTGCTTTTGGTGGAATTGAATATGTGTGCTTTCCGTTCATCGCGAATAAATGTGCTTTATGTTGAACTGTTTCCCGCTTCGCTTCGTCATTTCTTTCATTGAATCCTCATCTTGCTTCACGTAAAGGGTTGGTAGTGGGCTGAATACGCCCGATAATTAATCGAACCGTCGAGGTCGACGAATAACACCGCTCGGTTATCCCGATAGTACGGAACGGGTCGCTTAAGTGGCCCGTGTCCGAAGTCGACCTGCGGCGAGGTGCGATCGCCCGGTCTACCCTCCGTGTGGGTACTTAGGTAGGTCGAATTTGGCGAGCAACCCTATCCCACGCGGGGGCTGATTGGCTCGATCGCGGTGAGACCGAAAGGTCCACCCATGACTGGTTCCCGGCGTTAGTCCGAGAGGGTCACGACTGGATTGTCCGCCCGGTGGGCGACGTGCCGCGATTCGAGTTACGTGGCCGTCAGCACGCCGGCGGGCGCGAATCCGTAACAATATATATATATATATATATATATATATATATATATATATATATATATATATATATATATATATATGTATATATATATCTATATATCTATATGTATATATATATATATATATATATATATATATATATATATATGTATATATATCTATATGTATATATATATATATATATATATATATATATATATATATATATATATATATACACATATATACATTATACTGAATCAAGTCCCCTAATTTGACAAGCCAGAAGGGCACAAATTGAGTCCCATCACAGCGCCTGCTGCAACAACCTGCCAGCAACAAGTGTCGCCTGCTACCCGACCACATTGTCTCTGCCCTGCTGATCACCAGTCAGGAAATTTGAAGCCAGGATATTAAATTCAACCAAAGAAGCACACTGACCCTCTGACACAACGCTGACGTCATGTACATTAATTATCCAAACACATTACCTCCAAACTAAAAGGCATCCGTATGGTTCTCAAGCCTTTGCAGACTGAGATTTATAGCCTATGGTCATGAATATACAAAGGCAGAGATGTCAATTGTAAAGCCGATGCTGATTGGTATGGGACACACCCACAAAAACAAAAACATCTCTAATGTCTTAAAATTTTCAGATTTCACTCCAGATTTCGAGAGTTATTTGGTGAACAATATCCGATACTCAAATTTGAAATCATATTTCGATTATATACTTTAATCAGTCTGTTAGAGGTCATTGCGGAAAATGACATCATAAAATGCATGAAATCACTCCAAGCTTCTAATTTGAACACTATAGCACTGACAAATGTGATTTATACAGCAATCCGTAGCTTTGATGAACAGGCATTCGATGATATGAGTGAGGAAAGTGAAAAAAAAAAAAACTTTATCGTTAAACCATTGTGGCCTGTTCCAGGTCAAGGCTTTGTTGAGCAGGCCAAAAAACAAGGCAAGTTAGGACCCCAGCGAGTGAGGTGACCAAGGATGAGCCTTGAAAAAGGATAATTAAATAAGGCCATTAATCATAATCAAAAAGGGTGTTTAAATTAACCCAAACATCCAATTTTCATTCATGCACTTCCTTTGGTGCTTTTGTGGTAGTGCAAGCTGTAGCATGCGGAGATATGCTTTTGCTGGTGGCGGTACAATATCATAACCTACATCACACATTCGTGTGGGAAAACACGGCAATAAAAGGCCTCAGCACCTGGCCAGGCCAGCTGGAAAGTTCTCGAAGAATGGCTTTTGGGCACACAATTGATTTACCATCACATCGACCTGCATGCTGCCCTTTGAGGAATATGCAATCACCCATAGCCCCCACCTGTGGGTGTGAAGGTCAAGCCCGATACACAAACCCAGGGCAGACACGAAACACGTGACACCGAGCCAGTGACCCAAACATCCAAACCGGAAGCAATCCACCCTGCAACCCCACTCTCTTTATTAAATCTCTCCCAAACCTCATGCTGATTGGTTCCTTTCACAGCCCAATCACTCATGACGTGTAGCCGGTTCCCGTCGGACGTAATAAGTACAGCTAATGTCTCTGCAGCTGCACGTCTGGTGTCTTATTGCTACTCTGAGGACGGAAGATAGTGTTCTTCTGAAATGTCAGGATTTTAACAAATAATTTTATTATTATTTTCGTCTCAGTGTACTTTTACTCTCTGTACAAACATATACATATACATAAAAACATTGGGACCATACCCTGTGCAGAGCGTTGGAGCTGTCGAAACAGACTCTTTGGCAATTGGACACAATCCTGGACGGGTGGCCACTCCGACACAGCATACCAGCAAGTTGGCACTCATTTTGCTGACCTCGGAAGGATGACAGGCAGAGTCAACCCCACCTGGTATTAATTCCACAGCTGAGTGGGATTTGAACTCAGGACCCTTGGATCCAAAGCCCACCACCCTAACAATTTAGCCAACACCAGGCACATACATACATACATACATACATACATACATACATACATACATACATACATACATATATTTTTTAAAAGAGGTTCTTTTGGCTAAACAGTTGCATAGTCACTGCGCATTAGGTATGACCCTAGCAGAGCTACAACCACTACTTCTCTGCTGTCCCAGTAGGGTTGTACTGCAGCCAATACTGGGAAGAGGATTTAATTCTAAATTTTATAGACCAGTCCACCTCGGAGAAGGAACATCCATGGACACATGTTTTTGGCTTGTTGGCCCTAATCAGTGGGGCACACAAGCTGCACTCCGGGGAGGAGCCGATTTCCACATTGATCTTTCTATGAAAACATTCACCACAATGCAGCATTACATGATGAGGTCATAATGAAATGGACACGCACAGTACTTATTCAGCATTTGTATCTGTCAGAGGTTTGTACCTCCTCTGTGTCCCATGTTATATAAATAAATGCATCAACAACAATCACATGTTGAGTTTTTTTTAATGGCAGAGAGGGTATATCAGTATATGTGTATGACACACCTCATTGATGTCTGTGCTTGCCCCACTGTTCTCATCCCCATTTCTCCACAATCACTCCCCCCCCTCCTTCCACACTATCTCACCCCACCCACCAATCAATTTTAGTCGATAAACTGTTCGAATTAATTAAAAAGGTGTATATGTAGTGCAGACAAGTTCCTTGTTTTGTGTTTCTTGCGTAAGAAGAAAGCATCCCAAAGCTCGAAGCAGAGGCAAACTGTTTATGTTTGTTGTTCAGATAGTTTGCACATCATTTCCGCAGCAATGGATCATCCAGTGAGCACAAAGTGAAGGATTGAACATTTGCAATTCTGGATCATATGAGATAAAAGTTTAGCAATTTTGCAGGTTTATAAATTATATTCATGACCACAAAAAGAGAGAGGATGGAGGGGGAGAGATCTGGTCCTTGGCAGTTTCTTGAAGTGAATATATTTCCCGACCACAAGAGAGACTTGAATGTCGAACGCTGTAAAAGGTTTATGAATGCAAAGGGGAGAATAAGGATTTGGAAATCATCTGACAGTTTTGACGGAATCCAGAGGATCATGTGCTGAGAGTCAGAAAAGACTGTTGACATCCGATTCCTTTGTAACTCAGCAGTGTGTCAGACCCATGGTGCCTCTAAAACTTGGGAAAAGTCATGTTCACGATTGGTGAAACACCCAGAGGGTAGTTTGGCAGGACCCACGAGCAATGTCCATCCTGTACACACAGCAACCTAGAAGCGGGGAAACACACAAACTGGATGAAATGAAACTTGTGGATGAAATGGATGAAACCTGTGGAGTTTCATCTGGATGAAATGGATGAAACTTGTGGAGCACAAAAATTAAAAAAATTTTCACAGATTTGCAGTCCCCATTTCAAACTAAATCATTCGCAATAAGGGCAAAAAAGCAGAAATATCTTGACGATTATATTCGATTTGGATTTGTGTCCCTCCAAAAGGGTGACACAGAGGTACCCTAGTGCGGAACATGCTACAAAACTCTGAGCAATGACGGCATGTGGCCCACATGCTTGGAACGCCACTTGAAGACAATGCATCCTGCTCTCGCTGCCAAACCCAAAGCATTCTTTGAAATAAAAAGGCAGTCCTTGAAGCAAGCTAAGATGGACAGCAGTGGAGCATTTTGGCAACAGACTTCAAAGGTTGTTGAGGATTCCTATGAGATTGCCATGTTGATTGCAAAGATTAAGAAGACCAATAACATCACACAGACTCTCATAAAACCAAGTGTACTGCGTGCAGCAGAGCTCGTTCTGGGGAAGGATAGTGCAAACAAGCTTTCCCAAATCTCTCCATCAAACGATACCGTCAAGGGAAGGATCGATGAAATGTCTCAAGAAATCAAAGATCATGTTCTCGACCAAGCAAGAGTTTCTCCTGTATTTGCCATCCAGTTGGACGAAATGACTGATGTTGCTCAGTGTTCTCAGCTATGATGTATGCTCGTTTCGCGTCAGGCAATCGTGTAAAAGAGGAAATGCACTTCTGCCATCCCATGGAAAGTTATACAACAGTAACAGATATTTTTCAAGTGGTATCAAACTTCTTCCATGAAAATCAACTTTTGGGGGACTCGCTGGTAGGGGTGTGTACTGATGGAGCTCCGGCCGTGCTTGGTTTGCAATCTGGTTTCATAACAAGAGTGAAAGAAAAAAGTCCAGCTGCTATAGGTATGCACTGCATCCTTCATCGTGAAGCCTTAGCATCCAGAACTCTACCTGCTGAAATGAGGGATGTCATGAACCTGGCTATCAAGGTAGTCAACTTGACGTCAAGACCTCAGGGATAGGTCGTCAAGAATGACGTCATTCGAGCCTTCATGGCCAAACTCAACCTCTGGAAATGTCGAATTCAGGATGGAAATACAGCCAGTTTTTCTCACTTGGATTCTGCTCTCATTCAGTTACCTTGATTCTGAGTTAAAGAAACAAATAATTACTCATCTGACTGAATTGAAAGCAGAATTCATCAGATACTTTCCGGATATAGATGAGAAGCTCGAAGACTGGAAATTCATTAGGAACTCATTTCAATGTGAAGAAGCTGATATTTCAGACGAAGTGCAAGAGGAGTTTTTTGAGTTAAAGTTCAATTCCTCGGCTGAAGAAAACTTCTAAAACTGGATCTAGAGACGTTCTGGGTCACGTACCTTCCTGTTTACCCTTTGATCTCACATCAAGCTCTTTGGATTCTCACAATGTTTGGATCAACGTATCTTTGTGAGGATGCATTTTCCACACTCGTTGCTGTCAGGACCAAGTACAGAAACAAGCTGAACATTGAAGGGGACTTGTGTTGTGCTCTCTCTGGCATTCCACCACGTATTCAAGATCTGGTAATAAAGAAGAAATGTCAGGCATCTCATTAAATGTCATCTCATTAAATATCCTGTGTATATGAGTGTTGCTTATACAGAATTCTTTGTTCAATAAAAAGACTAAAAACACGAATTTTTTCAGTTTTTCCTTTTAATTCAGGAGGGATTTTTAATGATTTGTCTGAAGATGTGAGGGGGGGGGGCGTGGAGGTAAGGACCAACTACTAGAGAGGGCATGTTCGTAAAAAGGTTAAGAACCACTGCACTAGATAATGCTCATAGATGGGTCACCCAAGTTAACGTCCTTCTGATGGATGGCATACTCTTTTATGAAATGCCTCTTACAAAGCGCCAAGATGTTAGACATTCCTGAGGTTTTTGGACCATCCTAGAGCTACTGTGAGGATATATTAACTTCCGATATACAGACTTACTCCAAGTGTGAGCAATAACATTTACATGGAGCAGTTTAAACTTTGTCAATGAATATTTGACCGAAGGCAGGAAAAACCCTTCGGCCGATCAGAATCACTTTTACCAGAGCATCCTATTATTAATTTGCAATTGGTCGCTGCCTTTGACACCAACACAAATTTGATTATGGACACTGGACATCAAAAAGCTACATACGTATATGGAACAAACAGTTTCAAATGGAGCACCTCCCCAGGCAAAAATAGCATTCCTTTCCTGGAGTAATTCTCTGCAGACGACTGTAGTATATGAGAGTACGAATCTCATATACTATAGTTCTAACTGTAGCATTTTTGCCTGGGTATCACCACCATTAGAGCAGTTCAATTACATCAGGTGTGGCAATAAATGTGAATTGTTGCCTCCAGCTTGCCGGCTCGACGACAGAAGATGCCATTCGCATTTTGCCGCCTCCATCTCTACCCTGTTAACAATCCCGCGTGGGCACGGGCAACTTGCCGTAGTCGTCGCAAAACACAGATCGTGAAACAAGGGTTCTCACAAAAGGAAGACTTTATAATGTTAACAGTTAACCAAACTGACAGTAGGACAACTTATAAGGATAGGAGATCCATAAATAAAAGATGTGAAAAGGTAAAACAGACCAACATGGCACAAAGCGGCAGAGTGAAAGACCATTCGTACCTTCATTCTATCCTCTTGGCTTCCGTGCAGTTGGGTTTGATTCACCAATTCCATTTTCATTCTGTCCCACTGTCTCTTCATGTACTAACCCTCCCAACAGGATGTTTAAAAAACATACACTCTCATCTATGCATGAAATACCCTTGGCTTTGTCTCCATTCGTTAAGTAAATTCAAAGTGTGTCTGTTTGTACTGCCAACCTTAATGATTCAAACTATTTACAATTAGTTATCTGTTACTTAAAACATTTCCTTCATCTTTAACAGGTCATCACCGAACAATCCTATACTTTCTAGCACAAATTGCATTCTTCTTCTTGCGTATGGAAGCTCGGTTGCCAGGCCAGGTCTAGCTATCATTTTGTTGGGGCGCAGTTGTGCCCCTGATGCTATGCTCCTCTACCAGTACAGTGTACACTGGTGCTCATTTCTCCGACTTCGGAAGGATGACAGGCTGAGTTAACCCCACCTGTCGTTAAATCAGCGGCTACCGGGGCTCAAACTCAGGACCCTAAGATCCCAAGACAGCCACCCTAGCTGCTAAGCCAACACCAGGCTTACAAATCACATTGATGGTCGTTTGTAACTTTTACACGTAAACCACTAAGGTGCACCTCCCTGCACTGAGCCACGACCACAAACTCACACCAACTTTCGAACATTGCAGCAATGTAACAGAATAAGGTGATATGAAAGATTAGGAGGTAATATAAAGGAAATGAAGAAGGATGAAGAGAACCACGAGGATATACAAGGAAAGTAAACACAGGAGGAAGCCATTTTGGTCGGTCATCGTGCCTCACTATCGTCAATACCAATTTACAAATCTTCGATGCATTAACACCATGATTACCAATCATTCTTAGCATCCACATCCAAGTACATGAACACAAAGCATCCTGGTTATTTGTCCTTGCTCTGTTCCTGTCGATACAAACTGTTTGAACTTTGTCATGTCGCCCCAATTCCTGGCATCATGGCAATGTGACGAATTTGGGAGAATCAGCGATGCCTTTACTGAGCTGTGCACATGCTTTTCATGTACAAATGATGACCAGAACCTTTCCACTGATTTCTGGGATACCGACCCTCAAGTCATTTGTGCTGCAAAGGGTGGGATGTTTGACACAAAAAGGGTTAGTTGATGATGAACGCTTGGCTAATTCACAATCCTAACTCGTGCGATCTCATCCTTATATCATCATCTTTCCTCAATGCATAATTACAAAACTGATGAAGTTTGGTGTGCTTTTAAGATCTTTTGTTCTGACCAATTACAGCTCAATGACCTTCGTTACTTGTTACAAGTTTTAACAGGCAAGAAAATTCCGATAACCTCAGGTTATCATTGTGTGAATCTTCGAAATATTTTCAAGTGTTTGTGTGTTTGTTTGTTTGCGTGTTTGTTTGTTTGTGCATTTGTATGTTGTTCTATCACAGCAGAACCGTAACACCTAAATGCGCCAAATTTTGGGTGTAGGCACTTCAGAATCTGGGAAAGGTTTTAAGCCACTACACGTTGGCCTTGACATCCGTTTTGAGGCCACCAAAGGGTGCTCTGAAGTGTATATTGGGATGTGGGGTCAAGGAGTGCTGCCGCCGGCCCACAGGCAAAAGGTAACCACCATGAGGCCAATAACTCCATCGCTTTTTAATGTCCAAATGTCCAACACGTCCCAAAACCCTTGCCGGGAAAAGGTCTGCACCCAGCTACGCAGCTTCTCCAACTAACTTCTCTTCGGGAGTTTTATAACAACAACCTCTTGCATAAACCTCTTATGATTTATCACAAGATCTGGTGGAAATCGAATGAGAATCTCATCAAATCCCACCAGAATGTTCTTGTGAGGGACCAAAATGATCCTTTCATACAATTCCAACCTCAAAAGTTTGCTTCACAGAACTATTGAAAACAGGGCTCCATCACAGTGTCTACAGCTGATTGATATGCTTTTGGGCAACACCTACCCCTGAGGTCATTTGATATACTAGTATATAGAGAGAGAGAGTCTTCTTGACACAAAGCCATGGCAAAGACATGTCCACATGGACAGAAAGTAATAAATACCTTTATGTCCATCACACAGTTTATCATTCATTTCAATCAGATGAAAAATGCAGATGACAGCTGTTCCCACCATGGTATACGACTACTACTACTACTACTACTACTACTACTACTACTACTACTACTACTACTACTACTACTACTACTACTACTACACTACTAATTAATTAATGACCCCAATTATTATCATATTCTAGTGTCATCAGCTGCAGAAAGTTTTTAGCCAAAGTGTTTCACAAACCTGCTGGCCAAGCCTCACATTCCGCTGAAGGTCATTTTGACAGCATTTTATAATCTGTTTGGAATGCCAAAGATAAATTAACTACTCTTTGTGAAAGAAAAAGTGGAATCTTTGACGCCCACCAGCTAAAGCTAGTAGACGGGACACCCAGCTTAACGTCAAACTGAGGAATGGCACACTGTGATGTAACGCCCCGCGTTCCTGCGAAGCATCGATCGAACAGTTTATACTCGGGTTGCTCAGGGTATTGAACACACACGAAACAGCTCAGAGGTAAATGTGCAACGTTCCCACCGTCTCTGCAAAGCCTCACCAAGGCAATTTTACTGCACTTATATAAAAAAAAATCCAAAATACAGTTCAGATTTAACTCAACATTACATCTTGTAAAACAATTAAAGCATTGACATTGCTATTAGCATGGAGTTACATCTGGTTCAGTACATGGCAGTGAGTCAATGAGGACATGCATCTCGCTTTAGATCATCATTTCATCAGATTGTTCATAAAGCCATTCAGCGATGCCTTTGAAGTCAGCATGCAAAAAATTAATAACATCAAGCAGCCTTGACTAGTTACAAATTAAAATGTTCAATGTGGTGTTTGCACTATAAAAATGAAAGTACTTACAAGAGCTTCAGAGAACCGATTATCCTGTGCAGCGTAAACCACAAATCCTTTGTGTTTTAAATACCAACATTACTTATTGTTAATGAAGAGGCATTCATCATTCAAGGGATTTCCCAAAGCAATTGTTGCATATTTAAACATATAATATTTCCTTTCAACTCTCGATTCTACTTACCAGGTTGGGAGATGAGTGCTGTGGCTTTCTCAACCTGCCCACTCAAACCTTGTGGCCTGAGTTTTCCATCAGAACAAGGAGCACGGAAGACTGAGGGAGAACAATAAAAGTGTCACCAGAACAAAACGAAATTTAATTTCGTTAAATCATACCTGCCTGCAAAACCAAAAAAAAAGGAAAAAAAAGGACTTTTCAATTAACATAGTTTGTTAGTGGCAGCCTTGGCATGGGCACCCATTAAAATGGGCTTTTAGGATGCAGGGAGGGGGAGATATGTCTGATAGCATCCCATTTGGAAAATGATGCAACGGAAGGCTACAGGTTGCAAGAATAGACAAAAGAGATGGAAATACCTTCTGAGAGTCATTCAATATAAATGTGCGATTTCAAATTTTCACAACAGTGCTGGACTGAATAAAAAAAAAAAAAACACAAGCGCAACGCACATACGCACACGCCATGTTAATTTGTCCATCGTCTCCTCGTATCCATGCAATGCATATGAAGTATGTGTAAGCTCCTCCATGAGCCTTAGACATGACAGAAAAGAACTATAACGGCACTCTTCGACGTTGTGACGTTGACAGATATGCCACCGCACACAATATTTTTGAAGGCTTTTATGTTAAAAAAAAAAATTATGACAACTGAACCACTTGACCGATGACATCATCTATTATTTTCCCCACATACAATTTAGCCCAAGATTACCCTCAAAAATTTTCATCCTGATTCGACAAAGCATTCGACGTATGCAATTATGACATCATAATGAAGCCACCAAAGACATGATCAAAAAAAAATTACACTTATCTCCCAAGGGGTTTTAATTTTTTTTCCATGGAGCGGTTTCAGAGATACAGAGGTCCATAGATTTTCCTTTTTTTCCAACATGGCTACCACACCATGTGCCCTATGACATCATAAGACAACGTTGTACATGAGTAGTCGCACATATGTTGAAAATTTCGTGTCAATCAGATATGCGGTTGCAGATAAGGGAATAACAAAATGCAGACACATGTGTAGTTATACGTACGCACGTACGCAACCGATTGCTTACCCCACTTTTTGCTTTGTGAGAGCGGCTAATTAGCACGGACGGATGGACGTATGGACAGACAGACGGACAACCCGAAAATATAATGGCTCCAGAGACTTCATCAGCGGAGGCATGAAAATGAAAGCACAAATCCAAAAACAAAAACACTTGTTTACACATCAGTAAAAGATAAATTCCTTCCAGATCTACAGTATTTCTATCTTGCATTCAGGTATTCTGCATAAACAGATATAATACAGTACAGTACTTCATGATGTGCACCCATAGTTAAAGTCTTAAAAGTACTTTTACCTACAATATCTTAGAATAGCCATAAAAAAATATATATAGATATGTATATGTATATATATATATATATATATATATATATATATATATATATATATATATATATATATATATATATATATATATATATATATATATATATATATATATATATATATATATATATATCATGACCAGTACTTGGCAGTCCAACAGAACAAATCATTCAGATATCGAACAAAAGCACTGATATTATAACACTGGTCTCCTTCTTCAGACAGTTAAGCTAACGATTCAACGTTTCGTCTGGTGAACGATAAAAATGTAATTTCCTTTCCAACTTTTGATGCTTTGGGCATCATTTTCTTTACAAATAAAAAGCCGTGCTGAAACCTGCGACCTTGTTACATCTCACTTTGCCCAATTCTGTGCTTCAGATGTACCACTAAACAAAGCAATGAAAAATAAATGGAAAAAACATTCTTTCCTTTCAAAAGTAGTCATGAATTAAAGTTGTGAACCTAATTGCTCTGCATCAGACAAACATTTTCAATGTTGCACGGCTCAGTGATGTTGAACTTTCCTTTGAGTTGCTTGAAAAAGAGCAGACTATTGTATGCCAGTACCCTGGGCATCCATTATACAAAGCCAGTCGTCTCTGTCTGCCTGTGTTGTATGTGCTCCGAACCCGCTGGACGGAATGAGAGAAAAAAAACTTGGTGATTGTACTCAGGAAATGTTTCTGCTGGTTAAGAAATTAATAGTCCCATTTGTTTTGGCACAAGTGACGATGCAAATTATTAGTATGAATGTGTATCGTGTGGTGCCATTTCTGCTGGGAGTGGGTATGACGAGTCAAAACCAGAACACCACTCGGAAGAGCGCATACCTCTGACAGGCTGACCCTCCGCCAGGCTGAAGAGGTGATGTTCTTTTGCTTGTTTGACAGACCTCTGGTAGCTTGTACAAGTTGCTGCGTTTGAGCCTGAGGAGTAATTGCTGAAATCTATCTGTTTGGCTTCTTCCCATCATCTTTGTTCCTTTCACATTTCTTTCGAATTATTATTATTATTATTATTATTATTATTATTATTATTGTTATTTTTTAACAATATATATATGTATAAATAATTCTCTTTATTCATTCTAATTCATGCTTTTTCTTCTCTTTCATCTCTCTATTCCTCTCTTTCATTATCTATCTCTCTAATGAGAAGTGAATTCTTGCAGAATTTTTTTCTGTAAGGCTCACTTGGCTGGATGGATTTGAGGGTTGTGGAGTTGCGGCTGAAACCAGAATCCTATCCAGGTTCCTCCTGATGACTCCATGTTTGCTCTTTACTTCTTCGGGTTCCTTCTTGGTCTTCCGTTTCATTGTATCCAACTAATAGGCTGGATATACATCCAGTCCATAACCGAGATCTAATCAGCTTGTTTGTGTCACCTACTCAACTCATCATCCAAGTTTTGTCATAATCCATCCACAACTTTTTATGCCTGTGTATGTATGTACGTATGTACATCCATTCGTCCGTCCATGCTAATTAGCCCACGCCCGCGAAGCAAAAATCGGGGTTAAGCAATCGGTCGCGTATGTGCGTACGTAGAACGTACGCACGTGTCTGCATTTAGTTATTCCCTTTTCTCTGTAACTGCTTGTCGGATTGACACTACATTTTCACTATACATTGAAACTTGACTCCTGTCCCATGGGGAATGTGTGATTTTTTTAAAGCTTATTACGTACACCACCGAAGGTGAAGGAGGTTATGTTTTCACCCCTTTATGTCTGTTTGTCTGTTTATCTGTGTACAGGGTATCCAAAAAAGTTGTGGACGGATCTGGATGAAATTTTGTGTACAGCTAGGGTGTGTGGCAAGAATGAATCGATTCGATTTTGGTGAAGATCCGGATCCAGATCCGACGACTAAAATTCTTTAAGTGATTCTTCACCATTGAGAGACAGGGCCAAAAAAGCATATATAGCATGATATCTCGAAAGGTTGTGGACGGATTCGGACGGAACTTGGTGAACCGGTTGGATGTGTGGCAAGACTGAATTGATTTGATTTTGGTGAAAATCCGAATCCGGATCTGGATGGGAGAATTATTTAATCGTTAAAGTGATTCTTCAGCATTGAGAGATTGGGCCAAAAACGATACATAGCACAATATTTTTACCTTCGCAAACTTCGTTTGACGAAGGTATTGTATTGACCCCTGTGTATTTATTTATTGGTAAATATGTGTGCGGACAACATTGCGCAAAAACTGCTGGACCGATTTGCATGAAATTTTCAGAGATGATGTGCAGTTACTCAAGGATGCCAGGCGAAGCTTTTGGGAGCGATTGGATCAAAGGTCAAGGTCAAGGTCACAAAAAGGTCAAAATCGTTTTTTTGCGATTAAAGTGTCAATTTTGTTCCGATTTACATCAAATTAAGTCCAAAATGTTCAGTATTCAAATCCCGATCCACTGATATAGCGTATGGTATAGTGTTTGCAACCCTAGTTAGTCTGTGGAAGTCAAAGGTCAAGGGGGTCACCAAAATGGAGTTTTTGATTGGGAAGCGTTGTGGACAACATTACACAAAATACACTTCGCAGATTGTCATGAAATTTTGTGGATGTGTTTGGCATAATGAGAGGACAAATCGATTAGATTTTGGGAGCGATCGGATCAAAGGTTAAGGTCAAGGTCACAAAAAGGTCAAAATCGTTTTTTCGCGATTAAATTGTCAATTTTGTTTTGATTTACAGCAAATTAACTCCAAAATGTTCAAAATTAAATTCCCCATCCTCTAATATGACACATGATATAGTACTTTTGTCACCCAAGGCAGTGGTTGGGGGTCAAAGGTCAAGGGGGTCACACAAATTCACATTTATATCAGAAAGCGTTGTGGAGAACTTAACGCAAAAAAAAAAACAAAATGCAGAGAGGCTTTAATTGTTTTGGATTTGTTTGGCATCATGAAAGGACAAATCCATTAGATTTTGGGAGCGATCAGATCAAAGGTCAAGGTCACAAAAAGGTCAACATCGTTTTTTCATGATGAAAACAGTTAATACGTTTCTGATTTACATCAAATTAACTCCAAATTGTTCAGTGTTCAATCCCCCATCTTCTGAAATGACACAAGGTATAGTACTATCGTCACCCTCGGTAGCGGTTGTGGGTCAAAGGTCATGGGCATCACGAAATGCATATTTGTATTGAGATGCATTGTGGACAACTTAATACAAAGGTAATAACTAGAATATATCTCTGTCTCTAAACTGTGTGTCTGTTGATGCAACAAGGGCCATAAGGGCCCTACCAAACTTAGTTACTAAGTAAAATACAACAAATTTTCATTAAGGAGACTTGGTATAGTTTGATATGCACATAGCTTCACTCATGGTTTAGTAAAAGGAGTTTTACTTTCTTGTTTAATTAGACGCCAATTAAAATGACGTTTTTGTCCTCGTTCGGATTTGAAAACATGATGTACTTGATCCAGGTCGTGTCTGCGTGGTCAGTGACATTCGACCGAATCCGACCCTACATGCTACAGAGTTCGGCACTCGGGACAACGAATCACCTAAAGTTGTCATAATCGTAATAGTTCTAATAACAAAATCCTTTCACAAAATCCGGATCATGGACTTTAAATTTGCGAAATTCCCGAGCAGATTTAGTGGAATTTTAGTTCCTCATTTCACTCTCATGCCATGTTCAAACTAGTGGCTGCGGCGAAGGTATGCGCTCTATGAGTGCCCGTTCTAGTTTTTTAAATGTATTGGTTGGGCCCGATATGTTCTCGTGGATCAGGCATTACGTGGCTGGGGTATGCACTCTACCAAGTGCTCTTCTAGTCTGGAATTGGAATTTCAGATAAGGTATTGTCATCGTGCACCATCCGTCCGTCCGGCCGTCTCCTATTTCGACTTCTCTGGCCAAACCGCTGGACCAAACCAGCTGAAACTTGGTAGCAACATTCCGATCCTAACAGGTAACGGGCATTGCAAAGATCGTACTGGTCATGTGACGTTAAGTAGGTCAAAATGGCGGACTTAGTAAATTCCTTCAAAAATCTTCTTCTCCAGACCCACCAGTCAGAATGCTACCAAATCTGGGTGACAACATTAGGACAGGGTCCTGATGATAGATTGTGGGGGTCATGTCAATCACGTGACCCGGAAGTATGTCGAAATGGCGGTGAGTTAAATTCCTTCAAAAATCTTCCTCTCCAGAACCACCATTAAGGATGCTACTGTGGAAGAGAAAAAAAATAATTATATTCATGTACTCTCAATTATAATTGTTGCTGGTGCTTTATATGCTATAATCAAATTGGCTGTCAGTTATGTTTCCCTTTCTCAAGTCTTTTATTGATAAAATTGAAAAAAGGTATTTTGATAAATAAATCATAAGATAAATATCAATAAAAAATATTGATAAAAGGAATGTCTTACTATGAGACAGGGTGGCCTGGTTGATGGCACTGCAACATTTTCCATGATTATGTCATTCTCTTTCACCCAGTGGACACGTATTGCAGTTTGAGTTCTTTTGCCTAATGCTTATCAGACCCATGTACTCACTGCCTTTTATATACACAATTCCTTATATTCATTTCTTTGTATGACCTATAACCTACGGTCTTATCCTGTACTCCTTTTGGTTGTCTGCTTTTTAGTATTTTGTCTGATTCTCACCAAGGCCAGCTGAAAGTCACCATGTTCTCCCAGCCCTCACCACTCCCACGAAAGCATATAAATGTCAGAAAATGTAAACTTAGCTTAGTGCAAATCATTGTGGATGTTAACATCTCAGTGTTTTGGACTCCGTGGTGCCACGAATAAATGTTCTTTCATCAAATGTACTTTTCGTTGTGGACGGTGAATGATTTGTGAATTGCAAATTGAGTAATAGGATTTACACCGAGTCGGTTAATAGAACATAAGAGGACAATATTCCACAACACTACCAAATTTGGGTTGTAACATTAGGCCAGGGTAGGGATGTTAAATTGCCAAAGCGAGGCTGATCACATGACCCAAAGTGTGTCAAAATGGCTGATATAGTAATTCATTGGGAAAATCTGTAAATTCCTTCAAAATCTTCTTCTCCAGACCTACCATTCTGAATGCTACCAAATTTGGGTTACAACATTAGGCCAGGGCCCAGATAAGCTACAGGTCAAGTGGTCCTTTTTTTATGATTTCATCTATGTGCCTTTGTTATGACATTATCATTGCATATGTATAACGCTATATCCGATCAGTATGGAAATGTGTGAGGGTCATTTAGGGATAAATTGTTCAACAGCAAAAAATTGATGATGTCTTCGGTCACATTGTTCGGCAGCCATATTTTTAAGAAAAAAAAAAAACCTTCAAAAATCTTCTTCTCCGAAACGTCAGAAGAGATCGAGACGAAACATTACAGGTATGATCGTCTATCCATGAGGAACAAAAAGTTCCCATCTATGATGTCATAGGTCATATGGTTTGGCAGCCATATTGGATTTACTCTTAAACCTTTAAAAATCCTTTCCTCCTGAATGGGAAGACCGATTGAAGGGAAACTTCACACAAATGATCCCCAAGCCTTGGTGATACCAGTGTGTTCACAAATAAATTAATAGGTCACAGGGTTTGGCAGCCATATTGGATTGAAGGAAAATGTTTTTTAAATTCTCTCTTGAGCCGCTGCATCAATCGACGTGAAACTTCAAAATTATGGTCTAGTAATGATGGGGAATATCTATATTTTAAATTTCAATCTGGTGGAACACATGGTCTGGCAACCAAAATTGGTTAAGTTTTTGAATGTGGATGCTTGTTTTTGGTGTTTTTTTGAATGAGGCTCACTTGGCTGTGCCTGGATGGGTTTGAAGGTAGAGGAGGAGCAGCTGAAACCCAAATCCTATCTAGGTTCCTCTTGATGACTTAATCATTGCTTTTTGCTTGTTCGGGTTCTGATGACTCCAATGCAGTACCTATTTTATTTGGTCTTCTATTAGATTTTTTTTTAATCACCATTCTGAATTCAGTTGAATAAAGAGGACATAATGGGTCAGGTGTCCGATCAAAGTGAGGTTGCATCAAAGCAGGACATCTTGGTGCCCGGTCATCACTACCAGCAGTTATAAAGCGGCAGTTCTGGTGTTTAGAATACTTCGAAAACTGTTCAACGGAGGAAATTGAAAGTTTACCACATGTTACATGACCATTTCATATAGTGCATATTACTTGGATGATGCCCCCCCCCCTCAGAATTTCCCAGGTGAATTAAACAAAGCCTAATTCCCAGAGACAAGGTCACTTCCTCATGTTACAAATTGGAATCATTGTCATTGCTTCAGCCTTCATTGTGCTTTGCTGATGATGTCATTCCCTCGGAGTTCCATGCTGACATCACCTTAGACACTGTTACTCATGAAACATCAGTAAGTTGAGCTGTCTTTGTCACAGAAGCTCCTGCGAAACGCACCTCAACAATTACCTCTCTTTCAAAATCACTGAGGCCTCCTCTTGCAGCAATGCGCGACATAAATTTGGGTGACCAGGCCTGTGCAGCATTTTTATACGTGACCCTAAACATGCTGGGATGTTATTTGTTTCATTAACAAATGGGCCACACCTGTGTGGAAGCCGTTGCTTTCAATATACTTGGTGTCCCTCATTTACTCATGTGTTTTTATACCATTTTTATGTAATGCTGTGATGTTGGCTAATTTCAATTTCCCAGGTGGATATAGGAGACCAGTCCTGAAGTGTAAAAATAATGAAAATATAAAAGAAAGACACAACTGATCCGGTCCGGAAAACTTAACATTGATGGAAC
Organism: Eptatretus burgeri; assembly: GCF_056783735.1. Taxonomy (NCBI): domain Eukaryota; kingdom Metazoa; phylum Chordata; class Myxini; order Myxiniformes; family Myxinidae; genus Eptatretus; species Eptatretus burgeri. The sequence goes on along the minus strand of NC_140965.1, from coordinate 17,201,696 downwards.
TGAAGGACGAACTGCCAATCTCAGCATCCAAGTGCAACAGATCCAAAACCAGAAGTCGCCTTCTTTGCCAAGAATAGATGAGCTATCCCCGGCAACCTGGCCAAATTCCAAATTCCTGCCCTGACTGATTGCTGGAAAGGCAATGGTAAACCACCCAGCACAACCTGTGTCAAAAAACAGCTTCGACATCACCAGCGTTCTGTAATGCGTATACCACATATTGTTGCAGTTTTGGAAGACCCTAGATAGTTACATCCAACACATAAAGTTACCCTCGAGTTTAGATATGTCAGGAGTATTTTGTTTTGATCGATTACCTTTCCCCTCGTATCATTGGACAGTGAAATGCATTGTGTTTGTGTAGCATGTTTTGAATTCCCTTTGTAACCGTACTCTAGGTCTCCTCTCTTCTTAAGTCCCTTTTTATCTCTCCCCCCCCCCCCCATCCCTCTTAATCTCTCTCATTCCCCACACCTCTTTTCAGTGCATGCACACACACTTTACAACACACAAACCCACATTTAATTACAAAACTACAATTCAAAGCCATATCAAAGGAACATCCAGTGCCCGATGGAGCAGCAAGGACCTCATATGGGTGGGTTTCACAGATGATGGTGGCCCCAAGCCAGGTGGCTTGACAATAACCCTGCTCCAATGTGAAGTCAGTGCCGTGAACAAAAAGGATGCTGACCCCGCCTCAGCCAAGGGCTTTATAAGTCCAAGTAGCCCAGAACTCGGGGTTGTGTACTTCCTGGGAGCAAAGAGAGCCAGAAGGAGTCCTCAAGGAATGAGCCAGGTAAACACGAGCCACTGTGCAGACTGGTTCTGCTGGGAGCATTGGGCCATCTGTGGAGCAGATGTGAACAAGCTGTGGAGCTCTTTCCCTGGACATGCTGACAATTACACACTGATTTACATGATCTCTGTCCTGCTTTCCCCATTTCCAATTGTTTTCTTGGAACGCACAAAGAGCAATCAAACACCATCACTTTCTCTTCTTTCAACCCTGTTGCCCCCCCTCCCACCTTTCACATTGGGACTATGTAAGCCCACAGGCTTACATCAGGAGAACAAGGGGTCACCACACCAACGAGCCCTGTCTTCTTTATATCTCTCTGCCTTTCACTCTTACTTGTCTAATTTTCCGGAGGAATGAGGCGCCTATGTTTGTAGTTTTATGATAAGGATAGTCTGAGGGGCTTGAATGTGCAAGGGTAAGACTTTCTTTTGTGACACTGCATTGTTTGTAAATACATGCCTTTTGTTAACATGACCCTTCGTTTGCAAACCGACTCAAGTATCTCTTTCTCCATTGGTTAGAGAGAGTATGTAAATAGCAGATGGAAGTTTTACCCTGCACATTCACTTCAGTCTTCAGATTAGCCAACATCCCACTTATGGGTCTGTTCGGCCATTGTTTTATAGGAGTGGGATGTTGAGAGCACAGTTCACCATCTGAGGGGGGGGGGGAATAATTTGCTCAGAAGGTAATGCAGGAATTGGACATGAGGACCCTTCCTAAATGAATCGTCTCAGGCAGCATCCATGGTTGCTCAGCAACCCGTGGTGCCATGGAGTTATCTTCGGTTTGTCAGCTTCAGGGTCAAAGGTTGGGAAGCGGGTCTGAGAGGCCACTGAATTGGCAAGCCGGAAAAACGGAAAAACGGCTGCCCAGCCGGAAAACCCATAACAATATCATCATCACGTACATATATGCATGCAGACTTATTTGGCAACCATCAGTCTCAAAGAGTATTATGTATTTGTCAGGGGTTTGAGAGAGCATCTCATCCAATATGGGACATACATAGTCTGCCACAGAAATCACAGTTGAAGGTTTGGGGAATTGAAGATATGGCACAAACAACACATTTTCTCTTGTGGATTATTTTACACTCTCCAAGTTGGATCCATTGTTCATTTGCTTGTATTGCACTGAAAGATAATGATGATTCCCATGTTGCATGAACACAAGCCACAACCTTATGCTACAAAATGAGAGGTTTTCATATATATATATATATATATATATATATATATATATATATATATATATATATATATATATATATATATATATATCTCGGTGTAGCTTTTGGTGACCACATGTTCTTAAAGTGTTTGCTCGTTCACTAACCAAGGTGTCCTTTGCTTCAATACCAATTCCCATGCTGCGATTAACATAGCCAAGCTTTCAAAGATGCCTCTGTTTGAGGATGGAGTACGTTCAAGTCATACCAGTTCTCACAACAACGTAATCTGCTACTTTGTTTTGCCATTTGAATGAGAGAATGTGATGTAGGCAGTGAGGATGGTAGGTGTTCGACTTTCTGTCGTCATACACGTCGTCCACGTTTCACAGCCACAACACTAACAATGCATTTCTGATGGATGCGCATTTTTGCTTTTAAGGTAAGTTATTTTCTTGTTCCAATTGTGAATACCAAATATATAGTGGCTGCCTTGCCAATTCAGGGATCCGATTCCTTATCCAGTGTGCAATTTGTATAGCAATACAGCTGAGATAGGCAAATTTGTCAAAGATCTATTATGACTCTTCAGCGATATAAATTGCAGGTCATAAAGAAAAAACCCACAGACATAATCACAGTCTTTTTCAGACTGATACATCATCCAGAGTGTTTACAGGAAATGAAAATTTAATTCATGATTATCAACGGTCCCTCTTCTATGAGTGAAGCAAGTGCTGCATCATCAGTACATAAAAGCTTTCTTATCAAGAGGTGTATCGCTTTTGTTGTGGCTCTAAATGCCAAGTCATGCTCAAGAGCTTATTTTTTGTTGTTCTTGTGTGCAGGTAGACACCACTTTTCCAATCCTCACCAGGGAGAAGAGCAAAAATTCCACAGCAGAGCAAACAAAATACCAGAGTTGGAGCCAGGATGCAGCCTTACATGACACCCTTCCTTATTTTGAAATTGGCAGAGACAGATCCATCTAATTGCGTTGTTGCTCTTGTTACTTTATGGACGGAGCACATTAAACTAAGGAGCTTTGGAGGGTGGCCAATTTTCTCCAGAAGTAATGAATCTGAAATCATCCCCCTCCATACCCCTCACCCCCAAAAAAGAGATTCTGAAGATACCTATCCAATGAACAAGATTGCAGACAACTGAGGTTAATGAAGGCTGTTCACACTTTTCTTGGAGTTGTATGAGGTGTGTGTAATTGAGCAACCAGCACAAAAGCCACACTGGCTTTCTGCATATACATTGTCAGAGAGTAATTGTTGCTGCTGCTGCATCACATATACAGTATAAAGGCTTTTCCAATGAAGAAGAAGAATAAGAAGAGGGAAAGAGATGCCTCTGTAGTTGTTGGTCACTCCGATCATTCTTGTTCTGAGAAAGCATTATGCATCTCCTGTGTTACTGATCCTTCAGCACTGCAACAGAATATCATATAGTTGGTGTAGTCCTGTGTTCTCTATTCACTAAGGCAATGTGGCAGGTAAGCCATCACTGCTGGCTTCTTTGGTGTATTGGAGAGAGACAATGACATTTCTCAACTATTCAACTGTCCATCCAGCATCAAAGTGTGGCATACACTTGAGGATCTCCAACTGCTGCATAGACTTGAGAACAGCTTCAGAGACTTCAGTCTGTCATAAGTAAAGGTCATGATAATATTCAACCCATGTATCCACATGCTTGCCTTGATTTGTGACACGTATGGATACACAAGGAACTTGGATGGAGGAAAGGCCATTTGACCCATCACACCTGCGCTACATCTAAAGCCGTAACTGAAGGCAGATTTTTGGGAGGCCTGGAAATGTTTAAAGTGGGCCAATCAGAAAACAATATCTGTACAAGAATACCGTTTTCTTTTGTTAACCTCCGCCATAGAAGATGGACGGAGGTTACTGTTTTCACCCCTGTCGTTTGTTTGTTTGTTTGTGAACAGTATTACGGAAAAAACTCCTGGACGGATTTCGACGAAACTTGGTGGGGGGGGGAGGTTAGGTATGGTCCAAGGATCATGCCATATTAGATTTTGGACTTGGTCCAAAGTCCAATATGGCCGCTATGGCAGCCATTTTGAAAAAATATTTGAATTTTTGTTTTTGCATTTCTACATGTTTTAAGTGATTTCCAACCAAAAAATAAATAAATTTGTTAGAGAAAAAAAACAAAATTTTGCAATTTATTTTCAAAAAAATTTCGATTTTATTTGAAAAATATTTGAATTTTTTTTTTTGCATTTCTGCATGTTTTAAGTGATTTCCACCCCCCCCCCCAAAAAAAAAAAAAATTGTTAGAGAAAAAAAAAAAAAACAGAAATTTTGCACCTTTCTTTTCAAAAAAAATTCGATTTTTTTTGGCATTTCTACATGCGCGTCGATCTAGTTTAGTTTATTCAATTGTGGTTCAGTAGAGTCTGATCCGTTTTGACCTACAATGAATAGGATATCAGGTTCACTTAAGTGACCCAGCAGTATTGGCGGCGGAGGTTTTGCACTCTACGAGTGCTCCCCCTCTAGTTTTTGTTTTTCAAAAACAGATGACAATAGCTGTTTTTCAAATGCTTGAAAAATCCAAGAATACTCAAAATATGTTTCTGAATAAATATCCCTCGTTCGTTAAGATGAGAGTAAGACTAAATTAGACTTTATTAGTAACACAGAGCAAAAATCTTCTTCATAAAAATCTTCTTCATATCTTCATAAAAGTCAAAACAAAAGTTTAAACTTTGTTTTTCTTTGAAAATTAACAGGAATGGATCAGGAAGAAATATCAAGGTGACAAAAATTATCTACAAAGTGAAATCTGCTCAATAACTACGATGATTGCAATTTCCGCAATACATTAATCACAATATCCTGATTTGGCCTCAGACAAAGAAACACAAAAAACTGAGGTGATACAAGGAGATATGCAAGATTGAGACGTGGGAATTGAATTTTAAAAACCAAAAAAAACAAACCAATATTTTGGTTTGAAAATGATGTAGAATTGCCAATTTTTCAATGGGGTCTCAAGACCCCTTTTTACTTTAAAAGTCCTGGAGTTATGCAATTTTAAGAAGATACTGTGAAGTGCAGAAATAATTTGTTTGGAAGTTCAGAGCTAAAATTGTTTCATATTTCAGAACATTGATGTAACCATGACCAGCACGTCTTCAATAACCCAATGTGAAAATCATAAGTTCTGAATTTTTTGGTAGGCCAGGCCTACCAAGGTCTACCCAGAGTTACAGTCGTGCCTACATCTACACCATATCAATTCAATAAATTTATGAAGTTAAATTCACTTGGGGTGGGATGTCAGTGGTGGAGGAGTGGGGATGAGAACAGTGGAAATAGCACAGCATCACCAGAGTACTCCTAAGATATTCTGAATAATTATATCCTTGAAATACACACACGGTGGGCCATAAAAAAGGTCAATAAAACAATACATCGTAACTCGACATCAGTGATGGATACAGAATAATTTTTTATGCGCTATATTTGTACAATTCTCAAGTGTAAATACATAAACCAAATGCTCAATATCACCTCCCATGTTTCTACATTTTCTTATATACAGCAACAGGTTCTGCATCACTTTATGAAGGATGTCTTGAGTAATTCCGAAGGATAATCTGAATAACTGAATCTTTCCAATTGTCAATTCTGGTTGGTTTCAACTGAAACATTCTCCCGTGAGTAGTCCCCATAAAATATAATCCGGCAGTGATCAGTCAGGGTATCTGGGGGGGGGCACGGGAATTCAGGTCTGTGACTGATAAAACCATGAGGGATTTTTTTTCCCCTCAGCCAAGCGAGACATTCAATAGAGGTGTGGGATATGTCTCCATGTTGTTGAAAGCACAGATTTTTCTTCTTTCTCACTTTGGTCCATAGGTAAGTTTTCAGCATGTGCAGAGAATGATCTGATGTAACAATTACTTCCTAAAGTTCTTGTGGTTTTTCCAATCCCCCAAATCTGCAATTCTGTTTCTTCATCATCCCATTAATGTAAATATGACACTCATCAGACAAAATGATGTCATCGATATTGATGTCTTTCGTACCTTCTTCTGTGATCATTTTCATAAAGTTCCTGGAAAAGCTGAATTTTGTAATGAGAAAAGGTTCAATATCTTACTCGAGTATTCGTCACACTAATGTGCAGCTGATTCCTCTTTCAGCTGAGAGTCGTCTTATTAATTTGCATGGATATCTTTCCCTGCAATGCCGCACATCTTCAATAGTTTCTGGAACATGAACACTACCACGCCATCATGAACAGCCCTTATTCACATTTTGTAATGAGCCAGTATCCTTCATCTTTCCACTTATGCCTTAATTGCTTTGTCACCAGATAAACGAGATGCTGTGAATCTTCTCTGAAATGCTTTCTGCATTCTCTTCGATGACTTTGTTTCAATGTACGTGTCAAAAATAAAGATACGCTACTTGATATTAACTTGCCACATTATTACCTCTGCCACAAAATGTGGACAGAGGTTATGCATTCCCCTCTGTCTGTTTGTTTGTCTGTGAGCAGAATATCTCAAAAAGATATGAACAGATTCGGACGAAATTTGGTGGCCTGGGTGGGTGGGTGACACAGACGAAATTATTAGATTTTGGTGAAGATCCGGATCTGGATCAGAGAAGTTTTTACGAGATTGTTCACCATTGAGAGATTGGGACAAAAACGACATAATAGTATGATATCTCAAAAGGTTGTGGACGGATTTGGACAAAACTTGGTGGATGGGTTGGGTAGATGAAAAAAACAAACCAATTCGATTTTGGTTAAGGTCGGAATGCAGATGCAGCCTATCAGTGGGATACAAAACGTAAACTACCAAGTGCCGCTCTAGTTATCATCACTAGTATATTATCATTATCAATATTGTCATCATTAATATCATAATGCAACATTATCACTATGTACCATTATCATTATGGGTAGACAGGATGTCCGAGAGATATGTACATCCGCCTCCAAGCTGTCTCGCCTGGGTTCATTATGAACTATCATCCCAGTGTTTTCACAGGCAGGGTGATTCATCAATGTGTATGCCGTCCCTCGGATGGACGTTAAACGGACGTCCACTGTGCCAGCATTTGTAGTTGAACATTAAAGATGCCACAGTGTCCTTTGCGAAGAGTAGGTGAGCTATCGCCGGCACCATGAACAAATCCTAAATTCCTGCCCTAACCAGCAGAGGGCATTGCACATCAGCAACACAGCCAATGATGCATCAGTGGTACAGCTGCGTCCTCAGCCAATGAGGCGACTCCACAGCCTTGTGCTGTATACTAAGAATAATTATCACTATGTACTATTATCATCTATAATTATGAACCATAATCATTATAATTAGGAACCATTATCATGATCATTATGCACCATTGTCACCATCATTATGTATCATTATCATTGCCATAATAATTTCAATAGTACATAATTAATACACATACTCATGTTGTATATGTGGATAAACAAACAGACAAACGAACCCAAATGCAATGGCCTCTCCTATGGCCAGTGTCATGCAGGTGTTGGGATTGGGTAAGAATAATGAAAATAGGTACTACAGTACATAATGCAAGGGGCAGTTTTAAGCATGTGACACAGGAGGAGGATCTGGGGCATGGTAATAGGATGGGGGTTGTGATTGAATCCATCCAGCAATCTATTGGGACCATTCTCTGTGCAGAGCATTGGTGCTGCCTAAGCAGTCTCCTTGTCTATTGGGCACAATCCCGGATGGGACACCACTCCGACACAGGATACCAGCAATCTGGCACTCATTTTGCCGACCTTAGAAGGATGACGGGCAGAGTCAACCCCACCTGGTATTAATTCAACAGAAAGGGGGATTTGAACTCAGGATCATAGGATCCAAAGCCCACCACCCTAACCAGTAAGCCAATACCAGGCATATGTGATGGAATGGAGGTAACCAAACAGCACAGTGCCAGGCTGCCATAGGTAAAGCTAGTAGGGTTGAAGGTTGTGTTCTTAGAGGGATAAATTAGAAATCAAAAGAGGTAGTTTTATTACACTCACTGCACAGGAATTTAGTGAGGCCTCATCGAGAATATTGTGTTCAATTTTGTTGTCATATCTGAGTTCGGCCATAGCTGCCATAAAGAGGGGACAGCCAAAAGCGACTCGATTGATTCCAAGTCAAGCTAAACTAAGCTATGGGGAGAGGTTGACTTTTTCATTAGAAAGGAGGCAATTGCAAAGTGATCTCATGGAGATAGATAAGCGAGTGAAGAATATCGACGAATTAAGTGCGGAGGAGTTTTTGAGTAGAATGGAGAGTGACATGACTATGGGCCAATGTTTCAGAGTAAAGAAGAGGAGAGTTAGGATGGTAGTAAGTCAGGAGTCTTTCATTCAAGGAGTCATAAATACATGGAATAGTTCCCCTGGAAAGGTAGTGGCTGCAGACAGTAGATATTGTTACGAATTCTGGCCCGCCTGGCATGCAATCAGCCGCGTAACTCTAATAGCAGCCGCGTCGCCCACCGGACAGAATTCGTCGCCCACCCACCCCACAATTCAGTCGTGACCCTCCTGGAACTACCGCCAGGAGCCAGTCACGGGTGGGGGTTTAACCTCACCACAACCCAGTCCGCATTCTACCCGCGCGAAATAGGGTGAATCGCCGAATGTCGATATACCTAAGTACCTGCGCGGATAGCGTACCGAGGAGTTGTACCATGCCGCAGATCGGCTCCGGACACGAACCGCTTAAGCGGCTCATTCCGTGCAAAGGGGATAAACGAGCGGAGTTATCGCTGACCTCAACGGTTCAGATTACTTGCTGGGTGTCTAAACCGACTACCAATCCCTTCCGTGATGCAAGATGGAACTTTCAAACGAAGGAAAGGACGCAACGAAACGGGTCACAATTTAACAAGCACTTTTATTTCACACACAAGGAAAGCACGTATTCACAGCCATACAGTAAGAATGCACATATAACAGTCAAAGCAATGAAAGCAACGCAGAGCTACAACCGAATAAAGCAATGTACAAGCACTTATTCAGGTTTACTTAAAAGACTGGCGCCACACACCTCAACGGTTCAGATTATTTACCGGGTGTTGTAAACCCACTATCAATCCCTTACGTGATGCAAGATGGAACTTTCAATAAGGGGAGAAAAGATGCAATGGAACGGGAAACAGTTCAACAAGCAAGCACTTTATTACACACACACACACACACACACACACACACACACACACACACACACACACACACACACACACACACACACACACACACACACACACACACACACACACACACACACACACACACACACACACACACACACACACAGAAGCATGTATTCACAGCCATACAGTAATGCACATATAACAGTCAAGAGAAAATGCAACAAAAGCAAAAACACAATGCAGAGCTACAACCGAATATAATTATTTACAACACTTAAACAATTATACTTGTCGGACGACACCACAGCATTCACTCAAAAGCAAAGGAAACGAAAGCCACCCTCACAGGCAAGGGGGCAGACAGGTCCGTGGACCAAATGTACGTGGGACCTGGGTGAGCGGCCAGGTCCACGAGACCGAAGGGGTCTTAACCGCGCCCTCGTGGCGCGATGGCGGGCTAGCCGCAATGTCAACGTAACGTGCCTGACTCCATGCCCCTGGCGTGGTCGGTGAGCTCCTTTAGGTGTGCGTTGCGCAGGCACGTGTTGGTCGGTCGACACGGTTGGGGTGGGGAACGGACGGGGTTACCGACGCTATCTCAGCGCGGATGGGGGGAATTGTTGATGCTCGGGGTGGAGAGAGGGGAATGGCGGACGCTCCGTCCCGCTAGCGGGGCCTTGGGACCACACCGACTCCGGCGAACTCTCGCCCCTGAGCCCTCTTCCGCGTCCCTGCTTCACTCCGCAACTGGTCCCTCGACCTCAACTCCGAGCTCCGTCCTCTTCGCCGTCTGATCCCCGCAAACACAAGACTCAGTCTCCACGACTTCGACCACGACCCAACAACGACAACCTCGACGACGACCTCAGTCTTCACTCGACCAGCCAGCGAGTCGCCTTGTGCTCGCGTCTTTATAGACCGGGGGAGGAGCGTGTATGTAAATTCGCGGATCAAAAGGCGCTTGGAGGCGGGGCCACGCCACCCGATGTTCAGCCATTGGTCGGGCAAAAAGGGGGCGTGAGCCTCTCTTGATCCGAATTTCCTCCTAAAAGGAATCCACATGCATCGCGCTAGGGGGCGGAGCCACACCGCCCGACGCTTGCCCATTGGACAGAGGAAAAGGGGGCGTGAACCTCCCCTGATCCGATTTCCTCTCCTGTAAAGGCATCCATTTGTACTCGCGGCTCGACGCGTTCGGCAACAATCACCGAACAGGCCCTGGACAGCACGATGTTCGGTGTTGACAGGTGGTGTGGTTGATGGTTGTGGACAGAGAAAGGTGAAGGTGGTGGGGGTTTGCTGTGGTGGCTTGGTTGTTGGCAGGCAATTGGTCCAAAATAATGATAGATCAAGAAAAATGGCTAACTCAAAGCGTCCCAGCCCGGATGAATCACACATATTCCCTCTAAACAACGGGTGTGGACTAACTACACATGAACTTATCGATATATCTAACCTGAGGACCTTTCTGGTGTATTGCAAATTTCCACAGGCGTAACAATATATTTAAATTTGTGTTCGATAGGTATCTAGTATCAGTAGTGATATAAGGGTACATGGTAGTTATGTAAGTAAGGTAAGGTATGGATTCTGCTCACAGACAAGTAAGTAAGGTATGGATCGGTGATTGTATATGTGTAGTGATTGTGATGTCCATGAGAGGGTCTTGTCAAAAAGTGAATGTGCCATTGGCATTTGATAATCTCTCATTCTAGAACCCCTTCACACCTGCCTACCCACCCCCCCCCTTCCCCAACAAAACACAATAATAAATAAAATTTATATTTAAGAACATACCACCAGACATGGTAGTGCAATGGTTCGAGGTTCTGTTCTGAGCCTGGGAGGATGGCAGTTGGAACCCTGGCTAAATAATACCAAACACTTTAAAAATGGTCCGTGCTGCTTCCTTGCTTGATGATCAGCATTTCGAGGATAGATCATGGACAAATAACCTAAGTTGAGAACCTCCTCCTGCGTTCTTCTTCTTCTTCTTCTTCCAATAAAGTGCAAAGACTTCCAAGGAGCATTATTGCACTTCAGACTTCCTTTTAAGGGAACTCATGTTGTATTATAACCCACTGGTAATATCCTTGTTCCTACCCCACTGTTTTCCTCCTCACTCCCACCCACCACTCCCCCACCCCATTGAGAATAAGTCGATAAACTCGTAGATTGAATTGATTTGGTGTTGACGGAGCACAGGCATGATGTGTGAAATGGTCTGTGTCCTACTTCCCTGAATGTATTTATATCTTGCCTGTGCCTCTGCTTGGACTTGTGCAGCAGATTTACTGTTTCTAATAAGCTTTTCTAGGACAAGCCAATCCAAAGCCCATCCTGGTTCTAAGGGTCCGGGGTCCCCCCCCCCACCCTCCACGTTTCCAGCATTTATCAGCTTGTCACCGGGCCATCACCATGGACCGCCCATGTATGGGGTGGAACCTTGGCAATGTGTACTTCATAAGGATGGCTTTGGGCCAGGGAAGTTTCAGATACACTTCTACCTACTCCTGTACCACCAATGAACCTTCCTCAGACCTGGCTACCTGCACACTTGTCATTTTTGCTCTTATATAGGATTTAAACCATTCCATTGATGTCTGCAGAGTTTTGCTCAAATTTATAGGTTACAGCAGTACCTAAAACAATCGACCGGCGCCTGTGCCATTATTATCAATTCCTTCCGTCATACTGGGTGTAATGATGTAGACGAAGAGGAAAAAAGACAATTTATGAATTACTACACAAACTCGCTTGAACAATTGATGAAAAACTGCAGCAACGATTACAAGTTTCATTTCAGCATGGAATATCAGTGGTTTACCTGAAGAAGCCTCCACACAAGTAAGCCTTTGACATATGTTCTGTGTATTAGCTCTTATACGAGCCTCAACAATGTATACAAAACAAGCTCAAATGAGCTAAGATCCTCGTCCTCTTAATGATGACGTCAAAAAACGAATATGACGTCCTTGTGATGTATCAGGATTGCGATAAATTATCTGTGCTAATGCCCGACTTGATTCCTGCAAACAGAATTCAAACAGCTTGCCTAGTTTCGGTAATAATGGTATAGGCAATTTCCATTAGCGGCGATATTATGACGTCAACTTTTTTTCTAGGAAGAATTTCCAAACTCGCAGATGGTTACTGCCTGCACGTGGGCTTTCTGCATATGGGCTGTTTCACAGTCATGGTCATTTCTGGTATTTTGTACCCTTGCATGCTAAATAGCTAAATGAGAGACTGTAGTATCTCTGTCATTAGGGCCAGTAGTTGGTACTAGTGATGGCACAACTTGGACCACTTTTTATTTGACAAAAAAAATGTCAATTTTTGGCAGAATGGCATAAAAATTGCCATTTCTTTGACAAATAGCTATCTCATTTTCTCCAGGTGCACTGCATTCACAGTGTATAAACAAATACAAGCAGAAATTGGGACTTTTATTTGTTGTTGCATCAATTTTATACCTCTTCTGTACTTTGTCCACAACATATTATTCATTTCAGACTATGAATATTTATTTCATCCTCAATAAATATGTCCCACCGTTTGTCCGTCAAAAAATGTCCTCTCCGGAAATGCATATTGTAGAAGAATTTTTTTTCTAGAAATAAAGGGTCTTTTTAAAAGTTTATTGTGTGTTTTACCAAGTGTGTATATACCTGCACTGATATTATGCCACAAAGTTTGAGTGTAACCAATAACCTTCTATTTGCATGGCCTGCACTGATTGCCTTACATGTGTCCGTCAAAAATGTGTCCTCTCCGGAAACGCCTAAACTGCCACGAGTTATCAGGAAACTACTGTGAGGCTATAAATTTTGATGTTTTGTAAGGTTGACATGGTCATGAATATCCATTATCAGTAAAAGGTATTTACATTTATGTAATTTATCTTGTTACAACACTGATTGAATGTCCATGTCAAAAATGTCCTCTCCGGAAAGTTATTCAATGGCATTCAACAGGAGAGTAATCACATGAAATGACATTGAATTTTGTACAATTATTGCTTCATCCAGCACAATATCGACTATTGTTTATAAAGTATGCTGAATTTGATTACTTTTAACATTTCTTTTTCTGGATATTTGAAACTTAGTTCAGTCTTTTATTGATATTTCTACAAATATACTTCATTTATATACTGAATCATAATTCCAGTAATGGAATAATACTTGTGGAACATATGGAAACCACTGAAGTTTGATAGTGTTATTATTTTGTGGTTATAGTTGAATTGTATTAATGACTGTTGTAGTTTAAAAAATGCTCTAACATCCTCGGGGTATTATTTTAAATAAGAAATATTCATTCAGATGCTCCAAAAATTTGGATTTAAGTACTGTATTGTAATTAACAATGTTGGATTTGGAGAAATAAAAATATAAAAATATTGAATTTGAATTTTTAGTGGTTGTGACACAAACTTGGTACCCTCATTGTGAAACAGCGCATATACATGGCAAGTTTCACGAAGATCCGATGAAAACTCTGGGTTGTGAAACAAAAAATGTCAAAAAATAGGAATGACGTCATATAAATTATGACGTCATTCCTATTAATCATAGTAATGCATCATATGTGCGGTAATTAATCTCTGCTAATGCCCTGTTCGATTCCCACAAACAGAATTCAAAAAGCTTGCCTAGTTTCGGAGATAATTTTTTAGGCGATTTCCATCAGCAGAGATATTTTGACGTCATAACTTTTTTTCTAGGACGAATTTTCAAAATTGGAGATGGTTACTGTCTGCGCAGGGTATTTTTACTTACATACGCCAAGTTTCAGGAAGTTTCGATGAAAACTTTAGGCTGTAAAACAAAAAAGTCAACAAGAAGAAGATGAAGAACAACAACGTGAGTAAGACTTTGAGATCCTCCACGAGGATCTAAAAATGTAAGACGTGTATTATTACCTACATCACCGAAGGTGGACGGAGGTTGCATATTCGCCCACATGTTTATTTGTCTGTGAGCAGGATATTGAAAAAAGTTATAAACAGATGCAGACTGAACTTGGTGGACAGGTTAGGTGTGTGACGAGGACAAATTGATTCGATTTTGGTGAAGATCTGAATAAGATAATTACTTCAGTGATTCTTCACAATTCAGAGTTGAGGCCAAAAACGATTTATAAAAAACTCACAATATCTCAAAAAGTTAGAGATGGATTAGGATTAAACTTGGTGGACAGGTTAGGTAGGTGACAAGAACAAGCAGATTAGAATTGGGTTATGGTCTGGATCCATATCCGGTCTATCAGTGGCAGAGCCGGATTTAGACATGTGGTGGCCCCTGGGCAGCCTTCAGTAGTGGAGGCCCACTCGACCTTAGAATACTAAAAAGGTGACAAGACATACTTACAGTCATCCAGAAAGTATATTTTTCAAGAACAAAGAATCTGAACTTCCATATAAAAGAGAGAATGAGATAAGGTGAATATCATATATCTGTTATAGATGAATATCTTGTATCTGTTCCACGAACTACCAACTACCATTTAGGCACTCACAAATACATTTTTCCTTATAACTTTTTTTTCATGAAATATGTGGAGGCCCCCTGGTTGTGGAGGCCCCTGGGCAACTGCCCGGCTTGCCCATGCCTAAATCCGGCCCTGATCAGTGGGATACAAAACATCTTCACAATTCTTCACGTCGTTTACAAGTTTCGGTTTTTTTTGGGGGGGGGGGGTTTCTGCACGTGTGGTGAAATCTGAGGTCCTCATTTTTCAACCTCATTAAGCTGAGTTTTCCGAACCAGATTTGTTGTGGTTTTTGTCGTGTCTTTGTCGAGGTGTTTCTTTTGTAACCCATGCAGTATTTTATGTTAATTCGCTCGTTGTTTGTGCTGTTCGTTTCATTCGTTTCATATTGTCAAGGCCTGAGAGGCCTTAATCCCTCAGATAGAAAGTGCATCTTGCTATCTGCTTTTATGCTGGGAATATTCCCTTGTGTCTTGCTTCTATTTCCTCAGCACTATGCTATTTTCCTCTCGCTTCAAAAATCAAAACAAACAATAAATAAACCAATGTCACCCTTAGGGTGACCCGTATCTTGCCAAAAGGTGACCACGTGTGACTTCTTTAAGGTCACACTGAGGTGAACAGAGCTGCTATCCACCAGGAGCGACTCCTTCATGAATATCTGCCTACGAGAAATTCCAATGAGAATCGTTCTACAGAGTAACCATGAAAAATATGCTTTTGCCTCATAATGTCACCAAATGACGTCATAATGTCTCAAGCTTGACATATCTAGAAAGCACTCATCGAGGTGTTCAATTTGAGGTACTACACGATATGGTTCCTAAAACTTGAAAATTTGACCTTGGGGTCAAATATGTTTGACCTCAGGCGCTAACCATGAAGGTCAAGGCCAATCGCCACCAAAAATTAATCAGCTGAGCGCCAGACCATGAACTATATTCCCATGAAGTTTGAAGACGATCCGATCAAAATTACTCAAAAAATAAGGGTTTCGTCGACTTCCCTGATTTGCGACAAAGTGACCTTAACCTTTGACCTTGACCTTCAAAATTTTGTGCACTGAAAGTGACCTCTATAGGCCTCTGATATGCGAAGTTACAAAAATTCCCAATGATAATTGTGCTCTGCAGAATTTTTTATACTTGATTACAGACAAACAAACAAACAACAAAAAAAAAACATACAAGCTGACTAACATATCTTGCAAAAACTTCGTTTTGGCAAGATAACAAACAAAAACCTGATTTTTCACTCCATCATGTTTCTCATTTCTACGTGAATTTCCTTCTGCTTCATGTTCTACATGCCCCTCTTTTCTCCAAAATGAATCTACATTGATGATAAATGTTTCTTCTCCAAAAAATATCATTTTAAGAATTCATTGATACACTTGTATCTCCTTCATAAATGCAATTGTTCACATGTTCTTCTTCTCCAGCACAAGAAAGGTCTCTTTTTCTTCATCAAAAGGATTATTTTGTCTGAGGTGTTTGTTTGCTCTGAGCACTGGTCTCCCACACCTATCCCACACTCAAACCCAACCCCTCCCAACCCCGGCTCAAACAGCGCTGCATTTCTCCGTGTGTTTAACAAGCGACCTTATCGCTCATCCCATGATCTATATCTCTGTTTGTCAAAGTTGTCAATTTGGAATCAGAAAAAGCATCCACCCCCACCTCACCCCCTCAACCTCATGTCGCCCCCTTTCTGCATCCATCCTCACTCCACCACCCTTTCAATGCTTCCTCTTATCCCACATATTAAGCCTAAATACTTCCCCCTCACCCCACCTTCAAAAACATTCCTCACACAACCACCATACCTCGCAAACTGAAACCCTCACCGCATCCCACACATGCAAACCCTCCACACACCCAAACTCCCCCCTCCCCCCACATCTCAAGCACTTAAATCCTCACCCCATACATTCAAATCCTCACCCCACACTCCACAAAATCAAACCTTCCCCCTCACCCACATACCCCAAAGCCCTAACTTCCTCTGCAAAGCTTCACCCCCCCCCTCTCATCCTGCACCCCCAATTCCTCCTCTTCTCCCTCTTCCTTAACAGTGTGGACCTCAAATACCTGGGGTCTCTGCTCTAACCTGACAGACCTCTCAATACAGACCGCTGCCGATAAAACAGACATGTTTAACAGAATCCTTCATCCTACAGGATGTCCCCAACTCCTTAATGTCTCTCCCCAGTTATTGTCTCCTCCAATTTGATAGGCCTCAACCACACCCTGGCAGCGGAGTTGCACTTTACATCAATAACTCAATTCCTCACCGCCCTTGTACCGATGTTACACCACGCAACCCTCAGGAGTACCTCTGGCTGTGACTTCTCCTCTCCCACCTCTTGTTTGTCTGTGTGTTGTGACGTCCTCCTAACAGTGATGACCATCTACATCTCTCTCTCAGACAACATGGACAAACGACTCATTACAGCTCTCTCTTCCTCACATGTGGCAACTACATTTGTCACCATGCAACTTAGCTGGGTGTTGGTATCTCTCTCACCAGCCATGGTACTTCAACAAAGGACTTCTGTGATACCATGGGACTGATTCAATCTGTGAACTTTCCACCTGGATTTCTCCCAATGGCAAATCCTCCCTTCTGGACTTGGTGATGACTAACTTCCCTTCAAATATCTCCTGCGCTTCCTCTGCCCCAATTGGTTCATCTGATCATGTGCTTATGAAAGTGAACATCTCTCTGGCTATTCTCAGTGAGCTGCCTCAATGCCAGTGAGTCTGACCTTTCACTCAGGTAGATTGGCAGGGACTGCAAGCAGCTATCTCTCTTCAGGACTGGTCTCCCATATTTACTGCTCCTGATGTTAACTCAGCCTGGGAATTCTTCCACAGAATCTCTCTCAATCTATCTCTATCTCTCTCTCCCTCTCCCTCTCTCTCATCTTCAATTAACCCACCTTTCTCCCTGCCCATGGTACACTAAATCCTGTGATGAGGGAGTTGCTTTGAAACAACCTGCCTTCTCTTCCTGGAAGACTAATCTGACCAACGGCATTCTTAGTGCATACGCAAAGGTCACAACAAGTGTGTCCACTCTCTGGAGAGAGAGAAAACAACATCTGTCCAACCTGAAGAATTACCTTTCAAACATGTCTCCCTCCTCTAAAACCCAGTAGTGCCTTGTTAAGTCTGTCTCTGGTACATGCTCCCCTTCCATCCCATCCCTCTCTTAAAATGGCATCACAGTCGACTCCGCTCATGAGAAGGCTCAATTCCTCAATAATGTGTTTGCTTCCAAATATTGTGTCCCCAACCCCTCACAACCCATCCTTCCCTGTCGTACACAACTGCTCCTGGACTTTGTGTCTTTTGCACCTGCAGGTGGAGGTGGAGAAGGCTCTTTCAACCCTCCACTCTGACTCTGCTACTGGACCGGATGGCATCAGCTCATGTGTCCTTGAAAACCTGCTCTGCTGATCTTCACATCCTTTTCACCCTGTCATTTGCACTTCATCATCTTCTATCTTCTTGGAAATCTGCCAAAATCACTGCATTACATAACTAGAACGGCACTCGTAGAGCACAGTCTCACCTTGCGTGTTCATCCTGAACAAATATCCCATGATCAACTGAACATGCTACTATTATAGCCCACTGCTCCAACAGCCCATATACCTGTATCATCCATGTACCCGATTATGTCACATCGTTTCTTGGCATGGGTTATGAACATCATAAATTTAATTCTTCACTCACATCAGGTCATAAATCAGATATATATGAAGTTTCAGACTTTTGAATAAGGATTTCAATTCAACCATTTTTGGCTTGAATATCACTTCACTGATGATGTCATCATGACCACCCTATATAAAGGCCCTGTCACACCATGACGTTTTGGCCAGCATATGGCAAGGTCTCAAAATGTATGTAAAACGCTGGCGTATGCTGAACTATTGATGTTTTTTTTTTAAGTTTCAGGCGTATAATAACGTGTTGGACATATGCATAATGTATTAGTAATGTACACAGAATGTTTTAATAACATATAGATAACTTATACCAACGAATGCTGAGCGTGTTGTTGGCGTTCACAACCTATGCCCAACGATAGTCTAACTTATGCATAGCGCGGCAGCGTATCGCCGACGATCACGTGGCGTAGGCTATTCATTGGCTGCGGCCGACGATTCAAATCATAACCGCACTAGACATCAAAGTGTGAAGCCGCTGTCACACCTTGACGTTTTAGCCAGCGTATGCCGACGTATGAAAAATTTGACGAACCAAGCTGGCACACGTCGAATATGTTATGGGTAAGTTTTTGTATACGTTAATAGCACACTGGCATATGTCGCAGTACGCTGGCATACATCGTAGTACGCTGGCATATGTCGTCATACGCCGAGTACGTCGAGAAATTTTCAGCATGTTGAAAATTTCTCGACGTACTCGACGTCTAACACACATTCCACATAATGCTGGCCATAAGTTGTAGGCACGTTACGCGATCGTTGACACACGTCGACACACGTTACTTGTACGTAACTCATAAGTCGAAACACGTCAATGTAATGGTTAGCATCAGTGTTCCAGACTCCCTGGTTTTTATTTTTATCTTGCCAAAACTAAGTTTTTGCAAGATATGTTAGTCAACTTGTATGTTTTTTTTTTGTTTTTTTTTTTTTTGTTTGTCTGTAATCACATATAAAAAATTCTGCAGAGCACAGTTATCATTGGAAATTTTTGTAACTTCGCATATCAGAGGCCTATAAAGGTCCCTTTCAGCGCTTAAAATTTTGAAGGTCAAGGTCAAAGGTCAAGGTCACTGTCGCAAATCAGGGGAGTCGACGAAACCCTTATTTTTTGAGTAATTTTGATCAGATCGTCTTCAAACTTCATGGGAATATAGTTCATGGTCTGGCACTCAGCTGATTAATTTTTGGTGGCGATTGGCCTTGACCTTCATGGTTAGCACCTGAGGTCAAACATATTTGACCCCAAGGTCAAATTTTCATGTTTTAGGAACCATATCGTGTAGTACCTCAAATTGAACACCTCGGTGAGTGCTTTCTAGATATGTTAAGCTTGAGACATTATGACATCATTTGGTGACGTTATGAGGCAAACACATATTTTTCATGGTTACTCTGTAGAACGATTCTCATCGGAATCAATCGTAGGCAGATATTCCTGAAGGAGTTGCTCCTGTTGGATAGCAGCTCTGTTCACCTCAGTGTGACCTTAAAGAAGTCACACGTGGTCACCTTTTGGCAAGATACAGGTCACCCTGTGGGTGACATTGTTTTTATTTTTTCTTCGGTATAACGGTGATGTTGATACTTCCATTTCTAGTGCCGTTATAATATAATATAATTAATAGGCTGCCGCTCAATGATTTAAATCATAACCGCACTAGAAATGGAAGTGTCAACATCACCGACATACCGAAAAAAAAAAACAAAAAAAAAAAACAGGGAGTCTGGAACACTGACGCTAACCATTACATTGACGTGTTTCAACTTATGAGTTACGTACAAGTAACGTGTGTCGACGTGTGTCAACGATCGCGTAACGTGCCTACAACTTATGGCCAGCATTATGCAGAACGTGTGAGTCATACGCTGGCATATGTCGAAAAATTTAAAGCATGGAAAATTTGTCTAACACCTCGGCATACTACGACGTATGCCAGGGTGCTCTTAACGTATACAAACTTACCCATAACGTATTCGACGTGTGCCAGCTTGGTTCGTCAAATTTTTCATGCGTCGGCATACGCTGGCTAAATCGTCAAGGTGTGACAGGGCCTTAACCCATGGGAAGTTGATGACATATGCCAAGTTTCAATTTTTTCGTTGAGCGGATTTGGAGAAAATGATGTCAAATTTTTCCTTTAATTCAATATACTTGCTATACCATGTGACCTATGAATAAAGTTTCGCATCGATCGGACAAGCAGTCGCAGAGAAAAGCATTTCTAAAGCAAAAATATATGGACACACACACACACACACACACACACACACACACACACACACACACACACACACACACACACACACACACACACACACACACACACACACACACGCACACACACGCACACACTACAACAGTCTCGCATCCCCTTCTGGGTGAGACTAAGAAAAGGTGCAAAAACTGATCCCCCTAGAAACCTATCAGCTTACCTCCAATCATCAGCAAGGCCATGGCCATATGTCCTTTTCTCCAACATCCTCATTTCAGATCACCATACCCATTAGAGAACATTGTACTTTACGGTAATTCTACATATCGACGGTCCCCTGTGCCAGTGCGCATGCGCAGCCTGACCCGGAGCCAGGGATGTTGTGGGTGTTTCAACCTGTTCAATACTTGTTTGATTATTGTCGTTCCACGCTAATAAAGTGGTCGAACAAATTGAACTCTGTTCTTATTTATAATCAAACAACTTGATGCAGTCGAGTAAGGATCGTCGGTGCTGAGGAAGACGCGACTGGGTGAAAACGGACCATGAGAACGTCGACAGTGCGTTTGGATTTCTCGGGTACTGTACCCAATCTTCGCCCCCAGGACACTGTACACACGTGTGCATCACCGAAAATAGAACGTTTACTCCAGAATAACTGTTTCTATGGCGCCGGTGGAAGCAGAGTGCCCGATCGAGGGTTGTGACTATATGGCTACACACGCAGAGGCGGCAGTGGTGGCCGCCATGTTGAGTATACATGCAACTGTGCACGTCGCCGCCCCAAGGGCGGCGAGCTCGAATGCCAAGATGGAGAAACTCAAGCGTCCCTCCATAGCACTGGCCGGAACGGGCGAGGCCTGGTCGTACTTCATAACCCGCTGGGGCGAATACAAAACAGGTACTAAGCTTGTCGGACCTGACATAGTCGCGCAGCTACTGGAGTGCTGTGAGGAGGAGCTGAGAAAGGACCTCACTCGCGCGGCGGGTCGGAGCCTCGTGGGCAGCGATGAAGAAGACGTCCTCGCTGCCATGAAGGCGCTCGCCGTCCGGACGGAGAACACGATGGTAGCTCGAGTGGCCCTGTCTAACATGCGGCAGGGACACGAGGAGCCCGTCCGGTCGTTCCACGCCCGCATCAAGGGGCAGGCGGACACGTGCAAGTATGATATGAAGTGCACCAGGGCGTGTGCGATCAGGTCAACGACTTCACCGAAGAGATATTGCGCAACGTGGTTGCCCGTGGCATCGCGGACCAAGCAATACAACTTGACCTACTCGGTGAGAAGAACCAGGACATGCCATTAAAGGACATGATAGAGTATATCGAGGCCAAAGAGTCTGGAAAACGCTCGGCATCGCGCCTGCTTGACACTCAGAGCACGGACGCGATCAGTAGTTCGTATCGGCGGGGAAAGCGACAGGACGTCCGCGCCAGAGTAGGAGCCAGGCCGGAAAAACGGAAGGCCAAGCCCGAAGGAGTATGCATCTACTGCGGCGAGGTGGGCCACGGCAAAACGCCTCAATGGCGCGCCAGACGCGCCGAGTGCCCCGGATACGGTAAAAAGTGCCGGAAGTGTGACCGCCAGAATCACCTCGACAAGGCGTGCCTGGGCGGCCGATCGGCAAGACCCCCATCTAAGGAGACCGGCGGGATGTACGACGAGCAGACGGCAGCCTTCGTCGAGCTATGCACGGTCACCATGGCCAGCACAGAGGACGAAATGCGCACGCTTCCCCTCGCTCACCACCTGTACGATGATATGTGCGATAAGTGGATGAAACGCATATCCGACCCGCAGCCATACGTCAACCTCTCTCACCAACAAGCGCGAGGATTACAAAGCGCTGGGTTTTAACCTCCTGAAACACACCCGCGCGGTAACCCTACCCGCTATGGCAGACACGGGGTGCCAGAGCTGCCTGATCGGCATTAAAGTCGTCCAACAAATGGGCCTGAGTACCGAGGACCTCATACCTGTATCCATGACCATGAAGGCCGCAAACAACAGAGGAATTCGTATCCTCGGAGCCGTGGTAGTCAGATTCGCCGGTAACAGTGACGACGCTCGGAGATTGGAGACGCGCCAAATCGCGTATGTGACGGACTCTTCAGACCGCATATTCCTCTCCCGCGCGGCCTGCATGGACCTGGGAATGATCTCGGACAGATTCCCGACACTCGGAGAGGTGAATCTGACGACCTCGGAATTGTGCGACTGCCCGCGACGCGCGGAGCCGCCGACCAAGCCGACCGCACTCCCCATGCCAGCGACCGAGGCCAACAGAGAGGCACTACAGTCACATTTACTCAGGATGTATGCTCAGAGCACATTCAACACGTGCCCACACCAGCCACTACCGAGAATGACCGGCCCGCCACTACGTCTTATGCTCAGTGAGAACGCGACACCGGTTGCCCATCACACTCTCATCTCCGTGGCCATACATTGGCAAGATGAGGTAAAAGCAGGCCTCGACCAGGACGTTCGGCTCGGCGTGTTGGAGGAAGTACCCGTCGGCACGCCGGTGACATGGTGTCACCGCATGGTAATTTGCGCGAAAAAGAATGGCAAGCCGCGACGCACCGTCGACTTTCAGGCCTTGAACAAGCATGCGTTCCGCGAGACCCACCACACCCAATCCCCGTTCCACCAGGCGAGACGCGTACCTAACGGGAAGCGCAAGACAGTATTCGACACATGGAACGGTTACCATAGCGTCCGCCTAC
The DNA here is from genome assembly GCF_056783735.1 of Eptatretus burgeri. Taxonomy (NCBI): domain Eukaryota; kingdom Metazoa; phylum Chordata; class Myxini; order Myxiniformes; family Myxinidae; genus Eptatretus; species Eptatretus burgeri. The sequence goes on along the minus strand of NC_140965.1, from coordinate 17,178,351 downwards.
ACGAGGACGACCGCCACAAGACGACCTTCATCACTCCATGGGGGCGCTACCGGTACCTATCTGCCCCACAAGGGTATATGGCATCGGGGGACGGTTACTCACGACGAAACGATGAGATCGTCGCGGACATTGGTAACAAGACCAAGTGCATAGATGACACGCTCCTATGGTCAGACACGATTGAGGGGAGCTACTTCCAGGCGGTCCAATGGCTGGATATATGCGGCCGGAATGGAATCATCCTCAACCCGGAGAAGTTTGTCTTCAGCGCACCCACGGTGGACTTCGCGGGCTTCACCATCACCATGACCGACGTGCGACCGTGCAGCCGCTACCTGGAAGCAATCCACGATTTCCCACAACCGCGTAACATCACCGACGTCAGATCGTGGTTCAGGCTTGTCAACCAGGTGGCATACGCCTTTAGTATGGCCGAACGAATGCAGCCATTCCGGAAGCTCCTGAAAAGTGGAGAACGCTTCCAGTGGTCCATGGAGTTAGAGGACATATTCCGCGAGTCGAAAGACGTGATCGTACAAGAAATCGAACACGGTGTCCGCATATTTGACAAAACTAAGCCAACATGCATCGCCACGGACTGGTCGAAGGAGGGAATCGGATTCTGGTTGCTTCAAAAGCACTGCCGATGCGTGCCAGTTAGACCATTCTGCTGCACTGATGGATGGAAAATAACCCTGGTCGGCAGCAGATTTACACACGCGGCAGAATCCAGATACGCGCCCATAGAGGGCGAGGCTCTCGCAGTCGCGGACGCCTTGGACAAAGCGCGCTACTTCATACTGGGCTGCGAGAACCTGATCGTTGTGGTAGACCACAAACCACTGCTGAAACTCCTTTCGGACAGAACACTTGACGACATACCCAACCCCCGCCTCAGGAACCTCAAGGAGAAGACCCTGCGTTATCGCTTCCGCATCATACATATCCCGGGAATGAAGAACAAGGCGGCAGATGCCATGTCGCGCAGGCCAGTTGGCACCACGCGACCTCCACTCATGAACCTTCCAGATGACAATGCCACCATAGCGACCCACCTCCAACCAAGCACGCACACCGACGTCCTGTCCCTCCTACGCCAAACTGAGCCGGAGTATGACGACGACGTCGAGGACAACCTGGCATGGTGTGCCGCGGGCCTCGAATCATTGCGATCAGTAACATGGGATCGCGTCAGGGAAGCCACCAGCAGCGATGGCGATATGCACATATTGGAGGGAATGACAATGAACGGCATCCCCGACTCAAAAATCGAGATGCCAGAGACACCCGCGACTATCACCAGTACCGCGAGAACATTACATCGACAGATGGAGTGATCCTATACAAGGACCGAGTAGTCATACCACCCTCACTCCGCGGCGATGTGCTGAGCGCCCTACACGCTGCCCACCAGGGCGTATCAATGATGACCGCCCGCGCAGAATCCTCTGTATTCTGGCCAGGCATGTCGGCCGACATCAGCGCCACTCGGAAAAAACTGCGAACACTGCCACCGGATGGCACCATCACAGCCTGGAGCGCCACCAACTCCACCTATTCCGGTCGTTTACCCCTTTCAGGCAGTGTGCTCGGACTTCTTTGTACACAGGGGTGCACACTACCTTGTGACAGTGGACAGATACTCGAACTGGCCGATCATCTCAAAGTCGACGGGTGGCGCCGCCGGACTCATAAACCACTTATGTCGCGCCTTCGTGACGTACGGGACACCAGAAGAGCTCGCGTCAGATGGGGGACCGGAGTTCACCTCCACCGAGACCAGGTCATTCCTGCACAGATGGGGCGTACACCACCGCTTGTCATCGGTGGCCTTCCCTCACAGCAACTGTCGCGCGGAGATTGGAGTTAAGACAATGAAACGACTTATCACGGACAACACCAGCCCGCAGGGAGAACTTGACACTGACGCTGTGCAGAGAGCGATACTACAATATCGTAACACGCCTGACCCTGACACGAAGATCTCCCCGGCAATGTGTGTCTTCGGCCGCCCGATACGCGATTTCATCCCAATTATCCCCGGGAAGTACAGACCGCACGACACTTGGCATGAGACCCTGAAAGCGAGGGAGGAGGCCCTCCGCAAACGTCATATCCGCACAGCCGACACCTGGGCAGAACACACCAAACGCCTTCCGCCACTTGCTGTAGGGGACCAAGTCCGCGTACAGAACCAGACAGGATTCCACCCAAAAAAATGGGACAAGACAGGCAGTATCGTGGAGGTACGCCAACACGACCAATACGTGATCAAGATCGATGGCTCGGGCAGAGTCACACTTCGGAACAGGAAATTCCTGCGCAAGTTTAGCCCAGTTCGCAATGACCAGCTGCCACCCCGGTCTATCTATGATGATCTAGCAACCCGAATCACTGTACCTGCACCCGTTGTAACACCGCAACTGCCTGACCTCGACAGCGAACCCGTGACATCTGCAATGCCAACGGGGCCCACGCCGGCACTGACGTCAGTATGCACACCCCGGCGCAAGACGACACCCGTTTTAGACACGCCAGCAGCACCAGGACGAGGCACACCGAGGCGTGCGATCCTTCAGACGCCACCATCGGCCCCTGAAACCCCGACAGCCCCATCCCCACTGGGGCCCGATGTGACACCACCAGCACCAGCGATAGGTCAACGCCGATCCACCAGAGCGACCAGCGTGCCTGCCTGGCACAAGGACTACTCCATGGAATAGTCACACGATGGGCGATATAAACTTTTGTTCATTCATTAAACTTAATATTTTCTCAGCCTTTATCTATTAACATAATAAAGACTCGGAAGGAGATAGAGAACATTGTACTTTACGGTAATTCTACATATCGACGGTCCCCTGTGCCAGTGTGCATGCGCAGCCTGACCCGGAGCCAGGGATGTTGTGGGTGTTTCAACCTGTTCAATACTTGTTTGATTATTGTCGTTCCACGCTAATAAAGTGGTCGAACAAATTGAACTCTGTTCTTATTTACCCATCTTCCCGTCCATGTGCACGATCGTGTTTATTTGTATTTTCTCCTTATTAACATCAGTTTTTATATTCTCCACTTTTCCTTCCACCCTCTGTTTCATGTCTTAAATGTCAAAAGAATCCCCCCCCAAAAAAACCTTTTCCCTTCTCACCTTACACCCCACAGAACCACATGACTTCCTGTACCGACTCTTCTTCCTCCTTCCTCTTTTGTTGACCTTCCATCTGCCTTCTCCTATTGCTGACCCACAATCACCATGCACCTTCACTATTTTTTCTTCAACCTTTCCTTTACATAATTTTATCGAATCTTACCTAATCTTTCATTAAACAAGGACAAATGTGCCCACGAGCAGCGTCCTAAAGGTTTTGTTGGCTAAAAAAATAAAATAAAATAAAAAATAAAAATTAAAAACATTTTTAAAAAACAACAACAACTTCCGATATTTCGTCACGTGCCTTCATTAAGCCAATAGCGAAACGCGTCATAATGTATTTACGATATATCGGGTATTTACGAAATAAATAATGTATTTACGAAATTACAATATGATAAATGGAATAATCTTTAAATAGTAACGTGAACTTTTCGAAACCTTAAAGCAAATGTCCGAATATATTTAAAAGTTCATGATAGACGCTCTCAAAAGGCACCGCCTATGTGAGGATGTGTACATGTGCTCAGTATTTAAGGAGATCCGGATCTTGTATATACAAGAGCTGAATCCTTGAGATTAAGGGAGAAGAAGAAGAAGAAGAAGAAGAAGAAGAAGAAGAAGAAGAAGAAGAAGAAGAAGAAGAAGAAGAAGCTCCTCGTTGTTGTTGTTCAAGCATGGATTCGGACCTCCTTAAATACTAAGCACATCCTCGCATTGAGAGCATTTTCCTTTAAAGTTTAGAAAAGTTCACGTTACTATTTAAAGATTATTCCATTTAATGTGTTGTAATTTCGTAAATACACGATTTTCTCGTCATTAGAGTGTACGAGGTGCAGTGGGACGCAAGAAGCACGCGGGCCAGCATCTACTCCGCTTTATTGCGTGACCAGAAGCACACTCTTGCCACCCCTAGCGGGCGAGGCATGATATACGAAAACCCAATCACGTGACACAGCACACTCCTCCCCTCGTAAAATGACCCGTCACACAATGAACGGACAATCACAACATGACCATCTGAAACCCATCAACACTCATAATCCTCCAAGTACCGCGGCCGCACCCTGACCCGCCTCGGATGGGCAGCGCCACCAGACAGCCCAGGCTCAGACGCCTCCCGGCTCCCGCATCGTTCGGCCCAGGGAGGTGTGGGGGGGGGGGTGACGCTGAACAGCGATCATGCATTTGGTCCACATGCCGCTTCCACACATCCCCGCCATCAGTCTGCACCATGCAATTCGCCGGCCCCAGCACCACAGAGACCACCGCCGACACCCATTTGGAACCGTGGAAATAATCGCGCACCATTACCCGCTGCCCCACCGCGAAGCTCGCAGCCGCGTCGGACGCGACATTGCCCCACTCCCCGACCCTCCAGGTCGCAGCAAATCCAGCCTGGACCGCAAAGCCCGTCCATAGAGACGAATGGCAGGCGAATCACCTGTGACAGGATGAACTGCGTTCCTGTAATGGAGCAAAAAGACATCGACCACCGTCTGCACAGGTGCAACACCCCCCCTGCGCATAGCCCGCTTCAACATCTTGACAAACGACTCAGCTTGGCCATTCATCTCAGGGTGATACGGTGCGGACCTGAGATGTCGAATACCATTCTGGCGCATAAACTCATCAAATACACCCGCGATGAACTGCGGACCATTATCAGAGACCAGGATCTCCGGCAACCCTTTATTAGCAAAGATCGTCCGCAGCTTCTCTACTGTAATGTTTGCTGATGTATGCCGCATTACTACAACCTCCGGCCATTTTTAGAATGCATCAATCACAATCAAAAACATCTTGCCATTAACCGGTCCCGCAAAATCTACATGGACCCTCTGCCAAGCTCGGTCTGGCACAGGCCAGAGACCCGAAGCTCGACGCGGATTATCAGCATCTGTCTGGCACGTGGCGCAACGCTTAACCAACTGCTCAATGTCTTTGTCCAACCCCGGCCACCACAACAGGCTACGAGCAAGACTCTTGGTCTTCACGATGCCAAGGTGACTGACATGCAGTTCTTCCAAACACCGCTGCCTGAACCTCGGTGGAATCACCGTCCTCATTCCCCACATTACGCACCGTTGGACCAACGACAGCTCCGATGCGCGTGACGTGAAAGGTTGAAATGCCGGTGTCGAAGGCAGATCGCTCCAATTTCCCGTAGAAATCGCCTGGACGACACGGGCAAGCGCCGGATCACGAGCTGATTCCACCGCGACCTGCCTGGCCGTGACCGGCCCGCTTTGGACCTGGCCCAGCGCGAACACATTGACCCGGTCGGCCAACTCAGACGCAGCTGGACCCTCCGCACATGGCAAGCGTGAGAGCCCGTCGCAGTTAGCATGCTTCTCAGTGCTTCGGAACTGAATATCATAATCGTAAGCACCCAGAAACAGACACCACCGCTGTATTCGCGCGGCTGCTACCACCGGCACCCCGCGTTCAGGTCTCAGGATGAATTGAAGCGGTTTGTGATCCGTCTGCAAAGTGAAATGCCGCCCCAGCAGATATTGATGAAACCTCCGCACACCCCAGACGAGGCTGAGAGCGTCACGCTCAATCTGGGCATATCCGCGCTCTGCTGCGGACAGGGTCCAGAATGCAAAACAAACAGGCCGCTCGGAACCATCGACCATCCTGTGGGAGAGCACTGCCCCAGTGCCATATGCAGAGCTGTCGCATGCCAATAGGAGCGGACGCGCAGGCTCGTAGTGCACGAGGACCGTATCCTCTGTGAGCAGCCGCTTGACGCGGTCGAACGACGCCTGGTGTGCAGGCCCTCAGGCCCAGCGCTCGTCCTTCCTGAGCAACCACGTTAACGGCGCAAGTTGTGAGCTGAGCCCGCGCACGAACCTTTGGTAATACTGGGCCATACCAATGAACGAGCGCAGCTGCGTCTTGTCGCGAGGCGGTGGCATGTGCTGAATCGCCTCCACCTTCCGAGGACCTTTCAACAGCCCCTCCGGCGTGATGATGTGCCCGAGGTATTCCAAGCACTGCTTGAAGAACGCGCACTTGTCCCTGTTTAAGCGCAGGCCGCACGCTTCTAGCTTTGTCAGCACTCGGGCAATGTTCGCAAGATGCTCGTCCGCCATTTTCCCCGCAATGAGCACATCGTCCAGGTAGGTCTGAGCGGGCAGGCCAATGCAAACCTGATCCATGGCTTTCTGCCACAAGGCGGGGGCCGAAGCAATCCCAAAACAGAGTCGGGTATATCGATAGAGTCCTTGACACGTGTTGATTGTCAACAGCTCGCTACTCCCGGGATCCATCGGCAGGTGAAAATATGCATCACGCAGGTCTAGCTTTGTGAAGTATTGACTCCCCGCCAATCGCGCATATATTTCATCGATTGACGGCAGTGGATATTGCTCCACGCAGAGCCCCGGGTTAACCGTGGATTTGAAGTCCCCGCACAATCGGACGTCTCCATTCCGTTTCAGCACCGTGACAACCGGGGTGGCCCAATCCGAGCACGACACCCGTTCGATCACTCCACAGGCCTCCAGCCTATCCAGTTCACCCTTGACCTTGTCCCGCAGGGCATACGGCACAGGACGTGGTTTACAAAAACGAGGAACCACCCCCTCCTTCAGGAAGAGTTTTGCCTCCATGCCCTTGAGTTTTCCAAGGTCGTCGCTAAACAACCCTTGATGTCTTTGAAGAATCTCCTCCAACTGATCCTCCCACTGGCTCGGCATGGGTTGCACAAGGTGAACTGCGGCCCAGTCTAGCCTGATGCGGGTCATCCAATCTCGGCCGAGGAGAGACGGTCCCCTCCCCCGCACGACGTACACCTGAAGCGTGGCGACCTGGCCTTGGTACCGCACAGACACGTCTGCCATCCCGACTGGCGTTATCTTCTCACGGGTGTACGTGAACAGCGTGAGGTTTGACCTGATAAGCTTCAAGCCGTCGAGTCTACGCGCGGTCTGTTCGCCGATGAGCGACACCGCTGCTCCCGTATCGACCTGGAACGTGATCGGCGTTTCGTTCACTTCGACTTCCACCGTCAAAGGGCGCGCCGTCGCCGGGCCAATTGAAAACAGGCTCAACAACGGCCGCTGGTTCCACCCCGAGTCGCCTCGCACATCGCCGTCCACGACCCTAACGGTGGCCGGCGCTCACGGCACACACGCGCCAAATGACCCACCTTGTGACAATTCAAACACACGTTGCCTTTACACGGGCATGCACGGCGCAGGTGTCGACCTCCACATCCCAAGCATGTCCGCGGGGTCACCCCGCCGCACGCGCGGCCGCGTGGCGATGTCCGACCCGCATCGAAGGTCGTGCGCGCGTCCCGGGGTGCTCGCGACCCCACGTGGCCGGTGATGGCTCGAACATCCCCGCGAGTCTGCTCGACCGCTGTAGCCGTGCTGACCGCCGAGTCGAATGTAATGGTTTCATCCTTCAGCCGTAAAACCGCTGAAACCATTTTCACATCTCGTAAACCAGCAATAAAACGATCTCTGAGCCGCGCTGGACGCTCCCCCGCCGTGAACTTGCAGGCCACGGAAGAACGCTTAATCTGCGCCACGAACTCAGCGACGCGTTCCTCTGCCCCTTTCGAGAGGCGATCAAACTGGACTCGAGCGAGCTGCAATGACTTCTCCGGCGCCATGTGTGCTTTCATTTTCTCCACAATGTCCGGAAACGCCAGCCTGTCATCCCGGGGCCTGTTCGGTGCCACTAAATCACCCAGCAGCCGATAATGCTCCGGTGAAAGCGAAGCGAGCAAGATCGACTTCTGTTTGCTCTCGTCGACCACATTGTTCGCGTGGAAATAGCATTGCAACTGCTCCGAAAACAATTCGAAGTCGTCCCCGTCGAAAACGGGCACAAGTCCGTATTCAACCATCCTCGTCAGCCAACTAGAGTGTACCAGGTGCGGTGGGACGCAAGAAGCACGCAGGCCACCATCTACTCCGCTTTATTGCGCGACCAGAAGCACACTCTTGCCACCCCTAGCGGGCGAGGCATGATATACAAAAACCCAATCACGTGACACAGCACAGTCATGAACAGGAGCCTCCATGACGGGTCTCGCTATTGGCTCCATCAGGCACGTGACGAAATATCGGAAGTTGTTGTTGTTGTTGTTGTTGCCTTTCGGACGCTGCTCTTGGACACATTTGTCCTTGTTTATCCCTCTCACAATGAAGTGATTTCTCTATCCCCTCTTCCTCTTCCTGTAACCGACCGACCTACCATCTTCCTTCTACTTTAGCCAATCCACAATCATCATTCACCTTCACAATTTCTTCTTCAGCCTTTCCTTAACCTAATCTTACCTAATCTTTTTTTTTTTTTAAACCCTCTCTTAGAATGTTTCAACTTCCTCTTTCCATGTCAGGTCAGGCCAGATTAGATCTGTGACCTGCTTCAGGTACCATGTAAACCTGTACTAACCGGTTCCATGGTCGGGTTGTCGGCGACTAAACCGTCTCCCCCACCAGGTTTCCTGGTGAGGAGGGTGTTTGGATATGGACACCCAGCAGGATTAAAAACAAAACGTGTCAAAGGGTGGAGGAGCTCCTTGTTATCCAACGGCCATCCATATCTAGTGCCCAACTGTGACTGCAGACGTCCTCCTGCAGTTGGGTTACTTTATCTTTATTAGGAGGTTGGTGGCAGGATTTACACTCCGGCCACCATAAAACCCTTCACTCCGCAAAACACAAGAAAAACGAAAATAAAAAATTGAAAACCCACTCCATTGGAGTACCTCATGTGCAGCTTCCCTTCACAAGGTAGCTCTCCAGATGATGGGATTGGGGCAAAGCCTTCGGAACCCCCACTCTTTAATGATAGGAGGAAAACCACAGGGTAACCTTCCTGGATCAGATTCTGGTCATGTGTGTCGGGGTGGTGCTGAGGTGTCGTTCACCAGACGGCGGTCTCCTTGGGTTAACCTGAGGCGGTCCCTTCGGGTGGGTGCCTGGAATGTCCTATCCCTAAGAGAGGATGATCACCTATGTTTGTTATCATCTGAGCTGGAGCGTTTGAACATTGACATTGCAGAACTCTCTGAAGTTCGGAGACTGGATAGTGGTGAGATCATGGCGGGTGGTTACTCCTACTATTGGTCTGGTCGCTCTGATGGTTACCATACCCAAGGAGTTGCTGTAGCTGTGTCCAATAAGCTGACCCCAATGATAATTGAGGAAACACCGATCAACGAGCGCATAATGAAGCAACAGATTCATCACTCCTTGGGTTTCATTTCCCTGGTCTCTGTGTATGCTCCGACTGAGGCGAGTGATCTCACCATGAAGGACGCATTATATGCCATGCTCGAGTCTGTGGTTGATCAGTGCCCCAGACGAGATACTCTTCTAGTCTTGGGAGATTTCAATACATCGACTGGAACTGATAGGGATGGTTTTGAGACATGTGTTGGTCCCCATGGGTCAGGAACTATGAACCAAAATAGCACTAAGTTCCTTGACTTTGCAAGAAGTCATGGACTTGGGGTGGCTGGTTCATGGTTTCAGCGCCCACAAGCTCATCGCTGGACTTGGTATTCCAACGCTGGCGGTGTGGCAAAGGAGATTGACCATGTCCTCATTGACAGTTGTTGGAGGATGATCCAGAACTACAGGGTCTACCGGAGTGCTCAGTTCCTCAATACTGACCACAGGCTTGTTGTAGCAACTCTAAAGGTGCACCTTAAATCCAGGAGAATGGTACCATCCCAGCCTCAGCTGGATATTGGCCAGCTCAGGGATGAGAGAGTAGCTGAGGAGTTTGCGAACAGGCTGAGTGGACACTTGGGGGGTCTGGGTGCTTTGACGGGTCCTGAAGAGTTGTGGAGTGCCTTCAAGACCACTATCCTTGATGTTGTCGGTGGATGTCTTGGAACTCACCACAGGGCAAAGAAGAATTTTGTCTCTCAAGGGACACTGGATACCATTGACCAGAGTCGCAGGGCCAGGCTGAATGGCAGAGCTGAGCTGTTCAGGGAGCTGAGGCGTAAAACTGTACGTGCACTGAGGGTGGACAAGGAGGCCTATGTGCAAGGAATCTGTGAGGGGGTAGAGCATTACCTGTGGACAGGTGATTCTCGTCCCGCTTACAGGGGAATTCGCGCATTGCGTTCATCCAAGCCCATCCCTCGGAGCACTGCAGTTCGAGCAGACAGTGGTAGGCTCTTGACAGAGGAGTCTGAAGTGAAGGCCCGCTGGGCCGGTTACTTTGAGCGGTTGTACCAGGCTGATCCCCCAGCTGTCGAGTTGGACGTCAAGGGTGTTACAATCCCTGTTGCTGACCCTCGAATCAACTGTGGTCCACCTTCGCTTGTGGAAACACGGGCTGAGGTGAACCAGTTGAAACGGGGCAAAGCTCCAGGGATCTGTGGCATCCATGCTGAACTTCTCAAGGCTGGTGGAAATGCTGCACCCGTGTCGTTGCATGCAGTTTTGTGCTCTAACTGGAACACAGGCATCATCCCAACTGACTGGACGAGGGGCCTTGTTGTCCCTCTCTGGAAAGGGAAGGGTGATCGCCAAGACTGCAACAACTACCGAGGAGTGACGCTGCTCTCAGTGCCCGGCAAGGTCTAATTCTTGATAGGGTTCGGATAATTCTTGATAGGGTTCGCCACCATCTGCTTGAGCACCAGCGTCCAGAGCAGTCAGGCTTTCCACCAAAGAGGTCAACGATTGACCGTATCCTTGCCCTTCGTGTCCTCACCGAACGCAGACGAGAGTTTCGGCAGGGGCTGCTTGCAGCCTATGTTGATCTCTGTAAAGCGTTTGATTCAGTGAATCAGGATGCCATCTGGAGGATTCTTGGTCTTTGTTGGGTGCCACCCAAACTGATCGATCTGATGTCTGAACTCTACTCTGGTACTGAGAGTGCTGTGAGATGTGGTGATACCATCTCCGACTTATTTCCAGTTGTTACTGGAGTTTGTCAGAGGTGTGTCCTGGCCCCCACACTTTTCAGCACTTTTACGGACTGGATTCTGGGGGGGGGGGGGATGTTGGAGAGATCAAGCTGTAGTGCATCGTTTGGGAATGTCAAGATCACTGACCTTGATTTGGCAGATGATGCAGACATCTTTGCGTAGATTCTGAAGATACTTTTGGGGGTGGTTGAGGTGCTGAATGAGGAGTCAGAGCAGTTGAAATTACAGGTTTCCTGGGTCAAAACTAAGATCCAGGCTTTCAGTGACATCTTGGATGCTGCTATCGTGTCTGTACCTGTTTGTGGTGAGGATGTTGAGGTCACGGAGAGATTCACTTTCCTTGACAGTGATATTCATGTCTCTGCTGGCTATGAGCCAAATGTCAACAGGCAGGTGGATCAGGCATGGGGAGTCATGGATTCACTGGATCATGGGGTGTAGTGCTGTCGGTACCTGTGCAGGACGACAAAAGTTTGAGTCTTCAGGTTCTTGATTCTTCCAGTCTTGCTCTACCGATGTAAGACTTGGACTCTGACCAGGGATCTGAAAAGGAGACTCAATTCCTTTGGTGCCAGGTCTCTTCAGAGAATCCTTGACTATCGCTGGTCCGACTGTGTGTCCAACGAGTGGTTGTTGAGAGAAACTCAAATGAGATTTGCTACCTGCACAATCCGTGACCGTCAGCTGCGGCTGTCTGGACATGTGGCTCGTTTTCCTGACGCTAATCCTACTCACCAGATTCTCTCAGCGAGGGAGCCTCGTGGAGTGGAGTAGGCAAATGTGCCGACCACGTTCCTCATGTGTGGAGTATGTTGATCAGCCTCTCAAGGAGATGAGGATGGGTCAGGCATCCACCTGGGGCATGGCCAGATGGAGGCCCCTGGAGTACTGGGCAAAAGTGGACACAGTGATGCACTGCTCCGGTGCATGCTCCCATACCTGACCTGACCTGACTTCAAACAAATTTTCAATCCACTTTCCAGTTTGCAATGCATGTTCGTGTTCCATTACTCGTCCTCTTTTGTCCAATTTCAGTGCCAATTTACCCAACCTCCTTTAATCTACCTCCTCCTAACTCCTCACCTGTTATACCCTCTCCTTACCCCTCCCATTTTTCCCCTCATCCTCTTTACTGTCTTCTCCTTTATTGTCATCTCCTACTCTGGTGTCCCAAACTGCGTGGTGTTCTCACATCTGAGGACTCCATTCCAACCTCACAAATATCTCACTTTCTCAATCAGTACACTCCTCAACATCACAGACATTCTCTTTCTTTCCTCTCACCACATCTCCCTCTCTTCCAAACCCCTCAAATCTTGTACCTCCCCCTGCCCACTCCCTTCTTCACCATATCACCACCAAGTCTCATCCCTCCCCCCCCCTCCTATCACCCTCCTTGGTGTTGGCCATGTTTGGTCTCATCATTTACCCTCCCTCTCAAGGCTTCCCTCTCACCTTTCTCAAAAACTCCCTTCTCACCCTTCTCCCTCCAATCTCCCCCTCACCCTTCTCCCTCAACTCTCTTCTATCTCATCTCTCGACCTCCTGAAATCTTCAACTTCCCTGTACCTCCTCTCGTGGTAATCCCCACTATGCCTCATCCCATCACCATCGAGCCTTTTCTCCTCCTCATCCTGCCCTCTTTCCTCACTCTTCTGCAATCACCCACACTGTAAACAACTCTTCATACTTCCTCCCTCCTCCCTCATCCTCCCCTCCCTCTTCATTAACAGTGTGGACCTCAAACATCCAGGGACTTCGCTCAAACCTGACTGATCTCTCCTCACAGGTCGCCACTGACAAACCAGACATTTTCTGCTTTTCAGAAACTTTCCTCCTTCAATGATCTCTGACTCCCTAGTATCCCTGGTTACTCCGTCCACTGATATGACAGACGTGAGCCACATCCTGGCGGAGGAGTTGCTCTCTTCATCAAAAACTCTATTCGTCACTCTTCATGCACTGCCTTCACTCCCCCATACCCCCAGGAATACCTCGGGCTATGGCTTCACCTCCACTCCCACCCATATGTTTATATTTCAGTTCTGCCATCCACCAAGCAGTGATGACTTCATTTACACCTTGCTCGCAGAAAACATGGACCAACTTCTATCCTTTCATGCCAACTCTCTCTTCCTCATATGTATTGACTTCAATTGTCATCATGCCAGTTGGCTGCATGGAGGTACCTCCCTCACCTGCCTTGGCATTTCAGGAAAAGACTTCTGCGACTCATTGGGACTGACGCAATGTGCCAACTTCCCGACCCGGATCTCAACCGAAGGTACCACATCTCTTCTGGACCTGATTTTGACCAATTTCCTTGAAAATATCTACTGTTTTTCCTTTGCTCCAATCAATTCATCTGACCACATTTTATAAAGCATAGCACTATTACACACAAATCATCAATCTTAAACAGAAAATGGGCCCTCTCGCCCGGAAAACAGGGCCCTGTCACCCGGAAAACAGGGCCCTCTTGCCCGGAAAACAGGGTCCTCTCGCCAGGAAAACAGGGCCCTCTCGACTGGAAAACAGGGCCCTCTCGACTGGAAAACAGGGCCCTCTCGACTGGAAAACAGGGCCCTCTCGACCGGAAAAATTGGCCCTCTCGCCCGGAAAACAGGGCCCTCTCGACTGGAAAACAGGGCCCTCTCGCCCGGAAAACAGGGCCCTCTTGCCCGGAAAACAGGGTCCTCTCGCCAGGAAAACAGGGCCCTCTCGACTGGAAAACAGGGCCCTCTCGACTGGAAAACAGGGCCCTCTCGCCCGGAAAACAGGGCCCTCTCGCCCGGAAAACAGGGCCTCTGGCCTGGAAAACAGGGCACTCTCGACTGGAAACCAGGGCCCTCTCGACCGGAAAACAGGGCCCTTTCAACCAGAAAACACGGCCCTCTCGACTGGAAAACAGGGCCCTTTCAACCAGAAAACACGGCCCTCTCGACTGGAAAACAGGGCCCTCTCGACAGGAAAACAGGGCCCTTTCAACCAGAAAACACGGCCCTCTCGACTGGAAAACAGGGCCCTCTCGCCAGGAAAACAGGGCCCTATCGCCCATAAAACAGTGCCCTCTCGCACGGAAAACAGCACTCTTACACATATGTAAACACCAGAGCATCCCTGCAACAGCCATTCCTGCACCGCAACAGCCATTCCTGCACTGCAACAGCCAGTCCTGCACCACAAGAGCCATTTCTGCACTGCAACAGCCATACCTGCACCACACAGCCATACCTGCACCGCAACAGTCATCAAATGGCACCACAGTCGACTTTGCTCATGAGAAGGCTGAATGCCTCAATTCTATGCTTGCTTCCAAATGTTGTCTCCAACCCCTCACTACCATTCCTTCCCTGTCATACCCAAACTGCTCCTGAACTCTGTGTCTTTTGCACCTGAGAAAGTGGAGAAGGCTCTTTCATCCCTCCACTCTGACTCCGATACTGGACTGGACTGGACGGCATCAGCTCATGTGTCCTAAAATCCTGCTCTGCTGCTCTTGCACATCCTCTTTCTGCCCTTGTCACCCTGTCATTTGCACGAGGTCATATTCCTTCAGCTTGGAAATCCACCAACATCACTGTATTACATTAAAAAAAAGTTGCAAAAACGGATCCCTTTAACTACAGACCTATTAGCTTACTTCCAATCATCAGCAACGCCATGGAATCCATCATTGCAGTTCATATGTTCATAACCTTGTTGCTGTGGAACCCAAGGCCTTCAAGATTATGAAAATCTCCTGCACTGAAGCTGAGTCTATGGGCCCATCACTTCGCCATTGCAGACAGGTCAACGGTTTCTCTGTCTTCGACTGTCTCCTTTCTGGTCTTGCACCCTCTGTTCATTCCATGCTTTGTCCCCACGGGTTTCTGCACGGCCCACCATAAACCCTCTTTTAGTGAAACTACCTAAATCCACGATCACGACTCACCTCCACTCATTTGTTTCTCTTTTTCCCCACCTGTGGAATCAACTTCCACATCCTATGGAATCTCATTCTTCCCTCCAAGTCTTCAAGACAGCTTTTCACCACCATCTCAAATCGTCCCCAATCCAAAATCATGATCTTTCCCTACCCCAGTTAATCCCACCCAAATCCCTCCTCCTAATTTTCCAGTTTTTCTTCCTTGGAGTTTCCTTCTCCATGTATGCATGTTTTCCAGCCTGTTTTTTTTATCTCTCGCGTCCTGATCCGTTCAGTGCCCTACTCTCCTTTTCATTCGTGCATCAAATTGACAATCCCATAACTCTCTCATTCTCCCCCCCCCAAAAAATCCACTCCACAACAACCTCAACAATGACTCCCTCAATGCACCAACGACTGTACATGCCAACAACTGTCCAGCTCAACAATTTTCCAACAACAGGGGTATACTTTAACAACTTAATGTTTTAATAATGCACAATCAAAGACACTTGTACTTTTTGTTGGAAATGTTGCAGTTTCGCACTCGTGGCTCACTGTCAGCCTGCTTGAGGACCTTCGGTATGACTCCAGCTCGCCTCCAGAAGTGTAACCTGTGTTCCTCGACGCGTCGGCTCTGCGAGACAATTTGACTGGATGTGAGGGGAAAACGAACGAGGATCTCACGACACAAGTGCGCATGGAGGGGCTACACGGGCTCTACGAGCTCGTCGATTTGGAAGCGCTGGGAAGAAGAGACTGGGCTCCTCGAGAATTGCCAGTGCCAGGTATAAATGTACTCGACCTGCAACATTGGGAGATCTGCTTTCTCAGCAACATGGCGAAATGTACTCCACATGTACCGGGTGTAAATGCACACGACCGGTACTTCCAGGAAATGCGCTCTACCTGTACTACCGGGAAATGCGCTCTACCTGGACGACCGGGAAATGTGCTCTACCTGTACTACCAGGAAATGTGCTCCACCTGGACTACCAGGAAATGTGCTCCACCTGCACTACTGGGAAATGCGCTCCACCTGGACTACCGGGAAATGCGCCCTACCTGCACTACCAGGAAATGTGCTCCACCTGCACTTCCGGGAAATGCGCTCCACCTGGACTACCGCGAAATGTGCCCTACATGTCTACCGGGAAATTCTCTCTCCTTGTACTATCAGGAAATGCGCTCTACCTGTACTATCAGGAAATGTGCAATATCTGTACTACTGAAATGCGCTCTACCTGTACTACCGGGAAATGTGCTCTACCTGTGCTACTGGGAAATGTGCTCTACCTGTACTACTGGGAAATGCGCTCTATCTGTACTACCGGGAAATGCGCTCCACCTGGACGACCGGGAAATGCGCTCCACCTGCACTACTGGGAAATGCGCTCTACCTGTACTACCGGGAAATGCGCTCTCCTTGTACTACCGGGAAATTCGCTCTCCTTGTACTACCGGGAAATGCGCTCTACCTGTACTATCAGGAAATGCGCAATATCTGTACTACTGAAATGCGCTCCACCTGCACTACTGGGAAATGCGCTCCACCTGGACTACCGGGAAATGCGCTCTACCTGTACTACCAGGAAATGTGCTCCACCTGCACATCCGGGAAATGCGCTCCACCTACACATCCGGGAAATGCGCTCTCCTTGTACTACTGGGAAATGCGCTCTACCTGTACTACCGGGAAATGCGCTCTACCTGTACTACCGGGAAATGCGCTCTGCCTGTACTCCCGGGAAATGCGCTCTACCTGTACTACCGGGAAATGCGCTCTCCCTGTACTACCGGGAAATGCGCTCCCCCTGTACTACTGGGAAATGCGCTCTCCTTGTACTACCGGGAAATGCGCTCTACCTTTACTACCGGGAAATGCGCTCTCCCTGTACTACCGGGAAATGCGCTCCCCCTGTACTACTGGGAAATGCGCTCTCCTTGTACTACCGGGAAATGCGCTCTACCTGTACTACCGGGAAATGCGCTCTACCTGTACTACCAGAAAATGCGCTCTCCCTGTACTACCAGGAAATGCGCTCTCCCTGTACTACCAGGAAATGCGCTCTCCCTGTACTACCGGGAAATGCGCTCTCCCTGTACTACCGGGAAATGCGCTCTCCCTGTACTACCGGGAAATGCGCTCTCCCTGTACTACCGGGAAATGCGCTCTCCCTGTACTACCGGGAAATGCGCTCTCCCTGTACTACCGGGAAATGCGCTCTCCCTGTACTACCAGGAAATGCGCTCTCCTTGTACCACCGGGAAATGCGCTCTACCTGTAAGACTGGGAAATGTGCTCTACCTCTACGACTGAGAAATGTGATCTACCTGTATGACTGAAAAATCTGGTCTACCTCTTCCTGTAAGACTGGGAAATGTGCTCTACCCGTACTAGTGAAAAATGTGGTCTACCTCTACCTGTAATAGTGGGAAATGCGCTCGAGTTGGACAACTGGGAAATGTGCTTTACTTGTACGTGGGTAATAATCCGCTACCTGTACCATGGGTAAAAGTACTCTACCTATAAATGCGCTCCATGTCCTGTGCAATATTGCAAGAACTTTATCTGAACCTCCTTGGGTTAATGTGCTATCCCTGCACCATTGGGAAATGTGCCGGCTGCACTGTGGGCAAATGCGCTTTCCTTGCACCATGATCATCATGAGTAAATGTGCTCTCCCTGTACCGTGGGTAATTGCTCTCCACATACCATGTCCACATGTCCTCTCCTTGTACCATTGGGAAATGTGATGCATATTGATGGTGGGTAAATGCACTCTATCTGTACTGTAGGGAAATGTGCTTAATTTCTACCGTTGGTAAATACACTCCACTTGTACCATGTTTAATGCGTAGTATGGCTCAATGCGTCCTCCCAGTACCACTTGGGAATTGTGCTCTACAAGTACCATTGTAAAATGTGTGAAACTTCAACTATGTGTAAATGTACTCTATGCATATAAAATGATCAATTCTGCTCTACCTGGGCCATGATGATGTGTATTCGTACTGTGATGGAGACGTCGCTGCTCTCAGGTAACTCCTGGAGTGTGAGATGTCTCTACAAATGATCTTTTCTACTTTTCTACCACAGACGTCATCTACTACATTCAACTCTGACTGGAACTTCGTACCCAGGGATCATTTTACCATACCTGTGAGATGACTGAAGCAGTTAGGGAACCGTGCTGGCACTGCAGAACGGATGTTAAGCAGCCGAGCAAACCAGCATGACAAGCCGCGCCCTATCATCTATCAGAGGCCGACCAACTCGCAGGTGTGCTTTGGATCAGTGGCCCTCAGGTACGCTATGTCACGATCAAAGCAGGACAGGACAAGTCAAGACAGTTTCAAGCTTGTATCGGCAATGGTAGGCAAGTATTTATAATGGCAGGAAAGCAAGTACTTACAACACATATAACATTCCCATTACTTCTTTGTGGCATGCCCACCTTCAGAATGCTTACAACAATCAGTTAACACTTCCACACAAAATGGATCCAGACACCTCAATAAATGAGAGAAGGTGTGGGAAGTGGGGTGAGAAAAGGTGAAGGTGAGAAAGAAGTATCTGGGGTGGTGTTGCAGCCCAGATATACCTGAGTTTCCACTTAATTGTCCATCCATCCATCAGGACCATACTCTGTGCAGAGCGTTGGTGCTGCCAAAGCAATCTCCTGGGCTATTGGGAACAATCCTGGACGGGTCGCCACTCCGACGCAGGATACTCGAATGGCTCAATCATCCCAGCAAGCTGGTAGTCTATTTTACCAAACTCAGAAGGATGACAGGCTGAGTCAACCCCACCTGGTATTAATTCAACAGCCAAGCAGGATTTGAACTCAGGACTCAAGGATCCCAAGCCCACCATCCATCCATCCATCCATGGGGACCATACTCTGTGCAGAGCATTGGTGCTGCCGAAGCAATCTCCTGGGCTATTGGGCACAATCCTGGACGGGTCGCCACTCCGACACAGGACACTCAAATGGCTCGATCATCCCAGCGAGCTGATAATCATTTTTCTGACCATGGAAGGATGACAAGCTGAGTCAACCCCACCTGGTATTAATTGAATTGCTGAGCAGGACTTGAATTCAGAACCCTCGGATCCTGAGCCCACAACCCCAAACCATTAAGCCAACACCAGGCATACAGTCACAATGCATATCTGTCATGTCCTTGAAGTTCGCACTCTTTATCAGATTCAAGGTATGGATTGTACCATTACAAAAAAGAAAAGAAAAAAAGTTAATACTACTACTTTCATTGATTCGGGGAGGAATTGGGGACCCGTGAATAAGAGGTGAATCGAAAAACGGGATGAATTGGGTAATGCCCTGAGAAACATAACGTAAGAGGTGAATAGGGTTGGGGTTGGGGTTGGGGTTAGGGTTCCTACCCGATTCAACCCTTTACCCTATTTACTACCCCCTCCCCCTTCTTTTTTTGTGATGATACAATCCACAACTCCCTCTTTTTTTTGTTATTGTACAATCCATCCTTTGAATTAGGTGAATGGTCGAGGGTGGTATGGTGGTATGGGTAACAAACCACACTGAAAATGCTCTCATTTAACCTGAACTCATGCACTCTACTCATTGAAATTACAATTAGCTTGAGAAGAGTTTGATTTAAGTTTTTTTTTTCAAACAAGTTAAAGATTTGAAAACAAATGTCAATACAGTCTGCTGAATAAAAAGATGAGCTCGTTGAAGGAAGAATTGGTGTAATATGATCAATCCTGACTGAGGATATAATGTTCCTTAAATGAGGTGAGAATCAAAAACTGAAAATCTCAACTGATGTGAAGATGTGTGGGAGGGAAGGGGTGCAAGGTGAGAAATAAATGAGGAACAAAATATTTATACTTGCTGGTCAAAGAAGAGGTATCGAGGTATCTCATATGGAGGGGAGGGAGGGGGAATGGGAGTGGTGGTGTAGGAGTTGAGGGGGGAGGAGTGTTGGGGGAATTGGGAGTGGGAATTGGGAGTAGGAGGGGTGGTGGGAGTGGGAATTGGGAGTGGGAGGGGTGGTGGGAGTGGGAATTGGGAGTAGGAGGGGGTGGTGCAGGGGATTGAGAGGGAGAGGGTGAGAGTGGAGGCATGGATGGGGGTTGAGGGTGGTGGAGCGATTGGGGAGGGAGGGAGTGGTGTGGGGATTGTGGGTGGAATTTGGGAATTAGGGTGGGAGGAGGAATTGGGATTAAGAGGATGGATTGGGAGTAGGAGGGGTGGGATTGGGAAGGTGGGGAGTGGTGGGGTGAATGAGAATTGGGGGGGGTTGAGGGTGATGGGGAAATTGGAGGTGGTGCAGAGATTTGAGGTGGGTGGGGCGATTGGTAGTGGGACGGGTGGTGCAAGGGATTGGGAGGGGAAGGAGTGGTTGGGAGGGGAGGGTTGGGGAGTGGAGGGAGTGGTGGGGAGATTGTGGGTGGAAGGGAGTGGTGGGGTGAATGACAATTGGAGGAGGGTTGAGGGTTGTTGGGGAATTGGGGATGGTGGAGGGATTTGGGGTGAGCGGGGTGGTGTGGGGATTGTGGGTGGAAGTTGGGAATACGGGTGGGAGGGGAATTGGGAGTAGCTGGGGGGATTGGGAGTAGGAGGGGGTGGTACGGGGGATTGGGAAGGGGAGGAGTGGCGGGGTGAATGAGAATTGGAGGGGGTTGAGGTTGGTGGGGGAATTGGAGGTGGTGGAGAGATTTGGGGTGGTTGGGGGATTGGTAGTGGGAGGGGTGGTGTAAGGGATTGGGAGGGGAATGAGTGGTGGAGAGTGGAGGGTTGGGGAGTGGAGGGAGTGGTGGAGGGAATGGGGGTGGTGGGGAAAATTGTAACTTCGTGTCTTGCATGAATTGTAACTGATCGGGGTCATGAACGTGGTTTTTCAGCCCTAATAACTTATTCTCGAGGCTGATTCACCTCCATAACACTGCCATAGGCCGAACAGCTTCAAACGGGGTATACGGAATCACGAATGTACCTTGTGCTAATTTAATTCTGTGGCATATATGATGTGCTCAATGATTCACAAGTTTGAAGGACAATATAATCAATAACACAATGTTCAGCTGAGGAATTTTGTTTCCCAAGAAACTAATTAAATTCTCCCGCACACGCAGCTCTCACATTGCAACAACAAAAGTACCGGTACCAGAAATTAATTAATGGCTTTTCTAATCCATTCTCACCGCTCGGATTCATCAAGCCATGATTGGAGAAGTGAAGCTTCTTCCCACTGGCTTATATAATGTTGTATAAACTTGAGGTCATCTATCTATAATTCCAGCAATCTCTGTGTGTCTGTCTGTGACTGCTGTTTCTCGACAACCACTGGTCCGATCGAATTGAAACTTGCCAGATATATTGCTGGGGACCTGTGGATGTGCCTTCTCAAGGTTTGATATTAATCGGACAAGTGGTTCCCAAGTTATGGCCATTTATTTACCAAACCCATGACAGGACACGTTGCTATAACGTCACAATTATTCTTTTATTTATTTATTTATTTATTTATTTTTTTTTGCACGTACAGCCACGCACAAGCATAACATAAAGTCGTTAACAACTGAACAACTAAAAATAGATTATTGAAAAAAAATCTATTCTCGTCTTCGTTTTGACATTTATTGTAGGTTCTCCAATATACGACGAGTCCTAACAGTCGAAAGAGTCACTTTACAGATGCCTTGTTCATTCTCCACGTCAGATTGCTAATGGTGCAATGTGCGTAAGTCTTGGCGGTGTAAGTCGAAGCAGTGATTATAGATTTCTGTTTCCTCCACGATCATTTTCAAGGTTAACGTTCATTCTGCCGTTGGAATGTGAAGGAACTTTTAACACCAGTCGTTAAAGAGACATACTTAAGATAAAGTAAGAAAATTAAAAACTATTTCGTAAAAGGTAATAAACGCTCAAAAGGGCTAATTATTTAATAAATACTTGCGTGCTTTCACTTTCATTCTGTGATCTACCTCCGAGTAATGAATATTAATAAGCCCCTTGCATGTATGTTGGTGAAATGTTAACATATAGTGTACATTAACCGGTGATCGGCTTTGCTGGTGCTAACTAGCGGAACATGTCGATTCGTCCATTGAGAGGAAATACAAATCCTGATTAAAAGTGTTCATCCGGTCGTGAACGCACGGCTCGGCAGCATTCCGGGACGAGGTGGGAAATGGATAAATAATATTGGCGTGAAGTGGACGAGCTCGGCTGGAAGATGGCGGGTTCACCTGTGCCGATGAGTATTCACCTGTTACCTGTGGATCCGCTCCTTCACGTCTTCTCTTTTGTGGATTTCCGAAGCTTAGCGAGGTGAGAGAGTCGTCCACTACGACTTGTAATTAACCTGCTGCTCTCTATTAAGATTATTATTATTATTATTATTATTATTATTATTATTATTATTATTACGGCTTTTGGGAGAATGTGCGGGACAGGTAATAGGAATGGCTGTACCTGTGACTTGCACTGTTGATGCTACCGAGACTGGCACCGTGATTGTGCGTGGCTTTGACTGGAATTGGCTGTGACTATGACTGACTGACCGAGATTGTGACTTGCCGAGATTGTGCGTGGCTTTGACTGGAATTGGCTGTGACTATCACTGACTGACCGCGATTGTGATTGTGATTGTGGCTTTGACTAGAATTCACTGTGACTATGACTGACTGACCAAGATTGTGATTGTGATTGTGGCTTTGACTGGAATTGGCTGTGACTATGACTGACTGAGATTGTGAATGTGATTGTGGCTTTGGCTGTGACCATGACTGTGACAGACCGAGATTGTGATTGTGATTGTGGCCTTGACTGGCTTTGGCTGTGACCATGACTGTGATTGTCCAAGATTGTGATTGTGGCTTTGACTGGCTTTGGCTGTGACCATGACTGTGATTGTCCGAGATTGTGATTGTGGCTTTGACTGGCTTTGGCTGTGACCATGACTGTGATTGTCCGAGATTGTGATTGTGGCCTTGACTGGCTTTGGCTATGACTGACCAAGATTGTGATTGTGGCCTTGACTGGCTTTGGCTGTGACCATGACTGTGATTGACCGAGATTGTGATTGTGGCTTTAACTGGCTTTGGCTGTGACCATGACTGTGACTGACCGAGATTGTGATTGTGGCTTTGACTGGCTTTGGCTGTGACCATGACTGTGATTGACCAAGATTGTGATTGTGGCCTTGACTGGCTTTGGCTGTGACTGACCAAGATTGTGATAGTGGCTCTGACTGGCTTTGGCTGTGACTGACCAAGATTGTGATAGTGGCTCTGACTGGCTTTGGCTGTGACCATGACTGTGATGGACCGAGATTGTGATTGTGGCCTTGACTGGCTTTGGCTGTGACCATGACTGTGATTGACCGAGATTGTGATTGTGGCCTTGACTGGCTTTGGCTGTGACCATGACTGTGACTGACTGAGATTGTGATTGTGGCCTTGACTGGCTTTGGCTGTGACCATGACTGTGATTGACCGAGATTGTGATTGTGGCTTTAACTGGCTTTGGCTGTGACCATGACTGTGATTGACCGAGATTGTGATTGTGGCTTTGACTGGCTTTGGCTGTGACCATGACTGTGACTGACCGAGATTGTGATTCTGGCCTTGACTGGCTTTGGCTGTGACCATGACTGTGACTGACCGAGATTGTGATTGTGGCTTTGACTGGCTTTGGCTGTGACCATGACTGTGACTGACCGAGATTGTGATTGTGGCCTTGACTGGCTTTGGCTGTGACCATGACTGTGACTGACCGAGATTGTGATTGTGGCTTTGACTGGCTTTGGTTGTGACAATGACTGTGACTGACCGAGATTGTGATTGTGGCCTTGACTGGCTTTGGCTGTGACCATGACTGTGATTGACCGAGATTGTGATTGTGGCCTTGACTGGCTTTGGTTGTGACCATGACTGTGACTGACCGAGATTGTGATTGTGGCCTTGACTGCCTTTGGCTGTGACCATGACTGTGATTGACCGAGATTGTGATTGTGGCCTTGACTGGCTTTGGCTGTG
Organism: Eptatretus burgeri; assembly: GCF_056783735.1. Classification (NCBI taxonomy): domain Eukaryota; kingdom Metazoa; phylum Chordata; class Myxini; order Myxiniformes; family Myxinidae; genus Eptatretus; species Eptatretus burgeri. The sequence continues at coordinate 17,154,344 of NC_140965.1, read as the reverse complement.
ACCATGACTGTGACTGACCGAGATTGTGATTGTGGCCTTGACTGGCTTTGGCTGTGACCATGACTGTGACTGACCGAGATTGTGATTGTGGCCTTGACTGGCTTTGGCTGTGACCATGACTGTGACTGACCGAGATTGTGATTGTGGCCTTGACTGGCTTTGGCTGTGACCATGACTGTGATTGACCGAGATTGTGATTGTGGCTTTAACTGGCTTTGGCTGTGACCATGACTGTGATTGACCGAGATTGTGATTGTGGCTTTGACTGGCTTTGGCTGTGACCATGACTGTGACTGACCGAGATTGTGATTCTGGCCTTGACTGGCTTTGGCTGTGACCATGACTGTGACTGACCGAGATTGTGATTGTGGCTTTGACTGGCTTTGGCTGTGACCATGACTGTGACTGACCGAGTTTGTGATTGTGGCCTTGACTGGCTTTGGCTGTGACCATGACTGTGACTGACCGAGATTGTGATTGTGGCTTTGACTGGCTTTGGTTGTGACCATGACTGTGACTGACCGAGATTGTGATTGTGGCCTTGACTGGCTTTGGCTGTGACCATGACTGTGATTGACCGAGATTGTGATTGTGGCCTTGACTGGCTTTGGTTGTGACCATGACTGTGACTGACCGAGATTGTGATTGTTGCCTTGACTGACTTTGGCTGTGACCATGACTGTGATTGACCGAGATTGTGATTGTGGCCTTGACTGGCTTTGGCTGTGACCATGACTGTGACTGACCGAGATTGTGATTGTGGCCTTGACTGGCTTTGGCTGTGACCATGACTGTGATTGACCGAGATTGTGATTGTGGCCTTGACTGGCTTTGGCTGTGACCATGACTGTGATTGACCGAGATTGTGATTGTGGCCTTGACTGGCTTTGGCTGTGACCATGACTGTGACTGACTGAGATTGTGATTGTGGCCTTGACTGGCTTTGGCTGTGACCATGACTGTGACTGACCGAGATTGTGATTGTGGCTTTGACTGGCTTTGGCTGTGACCATGACTGTGACTGACCGAGATTGTGATTGTGGCTTTGACTGGCTTTGGCTGTGACCATGACTGTGACTGACCGAGATTGTGATTGTGGCCTTGACTGGCTTTGGCTGTGACCATGACTGTGACTGACCGAGATTGTGATTGTGGCTTTGACTGGCTTTGGTTGTGACCATGACTGTGACTGACCGAGATTGTGATTGTGGCCTTGACTGGCTTTGGCTGTGACCATGACTGTGACTGACCGAGATTGTGACTTTGACTGTGACTGACCGAGATTGTGATTGTGGCCTTGACTGGCTTTGGTTGTGACCATGACTGTGACTGACCGAGATTGTGATTGTGGCCTTGACTGGCTTTGGCTGTGACCATGACTGTGATTGACCGAGATTGTGATTGTGGCTTTAACTGGCTTTGGCTGTGACCATGACTGTGATTGACCGAGATTGTGATTGTGGCCTTGACTGGCTTTGGCTGTGACCATGACTGTGATTGACCGAGATTGTGATTGTGGCCTTGACTGGCTTTGGCTGTGACCATGACTGTGACTGACCGAGATTGTGATTGTGGCTTTGACTGGCTTTGGTTGTGACCATGACTGTGACTGACCGAGATTGTGATTGTGGCCTTGACTGGCTTTGGCTGTGACCATGACTGTGATTGACCGAGATTGTGATTGTGGCCTTGACTGGCTTTGGCTGTGACCATGACTGTGACTGACCGAGATTGTGATTGTGGCCTTGACTGGCTTTGGCTGTGACCATGACTGTGATTGACCGAGATTGTGATTGTGGCCTTGACTGGCTTTGGCTGTGACTGACCGAGATTGTGATTGTGGCCTTGACTGGCTTTGGCTGTGACCATGACTGACCGAGATTGTGATTGTGGCCTTGACTGGCTTTGGCTGTGACCATGACTGACCGAGATTGTGATTGTGGCCTTGACTGGCTTTGGCTGTGACCATGACTGTGATTGACCGAGATTGTGATTGTGGCTTTGACTGGCTTTGGCTGTGACCATGACTGTGATTGACCGAGATTGTGATTGTGGCCTTGACTGGCTTTGGCTGTGACCATGACTGACCGAGATTGTGATTGTGGCCTTGACTGGCTTTGGCTGTGACCATGACTGACCGAGATTGTGATTGTGGCCTTGACTGGCTTTGGCTGTGACCATGACTGTGATTGACCGAGATTGTGATTGTGGCCTTGACTGGCTTTGGCTGTGACCATGACTGTGATTGACCGAGATTGTGATTGTGGCTTTGACTGGCTTTGGCTGTGACCATGACTGTGACTGACCGAGATTGTGACTTTGACTGTGACCATAACAATGACTGACCGAGATTGTGACGAACCACAATTTACTGTGATTGACTGTGTTTGTGGTCTGGCACTAAACGAGTATTTTAACAAGTTCATTATCTTGAAGGAAGGTACTTTTGCTGTCTGTTACTTGTACTTGTGAATCCTTGATTTCACGAGTTTATTGATTGGTCGATCTGTTAAAAATTCCTTACCTGTTTCACCAGAGGGGATTGTAGGTTTGCTCTCCGTCTGTGTGTCCGTCCGTCCCATCTGTGGTTTTTAAGACGTTTTTCCCCATACCCTTTAACATATTCAACCGAAACTTTGTATATGGCTTTATTATGATAAGTTACAGAACAAGTTCAAGTTTCAGGATGTTTTATCAATTTTTCACAGAGTTATGCCCTTTTTATACTTGAAAAATGTCAAATGGGTCAGTGTTCAGCTTCCCTGACTACACCCCACTCTCTCTCTCTCTACCGAGCGCAGCCTGTGGCTGCTGGTTGCATCATTGGTTGGGATGCGGCAATGCCGCTGATGCAGTGCCCCTTACCAGTACACTGGTACTCATTTTTCCAACCTCAGAAGGATGACAGGCTGAGTCAACCTCCTGGTGTATTCATTCAGTGGCCCAACGGGGCTTGAACTCAGGACCCTAGGATCCCAAGCCACCAACCTAACCACTAAGCCAACACCAGGCTTTCCACCCCACTAATTTGGCCTGACTACACCCCAATATAATCGAGTGCTGCCATTGAATGAAGCACAGATCGTCAACCCTTCGTCCTGGATGTTAGTCCATTGCTCAGTGCAATTGGAATAATCTCAGGTATATCACCACAATGTATTGTATATGCACATATGCTGCACACATGTTTTTGCTTCATGTATGTACATCGGGTTATTTTTAATATGAAATGGGCAAAGCCTAGAAATGAACGAAACACCGTGGGTTAGAGTTTCTTCTTTTTCATTTTGGTTCCGGTATTGGCTCGAGCGTGCGTAAACCAATCAAATGTTTATCTCCCGAACATTCACTTGGATCCGTAGGGGACATGTACAGAGTGTTTCAAAAAGAATGATGTAACTTTAAATGTTTGTTTGCAAAGAAACACAAACCTCAGGAATGTGAACCAAACATTTCTTGAAAGCTTATGACATGGTATTTTCTAAAACTGATTGCTATTGCATTAAGTCGTGGCGAGAGTTGGTGAGAGCCCAAGGTCTGAAAGTGGCATTTACGCAAAATTATTGTCATTGACATTCTCGATGTGTGCCCCTCAGATAGGTATTGATCCTGACTCCAAAGTCCTGTCCAACTTTCCTGTCGGTCTCATGTGGCACTGCCTGGAGGTAGTCTGACACCTGCTTCAGATCATCCAGTGTGGCGGGGCGGTTGGCGTAGATGGAGCCCTTGGCAGCCCCCAAGAACCATGAGTCAAACGGGATCAAGTCTAGGCAATGGGTTGCCCAGTCAGGCCTAGGTCACATTTGCCACGGCGGCCGTGGGGTCTCCAAAATTTACGGCCACTAGCAATTATACGGCAGCCGCAGTATTTCCACGGTCACACAGTGTTGCAGTCACATATGTTTTTATTTTTTCGGGGAGCCGCACGGCGTATTTAGGCCTAAGTCACAGTTGCCACGGCGGCTGTGGGGTCTCCAAAATCTACGGTCACTAGCAATTATACGGCGGCCGCAGTATTTCCACGGTCACACAATGTAGCAGTCACATATGTTTTTCTTTTTCGGGGAGCCGCACGGCGTATTTATAAATTGTGGAGACCGAAAACGTGGGGTTGCCGTACGGTCTTTGATTTGATGTCGCACGGTGACCTGAGGGCGTTCCTGCGGTGGCCATAGAATTTTCAAGGCAGACGCAATGTAGCCTCAAGTTGCCCGCAAGGCGACCGCAGGGGGACCCTAAGGCGACCGTGCGGCCAGACGGACGGTAACGAATGGGTTAATTTTAATTTTTTTTTCACCAGTTTTTTTTTCGGCTTGTCGAATTGCTACAGCGAACGTAGAAATGAAAAAAAGTTATAACTCCATGTTATAATTCCACGGCGACCTTACGGCCTGTACAATATAGCCATACGGCGTAGGGCCACCCTGAGGCCACCTCAGAAACTCTGCGGCCGCCGCACGTTTCTGTCAATTCAGAGGGCGTACGGCCACCGTATCCTCGCCGTAGAGCAAATGTGACTTAGGTCTTAGAAATTGTGGAAACCGAAAACGTGGGGTTGCCGTACGGTCTTTGATTTGATGTCGCAAGGCGACCGCAGGGGGCCCTAAGGCGAACGTGCGGCCAGACGGACAGTAACGAATGGGTTAATTTTTTTATTTTTTTTTTACCAGTTTTTTTTTTCAGCTTGTTGAATTGCTACCACGAATGTAGAAATGAAAAAAGTTATAACTCCGTGTTATAATTCCACGGCAACCTGACGACCTGTAAAATGTAGCCAAATGGCGTAGGGCCACCCTGAGGCCACCGCAGAAACTCTGCGGCCGCCGCACGTTTCTGTCAATTCAGAGGGCGTACGGATCGCCGCATCCGAGCCGTAGAGCAAATGTGACTTAGGCCTCATGAGCCATATCCAGTGCAACGAAGCGGTTTCTGAAGAGTTGCCACAGGAAAGTGATGCTGTTACCAGCTGTATGTGGGGGTGCACCATCCTGCATAAATCAGATCATGCTGAGCTGGTTGCAGGTGATCTTTTGGGCTAGATTATTATAAACCTTCTGGAGCATGGCTTGGTTGCTCTCGCCGTTTATCGTCACCGTCCTGCTGTTGTCACTCTCAAACCAGTAAGGCCCTAGTGTTCCCTATCTGGCATTGAAAGTGCAGAAGCATGTGACCTGAGGCCCTTTCAGGTATCTCACTGATCTACTCAGGTGGTTCTGCCCCCCCCCCCCCACCAGAAAATGTTGTTGATGGCACCGTTCAAGTGAAAATGGGCTTCATCACTGAACCAGATCAGGTTGATCTAGTTTGGGTACTGCTCCATCCTGTCACTGAGCCAATTGCAGATAATATATCAATATCAAGTCTCCTCCTCATGTCATCTTGACTCACTTTATGCTCAATAGAGATGATGTATGGGAAAAGCTTAAGTTCCTTAGTGAGGATATGTCAGACTGATGCTGGTTTGATGCCAAGCTCCTGGGAGCGCCGGTGGTGTGACTTCTTGTGACTCCACTACAGAATCCCGCACAGCGTCAATGTTGGCTTGGATCTTGGTTACTGATGCTGGCCTGCCACTGTTGCCCTTGCTCTGGTTGTGCACTGTACCCTTGTGCTTAAAATGTTTCATAATACATTGAATGGCACAATTTGTGGATCAATCATATGTTTTGAAGTCGTATTCCTGGCAGAACCTCCGGCGGATGTCTACATATGATTCAGTCTCGTATCACAGAGCCACCACTGTCTTTTGTCTTCTGTTTCACTATCAATGGCATCGTTGAGCTACGGAGTTAGAAATCTCAGGGAACAAATACCACAATAACACCACCAAACCCTGAAAGGAAAACGGTGTGGGTCAAAAAATAAAAAAATGGCAGGAAGTCAAAGTTGTATCAATCTTTCTGAAACACCGTGTATTGCAAAGCAATTCTCGCTCTTGTTTGTCATTTGCCTACAGGTCACAATTTTTACTCAGATCTTCACGAAACTTAACCACCTGGTAGAGGTAGTGACAAGCTTGGAAGCCTATTGTTTTTGAGGTCAACATAGTCTGAATTTCTCAGTGTCAATTTTCATCCGATTGATTTGAAATTTGAATAGGATTTTGACATCGGGTCACTGAATTCAACCACCAATTGTTTTTGAGGTGTAAAGGTCAATGGGTTAACATAGGCCGAAGTTATAAAATCATCAATTTTCATCCAATTGACTTGAAATTTGAGGAGAATTTTCAAATTGGTTTACTTAATTCAACCACCAATTATTTTTGAACTCAAATTCGTTTTATGGATTTTGTAAGTATCATGCTCTGTACGACATCTTGTTACTTACGAAATCTAAAGATTTCGTAAGTATATTGATGCCTTCCGTTTCTGTTTGTTTGTTTGTTTGTAGGCACGATAACTCGAGAACGGAAGAAGCTACCAATGTCAAATTACACCAGTTGATTCAGGAGGGTGATGGCTAGTGCTGATTAGATTTTGGTCAAAATCGGTCAAAGGTCAAGGTCACAGTGAGGTCAAACATCCAAAAGATGATAACTCGAGAACGGAAGAAGTTACCAATGTCAAATTGCACCACGTGATTCAGGAGGGTGGTGGCTAGCGCTGATTAGATTTTGGTCAAAATCGGTCAAAGGTCAAGGTCACAGTGAGGTCAAACATCCAAAACATTCGATTTTTGATGGTTTGGTGCAGAATCATCCTAGAAACTTCTGGTTTGCTTCGTTACCTTCTCTCGAGACAGCTTTTATGAGACAAGGTCAGAGGTCAAGTTGACTATTTCGTACGTACCAGTCTATGACTTTGTTTGTTTGTTTGTTTGTATGTTTGTTACTTACAAAATCTAAAGATTTCGTAAGTATATTGATGCCTTCCGTTTCTGTGTGTTTGTTTGTTTGTTTGTAGGCACGATAACTCGAGAACGGAAGAAGCTACCAATGTCAAATTACACCACGTGATTCAGGAGGGTGATGGCTAGTGCTGATTCGATTTTGGTCAAAATCGGTCAAATGTCAAGGTCACGGTGAGGTCAAATATTCGATTTTTGATGGTTTGGTACAGATAACTCGAACGGAAAAAGCTACCAACGTCAAATTAGACCACGTGATTCAGGAGGGTGGTGGCTAGCGCTGGTTAGATTTTGGTCAAAATCGGTCAAAGGTAAAGGTCACAGTGAGGTCAAACATCCAAAACATTCGATTTTTGATGGCTTGGTACAGAATCATCTAAGAAACTTCTGGTTTGTGTCGCTACCTTCTCAAGAGACAGCTTTTATTAGACAAGGTCAGAGGTCAAGTTGACGATTTCGTAAGTACCAGTCTATGACTGCTTCTTTGTTTGTTTGTTTGTTTGTAGGCACGATAACTCGAGAACGGAAGAAGCTACCAATGTCAAATTACAACACACGATTCAGGAGGGTGGTGGCTAGCGCTGATTAGGTTTTGGTCGAAATCGGTCAAAGGTCAAGGTCACAGTGAGGTCAAACATCCAAAACATTCGATTTTTGATGGTTTGGTACAGAATCATCGTAGAAACTTCTGGTTTGCGTCGCTACCTTCTCTCGAGACAGCTTTTATTAGACAAGGTCAGAGGTCAAGTTGACGATTTCGTAAGTACCAGGCTATGAATGCTTGTTTGTTTGTTACTTACGAAATCTAAAGATTTCGTAAGTATATTGATGCCTTCCGTTTCTGTTTGTTTGTTTGTTTGTTTGTTTGTTTGTAGGCACGATAACTCGAGAACGGAAGAAGCTACCAATGTCAAATTGCACCACGTGATTCAGGAGGGTGGTGGCGAGCGCTGATTAGATTTTGCTCAAAATCGGTCAAAGGTCAAGGTCACAGTGAGGTCAAACATCCAAAACATTCGATTTTTGATGGTTTGATACAGAATCATCGTAGAAACTTCTGGTTTGCGTCGCTACCTTCTCGAGAGACAGCTTTTATTAGACAAGGTCAGAGGTCAAGTTGACAATTTCGTAAGTACCAGTCTATGACTGCTTGTTACTTACGAAATCTAAAGATTTCGTAAGTATGTTGATGCCTTCCGTTTCTGTTTGTTTGTTTGTTTGTTTGTTTGTTTGTAGGCACGATAACTCGAGAACGGAAGAAGCTGCCAATGTCAAATTACACCCCGTGATTCAGGAGGGTGATGGCTCTTGCTGATTAGATTTTTGTCAAAATCGGTCAAAGGTCAAGGTCACAGTGAGGTCAAACATAATTCCGTAAATTTATGTGGAGAAATGGAGTATTTTTGCTTCGCTCGACGTTACGAGTTCGTTTTAACTTCGATTTTAATTTCGTCTTTGGTTTTTGCGATCGCTTAGGACGCTTAAAACTCGGTTGTCGAAATTCTGGTAAAAATCGGATGTTTTGGAGACGTTTTAAGATTGTATAAAAAATATTTCACTCGACGCGTCACTGGTCATCCCATGATGCAGTGCGCTTGAGCAGACGAGTCGTTGAGTTACGTTAAGGTTTTGCGTGGAGAAATGGAGATTTTTGCTTATGTCGACTTTACGATTTTTGATGGTTTGATGCAGAATCATCGTAGAAACTTCTGGTTTGCGTCGCTACCTTCTCGAGAGACAGCTTTTATTAGACAAGGTCAGAGGTCAAGTTGACGATTTCGTAAGTACCAGTCTATGAATGCTTGTTTGTTACTTACGAAATCTAAAGATTTCGTAAGTATATTGATGCCTTCCGTTTCTGTTTGTTTGTTTGTTTGTTTGTAGGCACGATAACTCGAGAACGGAAGAAGCTACCAATGTCAAATTACACCACGTGATTCAGGAGGGTGGTGGCGAGCGCTGATTAGATTTTGCTCAAAATCGGTCAAAGGTCAAGGTCACAGTGAGGTCAAACATCCAAAACATTCGATTTTTGATGGTTTGATACAGAATCATCGTAGAAACTTCTGGTTTGCGTCGCTACCTTCTCGAGAGACAGCTTTTATTAGACAAGGTCAGAGGTCAAGTTGACAATTTCGTAAGTACCAGTCTATGACTGCTTGTTACTTACGAAATCTAAAGATTTCGTAAGTATATTGATGCCTTCCGTTTCTGTTTGTTTGTTTGTTTGTAGGCACGATAACTCGAGAACGGAAGAAGCTGCCAATGTCAAATTACACCCCGTGATTCAGGAGGGTGATGGCTCTTGCTGATTAGATTTTTGTCAAAATCGGTCAAAGGTCAAGGTCACAGTGAGGTCAAACATAATTCCGTAAATTTATGTGGAGAAATGGAGTATTTTTGCTTCGCTCGACGTTACGAGTTCGTTTTAACTTCGATTTTAATTTCGTCTTTGGTTTTTGCGATCGCTTGGGACGCTTAAAACTCGGTTGTCGAAATTCTGGTAAAAATCGGATGTTTTGGAGACGTTTTACGATTGTATAAAAAATATTTCACTCGACGCGTCACTGGTCATCCCATGATGCAGTGCGCTTGAGCAGACGAGTCGTTGAGTTACGTTAAGGTTTTGCGTGGAGAAATGGAGATTTTTGCTTATGTCGACTTTACGATTTTTGATGGTTTGATGCAGAATCATCGTAGAAACTTCTGGTTTGCGTCGCAACCTTCTCGAGAGACAGCTTTTATTAGACAAGGTCAGAGGTCAAGTTGACGATTTCGTAAGTACCAGTCTATGACTGCTTGTTTGTTTGTTTGTTTGTTTGTTTGTAGGCACGATAACTCGAGAACGGAAGAAGCTACCAATGTCAAATTACACCACGTGATTCAGGAGGGTGGTGGCTTGCGCTGATTAGATTTTGGTCAAATTCGGTCAAAGGTCAAGGTCACAGTGAGGTCAAACATCCAAAACATTCGATTTTTGATGGTTTGGTGCAGAATCATCGCAGAAACTTATGGTTTACGTCGCTGCCTTCTCTCGAGACTGCTTTTATTGGACAAGGTCAGAGGTCAAGTTGACGATTTCGTAAGTACCAGTTTATGACTGCTTGTTTGTTTGTTTGTTTGTTTATTTATTTAGTTTTTGTAATTCATACTGAGCATTCTCTAACCATGACACCAATGAATCTGGTTGAATGACTTCTGGAGTGACAGATTGACTGATATTTCCTAATATCGAAGCACTTAATTTGTCAGCCAGCATTTTATCAATTCCAGATCAGCAGATATTGAAGCAGCTGCTGTTTACCTATCGGTGGGATGGAATACAATGGGGAGTTGTCTGTAAATAGGAAGGGAGGGTTTACCAAAGCTTCAGAGAGATCACCTATGTATTATAGGGAAAAAGACTGGACCCAAGGCAATGCCTTGTGGAGCTCCAGGCTCAAGGGGAGGACAGTGTTCCAGAGAGAACAAGGCAGTGGGTATGAGTGGAGAAAAATCAGAAACCAGGTTTGAAGGCCACCTTGTATACGCCTGTCGGTGGAACTTTCCAACCAATGTCCTTCCTCTAAAAGTCTGTCCTGAATGTGAGACCCAGGTCTCAGTGCATGCCACAGTCTTCAATAAATTGTCTTCCTCGCTCTGTGTTCCAGGACCTCTGTTGCAATGGCCACATGAGTTACCTTTTGATCATTTGTGATGTAATTTGTCACAGACCTTGTTTTTTAGGTGTGAATGAATTATTGTTTCCACATCACTAACGCAGACATCTAATTCTACAATATTTTGGAGAGTAACCTGCTGATTTGCTGACCTTTTAAATATTTGTTTTGATTAATGTGAGAGTGGCTGATGGCTCAAGATGGCTCACCAATTCACAGCCAGCCAGTTTGAACTCGATACCTGCTAATATCCGCTCCCTCTGGGAGTGAAATCTGGTGTTGGTGAATCACTTACTATAAGTTTTGTAAAGGAAAGCAGAAGTCTATGCATGTCGCCATGACACTCGGACATGCAGTTACATGTTCTCGCATACCAACCGCCATCTCCCTATCATACCGTGATCTCTTGCACACGGCCTTTCACCCATGCATGCCATTTCACTCACACACGCAGTTTCTTTCACACATGCCATTTCACTCACGAATTTCGCCACACTCGAAAACACACACACACCGGAACAACCACGCTAGGGATTCGCGCTACCACAAGGGGTCCCGGGGCCTCCATACCCCCCAAGCTCCACGTGTACCCGTCCACAGCACTTGCCCCCTCTAACTCGCAAAGCTCGACCGGACTCACCTGGTAGCGATCCGCTTCAAGGGGGCATATTCCCTCCCCTCGTTCCTGAAGAAGGTTATCCTGCTGCTCGCACCGGGTCATGGGACATTCCCCAAGCTCCCCCTCATTGTCCCTCGCTAACTCCATGTGTGTGTGTTCATCTTCAGTTTCATTTAATCCACCCTCTATCTCCTGTGTCTCTGTTTCCGTGACTATTTGCGTTTGTCACCTCTTGTTTCCTTCGTCTCCATTATTATTTCTGCCATCGTCTCTATTATTATTTCCTCTACCTCCTGCGTTTCTATACATGTTATTCCTGTTGTCTCCTCGTGTCTATTAGTTTCTTCCTGGATCTTCGTTTTATTTAATTCATTCTTGACTCGGTCTATCTCCCTCATCTCTGGCAATACTTCTATTTCCTTCGTTGTCTCCCTTTGTGTCTCTGTTAATTCCGTCACCTAGTTCATTACCTCCATTTCTACGTGTCTTGTACACGTCTCAGTTACCCC
>NC_140965.1:17090208-17137708 GCF_056783735.1 Eptatretus burgeri | reverse complement strand
CCAACCGCAACGCCGCTTCACAACAACAGCAACGCCAACAGCCACGACCTTTACCGTCACATCTCGCTCTCGCAACCATCGCATCACCACCATTCCCGCGCCGCTTGTGGGCACCGATACTGGACTCGTACAGGGCGCGCACCGAGCAGCGGGTGCAAAAACACCAGCCTTTCCGAGAAATCGGATCAAGAATGATTCACGCCCACTTCTGTTCCGTCCTATCAGCGAGCGTGGGGAGATTTGGCCCCGCCTCCAGGTGCGTCGGAGTATAATTGCTATATGCAGATTCGCGGATCAAGAATGATTCACGCCCACTTTTCCTCCGTCCAATGGGGGAGCGTGGCTCCGCCCCCGAGCCGTTCCTGATCCAAAAATCTGCATATGATTTCTCCTGTCGGACTATAAAGCGCCGAGCGCGGGGCGAATTTGGAAGAGTTGAGAAGAGGAGAGAGTTGAGAAGAGTTGGGAAGAGTTGGAGAGTTGTGGCGGCGGCGAAATCAGTCGAGAGAGTGTCTGTCGGGGTCCGGAGAGGCTGGAGAAACCAAGAAGCTTTGTGGAGGTCTGCGCTCGTGTCAGAGTTGGGGAGCTGCGGAGAGGGGAGGCCGGGAACGCGGTCGAGGTCGCGGTGGAGTCGCTCGTCGCGGGACCCAAGCCAGCCAGATATCCTCTTCCCCCCCGAGCATCAACAACCCCCTCCTGTTACCCCCCGCGCTGAGATAGTGTGAGAAGGGGGCCCGTTCCCACCCCATTCCAGGCAGTGCCAGCGAGGCCCGCGGAGTCGGGGCTCCGCCGCCATTTTTGCGGCTCATCACCAGACGGGTCGGCTCGACGTGGTCTAGGCCCCAGGCCCGTCTGCCCCCTTGTATTTGAGGGTGGCCTCTTTTTATTTTGCTTTGGAGTATATGTGTTGTGGGCACCGTCTGTGAAGTAAAACTGTGTAAGTGTTGCCGTGTGCTCGCGTAGTCGGTAGTAGATCTGCATTGTGTCTCTTTTGTTGCATTTGCTTTTTGTGCAGAATTTTCGTGTTACTTTTACATTTGCTTTTGGTGCATAATTGTTGTGATTGTATATGTGTGCTTTCCGTTTGCCGCGGAATAAATGTGCTTCATGTTGAACTGTTTTTCCCGTTTCGCTTCGTCTTTTCTTTTGTTGAATCTCCATCATACTTCACGTAAAGGGTTGGTCAGGGGCTAAATACGCCCGATAATTAATCGGAACCGTCGAGGTTGACGATAACACCGCTCGGTTATCCCGATAGTACGGAACGGGTCGCTTAAAGTGGCCCGTGTCCGAAGTCGACCTGCGGCGAGGTGCGATCGCCCGGTCTACCCTCCGTGTGGGTACTTAGGTAGGTCGAATTTGGCGAACAACCCTATCCCACGCGGGGTCCGATTGGCACGATCGTGGTGAGTCCGAAAGGCCCACCCGTGACTAGTTCCCGGCGTTAGTCCGAGAGGGTCACAACGGGATTGTCCGTCCGGTGGGCGACGTGCCGCGATTCGAGTTACGTGGCCGCTCGCACGCCGGCGGGCGCGAATCCGCAACAATATATATGTGTGCATATGTATATGTATATATATATATATATATATATATATATATATATATATATATATATATATATATATATATATATATATATATATATATATATATATATATATGAATAGATGCACAAATACCTTTTAAATTTTTTTTTTTTAATTTCTCTTTTTTTTTCAGAAATGGTGTCATTTAACCGATCCTCAATACCCTCTCCCTCTCGCATAGGGTCAGTGATTAAACTACTTGCACACAGGATGCCACGTGTGCATGTGAAAATTGCAAGTGGTCTTTTCACCCACCTGAGGGGAGGGGTTTGTTTCATGCTCATGCCCATGACTTTACCTGGAATGCCCCTTGGCAAAATTTGACGGAAATTGGCCAAGCAGCTTCCGATTTTGAGTTTGACATGCATACTGTACATCCATAACATATGTGCATAAATAACTATACATACTGTACATGCATACATACTGTGCATACAGACATGCATGCATACATTACTATGCATGCATACAAATGTACATACTGTACATACATGTGTTGAATTTTAGGAGGATTTGAACATATACACAAGCTGTGGGACAAGGTAGATGGCAGCTACATCACTTTCTACTGATCTTGAATTGATCAGATGCTGTTAGGATAAAAACAGCACGTCTTCCAATCATGCAGGCCTCGGCCTCATCTGTTGCTCTGCAAGTATTTTCAAACTGTATGGCAAACTCTCGCATCTACTTCTTACAGTTCTCTTGCCATCTGGAAGTTGAGTCACTCGTGCTCCTGGGTCTCACCATCGGCCATGCTTTTTCTTGGACAAACCAAATTTCAAAGTTTGCCTCCAAAGCCTCCATTGAATTGGGCATCCTCCGTCATACAAAGTTCTTCCTTTTGCATAGCTGAACTATCCACCTACAGGCCTTCGTCCAAAACTTCATGGAATACTGCTCTCCTCTAAGGGCTGCTTCACTTACCTCACACCTTGCTTAGCTTGATGCCATGGAAACCAAGACCTTCAGGATCATTGGAATCTTCTGCGCTGAGGCCGAGCCTATAGGCCTATCATTTTCCCATCACAGACAGGTTGAAGGTGTCTGTCTTCTTCCACATCCTCTGCTCTTCCACACCCTCACCCTCCCCACACCCATTGTTGGTCCAAGTCTCCCTCCATCTTGGCCTTCAACTCTGCTGCTGGTGTCCCCCCCCCCACTCTCTCTCTCTACTGTTCCTTTTGGCTTGTTGCATCCTGATCCGTTTAATGTACCTGGCTCTTCTACGAGCCTCGACTATGTATACAAAATAGTCCACCTTTGTATTTCCATGGCCTTACCATCAGCCATGACTTCTTCTGAGCCGAGCACATCGCAAGACTGACCTAAAAGGCCATTTGCAGACTGTGGAGCAATCTCCGTTGTTCCAAGTAATTCCTAGAAAAACACAGGCTTCAAGCAGGTGGTGCACCACAATCTCAATGGGATTCTCATGCATGTGCTACTTGAAACTGGAGGAACCTGGGTATGTTTGAAACGGCAAAGGATTTACCCCGAATTCCTTTACTTGGTTGCTTTATGCAGCTTTCTTTGACGAGAAGGTGTGTGTGTGTGTGTGTGTGTGTGTGTGTGTGTGTGTGTGTGTGTGTGTGTGTGTGTGTGTGTGTGTGTGTGTGTGTGTGTGTGTGTGTGTGTGTGTGTGTGTGTGTGTGTGTGTGTGTGTGTGTGTGTGTGTGTCCTCCAAAACCATAAAGCCAAGCAGCCTGAAACTTTGCATGCACACTAAGAAAACTCGAAGGAAGTGCAAGAGTGAAAATTGGGTGTTTGGGTAAATTAAAACACTCCTTTTGAAGATAATTAACAGCCTTATTTAATTATATCCTTCATCAGGTGATCCTTGGCCACCTCGCTGTCTGGGGTCTTAAGCCGTTTCCTGGGTAACCTTTTCTGGGGTCTGAAGCCGCCATGTTTTTTGGCCTGCTCAACCTTACCTTGACTTGGAACAGGCCACAACGATTTCTTAATGATGAAGTTGTTGTTTTCACTTTTCTCACTCGTATTATCAAATGCCTGTTCATCATAGCTATGAATTGCTTTGTATATTGCAATGCTTATAAACGCTTGGAGAGGTCAGTGTTCATGGATTGACATTTCGGGCATTTCTGGGAGGTGTACGTTTAATGTGTTGCTAATGACGTGCCAAACTAGCCGTTTCTTAACAACCGTTTTGTTGGAGTGCCTACTTGAGTGCTTAATCCTTGCTTGCGATGTTCAAGATCCAGGGAAGTACAGGCGCATTACATTCCTAAGTCTTGTAATGAAAGTACTGGAGAGAAATCTATACTGGAGGATCAGGAAGAGTGTGGAGATGGAGATCGGAGAAGAGCAGCAGGGGTTTAAAAATGGTAGTGGGATGTTCGCATTGAGACAGCCGGTGGAGAAGTGGTTGGAGTTGTAAGGTGAGATGGAATTGGAATTTGTGGACCTGGAGAAGGCCCACGACACTGTCTCGAGAGAGATGGTGATGGCAACACTGAGATGGATGGGAATGATGGAAGCAGAAGTCAGGTTGGTGGAAGGGATGTACAAAGGAACGAAGGGAAGAGCTTTGTTTGGTCCTGAGATGGCTGAGGAGTTCAGCGTGAACATCGGTTTGAGGCAGGGAAGCTTTCTCAGCCCACTCAATTTATCATGGTTATGGAGCTGGTAAGCAGGAAGGTAAGCTTGAGGATTAGTATGGGGAGGATGTTGTATGTGGACGATCTTGCTGTTGTGGCGCAGAGTGGGCAGGAGATGCCCGAGGTACTGAGGGAGTGGAAGGAGGCATTTGGGAAGTATGGAGAAGACTGAAGTGCTGTAGGTCGGGCAGCGGAGAAAAGAAATGAATATCAGGTTAGAGGGGAAGGAGATCAGGCAGGGAATTATTTTTGAGTATTTGGGAGGAACAGTAACCGGGTATGGTAAGTCCAAGGCAGAGGTGCGAACAAGGATTCAGTTGGGTGTGAATGTGTGGAATTGGGTGGAGGGAGGAATGGCAGATAGAAAGGTATGAAGGAAATTGAAAGGAAGGTGCTAATGTCGTGTGTAACACTGGCCCGAGCTTTACGGCCTGGAGATGGTGCCACTGACAGAGAGACAACAACAAAGGCTGCAGGGTTGCGAGAACCACTGGGTCAGGAGGGTTGTGGGAGTGAAGAGGATGGATAGGAGGAGGATGGATGAATTGAGGGAGGACATTGGTGTGCAGATGAGCTTGACGGGGAGATTGGTGAAATGCCAGCTGAGATGGGCCAGCTATTTTGTGCGGATGGGGGAAGAGAGAAATGCAAAGATAGCGGATAGATTAAGGGAGCAAGGTAGGAGGAAAAGAGCTTGACCATGGTTGAGATGGGAGGTTTGTGTGAGGAGGGATATCCGTAATGTCGGGTTGGTTGGAGAGTGGAGAGAGTTGGCTGAGGACAGAGGAAGGCGGAGGAGTATCGTGGTCAAGGCAGGGCTTTGTGCCATCGGACCTCACCCCTTGTAAAGAGAAGAGGAAGACAACAACAAACTGAAGTCTAAATAACCTGATCTTGATTGGGTGACTTAACTTGTTGCCGACATAAACGACATTCACAGTTTTTGAACAATACTGCGATGTGGCTGAAAGGGCTCGTGCAGTCGTTTTTGCTGAAGCTGTTGTCGCCAACTCCAATATTTTTTCTGCCATAGCATCCATCAAGCAAATATCAAAGCTTTGCCATTTGAGTTTCGGTTTGTAATGTGACAAATTGAAATAAAATTAAGTTGAATTGCCCCAAAAATATTCCCGTCCTCTGATCATGATCATAATCGGAAAGATTGGCAATTTCCTGAGTGTTGCCGATGGAGCGTCGTTCTCATTCTGCCCTTTATTTATGTATGTTGCCTTAGTACGATGAAAATGACTCGAAACCCGATGATGAAATGTGTTATTGGGATGAGGTGTGTGGACGTGGGACAGAGTACACTGCCGGTGAGTGACCATAGAATGATTGGCCACAACATTCCAAGTTTGAAGCTATTTTGGTTCACATGAAGACAACAGGTTGAACCCTTGTGGGTTCAAACTGGGAGAGGCAGCAGAGGCCACAAATCAGCCCCCCTTGGTCACTCAGATATACTCATTCATTTTGTTTTGACCAGTAATATATATATATATATATATATATATATATATATATATATATATATATATATATATATATATATATATATATATATATACATACATATATATATACACACACACACACACACACACACACACACACACACACACACACACACACACACACACACACACACACACACACACACACACACACACACACACACACACACACACACACACACACACACACACACACGACGAGACCTGGCAAAGATTAGACAAATTTGCCCTATGTTGTTGTACATATCAGGAGATGTGGAATTCCTGTGGGCAATGTGGGAACTCCCACATGCTGAGCCGATATGGGCTAATGTGGAAAAACAGCGGTGGATGAGACCACTCGTATCTCTCCAAGATTATGCTGTTCTTGATCTTGCATTTTTCAACATCAGCATGTGGGGGGGGGGGGGAGAACATCCTGTTTACCAGCATTCTGTGATGAGGGGCCTGCAGGACTTTGCCATTGCTGTCCTCATTTGATCGCAATTGGAACCGTCTTTTCCTTCCCCGTTATCACTGATCTCTCTTGTTTGAAGCAATACTGTTGAAGTGTCGCACTCGCTCTCCAAGTCATTGTCCTCAATGTGCATTGAAGAAATTCTGATGCAGTCATTAACATTGCAATCGCTGAACTCGATGAACCTATATTTGAACCGAGAAGTCGTTCAATTTGCTGTGCCACTAGTGAGTGGTCTCAAGATGTTGGATTTGGAGATTTATATTTGTAAAATTGGAATTGCTCTCATTTTCTTTGGGAAAGGATGGATTTAATCAAATCCTGACAGTAGACAAGTTTCGTTTTTGGAAATGGGCTTCAGCAACTATCTCTGGTGCTGCAGGAGCCCTTTAAAATAAACGGGCTTCTTAAATACCAGAATTGACATGTCATCCTTGCTGGTTGCTGGTTTTGACATCAATACAAATTTTTATTATGGACCCTCAGCATCAAAAAGCTATTTATATATCGAACAGTTTCAAATGGAGCACCTCAATGCCTTTAGAGCATTCATATTACATCAGATGTGGCAATAAATGTGAACTGTTGCTTCCAGTTTGCTGACTGACAATGACTGACAGAAGACGACATTTGCATTTTTTCCGTCTCCATCACTACCCCGTTTTGAATCCCGTGCAGGTGCGGGCAACTTGCCACTATAATTGGAATATACATTTTAAAATAATCATCAGAAACAAATGCAGAGCAAATATTACAACTACATAAACATACATTTCTCAACAATCGTAATTGGATCAGTGATTTAAGTATGACAAAACTACCCTAATTTTCATGCAATAACAATAAAAAACAAAACTAGAAGGGCACTCGGAGTGCACACCTCCGCCACATAACGCCTGATCCACGAGACCATATCGGGCCGAATACATTTTTGAAATATTATGCTCTCCAGTACTATATAGTTTTTGGCCCTATTTCTCAATGGTGAAGTATCACTTTAAAAAAATTAATAATTCTTTTATTCAGATCTGAATTCGGATCTTCACCAAAATCAAATCAATTTGTCCCTGCCACACACCAAACCTGTCCACCAAGTTTCATCCGAATGTGTCCACAACTTTTTGAGATATTTTGCACAGACGAAAACAGGAGAGGAGGAGGAGATTTGGGACCATAGTTTGTGCGGCTTAAGCAGTCTCCTTGGCTATTGGGCACAATCCTGGAAGGGTCACCACTCCGACACAACATACCAGCAAGCTGGCACTCATTTTCCCGACCTTGGAAGGATGACAGGCCGAGTTAACCCCACCTGGTATTAATTCAACAGCTGAGCGGGATTTGAACTCAGGACCCTAGGATCCAGAGCCCACCACCCTAACCATTAAGCCAACACCAGGCATACAAAGAAACAGACAGGGGTGAAAGTATGACTGTCCACCTTCGGTGGCGGAGCCAATTATGATAATAATGAGAACCGCGAGTAGTGTTAACTACGAGCAGTGTTAATTGCTTCTAAGTCTGACTTTGTCAGAACATCAAACTTTACATCTGAAGTGAAGAACTCTATCGTCTGATACGTATGTAAGGATTCCAAGAAGCATCATGGTTTCAGAGAAGTGATTTGGTTTTTTTTTTATTATTAAGTTTTTTCCTTCAATATGATATGGCTGCCAAACCATGTGACTTATGACGCCATCATTTTCAACAGTTTCCTCATGGGCAGTGAATGAAATCTGCACAGTTTGTCATCGAGCAGTTAAGCGGTTTCAGAGAGCGTTTTAAAAGTTTTTTCCTTCAATCCAATATGGCTGCCATACCACGTGAGTAATGACATCATCGTTCATAAAACATTCCCCCATGGGTAGTCCATCATATTTGCAAAGTTTTGTATTGATCTGTTAAGTGGTTTTGGAGGAGAGGATTTTTTTGTTTGTTGTTTTTTAATTGTATTTATTTGTTTATTTATTTATTTCTTTTCATCCAATATGGCTGCCATACCACATGACTGATGTCATAGTTTGCAAACTGTTTTCCACGTTGGTCGTATATCATATATTTCACATTGATCGGTTAAGCGGTTTCAGAGAAGAATATTTTTTTACATGTTTTTCCTTGAATCCAAGATGCCTGTCATACCGCGTCATTGATGACGTCATTGTTTGCAAACTCTCCCCACCCCCCCCCCCCTCCCATGTGGGTAGTAGATCATATAGATATATATATATATATATATATATATATATATCTATATATATATATATATATAGATATATATAGATATATATATATAGATATATAGATATATAGATATATAGATATAGATATATAGATATATATATATATATATAGATATATATATATATATATATATATATATATATAGATAGATATATATATATATATATATATATATATATATATATATATATATATATATATATATATATATATATATATATAGATATATATATATATATATATATATATATATATATATATATAGATATATATATATATATATATATATATATATATAGATAGATATATATATATATAGATAGATATATATATATATATATATATATAGATATATATATATATATATATATATATATATATATATATATATATATATATATATATATATATATATATATATATATATATGAAGTTTCTTATTTTTTTTTAATCGGTTAAGGGGTTCTGGAGGAGAAGATCATTAAAAGTTCTCCTTAAATCCAAGAAGGCTGTCAAAATGGTCAACCAATCAAAAAGGTTGACCCTGCCAGCACACCTTAGCATGTCTGAAAAGTCTGCAAAGTTTCAGTTTTGCCGATCTCACCGTTTTTAAGAAGCTTGAGTCACAAAATCTGGCAGAAAAAAAATAGAGAATCAGAACAACAAGCGGGTAGGCAACATGGGTGGTTGCTATATAATTGCATACTCGTCATAGTTTTTGATGGATCGGGCTGAAATTTTTTGACAGAGGTTGGTTATAGTGCGCATAAAAGCGCGGAAGCTGATTTTTGATTTTCGAAAAAAATATATATAAAAATATTTTTCGGATTTTTTTGAAAAATTTCAAAGTCCCGTTGCTAGGCAACGGTGGCGGCCATAGCAATGGTGCTCAAAAGCATACAACTTGATCCTGGTATGAACCTACCAGTCAAGTTTCATCAAAATCGGTTGACTCCTCTGGCCTCCAGAGCTGTCCATTACATACAAACTGACAGACGGAAAACCTGAGAATAAAGGTAGTCTAGCGACCACCCAATAACAAGAGCGAGAATTGCTTTGCAATGCATGTCCCATACCGATGTGATGCTTTCTGAATCCAAAAAGGGCATAACTTAAAAATTGAGGAAATGGCCCGAAGCTCAAACTCGTTTTGTAAATTTTCATTATGAAGCCGTGTTCCAAGTTTCTGTTGATTATATTGAAGGGAATGGGGACAGACGGAGAGCAAACCCCCTCCCTATGTATCTCCTGTCGTCCCCTCCGGTGAAACAGGAAGGGGACTAATAATGATTCCAAAATTCATTGGAAGGCTTAATAATAATAATAATTATGATGACTAATTAATAGATAGCCCTTGAAATCACTTTTTGGAAAGACCTGTGAAGTTGCTGACTCATTAAGTGTGCAAATCGTTGTTGCTCTCCAGACTCAGCAGGGGAATTTTCAAGGTGTGGGACTGGACACAGGAAAAACATTTCCACCCAATAGGTCTGAGTGACTGATGTCAATAACCTACGGCCTACGCACATGAAGCGAAAATAGGGTTAAGCAATTGGTTCACTTTTGTCTGTCTGTCTGTCTGTCTGTCTGTCTGTCTGTCTGTCTGTCTGTCTGTCTGTCTGTCTGTCTGTCTGTCTGTCTGTCTGTCTGTCTGTCTGTCTCTGTCTGCAAACGTCAGATTATGATGGGGCAACAACCTGATTTCAATTGAATGTTCCATTTTGAACACTAATTGGAAAACAAACCTGATGTTTTGCAATACTTTTGCTTCTAATTTGTCTCAATCATGCACATGCAGTTTGGAAATTTTATTGTTTTTTTTTTTTTTAAACTCTGCCTGTCTGGCAGTCAAACAAAATTTAAAATCATTCCAAACAGAAGAATTGCTGTTTTTGAGGACATTGTAATGGACACAAACAACAGACACGAACAATGTAACGTGTTAAATAAGGTGGGGTTAAAGACATTGTATCAACAGCGGTAAACTTCCAAAAGATATTTTTCTACAACCTTTAAAAACCTTTTTTTTTTTTTCAATTGAATTATATTGTTGTGGGTTTGGTGTCGTGTGGTCTCCAGGGGAGTACTCGGATCTCCCCCCCCCCTCCCAGCCGATGACCTGAAGCCGACGAGATGCTGAGCAACCACAGACACCTCTGAGATGCTTAATTTAGGCAGGGTCCAACTTCCAACTCTGCTTTACCTTTCCTGCAAATTTATCACCCCGGATAAGGCCTGTGCTTCCCAACGCTCCACTGTTACCAATCAGAACGGCCAAGCAACCCCATTAGTGGAACGCTGACTCCGGTCTAACCATAACGAAACGGTGGGGTAGAACTCCCATTCACTATTTTCACACTATTGTCTAACCAATGGAAAGAGATGATTGGACAGGGTGAAAAATAGTTTATAAATGTTTAGCAAAGGCATGTATTTATAAGCAGGCAATGTCACAGAAGAGAAACTTTTACCTCTTGTAAGTAAGCTCTCTTTGGTAGTTATCTTATCACCATCTTTTACACACACACACACACACACACACACACACACACACACACACACACACACACACACACACACACACACACACACACACACACACACACACACACACACACACACACACACACACACTTGCCTTAAGAATTCTGGGAGAAGAGGAGAAGAAATATTGAGACAGAGAAGCTAAATAGGTGGGATATGGTGTTAACCCTTGTCTCACTGGTATGTGAGCTGGACAGCTCACGTGGTAACGAACAAACAAATAGGGTGAGACATGTGGTGTGTGTGTGGTTGCGTGTAGTTCGAGTTCCGAAAAGAACTGTTATGGACTCGGTTGACACTCTGCAAAACCAGGTCGAGTCGATGAGGTGTGTGTGTGTGTGTGTGTGTGTGTGTGTGTGTGTGTGTGTGTGTGTGTGTGTGTGTGTGTGTGTGTGTGTGTGTGTGTGTGTGTGTGTGTGTGTGTGTGTGTGTGTGTGTGTGTGTGTGTGTGTGTGTGTGTGTGTGCGTGTGCTGGAAGGTGCAAGGATGTAAGATGCGTGTTTAAGACGTCTAGGGAGAGAAGTTTGCTCTGGGGGGAATAACATTGATTGATGCTCAAGCGTTTGTGTTGGTTTTAACGAAGTCTGCATCGGAGGTATTGTCAGTGAGGAGATGGTAACCACGCCTGGAAGCCCGTGGCTTCGCTCTCGTTCAACTTGCTGCTTCTCAGTACTCGTTCCGCTGCCTTCACCAGCCCTCGTCCCATCACTTTTTCCAGGCACTTGGCATGGTTTACCTTGAACTCTCCACTCGATCACCATCTCCCAACTCTGGGGGCTGCTTTCGCTGAACTGTAAACTGAGCTCTCCAGAACTGACGAACTCCGAACTCGCTGAAATGAACACTGAACTGGACGCTACTCTGCTCTGAGAATTTACCTACTGACTTCTTTCTCGAGCTCAACTTCTCCTCTGAGCTCACTGCGAACTGCCCTGCCACCCTTTCTATTGCCCATCTTCCTGTCGCCTCTTATGTCTGCCTTTTGTGCTCCAGCCACTCCAATTGGCTGGTGTGCTGTGATCCAGTTATTACAATTGGCTGTAGGAACATGGGGAGGGGTGGTGAGGACGGGGTGAAAGGAAAGGCCTTGCAGTGCATCTGACGTTCGTGTGAACGCCCAACCATGCCTGCCTGCACCTGCTGCATTTAAGTGGTGTCATGTTCGATTGAGGTGCTGCTGAAACTGATTTATGTTAGAACAAGTGTTTTGAGAATGAGGGAAAGGATGGAATTTGAGAACGAGGGAAATAACAATGAAGTACCTCAAACTACACTCAGAACACATCTTTCCCTTCCACTGAGACGAGAGGGGGGCGGGGGGGGGGGTGGAGGGGGTAATTTTATGAACCGTAACAATATACTTGAACACTGCAGAACACAAATCACCTTGTTGTCACTTTCAAAACGTTTCTGTTCAGCAGTACTTGGACAAAATATTTCTGCATTATACGTCATCTCAACCAATCAAATTTTCTGCTCACAAACCCTCCTTGTGTCCTCCTTTTTTGTTTGACAAGACTGCATGGGGTAATGTGTTCCATTAACTCTCTCGTTACCTCCACCACCGAAGGTGAAGGAGGTTATGTTTTCACCTCTTTCTGTTTGTTTGTGTGCAGGATATCTCAAAAAAATTGTGCATGGATTCAGATGAAATTTGGTGGACAGGCTGGGGTGTGTGACAAGGGCGAACTGTTAAGATTTTGGTGAAGATCCACATCCAGATTCGACTACCACAATTTTAAAAGTAATTCCTCACCATTGAGAGATGGGGCCAAAAATAATATATAACACTGTATCTCAAAAAGTTGTGGACGGATTCGGATGAAACTTGGTGGACACATTGTGTGTGTGTGTGTGTGTGTGTGTGTGTGTGTGTGTGTGTGTGTGTGTGTGTGTGTGTGTGTGTGTGTGTGTGTGTGTGTGTGACAAGGAAGAAACATTTCGATTTTGGTGAAGATCCCAATCCGGATCTGGATACGAGAATTATTTAGTTTTCAAAGTGATTCTTCACCATTGAGATCGGGCCAAAAACCATATATAGCATGATATCTCAAAAACGTATCGGGCCTGATATGTTCTCTCGGATCAGGCATTACGTGGCGGAGGTGTGCGCTCTACCGAGTGACCTTCTCGTTTGTAAAGGTTTCTATTTGTTGTTCTACTTCCCCCTAAAAGTGTGGCAGCTTTCAAAGCTTAATCTCCTTTGCATTTTTGAATGAATTGTTTTTTGTCGAAATGCCAGTGATTTATCTTTTTCTTTTTTAACATCAAGAATAATATATTAGTGTTTGGTTATTCATTCATCTGTTGTAATGCATTTCACTTCATTAATCATTTCACTCCTTGTTTTTGTATTTTTGTGATGCACTCACCAGAATTATCATGCATGTGATTGCTTGTTTGTCTGTCCTTTTGCATGTGTTCATGGCCACGAAGTTGTTCTCACAAGGACACGTGTGAGAGACTAGATGGTTGCTTGCCCTTTGTGTGTTTTTTTTTTCTTCTTTTGTTTGCTTTTTAACCATTTCTGCATTTCCTCGTTTCAGAAAGCCAGCCACATGAGCTAAATCTGCGCACTTTCAGCAATCAGATCAGTAATTGCAACTCCAAAAATATCTACTTTTTAAAAGGAATAGCATGCTCATGTGATGCACATTACTCTCATGAAGCTAAAACTTGTAAAAGAACGTTACGATTGGGGAGAACCCACGTTCGTCATCATTAATTGTGAGGATCACGGAACGGAGAATGCAATTTGAGCACAACCGATTCAATTGAGCTTTGAGAATTAAACATTTTCTGAGCCTCTGCTTATTTTTATTTTTAAAATTATTTTCTTCTTTCTGCTTTGTTTTCCGACATCTTGAGTTGGTTGTGCTGTTGCGTTTTTTTTTTTTCTACTCTACCTTTTTTTTGTTCACAACAACAAAAAAACAACATTGCTCATTATTTCTCCATCTGTCACATCGTGAGCCCTGGCATCTGTCATGTCTCATCGCCTCCAATCACGATCTCCTCGGCAATCTGAGCTAATCTCCAGAGATTACGGATTGAGCTTGTTTGACTTCCTCCATCATACACGAGACCTTTCACCCTGAAGACCTGATGTATGGTGAAGTGCAGTGTTTTGTTGCTTTGGGATCATCATCGGTCTTGCAATGAGACCTGGCACTGGTTATTTTGCCATTCTTTGACTTGATGCATCAGCAATGTACTCCTGCCAGACAGGCCTTGGTTATTCTATTTGCTGTTTCCATGGTAACCTTTTTGTCTGTGGGGGTAGAGCAACTTGCCACTGATTATTCTCTGATACCTTTCCTCCCTATATGAATATAGCCTGTGCTTGTTGCCCTGTTATTCCATTTTCTAATCCCCCAATCAGGGTTCAGTGGTTCATTTCTTCACTTTTGGGTTTGTTTGGTACTGCCTGAAAACTAGCATCCATGTGCATGGCTTAAACATTCCTGTAAAGCACCCCACCCCTCCCTCCCCCAACCAACTTTTCTTTTCTGAAATCTTGAAAAATTGTACTCGGATGGAAGTGGAGCTGAAGAATTCCTTCAGTTTGTACGACACCATGGCAACACCTTGAGAGACAAAATCCATACGACGATACTCTTTAAATGGCACAATTGCATCCATGCGTCTAATTCAATATGGTGCATTGAAACCAGTTTACTGATCCGATAAGTGACACTCATTTAGTGACATACCTATGACTGGCTTATTGCAGCAATATCACCCCCGACCCCTGAAGAGCAGAAAGAGGGGTGGGGGGGGGAGGGAGGGATGTGGGGTGGATCAGTGGAGGTGAGCGGATATCTCAGAATTTGGGACTTTAATGAGAAGTTTATTTTGGGGATTGATGATCTGTGGTAGATAAGGAGTGCATGTTTAAGTCCTGATGAGATCGACGATGACGAAGAGGCAACTGATTTTTTTTTTTAAAGGAAAACTACATCCCATACTTTTTTGCGCTTCTGAATGGGAAATACTAAAAGGAATCGGATAAAGATGCAGGAGCTCACCGATGGTGAGAGGTGTGTGTACTCAATTTAATAATAATTAATAACTACATTATTTTATGCATGATGCAAAATCTCAATGTGCTTTACAAAGGCAGGTTGCATACCAGCGACTATAACGTCTTTAAGTGTGCGGTCAAAATTTAATTGCTTGCTCAGTAATATAATATCTCATAACTAGACCATATGCATGAAGAATGACTTGCAGTGAACCAATAAAGCCATCATGAATAGACTGGGACAATTTTATTTATATATATATATATATATATATATATATATATATATATATATATATATATATATATATATATATATATATATATATATATATATATATATATATATATATATATATATATTGGGGCATATTATGTGATCCTGGTCGTCCATCCGTTCCTGTCCGCACTCTAACTCCCAAAGTTTTCCACTTTCACGTTTCATATTTGGTACATAGGTACAGACTGCGGAGACGGTGTGTCGTGACATACGTTCGTCATCTAAAGCGGTTGCCATGGCAACCAGGATGCTGTTTTCCATGTAGTAGCACAATTCTGTATTTACCTTCTTGTTCGGGCGTATATTGTGCTCACTTGAGCTCTTGTTTATTTTTATTTATTTTTTGTTTCACAATTCTCTTTATTCATTCTAATTCTCGCTGCTTCTTCTCTTTAATCTCCTTTACTCTTTAATCCTCATTTTCTTTATCTATCTCTGTAAGAAGTGAATTCTTGCTGAATGTTTTTTTTTTCTTTTCTGTAAGACTCACTTGGTTGGGTGGGTTTGATGGTAGAGGAGCCGCGGCTGAAACCCGAATCCTATCCAGGTTCCTCTTGATGGCTCCATCTTTGCTCTTTACTTCTTTGGGATCCTTCTTGGTCTTCCGTGTCATTGATTCATTGCAACATTGTTTTGAAAATGTACAGATGAAAAATTTGAAGAAAACAACAGGTGCACGAACTACTTTTGGCAGCTAAAGTAAGAGAATGTGATCATTGTGAGCTCATCAAGTGCTGCTAGTATAACTACTACTTCTTGTGTATGGCATTTTGGCTGCTGGGTAGCTATGGTTTTGTTGGGACGTGACAATTCCGCCGATTCTGTGCCCCTCTACCAGTACACTGGTACTCATTTCGCCAACCTCAGAAGGACTGCAGGCTGAGTCAGCCCCACCAGGTGTTAGTTCAGCAGCCAACGGGGCTCAAACTCTGGACCCTAAGATCCCAAGCCAGCCACCCTAACCACTGAGCCAACAGGCTTGCTAGTATAACGAAAGTAAGTGATTAGGTGATTGAACCAGAAGTATTCTTGACTTTGCAATGCAGTTATGAGTTTTGTTTTGTTTTGTTTTTAAAGAGCAGGAAATCCATATAGTATTATATACATTACCGAGAGGCTCCTTCGATAACCACTGTTCTGTCTCGGCGCGTGGTTTCTATCGAGCCTGGCTCTGAAAACACTACAAAATTTAAAAAGAAGAAGAAGATCCTTCATTCTTCAGATACAGCGAAGCAATGAATGGAATTTGATAGGGACGGGTGCTATTTTGAGAGAGACCTGCGGTGCAGCCCCACATTGTTTTTACGATGCGGCAGTGCCGAGTGAGCGATGTGGTGAGATCGTGTGAACGACGAGATATTACATACTCTGTGTATAGTGTTGATTTACGGGCAAAAAAAAAAAAAAAAAGTGTGTCGGTTGTCCATTTGTGAGTTTCAGGATGTGGAACGGAGTCCTCGCAAGATTCGAAGTGTTCTTCTCCCCAAGGCAAAAATGCTCCAGTTAGAACTATAGGATATGAGAGTTGTACTCTCATATACTATAGTTGGAAAGAGGTCCTACTACAGTAGTCTGCAGAGATTTACTCCAGGAAAGGAATGCTATTTTTATTCCTGGGCCACTTCGGTAAGGGATCACAGTTCATGGACCAAGCTGTTTAATTTTTGTTCTGAGCATTTCTTTGTTGGTGTCTGTGTCTGGCGGGATGGAAGATGGGGAGTGAGGGAAGGTGGGAAGGGGTGGGGTGGGAGGAGGGATGGGAAGGGGTCCGGTGAGAGGAGGCATTGGAGGGTGGGATGAGAGGACTTACCTGGCGTTTCCCGGCAACGCCGGGTACTTTTACTGGAAATAAATAAACGGATAGACCTGGTGTTAAAAAGACATGAATAAGGAAGCACATGTTCTTAATGGAGGAATAAATGAAACGACTAACTTCCCCTCTCATGACGGCAATATACTGACTTGCACGGCACAATAAAGTGAAATAGGCGAGGGCTTGAGTGACCATTGCTTGAGACAGTCCTGTTCGCTCTAAACTTCTTCCTGCACTGCGGATCTCGTTGAAAACCGATTGGCCAAGGTAAAGGACACAATCCAGCATGGCGTCAGGATGCAGACTGAAATAATCTAGACTCGGCAGCGAGTGGTAGCGAACGGAGCGCAGGGCCAGATCCAAGAGCATCGAGTGATGAAGAAGGCAGGGAAGTCTTTCTGTGTGCATGCACACACTGGCTTGTATTAGCGTTTGGGTCGGCCCCCTCAGCATGCCTGGTGTTGGCTTAATGGTTTGGGTCGCCCCCCCCCCCCAGCATGCCTGGTGTTGGCTTAATGGTTTGGGTGGCGGGCTTTGGATCCTTGGGTCCTGAGTTCAAATCCCGCTCAGTTGTTGAATTAATACCAGGTGAGGTTAACTCGGCCTGTCATCCTTCCGAGGTCCGCAAAATGAGTGCCAACATGCTCGTATACTGTGTCGGAGTGGTGACCCGTCCAGGACTGTGCCCAATAGCCAAGGAGACTGCTTAGGCAGCACCAACGTTCTGCACAGAGTGTGGTCCCAATCTCGTCTCCTCCTCCCCCATCATGCGGATGCTCCATTAATTGCCAGTACTGTCAATTAATGGAGGTGGCGCTGGAATAAAGCATTCCACCAATGTCCTGGGATTTGCTGTAATGTATATTCTTCAGCAGGGTGCATTGGCCTCCTTGTGAATAGCCCATGGGGAACCCAAAAGCCACGTGTGCAGCGCGTTCATTTGCCCATTGTCACCCATCTCTAGTCCTTCACCTGGCCTCGCCTGAAGACAGTAGGTTTTATACAATACGTCCTTGCCCTATACTGCTCCATGATGGACACTCCCTGCCTTCTCAATTCACATATAACGTATGACTTATCCCTGATGTGTACCTAGTGCAGGTGCAAATCTAACCTACTCAAGCAAACAATCCATACTATTCGTATCGCATTATAGCTATTGATTAAAGGTTCTTTGGGGTCTTCAAGATATTTAGGGTTTTTGGGTCTTTGAGGTCTTCAAAAGTCTAAGGGGTCAAAAGGTTCAAAAGGTACATTCCAAAAGTATGTAATTAATGGACATGCGTGTAGTGAGGTTGCAACTGCTGTTCAAACAGCATATAATTAAGACATACAGTACCTATTGTGTCTACATGACGCCACCTTTCAAAATTTTCACGTTTTTATTTATTTATTTAACAAAATGGCTGCCAAATCACATGACTGATGACGTAATGATATTTTTTTTTTTTTCTGTGGACCATTTCATCCCGAGATGACCCTCAAAAATCTTCATACTGATCAGATGTGGTGTTCTGCATATGCAATTATGATGTAACGAGGGCACTAATCGCATAAATCGTACTCATTCCCCATGAGTACTTGCTACGTGCCAAGTTTCATTTTTTTCCTTGGTGCGGTTTCAGAGAAACAGAGGTCCAAAGTTTTTTTTCCGTTTTCCCAATATGGCTGAAACACCATGTGACCTATGACGTCATAATTATCATTTGAACCTTCTACATGAGTTGTCGCACCAATGCTGAAAATTTTGTCTCAATTTGACAAGCGGTTGCAGAGAGAACCACGAAAGTTCTGTGCAGACAAACAAACGGACCCAAATGCAATACCCTCTCCTTTGGCGATGGTAAATATGCTGAATATAGTTTTTGGCCCAATCTCTCAAATGGTGAAGAAGCACTTCAGAAAGTAAATAATTCTCGTATCCAGATTGGGATTCGGATCTTACAAAATCGAATCAATTTGTCGTGATCTGTCCTTCAAGTTTTGTCCAAATCCATCCACAACTTTTTTGAGATATCGTGCCATGTATCATTTTTGGCCCTATCTCTCAATGGTGAAAAAATCACTTTAAAAATTCTCATATCCGGATCAAGATGCAGATCGTCAACAAAATCTAATCGGTTCATCCTTGTCACACAACCAACCTGCCCACCAAATTTCATCAAGATTCGTCCACAACTTTTTTTATATATCCTTCAAACAGACAAAGGGGTGAAAATATAATCTCCTTCAGCTTCGGTGGTGGAGGTAAATAAACTAAACGCAAGACTTTTACCTTTTAAGTTTATTCCAAATCAGTGAAGGGGTGAGGGTAAACGTCCTGCTCATACTGTACTCTGCCATAAATAGAAATTACAAGACTTTGCTCAGAGATTATGATGATGCTTCTCGAGGGGTGAGGGTGGAAGTGAGAAAGATGTGGATGTAGAACTTGCCATGGCTGTTGGATCATCTTTCTTGCAATGGCAACAGTCACCTGCCACATTGCCACATAAAAAGTGTAAGACGCTCCTTAAGGCCCTGTCAAACCTTGATGATTTAGCCAACGTATGCCTGACGTATGCAAAATTGGGCTAAAACGCCGGCACACGTCGAATACGTTATGGGTAAGTTTTGTATACGTTAAGAGCACGCTGAAAAACACTGCCATACGTCGTAGTACGCTGGCTTTCATCGTTGTACTTTGCGGTTGTCCTCAAATTTTAGCATGCTTGAAATTTTATGACGTATGCCAGCGTATGACTCTCACGTTCCGCTACGCTGGCCATAAGTTGTAGGCACGTTGTGCGATCGTTGACACACGTTACTTGTAAGTTACTCATAAGTCGAAACACGTCGAGGTAATGATTAGCATACCCGAAACTTATTTATAACCTATGAGTAATGTGTGTAGGCACGTTACACGATCGTTGACACACGTTACTTGTAAGTTACTCATAAGTCGAAACGCGTCCATGTAATGATTAGCATACCCGAAACTTATTTATAACCTATGAGTAACGTGTTGTAGGCACGTTACACGATCGTTGCACACACGTTAAGGCATGTTATGCGATCGTTGACACTCGTCGAGGCATGTTACTTGTAAGTTACTCACAAGTCGAAACATGTCGAGGTAATGCTTAGCGTACCCAAAACTTATTTCTAACCTATGAGTAACGTGCTTTGAACCTATGTGTAACGTATCTCCAACGCATATCGACGTATGTATACGTATTTGATTGAAGTCTTCCGGACGACCAAAGAACTTGCTGAATGTGTTTCTAATTTACAGCTACCGTATCATGGCGTATTGGCAGCGTTTAAAAAAACAAAAATAACAACGACAATAACTTCCGATATTTCGTCACATGCCGTTACGTCACGTCCGATTGCCTCTTCAGTTTGCTCATGTCTTATTCTTAGTTCCTCCTCTGTGAATATTTTCTGTTTGAGGATATTGTCACGTCGACGTCGAAACTTAAAAGCAAATGTTCTTATATATTGTTGCGAATTCGCGCCCGCCGGCGTGCGAACGGCCACGTAACTCGAATCGCGGCACGTCGCCCACCCGACGGACAATTCTGTCGTGACCCTCTTGGACTAACGCCAGGAGCTAGTCATGGGTGGGCCTTTCGGCCTCACCACGATCGTGCAAATCGGCCCCCGCGTGGGATAGGGTTGTTCGCCAAATTTGACCTAAGTACCCACGCGGAGGGTAGACTGGGCGATCGCACCTCGCCGCAGGTCGACTCCGGACACGGGCCACTTAAGTGACCCGTTCCGTACTAGCGGGATAACTGAGCGGTGTTATCGTCGGCCTCGACGGTTCCGATTAATTATCGGGCGTATTAAGCCCCCTACCAACCCTTTACGTAAAGCAAGATGGAGATTCAATTAAAGAAAAGACGAAGCGAAACGGGAAAAACAGTTCAACATAATGCACATTTATTCCGCGGCACACGGAGAGCACACATATACAATTACAACAATTATGCACATATATCAAATGCTACAAAAGAAACACAACAATGCAGATCTACTACCGACTACGCGAGCACACGGCAGCACTTTCACAGTTTTACTTTATAGACGGCGCCAACAACACATTTACTCAAAAGCAAAAGAAAAGGGCCACCCTCAAAGACAAAGGGGCAGACGGGGCCTGTGGGCCACGAGACCGGGTGGATCCTACCCGTGTCTTGTGATGAGCCACAAATGTGGCGGCGCGGCGGTGCCCCGACTCCGCGCTCCTTCGCGAGTTTCGTTGGCACTGCTTGGAGTGGGGTGGGGAACGGGGCCCCCTTTTCGCACTATCTCAGCGCGGGGGGGGGGAAGGGGGGAATTGTTGATGCTCTGGGGAAAGAGGATAGCTGGCTTGCTTGGGTCCCGCGACGAGAGACTCCACTGCGAGCTCGTCGCCGACCGCCGTCTTCCTTGTCTCAGACCCGAACCCTTCGGTCTCCTCCCCAATTCTCCTCAGCCGACTGCAGCAAATCACCTCGACCGCGCTCCAGGCTTCCTCTCTCTGCAACTCCCCGACAGACTCCGAACCCCGACAGACTGCGAGCCCCGACAGACTTCTCCTCTCCAGACCCGACTTGACTCTTCCCAAACCGACTGCCGCCGCCACACTCCGCCGCCGCCACACTCCGCCGCCGCCACACTCCGTTCTCCAAAAACGGACTCTTTCAAACACACTAAATTCGCCCCGCGCTCGGCGCTTTATAGTCCGGCAGGAGAACCCATATGCAAATTTCTGGATCAGAACGAGCTCGGGGGTGGAGCCACGCTCGCCCATTGGACGGAGAAAAAGGGGCTTGAGTCTCCCCTGATCCTCGAATTTGCATTTCCCGATTCTACTCCGACGCGCCTGGAGGCGGGGCCAAACCGCCCCGCGCTTGCTGATTGGATGGATCAGAAGTGGGCGTGTATCATTCCTGATCCAAATTCTCCTCGGAAAGGCCGCACTTTGCACCCGCGGCTCGGCGCGCGTCCCGCACGAGGCCAGGACAGCCTGACGCTCGGTGCCCACAAGCGGTGCGGGAATGGCCGCAGAAGGAGAGGCGAAGGTGGTGGAGGGTTTAAAGTGGTGGTCCATGGCCATGGCGACGTTTGGAATGGCGGCGATGCGATGTTTGCGGGAGTGAGTTGTGAAGGTAAAGGTCGTGGCTGTTGGCGTTGTTGTGGTTGGTGGTTATTGTGTGATGGCGGTTGAGACGTGGTTGGTTCAAAATCAAGATAGAATAGAAAAACGACTATCTCAAAGTGTCGCAGCCCGAATGAATCACATTTATTCCCTCTCAACAACGTGTTTGGGCTAACTACACATATACTTACAGAGATATCTCACCTACGGGACCTGAATGGTGGTTTGCGAATTTCCTCAACCGCAACAATATTTTAAAATTCGTGAGACTAAAAAAAATTTTTTTTTTAAAAACAACAACTTCAGATATTTCGTCACGTGCCTTCACGGAGCCAAGGAGAAAAAAGAAAATGTGCCTTGACGGAGAAAATAAGTTTCCTCGACGTTACCTCGATGTGTTTTGACTTGTGAGTAACTTGCAAGGAACTTGTGTCAACGTGTGTCAACGATCGCATAATGTGTCTACAACTTATTCCCAGCGTAGCGGAACGTGTTAGCCATACAGCGAGTACGTCGTAAAATTTTCAGCATGCTTGAAATTTCACGACGTACTAAACGTACCACGAAATATGACAGCGTACTTCATCGTTTTTCAGCGTGCTCTTAACGTATGCACAACTTACCCATACCGTATTCGACGTGTGCCAGCGTTTTAGACACATTTTTCTTAGGTCGACATACGCTAGCTAAATCGTCAAGGTGTGACTGCGTGGTTGACACTTCCAAATCTCAGGCGGTTATGATTTAAATCGGCGTGCGGCAGGTTTTTAACAGGCTACGCCACGAGTTCGTCGGCGATACGTGCAGCGCGCTATGCCTCAGTTTAACTATCGTTGGGCATAGGTTGTGAACGCCGACAACAGGCTAAGCATTCGTTGGTATAAGTTATCTATAAGACAACGAAACGTTCTGTGCCCGTTACTAATATGTTATGAATACGACCAAAACTTAAAAGAAAAAACATCAAAATTTCAGCGTACGCCAACGTTTTACATACATTTTTATACGTTGCCATTGCTGGCTAAATCGTCAAGGTGCGACAGTGCCTTTTAACGTTGCCACATAAAAGAAATCTTGATCAGGAACAGATCTTCACTGCTTGGAGAGAAAGGTAGAAGATGGCATCCTTTTCCAAAATAATCTCCTCTTCATTGTTAAAAACTTGCTCCGGCATAAATCACTTCACCCCATTTAGTTCCATGAATCATGGTTGAACTGGTGCCTTCGATCCCAGGTGCCTCATGGAAATGTTGGGAAATCTGAAATGGTTTGTTGTGTTGCTACACCCTCTGAAATATTATTTGGACAATAGTGCACTGTAGGAAGTAGTATATTGCTATCATAATTGTGAGAAAAAGACAATTAACAAAGGAAGACAGACAGACCATTATAACCCTTAAAAGTGTAGGACTTTCCTTTCGAGAAATTGCAAAGTGAGCCATGGTGTCAGTGAGTACAGTTTCCTAAACTCTGACTGAAGGAAACTCTGACAGGAAGAAGTTTGGCAGACCCAAAGCCACAACACAATGAGAAGACGAGTTTTTGAGAATCAACAGCTTGCGTGATAGGTGGCTCACAGGACAGCAGCTTCAAGCACAGCTTAACAATGGTCACAGTAAGGAGGTCTCAGTTTCAACTGTGAAGAGAAGACTTCGAGCTGCAGGTTTGACAGGTCGAGTGGCAGTAAGAAAGCCATTGCTGAGATGGCAAAATAAGAAAGAGGCTTTCCTGAGCCATGAAGCACCGCCAGTGGACTACTGAAAACTGAAAGGTCTTCTGGACCGATGAATCAAAGTTTGAAATCTTCCGTTCATCCCGCAGGGTTTTCGTACGCCGTCAAGTAGGTGAAAGTATGGTTCCTCAGTATGTGACACCAACTGTCAAACATTGAGGAGGAAGCGTGATGATCTGGGGCTCTTTGGCTGAATCCAGAGTCGGCGACTTGCACAGAGTGACTGGCACCCTGAACCAAAAGGGCTACTACATGCAATACCTTCTGGGTCTACGCCTAGTTGGTTATGGCTTCATCCTACAGCAAGATAACGACCCATAAAATACCTCCAGGCTATGTCAGAACTACCTTAGAAGAAAAGAATATGACGGTAGGCTTCAAATCATGGAATGACCAGCACAGCCTCCAGACTTAAACCCCATCAAGCTGGTTTGGGATGAACTGGACAGAAGGGTGAAAGCAACGCAACCTACAAGTGCAACACATTTGTGGGAACTTCTGCAACAGTGTTAGGAAGAACGTTCCGAACAATATTTAATTTCCATTGTCGAAAGAATGCCATGAGTATGTTCGGCTACTTTGATATCTGCAAAAGGTGGCGACGTTGATGAATCAAAAGTTTAGATTAAATTTTGTTCAACAAAACGATTCCATGATTTCGTTTTTATTTGCAATTGTTTATTTGTTCTATGCTTTAATTTCAGAGTACATTGAAATATTAAACTGCTTAAATTTCAATAAAAGCTGGAAAAATGGGGGTGTTCTAAAACTATAGACCTGTAGTGTATGTGTGTATGTATGTATGTCTATGTGTATACGTATTTTTCATGTTCTTATATATACATATACATCCATGCATACATATACACACATATCTGGTGTTGGCTTTGTGGTTAGGGTGGCGGCTTGGGATGCTCGGGTCCTGAGTTCAAGCCCCGTTGGCCGCTGAATTAATACACCAGGGGGTTGACTCAGCCTGTCATCCTTCCGAGGCCGGCGAAATGAGTTCCAGTGTGTACTGGTAGAGGGGTACTGCATCAACGACACTGTCGCTCTTCTAAGAAATTATAGCTACCCTGGCAGCTCAGCTGCCATATGCAGGAAGAAGTATATAAAGTCTGATTGCATTTCCACTTTGGATATTCCTTGACAGTTGTTTTGACTTTGAAATTATTATTGTTGTTATTTTTGTTTTTTTCGGTGCATCCCCATGAGTGAAGGTGTTTTGGAGCAAATGCAATTGAGGTCTGCTTTAAAAGCGGTGTCTGGCTGATGATGCACAGCACATGGCGTAGTGCTCTGCAGTGTGCAGCTCTAATTTGTCAGACTTCCCAGAGAGTCAGCAACTACCTGCTAATGAGAATGCTGGTTATGTCAGGCTCGGCAGCCTCGACTCTGACTTGCCCGGTAAGAGGCTCTTGTAGTAAGGCTGTGTATGGTTGAATAGGGCAGACCACCTTGCGACAAACATGCTTCCGAATAATGATTCCTCCAAACCTATTTGCCGGTCATCACATTGTATTAAAAGGATCATTTAAAATCGAGGTCCAAATGAGTGCTACCCCCAAATCATTTCCCAATACGTATCGGTAGCTCTTGTGATTTGATACTCAACTTTGCACCTACATCGGCTTCTTAGCCTTTGCTTGGTGGTTTCAGAAATGCTTCTATCTCGTGTGCAGTTCAGAATGCTGTGTTGAATGCTACTCTTAGAATGCTGTGCAAAAGACTGAAAAATTCAGTCCCCTGATGCCTTGGGCAAACTGCAGCGGCTACCACGTTAATTGGCTTTATTTATTGCATTCTATCTATTTTTTTTATATTCCATTCTATTCTCTTACATTCTGTAATATATGTATATGTATATGTATATGTATATGTATATGTGTATGTATATGTGTATATATATATATATATATATATATATATATATATATATATATATATATATATATATATATATATATATCATTGAATGTATTTTTAGGGCATTCTGTTTGTGTCACTGTTGCTGCAACTAGGCATTATGTATTATGTAGTACAATGAACTGGATGTACCAACACTAATACTACTGCTAGTATTGCCACAACTACTTCAATGGACCCAATTATTCTCACCTTCTTGGGGATCAGTCATGGAACCTTTTTGGCCCACATCTGTCATGAACTGGGTGGCCAGACCTGACGTACGACTGTGTCAGGAATTGGTGATCTTTTCAGAGTGCCAGTGAGAACTCGGTGGCTCTTTGTAAAAGTCACTGTGGGATCTTTATCGTCTACACACACACACAGTGAATCAGGGTCAGTGAACAAGCTGTACACACGCTGAAGCACAAGTAAGGGTTTGAAAGAACAAAAAGGGAATACTGGGAATGGATGATCAATGGAAGGACGGTGGATAGAGAGAGGTGAAACCATTAACCTGCTCTAGAAGGTGTGGGTTTTGGGGGGGGGGGTTAATGAGTCTACACAATGCTGTGAGTAAGCATGTGGGATGACCTGAGGGTTTGCAAGCTATCCAGGAATTAAACACTATGTTAGGGAAGAGGAAGAAGTAATAAACATATTTGGAAATGAGACTATTGGGATATGAAATATTAAAAATTGTGATTTAAATTTGAAATGAATGGAGTTTATAGAGTATGAAGAAAGAAGAATAATATGTGACTGAATGGCTTGATGAATAACTTGGAAAAGTATTGAAAAACGAGTACTTTTATTGTTTTTAGTTTAATCGGTGACATTTTTCAATTGATTGAAACAAGAAAAACTAGAGGGGGAGCACTCGGGAGAGTGCAAAACCTCCGCCGCCAATACTGCTGGGTCACTCAAGTGAACCTCATATCTTATTCATTAAATGTCAACAGTGCTGACAGAGTTATAGTTCTTTTCTCCATTTTTTTGGGGGGGGCGGGGGGGGGTTGGAAATCACTTAAAACATGAAGAAGTGCAAAAACAATTTTTTTTTTCTGTAACAATTTTTTTTTGGGGGGGGGTGTTGGAAATCACTTAAAACATGTAGAATTGCAAAAAAAAAAAAAAATCTTTTTTTTTTGGGGGCGTAACAATTTTTTGGGGCGGGGTTGGAAATCACATAACATGTAGAAATGCAAAAACAATTTTTTTTTCTCTAACAATTTTTTTTTGGGGGGGTGGGTGTTGGAAATCACTTAAAACATGTAGAATTGCAAAAAAAAAAAATCTTTTTTTTGGGGGGGCGTAACAATTTTTTTGGGGCGGGGTTGGAAATCACATAACATGTAGAAATGCAAATTTTATTTTTTTTGGGGGGGGGTGTTGGAAATCACTTAAAACATGTAGACATGCAAAAAAAATTTTGCGGGGGGGTAACAATTTTTTTTGGGGGGGGGTAGGGTTGGAAATCACTTAAAACGTGTAGAAATGCAAAAAAAAAAAAATTTTTCTCCAGCAATTTTTTTTGGGGGGGGGACCAAGTCCAAAATCTAATGGCATGATCCTTGGACCATACCTAACCCCCCCCCCCACCAAGTTTCGTCGAAATCCGTAGAGGAGTTTTTCCGTAATACTGTTCACAAACAAACAAACAAACAAACAGAAAGGGGTGAAAACAGTAACCTCCATCCATCTTCGAAGATGGTGGAGGTTAAAATAACTGAAGAATAATGCTGAAGTGACTATGCTTCCTCCATTTTAATTAATTTTAAATATAAATATTTACCTATTTAAAAATTAAATAAATATTTTTATTTCAACGTAAACTTTGCAGGATCAGATATTAATCCTTAAAGTGGGGTTTCGTGGTTTTGATGACTATCAAGGGAATCCTCAAGTACAAAAAGGTTGTACACCGATGCTCGAAACTATCATGTGCAGCGCAGTATACATCTCAACTAATAAATGTGTGTGTGTCTCCATAACTCCAAAACCATGAAACCGAGCAGCCTCAAACGGCATGCATACTAAGAATATTCTAAGGAAGTGCAAGAGTGAAAATTGGATGTTTGGGTTAATTACAACACCCCTTTTGAAGATAATTAACGGCCTTATTTAATCATATCCTTCATCAGATGCATCCTCGGTCACCGCTCTCCATGGGGTATTTAGGCGTTTGCTGGGTGACCACGCTGGGGTCTGACGCTGCCATGTCTTTAGGCCTGCTCATCCATATTTTGACTTGGAACAGACCACAACAATTTCTTTACGATAAAGTTTTGTTTTTTTCCCACTTTCCTCACTCATATTATCGAATACCTGTTCATCATAGATACAAATCACTGGGGACATTGCACTGCTTAGAAACACTCAGACGTTGGCATTCGTTGCTTTAGTTCATTTCCACACATGCAATCACCACGAGAATGTCTTAAACGAAGCAGAATTACAAAATGTAAGCCCCAGAATCGAACTTGCAAACAGTTCCGACTCCTAAAGATGTGTTCATTTATCCAATTTGGACATATTTGACATTTCATGCGTCTCCGGGAGGTGTATGTTTAATATAACAGTTCAGTGATTGTTGATCGTGTGCCAGGCGAGCCGTTTCTTATCAACCATTTCCTTGGCGTGCTTAAGCCACTTGGCAAGCGCTCTACAACATTCGGACTGTCACCGAATACTGTATGTCGATCGACTTCAGGGGTCACTCGCATATGTTCTTAGGCACATGTTGTTCTGCGGTGCAACAGGCGGTGGCTGGCTCACTGAAAATGTGAAATTTGATTTTCCACGACGTTTACCCTTTTTTGTACGATCTTCCATGATACGACCCGTCACTTCAGCATAGAAAAATAGAAGTGGTAATTAAACATTTTGTTTTTAAAAGTTTCTTCAATCGTTTTGCTTGGTGAAGCTGCTTGGCACGCGTTTATATTTCAATGGTGATACTGAGTTTCTATACCGGAGAAAGGAAGGTCAGGTATGGGAGCATGTGCCAGAACAGCATGTCGCTGCATCCACTTTCCGCCAGTACTCCAGGGGCCTCCGTCTGGCCTTCCCCCAGGCAGATGCCAGGCCCATCCCCATCTCCTTGAGATGCTGGTCAATCTGCTGCAACCACGAGGCACGTGGTCGGCCCATTGACCTCCTCCACTCACAGACTCCCTCGCTGAGAGAATCTGGTGAGCAGGATCAGCGTCAGGAAAACGAGCCACATGTCCATACAGCCGTAACTGACGCTCACGGACCATGCAGGTAACAAATCTCATCCGAGTCTCTCTCAGCAACCGCTCGTTGGACACAAAATCTGACCAGCGATAGCCAAGGATTCTCCGAAGAGACCTGGTACCGAAAGAGTTAAGTCTCCATCTCAGATCCTTGGTCAGAGTCCAAGTCTCGCATCCATAGAGCATCACTGGAAGCACCAAGGACCTGAAGACTCGGACATTCGTCCTCCCGCACAGGTACCGGCAGCGCAACACCCCATGAATCCAGTGAATCCATTACTCCCCAGGCCCAACCCAGACGTCTATTGACCTCTAACTCGCACCCAGCAGAGACATGAATATCACTGCCAAGGTAAGTGAATCTCTCCACGACCTCAACATCCTCACCACAAACAGACACCCGTAATCCCAGCGGCTTCGACTACTCATTCAGCACCTCGAGGACCCCAAAAGGATATCTAAAGTCTCCGCAAAGATGACTGCATCATCTGCGAAATCAAGGTCAGAGATCTTGACATTCCCAAATGATGAACCGCAGCTTGATCATTCCGACATGCTCCCTAAAATCCAGTCCATACAAGTGCTGAAAAGTGTGGGGGCCAGTACATACTAATGACGAACTCCAGTAACAACTGGAAATTAGTCGGAGATGGTACCACCACACTTCACAGCACTCTCAGTACCAGAGTAGAGTTCAGACATCAGATCGATCAGTTTTGGTGGCACCCCACGAAGACCAAGAATCCTCCAGAGGGCATCCCGATTCACTGAATCAAACGCTTTACAGAGATCAACATAGGCTGCAAGCAGCCCCTGCCGAAACTCTCGTCTGCATTCGGTGAGGACACGAAGAGCAAGGATACGGTCAATTGTTGACCTCTTTGATGTAAATCCTGACTGCTCTGGACGCTGGTGCTCAAGCAGATGGTGGCGAACCCGATCAAGAATTATCCGAGCAAAGAACTTGCCCGCCATTGAGAGCAGCATCACCCCTCGGAAGTTGTTGCAGTCTTGGCGATCACCCTTCCCTTTCCAGAGAGGGACAACAAGGCCCCTCTTCCCATCAGTTGGGATGATGGCAAAACTGCAAGCAGAGCACAGATTGCATGCAATGGCAGGGGTACAGCATTTCCACCAACCTTCAGAAGTTCAGCATGGATGCTACATATCCCTGGAGCTTTACCCCGTTTCAACCGGTTCACCGCAACCCGTGTTTCCACAAGCGAAGGTGGACCACAGTTGATTGGCGGGACAGCAACAGGGATTGTAATACCCTTGACGTCCAACTCGACAGCTGGGGGATCAGATCAGATCAGCCTGGTACAATCGCTCAAAATAACCGGCCCAGCGGGCCTTCACTTCAGACTCTTCTGTCAAGAGCCTACCACTCTCCGCTCTAACTGCAGTGATCCGAGGCATGGGCTTGGATGAACGCAATGCGCGAATTCCCCTGTAAGCGGGACGAGAATCACCTGTCCACAGGTGATGCTCTACCCCCTCACAAATTCCTCGCACATAGGCCTCCTTGTCCACCCTTAGTGCACGTACAGTTTTACGCCTCAGCTCCCTGAACAGCTCAGCTCTGCCATTCAACCTGGCCCTGCGATTCTGGTCAGTGGTATCCAGTGTCCCTTGAGAGACAAAATTCTTCTTTGTCCTGCGGTGAGTTCAAAGACATCAACTGGCAACATCAAGGACGGTGGTCTTGAAGGCGCTCCACAACTCTTCAGGACCCCCCAAAGCACCCAGACACGCCAAATGTCCACTCAGCCTGTTCGCAAACTCCTCAGCTACTCTCTCCTCCTTGAGCTTGCCAACATCCAGCCTCGGCCGGGATGGTACCATTCTCCAGGATTTAAGGTGCAGCTTTAGAGTTGCTACAACAAGCCAGTGGTCAGTATTGAGGAACTGAGTACTCCGGTAGACCCTGCAGTTCTGCATCATCCTCCACCGACCGTCAACGAGGACATGGTCAATCTCCTTTGCCACACTGCCATCGTTGGAATACCAAGTTCAGCAATGAGCTTGTGGGCGCTGAAACCATGAACCAGCCACTCGAAGTCCATGACTTCTTGCAAAGTCAAGGAACTTAGTGCTATTCTGGTTCATAGTTCCTGACCCATGGGGACCAACACATGTGTCATAACCATCCCTTTCAGTTCCAGTCGATGCATTGAAATCCCCCAACACTGGAAGTGTATCTCGTCTGGGGCACTGATCAACCACAGACTCGAGCGTGTCGTCGAATGTGTCCTTCACGGTGAGATCACTCGCCTCAGTCGGAGCATAGACAGAGACCAGGGAAATGACACCTAAGGAGTGATGAATCCTTAGTCTCATCATACGCTCGTTGACCGGTGTTACCTCAATTATCATTGGGGGTCAGCTTATTGGACACAGCTACAGCAACTCCGTAAGTATGGTAACCATCAGAGCGACCAGACCAATAGTAGGTGTAACCACCCACCATTATCTCACCGCAATCCGGTCTCCGAACCTCAGAGAGAGCTGCAATACCAATGTCCAAACGCTTGAGCTCAGATGATAACGGAGACAGGTGATCATCCTCTTAGCTAGATGACATTCCAGGCACCCACCCAAAGGGACCGTCTCAGGTTAACCCAAGGAGACCGCCGTCTGGTGGACGACACCTCAGCACCACTCCGACACACTCTCCCGCAATCTGACCCAGGAAGGTTACCCCGTGGTTTCCCTCCTATCATCAAAGATTGGGGGTCCCGAAGGCTTTGCCCCAATCCCGTCATCCGGTGAGCTGCCCTGCGAAGGGAAGCTGCACAGGAGGTACTCCCACGGAGTGGGTTTTCAGATTTTTTTGTGTTTTTGTGTTTTGCGGAATGAAGGGTTTTACGGTGGCCGGAGTGCAAATCCTGCCACCAACCTCCTAATAAAAAAGTAACCCAACTGCAGGAGGACGTCCGCAGACACAGTTGGGCACTAGATATGGATGGTCGTTGGCTCACAAGGAGCTCCTCCGCCCTTTGACTGGTTTTGTTTTTAATCCTGCTGGGTGTCCATATCCAAACACCCTCCTCACCAGAAAACCTGGTGGGGGAGACGGTTTATTCGCCGACAACCCGACCATGGAACAGGTTAGTACAGGTTTACATGGTACCTGTAGCAGGTCACAGATCTAACCTGACCTGACCACGACGTTTACCCTTTTTTGTACTATCTTCCATGATATGGCCCGTCACTTCAGCATTAATAAATAGAAGTAATAATTAAACATTTTGTTTTTAAAAGTTTCTTCAATCGTTTTGCTTGGTGAAGCCGCTTGGCACACGTTTACGTGTCAATGGTGATACTGAGTTTCTATACCGGAGGAAGGAAGGCTAAATATATTATTTGACCAAGATGAGTAAAAAATGTTTTTAGTTATGAAATGATGAATCCTCATGTCACGGCAGGAAAGCCGAGAGGTACGCATGCTTGCTCTG
This sequence comes from Eptatretus burgeri, assembly GCF_056783735.1. NCBI lineage: Eukaryota > Metazoa > Chordata > Myxini > Myxiniformes > Myxinidae > Eptatretus > Eptatretus burgeri. Next base: position 17,105,166 of record NC_140965.1, on the reverse strand, counting down.
TGTATCCTGGATTCGCATCCTGACCCAGCTATAAACTGTCATCCCGGTGTTTCATAGGCCGAGTGATTCATCATTGTGTGTGCCATCTCTCTGTGAATGATAAACTGGGTGTCACATCTGCCGGAATCCCTCACTCCTCTCCCTCCCTCACCTTCTGCCTTCCTCACCCCTCTCCCTCTTTCCCCTTCTCCCTCTCTCACCCCTCTCCCCCTATCATACCCCTCTCTCTCTCCCTCTCTCCCACCCCTCTCCTTTCTGAACCTGACTTCTTTCTTTCTCTCTTTCTGACCCCTCCCCCCCTTTCCTCTTCCCTCCCTCTGTCTCTCTCCCACTTGCTCCCCAACCTTTCTTCTCTGCTAAGTAGATTGGCATGTACGAATCAGATTCGGAGTGAACCTACCAGTTGGGGTGCAAGGGTCGCTGCATGTACGAGCGTGTGTGCATGCATGCAGGCAGACCTTTGCCAGGAAGGTGGCGTGGGTTTTAAAATGCTCACGCCCTAGATCTCAAAGGTGTGTGTGTGTGTGTGTGTGTGTGTGTGTGTGTGTGTGTGTGTGTGTGTGTGTGTGTGTGTGTGTGTGTGTGTGTGTGTGTGTGTGTGTGTGTGTGTGTGTGTGTGTGTGTGTGTGTGTGTGTGTGTGTGTGTGTGTGTGTGTGTGTGTCATTGATTGGTGTCTAAGTGGGTTTCAAAAATTTGGAATGGAGTCCTCCCAGGGTGGGCTCAAAGTATCCACCTTTATTTCGGTAAGGTTGTCACGATTTATAGACCAAGCTGTGAAGTTTTGTGCCGAAGGCTCTCTTCAGGATAGTTACTGTACCCTGGACAGTTTCCAACTGTAGTTTGTTTGTAGTAATATTCCCAGGGATGGTTTTTAATATCTGAGGTTCTACTTCATCATTCCATGAGGTTCTTCATCATCACTGGTACAACTGGCATTCTTCAGCTTCCAAGATCTTTTCATTTAATTATTGAGGTCTTCGTGTTTGTTCATTTTCTTGATTTCTGCATCATTGGTCCAAAATCACCAGTTACACCTCAATTAGCAATGCTTTCTTCTCTCATTTTTTTATTTTTTATTTTTTGGTACCGAAGTATGATATCTGGTCGCAATGCTTTGTTTTCGGTGTTCACGCTCGGGGATCATGAGGTTGTGCGTGAGGGGTACTTCAATGTTTTCAGTGATTACTTTTGGTTCATTTTCCCACAAATTTTCTGGAACTGGAATATGAAAGTTTTTGCAGATGTGCCAGTGGATTACTTGACAAACTCTATTGTGTTGTTCTGTGTACAGCTGTTATGACATGTTTTTTTTTTGTTTGTTTGCTTTTTCTTTTTGTGTTTGGTTATTGAGTGTAACATATCATTCTCTTTGCAAACTCCTCCTCCACCCCTCACCTTTCTATCTCTTTTTTTCCTCCTCCCCCTCGCTCTCTGTGTCTGTCTCTCTCGATCTAACACCCTCCTCGTACCCCTCTCTCTCTGCAGTGAATAGCAACATTTGGTGAGGCATTGCTCTCCCCCTTCCTCGCTGTTTCCCTCCATCCTCCCCCCTCCCCCCACCTTGCTGGCGATTCGTGAGCCGAGCACAGAACTTCGTGCTGGCGATCGGTCATTAAGAACACAGAACTGGTTAACAAGCTTAACAAACTTGGTCGTGTTATTTCCTCAGTTTGTATTTCTAAACATGTGCCATACTTCCTCAGTTTCTAACCGTTTAAAACGTATCATGTCCTTTAGTTGTTTTGTTTGTATGATTTTACCGCGTGGTGTAACCTCATTAAATGTGGTCTTTCCCTTCAAGGTCGAAGGGTACACTTATTGGGTCTTTGTCTCTACAGAGTCTCGAGTTTGCTTTGAGTGTGGCCAATATGGTCATTTAAAAGACTCCTGCCCGAATAGGTCCACGGGTGGAGTCACGAGGCTGGCTGATGTACACCAGGGTGCCACTGAGATCACTGTTGACAATGTTAATAGTGTGGGTGCTGAGAGCCCCATTGTAGACATACAGGAAAATGACCGTCTCATCTTCCCCCGATCTCAACGAGCCAGACAATTAGGTCTTGGCTGGTCCTCCAACCTTCACTCAAGTGGTGAGTAAAGGAGCGCATCCCCCTTCTCAGCAGCCACCTCCAGCTGAAGTAATTCCTCAACCTCCTCAACTTTCAGTCGGTTGAGGATCATCTATCTATAATTCCAGCAATCTCTGTGTGTGTGTCTGTTTGTCTGCGACCGCCGTTTCTCGACGACCGCTGGTCCGATCTCATTGAAACTTGCCAGGAATATTGCCAGGGCCCCGCGGATGTGCCTTTTCAAGGTTTGATATCAATCGGACGAGCGGTTCCCAAGTTACGGCCATTTATCTGTCAACCAATGACAGGACACGGTGCTATGACGTCACGAATGACGTCACAATTAATGTTTGTTCAATTATTATTATTATTATTATTATTATTTTTTGCACGATTTACGTCACAATTCTTCTTCTTCGTTTGGTCTGACATCACAATCGACACTGGGGACCTGATTATGTGCCTTTTCAAGGTTTGATATCGTTCTTCCTCATCCATTTCAGCTTTTTCCCAAGTGTTTCCCAAGTGTTTCCCAAGGTTTGAAAGCTGTTTTATCCCAAGGTTTGAATTAATTAATTAATCCCAAGGTTTGATTATTATTTAATTATTAATTAATTTAATTATTTAATCCCAAGGTTTGATTGTTATGCAAATTATTAATTAATCCCAAGGTTTGAATTTTCCCAAGGGAAACAGCTGTTTCCCAAGGGTTTGAAAGCTGTTTTTCACAATTCTTCTAAGTTTGATATGACGTCACAATTGATGCTGGGGACCTGATACTGCAGGCACGAAGCTGCACATACTGGCACGCCCCTACGGGCCCGCACTAGTGTAATAAATATCGGGAACTTATGTGTTGTTCAGACAGCACCCGAGTCTCTCGAGTGTTCTGAGGTTCAACCTCCATGTGAGGTTGATCCTCCATATTTGTGCCTTGTACAGAACCTTGTGTTGATCACGTCCCTCCTCCCTCTATGGGGAGCCGTGAATGTGTACTAACTCACGATCTGTCTGTGATTGACTCATCCATTGAGGTCGCTGAGCCCTATCAAGCTCATGTGCAGCAGAATGCTCAGGATGAAATTTCAGTGTTGCTTTGATGAGCCCGTTTCTTTGGAAATGGATTCTCAATGCAGTGATTGTGACTGATGGGGGTTCTTCTGTTGCCTCACTAAGTGATGGTGATGCCGACTTCCCATCAGAGCGTGTCTCTGGAGATTCCATCCCTCCTACTGAAATCATGGTTTTTACAAAAAAACTTATCGTAAAAGGCGCGTGAAAATTATCGATTTCTTCGCCGATACTCGCGCCTTCATTGTTGGCACTCAGGGTGTTGTACAGCAATCTGCAACCCTTCATGTTTCTGATAACTCCCTTAAAAGACTGAAAAGGTATCTTGTTACAGCAAGGAAAGAATTAAACTTGTAATGGTTGAGGTGCTGCTTATGTCTTCATGAATATAGCCAGTTTGAATATTAATGGTGGACACAGTCAGCTGTGTCGGTCACAGACTGTGTAATTAGCCAGGAAGGAAAAAACTGATATCCTCTTATTGCAAGAGACTCGTGCCACTCCGGACTGTATGGCTGATTGGCAGCAACAGCTGAATGGCACTTGGTTTTTTAGTAATACAGATTCTCTGAGCGTGGGAATTGCTTTTTTTGTTTGTCCACGTTTGTCTGTCTCCCCCTCTTTTTTAATGAAATCATCCTAGGCTATCTTGCCTCTGTAGAGCTTGAATACAATCAGAAAAGATTTGTTTTTGTGAACGTCTACGCTCCAAGCTACAGTACAGATAGAGAAGCTTTTTTTAATTGTTTCAATAATTCTTTTCATTTCCTGCAACATCCATCTTCTGATACCTTGTGCTTAGCAGGGACTTTAACTGTACATTGAACCCAACTTTAGATCGGAACAGTGCAGAGCCACATCCAGCATCAAGTAGGACTCTTTCCAATATTACATCATGTCATGATCTTAACAATATATGACAACACCCGGACCTGCAACAATTCAGCTGGTGTCTGGTTTTACTAAATCATCTTTCACTTGCTCGACTTGCTAAATTTTACATTCCTAACTCTGCTACCAAACTTGTGACACATACAAATATTGTTCCTTATGGTTTCTCTGACCGTTCCTTAAGGCCCGGTCACACCTTGACATTTTAGCCAACGTATGCCGATTTTTGATTTTTTTTTCTAAAACGCTGGCACACGTTGAATACGTTATGGGGTAAGTTTTGATAACATTGAGAGCACGCTGAAAAACACTGCCATACGTCGTTGTACGCTGGCTTTAAACGTTGTACTTTTCGGTTGTCCTCAAATTTTTTCATGCTTGAAATTTCAAGACGTATGCCGGCGTATGACTCACACGTTCCGCTACGCTGGCCACAAGTTGTATGCACGGTCTGCGATCGTTGACAGACGTCAACACATGCTACTTGTAAGTTAATCATAAGTTGAGACACGCCGAGGTAATGTTTAGCGTACCCGAAACTTATTTGTAACCTATGATTAACGTGTTGTTGGCACGTTACGCGATCGTTGCCACACATCGACAGACGTTACTTTTAAGTTACTCATAGGCTGAAAGACGTCGGTATAATGGATCGTCCTTGCATCAGCATCCACGGCCATGGCCAGGACACTTATTTGCAGCATTCTTCAAACTTTTCTTCGGCATGACGAGGATGTTCACACTTCGATGTCTAGCTTGGCTATGATTCCAATTGTCCATCGGCAGCGTCTATTTAAAATAGTCGAGTTTGAGCGTTTTAACACGTTCAGAAGAAACGCTTCAAATTTCAAAACCCCAGCGTCAAAAAACAAAGGCGAGTGACAGCAATTTAAATCGTTCATTGTAAACAATGAAAATAGTTGAGTGGTACCGTTTAAAAGTCGTTGAGTGTAAAAAAAAATCCAATTGTTGAGCGCAAGCGTCTACTTTCAATAGTGGGGTTTGAGCGATTTAACACGTTCAATAGAAACGATTAAAATTTCCGAGCACCAGCGTCAAAAAACAAAGGCGAGTGACAGCAATTTAAATCGTTCATTGTAAACAATGAAAATATGTGAGTGGTACCGTTTAAAAGTCGTTGAGTGTAAAAAAAATCCAATTGTTGAGCGCAAGCGTCTACTTTCAATAGTGGAGATGCAGCCATTTAAATCGTTGAGTGGCAGCCTATGAACCTACCCGTGGACACGCGGACGCAAGGAGGATCCATCATAACCCACACCCTCCCCCTCACACTCACCTACTACTGCCAACATGAACAAACTACTACTAATACTAATACTAATACTGATACTGATACTGCTGACATGGACATCGACTCAAAAAGGAACTCGAAAACACTGTTGGGTTCCCCTTTTATGAACACCATTTTTATATACCAATAACCAAAACCGCTGGGAACACGTCATTATATGGCAGTTGTAACCTAGAAACACGTTCATTTTTTTTTTTTTGTCGACCGGAAGACGTCATTGGAATACGTCTACATACGTCAATGTGTGTTGGGACTACGTAAAGAATTGGTTCAAAGCACGTCAAACATAAGTTAGAAATAAGTTTCGCGTAAAAAAGACATTACCGCGACGTGTTTCGACTTATGAGTAGCTTATAAGTAGCCTTTGTGGACGTGTGTAAGCGTCCACATATCGTGTGTAAAACTTATCCCCATCGCATGCGGAACGTGTGTCATACGCCGAGTACGTCGTAAAATTTTGAACATGTTTAAAATTTCTTGACGTACTCTACTTACTACGACGTATGATAGCGTACTTTAGCGTTGTACTCACGTATACCAAACTTACTCGTACCGTATTTGACGTGCCCCAACGTTTTAGACACATTTTTCTTAGGTCGGCATACGCTGGCAAGATCGCGGTCACGCCAAGGTGTGACCGCGATGTTGACACTTCCATTTCTATGGCAGTTATGATTCGAATCGTTGTGCATCAGCCTTTTAATAGGCTACGTCACGACATCGTCGGCGATGTGTGCAACGCGCTATGCCGAAGTTAGACTATCGTTGGGCATCGGTTGTGTAGGCCGACAACAGGTTCAGCATTCGTTGGTATAAGTTATCTATAACACAACGAAACGTTCTGTGTCCATTACTAATATGTTATGCATACGACCAACTCGTTATGAATACGTCCGAATCTTAAAAAAAAACATCAAAAGTTCAACGTCAGCCAGCGTTTTACATACATTTTAATACGTTGCCATCGCTGGCTAAAACGTCAAGGTGTGACCGGGCCTTTAAGGCCCAGTCACACCTTGACATTTTTGCCAGCTTATGCCGATTTTTTGGAAAATTTGTGTAAAACGCTGGTACACGTCAAATACGTTATGGGTACGTTTTGTATATGTTAAGACCACGCTGAAAAACACTGCCATAAGTGGTAGTACGCTGGCTTTAAACGTTGAACTTTTGGGTTTTCCTCAAATTTTGTCATGCTTGAAATTTTACGACGTATGCCGGCGTATGACTCGCACGTTCCGCTACGCTGGCCATAAGTTGTAGGCACGTTATGCGATCGTTGACACACGTTGAAACACGTTACTTGTAAGTTACTCATAAGTCGAAACACGTGGAGGTAATGTTTAGTGTACCCAAAACTTATTTCTAACCTATGAGTAACGTTTTGTAAGCACGCTACACGTTACTTGAAAGTACTACTACTACTACCAACATCGACATCACTAAATTCTCTCAAACTACTACTACTAATAACATCGACATCATTAAATTCTCTCGAACTACTACTACTACCAACATCGACATCACTAAATTCTCTCGAACTACTACTACTACTACCAACATCGACATCACTAAATTCTCTCGAACTACTACTACTACTACCAACATCGACATCACTAAATTCTCTCGAACTACTACTGCTACTAGTACTAGTACTAATACTACTACTACTAACATCGACATCACTAAATTCTCTCGAACTACTACTACTACTACCAACATCGACATCACTAAATTCTCTCGAACTACTACTGCTACTAGTACTAGTACTAGTACTACTACTACTAACATCGACATCACTAAATTCTCTCGAACTACTACTACTAATAACATCGGCATCACTAAATTCTCTCGAACTACTACTACTACTACTACTACTACTACTACTGCTACTACTGACTAGTGACATTGACATCTACTCAACATGGAGTCTGGAACACTGACGGGGTTCCTCTTGTGAAGCCCATTTGTATATATAACAATTCCCCTAAACGCTGCCAATACGCCATTATACAGTAGCTGTAAGTTAGAAACACGTTCAGTAAGTTCTGTGGTCGTCCGGAAGACGTCAATCAAATTTGTCTACATACGCCAATGTGCGTTTGAGATACGTTACACATAGGTTCAAAGCACGTTACTCATATGTTCAAAGCGCGCTACTAATAGGTTCAAAGCACGTTACTCGTGGGTTAAAAATTAAGTTTCGGGTATGCTAAACATTACCTCGATGTGTTTCGACTTATGAGTAACTTACAAGTAACGTGTGGCCGACGTGTGTAAACGATTGCGGAGCGTGCCGAGAACTTATGCCAGCGTATGCGGAACTTGTGAGCCATACGTCGAGTACGTCGTAAAATTTTCAGTATGCTTGAAATTTCACGATGTACTAGACGCACCACGTAATATGCCAGCGTACTTCATTGTTTTTTATCGTGCTCCCAACGTATACACAACTTACCCATACCGTATTCAATGTGTCCCAGCGTTTTAGACACATTTTTAATAGTTCGGCATACGCTGGCTAAATCGTCAAGGTGTGACTGCGATGTTGACATTTCCAATTTTCAGGCGGTAATGATTTAAATCGGCGTGCGGCAGGTTTTTAACAGAGAACGCCACGAGTTCGTCGGCGATACGTGCAGCGCGCTATGACTAAGTGAAACCATCGTTGGGCATAGGTTGTGAACGCCGACAACAGGCTAAGCATTCGTTGGTATAAGTTATCTTTAACACAACGAAACGTTTTGTGCCCGTTACTAATATGTTATGCATGCGACCAACACTTCATGAATACGACCAAAACTTAAAAAAAAAAACCTCAAAACTTCAGCGTACGCCAACGTTTTACGTGCATTTTTATACGTTGCCATTCCTGGCTAAAACTTCAAGGTGTGACTGGGCCTTTAGTAAAACTGTGCTTGTCACTTCCTGGTTTTAAACTCCGCACATTGTATTGTTGTTTTAATACTTCCCCTCTAAACGATGCTTTTTTTTTTTTCAAGTCATCCTTCAAGGTTTTTTGGGAGAGGGTTGTGTATTTACAACATCGTTTTTTAAATCTTTGTCCGTGGCGGGACTATGCCAAGGCGCAAATTCGTGTCTTCTGTCAGCAATACAAAACTGATTGCTCTCAAAGTAAACAATTATGTATCTTCCTTGAAACAAGAGATTCTTCGACTTCACGGAGGGGCTGAGGACCTCAGTGACGATAAAAGGTGTCAACTCCTCGATGAAAAACAAAGTCTGCTTTAGGAATTAGTTCAAGGAGATGGTTATCGTGGTTATCGATGCCTTAGTCAGTCTGAGAGTCAGTGGTTTACTGTCTGCAGACACTTGTTGTAAGGATTGTTTTAAGGTTGAGAAGACAACCAAGGCGAGCCAGCAATTACTTAGTCTTCGGTCGAGTGATGGGCATATTCTGGATAACAATCCAGAAATTGTCCACTTTGTTTGAGCGTATTTTGAGAGTTTTCTTTTCAATCTAACGATGTGCCTGCAATGCAAAATATTGCAACTAATTTACCGCAGTTAGTTGAGCATCAGCGACACTTCTTGGATGAAAACATTAGTCTTGGTGAACTTAAAACTGCGTTGGATGGCCTTGTTGACCATAAGGCTCCTGGCTTTGATGGGTTCCCAGCTGAGTTTTATAAAACTTTCTGGGATTTGCTTGGCCCTGCTTTGCTCTCAGTTTTTTTTTAATACATTTTGATCAATCTTCTTTTTGTATTCCAAACTGGTCCATTCATGATGACATTTTGTTTAATTTGGGACTTGTGGGATGTCTGTCTGTGCTGTTCAAAAGCAGAACGCTGGCTTGTTTTTACTTGATCAAGAGAAAGCTTTCGATTCTGTTAGCCATGAATATGTTTTCCACACCTTAAAACAGCTTGGTTTGAGGGCAACTTTTATATCTCATGTCTCATTGTTGTATAATCATGTTTTTAGCATCATTAAAGGTAATAATAGTTTGTGTGCACCATTGATGGTTGGAAGAGGAGTCCACCAAGGGTGTCCGTTATTGGGCATTCTTTACTCCCTCCTAATTCACCTTCATGCCAGTTTACCAGGTTTTCCCGTGATGCCAACTGAAAGGCCAATTGTTATCTCAGCAGATGCTGATGATGTGTGTGTCGTGGTGCGTAATAGTGATGAAGTTACCATGTTATTAAATGACTTGGAAAAGTTTTCTTCGGCTTGCACAACTATAATAAATTGGAACAAATGTAAAGCTCAATGGATTGGCCATACCCGGGCTGTGGGTTTGCCTCATCTTCCCAGAAAGTTGTAGTGGAAGAAGGAAGGCATCCTCTATCTAGGTGTGTACATTGGCACTCCTGCTTTTATGGCTATGAACTGGTTAAATACAGTTAACAAAATTGATAATAGACCAGAGAAGTGGAGAGGAATGTTACTTTCCTTGTCGTACAGAGGTCGTGCCCTCGTGATCAATAACCTGTTGGCTTACTTGTGGCACAAAATGATCGCCTTGCACCCTCCTGAAGCACTGCTGCTGACAATCCAGAAACATCTGCTTGATTTTTTTTTTTTCTGGGATCGCAAACATTGGGTCAAGCCTGTGAAGTCCTTTACCTTCTGTTGGCAGATGGTGGTCATGGTCTTATTGACGTTCTCAGCCGACTGATGGCCTTTCGAGTCGCCACTGTCCACCGCTTTCTTTTTTCTGCATCACTGCCATGGCACCCCACTGTGAACCATTGCTGAAAATTGCTGGCACGCTCGACTTCAATCAGGAACTTTTTCTCATGGACTTGCAACATGTGGACATCTCTCCATTGCTTTTGTTTTACCAAGATCTGTTGCAAGCCTGGGAGCCTCTTGTAGTGCACTGAGATATGGCTCACAACAACATCTACAACCTTATTGTCGAACCTATTTTCTACAATCCACTTTTCCCTAACATACTTCGATCACGTGCTTACGTACAATGCTCCATAAGCTCCGGCGTATGTGTCATTTGAGATCTGCGGAACAAGAACAAAACATGGTACTCAGTCGGGCATATTGCGACTACTTTTGGAATGCGCTCTTTAAGAACTGTTTCTGAGTTTGTTCAGGAGGTTCTGCGTACCTCCAGAAGTTTAGGACTCCACTTTGATACCACCAACGCTGTCTATGCAATCCATGCCCCTTCTTTCCGCAGTTGCGTATAACATCACTGGCATTAACAGAAATTGTGATCTTGTCTTCCTCTCCACTTCCTAGTGTAGCTAAAAAGTGCCGGTACCATCTTTGTTTCATCATACGGCATCCTCATGTGTGCAAAGATAGTTTTGTATCCCGATGGAAGGGGATGTTCCCTCCGGGGTCCCCCCCTGTGCCCACAATGGGCTGCCATGTATGTCCCACCGATTGTAAAACGGACTGGTGATATCGCTTGAAGAATTGTACATATGATTTTACCTACGCATGTTTTATTACATCATTTTAATGTTTTAAATTCTGTTTCGTGCCCCTTTTGCTTGGCCTCTTTTATATCATGATCATGATATAAGATTTATATCATGCCTATGTTGACTGTGCAAGACTGACCCCACTTTGTACCTTTTTATCACAATTGTGCTGTCACATGAAAATTGTATTTTCTTTACGTACTTTTATTTTTGGATTGCTGCTAAATTTCAAACATCATGTTGAATCTGCTCTCGCCAATTTTGTAATAGCTGAAGGGAAACTAGCAATTTATAAAACAAGGAAAGCTAAACTTCTTGCAAACCCTGATGCTGATTACAATATATTAACTATTTTTAAGGCCTTTGCCGTGGCCAGATTACATGCAGAATTTTATTTTCACCAAAGCAGAAATGGTGCTATAGGAATGCTTTGTGTAAAGTAGACCATAATGATCTTATTATTTCATTTTAACTGTGTACTTGACCTTTTTATTATGAGGTTTTATTATGATTTATTGTATGTTATGTGAAGCTTTTTTCTAAGCTTGTAGAAATAAAGGTGTACAAAAGTCTCTCTTCTCTCTCTTCTCTCTTCTCTCTTCTCTCTTCTCTCTTCTCTCTTCTCTCTTCTCTCTCTCTTGTCTTTCTCTCTCTCTTGTCTTTCTCTCTCTCTTGTCTTTCTCTCTCTCTTGTCTTTCTCTCTCTCTTGTCTTTCTCTCTCTCTCTTGTCTGTCTGTCTCTCTCTCTCTTGTCTGTCTGTCTCTCTCTCTCTCTCTCTCTCTCTCTCTCTCTCTCTCTCTCTCTCTCTCTCTCTCTCTCTCTCTCTCTCTCTCTCTCTCTCTCTCTCTCTCTCTCTCTCTTGTCTTTTTCTCTCTCTCTTGTCTTTCTCTCTCTCTCTTCTCTTTCTCTCTTTCTTTCTCCCCCCCCCCTTTAACATCCCCGTCAGTGAAGTGATGGGTTGTGTGTGTGTGTTCATAAAGCATAACATCTCTGCTAACTCCCCTCCCCTGACCCCCGCGCTCGCTCTCTCTCTCTCTCTCTCTCTCTCTCTCTCTCTCTCTCTCTCTCTCTCTCTCTCTCTCTCTCTCTCTCTCTCTCTCTCTCTCTCTCTCTCTCTCTCTCTCTCTCTCTCTCTCTCTCTCTCTCTCTCTCTCTCTCTCTCTCTCTCTCTCTCTCTCTCTCTCTCTCTCTCTCTCTCTCTCTCTCTCTCTCTCTCTCTCTCTCTCTCTCTCTCTCTCTCTCTCTCTCTCTCTCTCTCTCTCTCTCTCTCTCTCTCTCTCTCTCTCTCTCTTTGTCCCATCCTCACTCTACCCCCTCCCAATGCAGTGCAGCACCCTCCTCTCACACCTCTCTCTGTCTGTCGCTGGATTTATCCGGATGGTGGTTATACCTGGACTGTGATTATCATCATACGTGTCCGGACAGTGTTTGTCTGGGTGGTGGTCGTCTCCGGGCCGTGTTTGTAGTATGACTGGTAGAAAATGGATTTCAGACTCTTTCGTTTCCATCTTCACTGTTATTCGATGCAGTATCATTTTGATCAGACAGTATGAATCATAATTAACACTCCACCTCACACTGCCTTCTCTTGGCCCTCCCTCCTCTCTCTTTCCCCCTCAACCTCCTCACTTTCCCTCCTTTCTTTCTCCCTCCCTGCCCTCCCTTACTATTTAGCGAAGCGACGGGTGGTATTTACTCGTATGTATATTACACAGGCTGTGCGAGACTGTCAGAGATGAACTCCCAAGATTCAGGGTGTTCCGCACATATGACTGATGTGTGGTGCAGTGCGGCAGTATTAATTTGGCCACGTGATGCAGTTTCGGCTCGCACGTATGGTTTTACGGGGAAATTTATTATGCTGGAGGATGCCGCTCAAAATTCACAGTAAGGTTGAAGATGTAATTGGGAACAAGCGAGGGCTTCTACAAGGCATGAGCTGGTTTTGGGTCAGGTACGGTGTGGCATAGGGCATAAGGCTGGTGATGAGGACAGGTATGCCGATGAAGAGAGGAATGCTGTCTCTCTGAATGACCAGCTCCAACTGCAGCACAGCTAAGGCTCTCAAACGTTGGGACTGTCTTTTTGGGCAGTGATTCCCTGTTATTGGCTGCCGCTTCTCTGGTCGTGCCATTCCCCCTTTCCACGTGAAAATACAATTGCTCATCCATACTGAAAGTTACCTTTCAGTCCTGCCAATGCTTCGTTCTCTCTAATGTACCCATGTATTCCCAATAACAAGTACTACGTCCCTCTCCAGTGCTCCACAGCCGACCTCACCACCCTGGCTTGTGGCACACTGGCCAAATGGTTCATGATGTGCTTTGGAAAGAGCTTAGTGCTTTCCTGTGTGCCTTTGATGCTTGTGCCAAAGTCCTCACTCGGTCTCACCTAAAAACAGGAGGTTTTACACAACAAGCTTGCTCTATATTGTCTTAAAGTTAACACTCACTGCCGCCTCGGTGCATGTTTTGCAATATGACTTCCTCTGACATTTTTCCTGTTATAAGAGTAATCTAACATACATGGACATAGGACAATAATATTCTTGATACAATCTAGCTACGGGTGTCAACCCCATTTCCACGTAACAATACAATTACCCATCCGTACCTATAAGCTACCTATCAGTCCTGCCAATGCACATACACCCAATTCTTTTCTGTACCCATCTAATTCAAGTTTACATCTATCGACTTTATGCTGCCACTACCTTTCTTGGGATGTCGTTCCCTGCATTACTCTGAAAGATCCCTGCTTTATGAGGCTGTGGCCCTTGGTCCTCTCAATTCTGCTGAAAAACTTCTGTCATCATTTTGTCTATACCCTTAATTTTCTTAAACTTCTCTCTGTTTTAATACGTCCGCCCCTTTCAAAAAGTTGTCGGTTTTATGTTTCTTCCATCCGGCAGTGATGCTTTCAGGCAATCTTTAATTTATTTTGAAACAACCTCAGACATTGTTACAAATGCATTACTTGTTATTGTCCATGTTTAAATGTCAGCACATTCTTGCAAATTGGCATGCATTGTTACAAACTTGTATCACTGTGATTATAATGAACAGAGTACATCAATGTAAAATGTGCATGTGTTTAAAACAGGAATTAAAGTGATGCAAATAAAAGTGCTGAAAAAAGAAATAGTGTGCCTTGGAGTGTGCAGAGGCTATTCAATATAATGACAGCTTATTTGGATCGTCTGTGTTCCAACTTTGATTAGTGCTGAACAAAACTCTTTTTCTGTGGATCATGCGAAGTTGGTGATCCCCTGATTGAATAAATTTGGCATCGGCCATTCTGTCCCATCAGGTGTGCACAGGTGTGCCGGCGCTTCCGGCATTTGGCCGAACATGAGACGCTATGGAAATCGCATTGCCGGATGTGCTGGCTGCTGGAGCAGTAAGTTTTTGTCCTCACTCTTTTTGAAAAAGTAACGGGTGGATATTATAGTCTGTCTGTCTGTCTGTCTGTCATGCTCTCTTCTCTAAAAACGGTTGTGCAGAAATTCACCAAACTTGATAGTTATGATCGCCACATGGCATGAGGGTGCAAGAACAGTGTATGTTTTAGCCCAGCCCCGGGCGGAGTCATCAGGTCTTATTCCAAAAAATGCGATCACAGGCACATTTTTAGACCTTTTTAAATGAAACTTTACATATGCAAACATTTGGGGATGCATGGAATATGTATTATAAAAAAAAAAAAATTGACACCCAGTTCATGCCCTTGGGGTGGGGACTTGTGGCCATGGGGGTCAAAACATCGAAAAGCTTTTTTTTTAACTTAAAATTTGATATTGGCTTATTCCGAGTAGAACGTTTTGCCATCTTTCAACTTTGCTTTATGTGGGAAGCGTAGGGATTTGCGAAGGTGCACCTTCAACTTCACTCGAGTTGTTATTATTACACGAGTTATAACATGCGACGAAGCTAGAGAAAGTAATTTTGATGCCTTTTCACCAGCTGGCAATCGGACACTCCTCACTTCTTGTGAATGTCATAGGAAGCACAGCATTGAAGGGTGCATGTGTAGTGTGTAAACCCTGATCAGAGGTCAGAGGACTTGCCATGCTGTCTTGAGGTGAGGAGTATGGGGGGAGTGGGCGTTGGAGAGCGGCTTGCATCTGCTCAACACCAATGATGGTCAAACAGCTGAAGCACGAGTATGCACATTATGCCTCCATCGGGTGAGCTGGTGTAG
>NC_140965.1:17080784-17089708 GCF_056783735.1 Eptatretus burgeri | reverse complement strand
TTTTTCGCAACAATGTGTGTGTGTGTGTGTGTGTGTGTGTGTGTGTGTGTGTGTGTGTGTGTGTGTGTGTGTGTGTGTGTGTGTGTGTGTGTGTGTGTGTGTGTGTGTGTGTGTGTGTGTGTGTGTGTGTGTGTGTGTGTGTGTGTGTAATACGTGTCAATATTGTTGCAGCCACTGGTACCGAGACATCAGCTTGTCAGAGTGTTTTAACCGCTGGTGGGTGCCGGCTATTTTTGGTCAAATCTGTCGTAATTACCTCCCAGTCTACCTAGATTCGAACAATTCCAGACCAATGGAAGGAAAGGACAAACACAGACAGGTTGGAAATCGACAAATGATTTATTAATAATAAAATTAATAAATAAAACGAACCTTTTATTTTCTGAGGTAAATACAGAATAAATTTCAAAGCAAAATCAATCAAAATGCCAGGAAAGACATAAAGAGCAGATGCTTATCGGGGGTTGACTTACAGCTAAACACAGACAAGGGCACCCAACAGATCATTTAGGGGGTGGGGGGGGGGAGGAATCTTCTCGCTCACCAGAGTAGTCGTCCGTGAAGTGAAACCGTCCTGAAATGTGTGTGGGCACGTCACGTCCGTCGCCAGCACCCAGCCTTGCCGTGTACCCTCACGCGAACAGCCTTGAATGCCAGTCGACGTCTGGGAGGGCACCGAGATCATCTGTTGTGGGTTTGGACCCTGGTGCTGCGACACGGGCAGTTCCTCACACTTCACGAAACTGGCATCCAGTGACCCACACAGTCCATCAGTGACCGACCCGTGCCTCACTCGTCGGCGCTGCTCACACCCACACTTACACTACACGCTCGCTTGCTCGAGCACTAGGAAGGACGAATTGTCTCGTTGTTGGCGCTTGTCAGACACCCACACGTGCACCACACGCTCAGCTTTCTCACTTGCGGGCTTGCACGCTTCATCCTCCTTTTCCTCTCTGGCTTTCTTTCTCTTTCTTCTCTCTGCCTCCTCTTACTTCTCTTGCCTCTTTTCCTCTCACTTTTCTCTCCTCAGAACTGATCTCCAATTCGTTTTATATCTGCGGGCCATCTCGGCGGTGCAGTCAGCTCCAAGCTCACCCCGCCCCACTTCCCAACAGTTACCACCACGACCCGTGCCCTCTCAAAAAATGCGGGCGTTGGAGCTCGCGAAAGAGCGTTGCTGAGGAAAAATAAGAGGCGGGCGTCAGAGCTCGCGAAAGAAATTTGTGTAAACGTGTCTGTCGTAAAGAAAAAGCTTCCCAAAAGAGAGGGGATCTATCCTTTACCCTTCTCAACGCATCACATTTAAAATCCCATTAGACATGGGGATGGGGCTAATCTGAACATGCATTTAAGGAAATAACTGTCTGAGGACCTGGATGTGTGCATGCAATCATCAGACTGGATTCTGAAATCCGTAACAATATATATATGTGTGTGTGTGTGTGTGTGTGTGTGTGTGTGTGTGTGTGTGTGTGTGTGTGTGTGTGTGTGTGTGTGTGTGTGTGTGTGTGATGCATATTGTTACGAATTCGCGCCCGCCGGCGTGCGATCGGCCGCGTACCTCTAATGGCAGCCGCGTCGCCCACCGGACGGATAATTCAGTCGTGACCCTCCTGGAACTACCGCCAGGAGCTAGTCACAGGTGGGGGTTTAACCTCACCACAACCCAGTCCGCATTCTACCCGCATGAAATAGGGTGAATCGCCGAATGTCGATATACCTAAATACCCGTGCGGGTAACCTACCGAGGGGTTGCACCACGCCGCAGGTTGGCTGAGGACACGAACCGCTTAAGCGGTTCGTTCCGTGCTACAGGGATAACCGAGCGGTGTTATCGCCGACCTCAACGGTTCCGATTCTTCTTTACTCGGGTGTTCAAAACCCACTACTCATTCCACGATGCAAGATTTCACTTTCAAAGGGGAAATAGGACACGTTGAATGGGATACATTCAAACAAAGCACATTTATTTATACAGCACGAATGTACAGCCAAGGCAGTCATGCAATATACAGAAAAAGCATGGAAACAAAAGCAATACCACCGAATATAATGAGAATGTACATGCACTTAACAGTTGTTACTTAACAGGACACGGCACCACAGCATGCATACAAAAACAACAGGAAAACCCTCCCCATAGGCAGGGAGGTAGACGGGGTTCGTAAACCTTTATGGTCGTGGGCCGTGGATGACCGAAAAGGCCCGCGAGACCGTGCTGGTTACCTGCCCCCTCGAGGTGTGACGGTGGGCAGGTCGCAACGCCTTGTTCCCACGGCAGCCAGCGTAGCCGCGCCTGCTCTCGGGCCTTTGCGATGATGTGGTCGGTGAGTTCTCTCCGGCGTCCCTCGCCAGACGCACAGATTCGCACCACACAGCCGGCAGGGCTGCACCTCCCGTCTGCGTCTCCGAGGCGTCGCCCGGACTTGCCACCGGCCGGCGCCTTGACCGACAGGTCGCCCAACGCCAAGACGAGAGAGCCGGACCTCGACCACCAAGAGAGAGCTCGAAGATGAAGCGAGAGGATGACGTCCACCAAGAGAGCGAGTAGAATCCAACACGACCCCGACACAGAGAGAGAGAGAGAGAGAGAGAGAGAGAGATAGAGAGAGATAGAGAGAGATAGAGAGAGATAGAGAGAGAGAGAGAGAGAGAGAGAGAGAGAGAGAGAGAGAGAGAGAGAGAGAGAGAGATAGAGATAGAGATAGAGATAGAGATAGAGATAGAGATAGAGATAGAGATAGAGATAGAGATAGAGATAGAGATAGAGATAGAGATAGAGATAGAGATAGAGATAGAGATAGAGATAGAGATAGAGATAGAGATAGATATATATATAGAGAGATATAGAGAGAGAGAGAGATATAGAGATATAGAGAGAGAGCCTCGCGCGCGGTCCGCCTTATATAGCACGGTGCTCCGCCCTTCCCTCCTCCCCGTTTTCGGCTCCACCTTCCTTCGAGAAGGTTCCCGAAAAGGGGCGTTCCCTCACCCCGACCGCCTCACGCTGTGCATCCACCAATCGGCGGCGAGCTGCCCTCCCCCTTTCCTTCACACCAAGCGCGGCGAAAATAGGCGGGAAAAACCCCCACATGCCTCACAAGAGCTGTTGTTCTGCCAATCCTTCTCGGACGGTTTCCGACGCGGAAACCTTCTTACCGTGGTCCGCGGAGGATGGCGTTCGTAAGCGGGCGTAGTGGCGAAGATGGTGGTGATTGTTGTTGGGTTGGTGTGAGCGTGGTGGGCATTGTGTCGTAGTTGGTGGCGGTTGTTGTTTGCTTGGAGGTTTGTTGCAATGGTAGCTCAAAATAATGATAGATAAAGAAAAACGGCTATCTCAAAGAGTCGCAGCCCGGTGAACACAAAGAAATCCCTTTAAACAACGGTGGGGACCTATCTGCACATAAACTTAGTGTCATAACTGATCTAAGGACCCTTTATCGTGTATTGCAAATTTCCACAGCCGTAACACTACCCCCTCCCCTTTTTACAGACTCGTCCCGAGTCGTCGAATTTTCATGTGCCATCATGTGTAAGTTCTCCCCTAGTACAATTTACCTTCAGATCCCTGAGTGCGACATTCAGTGTATTCGTGTCCCCAAAATAAATAACCTACGGGCTGAGTAACTAACTAAATAAACCCACTCATAGACGACTTCAATAAATTGCCGGCGCTAAGACAAACATGCCGGGGGTGCAAAACACATTTACACATTGCATCTTATCCTTATAATTTTACACTAAACCATGGCCCAGGATCTATGGACTCTGTGGAGAAAACAAGAGTAAGCAGGGAGCCAGGCTGCTTAAGCGCAGCCCAAGGCCTCCCCCTTCTTAAAATGAATGCAGTGAACAAACAAACGGTTCACGGGTCGCCGGTGCAGTCCCATGTTGCAGCTGCCATCAGGGCAGTCCCTGCAATTTGCGCGAGGATCCTGGCGCACATGGGAATGCAAAACAGAACGGGGCAAAATTAACGAGGGCAGCAGGCATGGGCCAAGGCAAAGGCAGGCAGGCAAGGCATGGCATGGCAAAACAAGGCCGTTGTTGCAACAGCCGGCAGATGAAGTGGCCGGCACAGGCCTCATAGCAAACAACCAGCAGACTATCCGACCGGCACAGGCCTTGCAGTAAACATCTGGCATACGATCCGACCGGCACAGGCCTATCCATGCCAGCAATGGCATGGATCACTGGCATGAGACTACACAATTCTTTCCCCAACTGCTTCTTGAGGCCAACAATGTCCCAGACGCTCCTCTTCACCTCCTTCTCCCCACACTTGCGTTCTAACCTGAAGACGAGTCCTTTGCAATCATCACCGCAATAGAAACACAACAGTGCAAGAAGATCTGTATCTTCTCATATTAGTTGCGTACAAGCAGACGTTGAACACCTTACAGCCGTTGTCACAATCAAGACATCCGCATCACCATCTTCGCTTAGGGTCTTGATGCCGTTTTCACCCATCTTTTCCATCAGCAAATGTATAAAGCACTGCTTGTTCTCAGCATTTGCTAGAAAGTGTTCCTTTTTTGTAGTTAGTGGCATTTGGGGGGAAAAAGAAACTCGTGGACCAACAGCTCCCTTCGTTCTCCTCTGTTGGGTAACATCTTTGGTGGAAGGGCCATGGGCATATCCGTCAAATACTACAATGGTATTTTTGTAGTGCTTTTGGACATGGGTGATGTAGTGATCACAGATTTCCTCGTAGGTGTCATCTTTCTTCCAAGGTATTCTGTAAAGGAGAGATCCGCCATCTAGTACGTAGTACTCAGGGATGCGCTGTGGTGCATCTTCTCCAATTGCTGTTGGTGCACAGCTCTCAAGTGCGTCGGCAAGTTGTGGCTTATTCGCTTCTCGCATAACTCCGTGGACATCAAACAAGGACGCAGGAAAGCTTGAGAGTTCGTGCTTGAACAGGCCCTTCAAATCTCTGTTTGGTTCCCTGTTCGCAACAAGGAGCAGGCGCTGGAACAGCAGTTGTGGATCAACTGGTACAGCAATGGTTTCATTGCCTGCAGAGACCACCTTCTGACCCATTATTTTGGCGGTGTCTGCCTTCTTAAATGAATACTCGAACATATTCTGGCCAGACATCTTCTTCTGCTTTATGTGGGTTTGCTGAACTGTGTAAGACGACTCCAGTTGCAATGTTCCTGAGGTTGTCTGACTGGACAAGTGGATTTCGGTCTTGAAGGAATTTTGAGATTGTGTCGGTGTCTTTGCAGTCCCGGGCTTTTCTCGACGACGACATCTCTTTGTGCTGCTCGCTGGTGTATCATGGGTCCCTGTTAGATTTTTCATGCTCTCATTTACAGATGCACATGCAGGCACAGCTAACAACCATCGTGTCCTCTGAGTTTCCTCCATGCCACGACCACGGGTCAATCCACCAGTTGACTTCAGAGTCCGCATTAAGACTTGTTTAATTACAAGGTCAGTAGAGAGACCCGCCCAGAACCTGTCAGTTCTTCGAATGACAAATTTTCCAGAGCGGAACTGATGGTGAACATCCGGGCTCGTCTTCTCCAAGTTGAGCATGTCTGTCAGGTAAACATGGCCGCACTTCGTGTCGTGCGAATGTCCTGCGGCAGCAAGGTGTGGCAACATCTTCCGCAGTGAGGGCAAGTGGAGGTCAAAATCGCCTGTTTGTTCTGCCTTCAGAAACTGGAGAAGTAGCTTGACCATCGACATGTACTGTAGCCACAGTTGGCCCATCGGGAACTCAGCGATCCTTGACGTGTTTCTGCAGGACCTGGCTTATCCTCTTCAAGACGTCACGACTGCATGCTTCTTTCGCTTGAATATAATCCGTAAGTAGACCATCGTATAGCTGACCTGCCTCTTTGAGATCTGGGTGGACATCATCTCTTTCACTCAATAATATCATATTTGACTCTTCGTTTTCGTGGGACATGAAATCATATGCTTCACACAGAATCATTGAATTTAGAACTGCATAAATCAGTGTATGCCACCGTATAGCCCTAGCATAGGCCTTGCCATTTAGGATGTAGTCTACTGCATTTTCGGCATAAACTAATTCAAGTGCTTCCCGAAGTCCTGAGGCATTCATGAGGTGTCCAATGGATCCAAGATAACTCATCATGAGGTGAAAACCTCCTAACTTGAGGACTACTTTCTTCAGTTCGCTAGATTTGTCCTCATGATGAATGATCGTCCGTGCTTTCAACCACAATGGTTGATCAAATGTCAGAATAGGAATGGTACTGTGTTTCCTGTTTTCTTCGACAACAAACAGCAATGTAGAGTAGACGCAGGACATGTTGGTGGGGTCTAAGTCTATCATCGGAAGGAAGTGTACGGATGATTTACCTGGATGTTCACCCTTGCATAGAGCTTGCATCGTTCCTGACCACCCTGGTCTACTGGGACAAAGGGGCAAGGAAATCTTCCAGAGAAGATTTAGGTTGGAGGTAAGATCGTTGACAATTAAATCAGGCAGTTTCTGGAAAAGTAATGACGACTTTTTCTCAAGAAACCTGTTGTAATAATGGATGGAAATCTTAGCTGCCGGGACTCCATCATCTGGATAGGCTAAGAATCGTGGTACTGGCTTCTGACTTAGTACTTCTGGTGTACAAGCTACCACTATTCCCATACCATGGAATGTACCATGGCCATCTAAGGTGCGGAGGTTGTGGTCTACATTGTCGGCAATGTAGTGGCCAAAGTGACCTGATATTGGGTAGGTCGTATCACTTGACCTGGCTGCAGACTTGGAGAAGCGCAAAACCTCATCATAGGATAAGCATAAGCCATGAGCATAAAGACTGTCTATCAAAAATCTAGAACCATACAAATGGTGCAGTTGGACACCTAGCCCAAATGGGATGGGCGCAAGGACGGTTCGAGGCCTAGTAGCTTGCATGATACAATGGCCTATTGTGGCAACCTTCAGGTCATTTGCACCTGGGAAAAGACCAGACAAAATAAGCTGAAGTGATTCTGGCAAGTATTTCAAGTTAAGATCAATAGACCTAAGTTGAACTGGGTCTGGGTATGTTGATTTGGAAGTGTCCTGCGCTTTAATGTCCGATTTGATGAGTTCACCTGCAGTCTTGATAATTCGTCGCTTCTCATCAGCTTCATTGTCCATTTTAGGAGTGTCATAAAATTCCTGGAGGATCTGCGCTTGAGCTTTCCTGAATGTCACAATGTTCGGTCTGCCATTTATGTTCGTGATCACAACCCGCTCTCCAAAATGTTCAAACAACTTTACACGCATATACATTGGAGAGTATGGGTCTTCACATATCTTTGACATTTCATCAACAAGATCAGTGACTGTGGTTTGTTCATAGTCATTTCCCTGTAGGTCAGCGATGACCTGCAGGAATGCCTCTTGTCGTTGAATGTTTGTCCGCCTCCCTTGCTTAGTCGGTGGAATAATGCTGCTGGTGTCACTTCTGTAATGGAGTGGTATTTGCTTCCCTGTTCTGAAGTTTACACTACAAACTATGTGGTAAATGGCATCTGCCGCGTGAAGGTCAATGCAAGATGCCAAACCTCCCTGAACTTTCTCTGCCCAAGGATCGTTTGAGGGCCTTTGGTCGCATGCTTTAAAGATAGACCTCTGGAAGTCCCACGTTCGAACAGGGTAAGAATCATCAGAGTTGGTGTCTGCTGACATCCCACAAAGGAAGCAGTGTTCCAAAAAGTTAAATATGGGTTCAATAGAACGGCGACTTGGCGGCTCTGGCTCCTCCCGAAACTTTCGTTTGAACGAAAACTGTAAAGATTTCTTGTTGCAAAAGTCTAGTCTGCATTCAGAGTGGAACTTCTGCCCCACCATCACGTTGATGGCAACTCCTCTTGATTTTGCAGCTTCCCTCACACTATGGGCACCCTTCTCTGTCAAAGTAAACGTTTGTCGGCCATCATCAAGCTGTTTCTCGCACATGGCACACTTTGTGTCATCCATGGTGTAGATGTCGCCCTGTGGATGGAAAATTAGTTTTTAGGATATTGTCAAAGCTCTGCTAAATTCCACGAAAATCAGTCAAGTAGTTTACCTAATGCTATGCGCGTACATACGACGTCTAATACCCCACACAAACAATCTGAACCAAACACCATATACACAGTACACTCTACAGCAGTCACGACACAAGGCATGCAAAATGAAATCAGTCATGCCCACAGTGTAAAAATAGTCACATAAATCTGATGTATTGTACAGATACACTCTTGATCACCTGAACAAAGAGTCACCTGGTCGTTGAGTCCATTTACCTTAAGCCGCTGTCACACCTTGACGATTTAGCCAGCGTATGCCGATTTATGAAAAATTTGTCTAAAACGCTGGCACACGTTGAATACGTTATTGGTACGTTTTGTATACGCAAAGACCACGCTGAAAAACACTGCCATAAGTTGTAGTACGCTGGCTTTAAACGTTGTACTTTTGGGTTGACCTCAAATTTTTGCATGCTTGAAATTTTACGATGTATGCCGGCGTATGACTCACACGTTCCGCGACGCTGGCCATAAGTTGTAGGCACGTTATGCGATCGTTCACACACGTCGACACACGTTACTTGTAAGTTACTCATAAGTCGAAACACGTCGAGGTAATGTTTAGCGTACCCGAAACTTATTTCTAACCTATGAGTAACGTTTTGTAAGCACGCTACACGAACGTTGTTCACACTTCGCAACACGTTACTTGAAAAAGACGTAGACATATTTGACGTCTTCTGAATGACAACAGAACTTAATGAATGCGTTTCGAACTTACAGGTCAGGTCAGGTATGGGAGCATGTGCCAGAACAGCGCGTCGCTGCGTCCACTTTCCGCCGGTACTCAAGGGGCCTCCGTCTGGCCATCCCCAGGCAGATGCCAGGCCCATCCCCATCTCCTTGAGATGATGGTCAACCTGCTGCAACCACGAGGC
>NC_140965.1:17068284-17073284 GCF_056783735.1 Eptatretus burgeri | reverse complement strand
GGCTCACGACCCGAAGCTTGATGAGGGAGTGCTCATGTGGCTGAAGCAATCAAGAGGACAGAATGTGCCTGTCAGCGGCGATCTGATCAAGGAGAAGGCGATGAAACTGGCCGAGCTGATGCACATCCCAGACTTCATGGCGAGCGACGGTTGGTTGGGCAATTTCAAGAAGCGCCACGGCATCACGTTCATGACAGTGCACGGCGAAGCTGGAGCGGTGGATTCGCAATCCCTTCTTGAGTGGCAACAACAGGTTCTCCGGCCCTTACTCGGGCAGTTCTCCGCAGACGACATCTTCAACCTGGACGAGACTGGACTCTTCTGGCAGCTGCTTCCGAACAAGACCATGGCTTTCAGGGGAGAGCGGTGTACTGGAGTAAAGAAAAGCAAGCAAAGGATCACTCTTCTGGTTGGGGCAAACATGAGCGGCAGTGAGAAGTTCCCTCTTCTGGTGATTGGCAATTCCAAGAAACCCCGTGCCTTCAAGAACAAAGAGATCCCGGTCAAGTACAAGGCGAACTCGAAGGCGTGGATGACGGCGGAGCTTTTCGAGGAGATGTTGAGTGCGTGGGACGGACGACTCGGCCAGCAGGGACGCAGAGTGTTGGTCTGTCTTGATAACTTCTCTGGCCACCCTCCCAAGCTCGAGCTGAACAACATCCAACTGGTCTTCTTCCCACCCAACACGTCAGCCAATTCGCAACCAATGGATCAGGGAATCATAGAGAACCTCAAGCGCCACTACAAGAAGCTCCTGCTATGCCGCCGGCTTGAGGCCATAGACGAGGGAAAGGAGTTCAAGTTCACGTTGCTCGACGCTCTACACGTCGCCCGGCGTGCTTGGGAGCAGGTCGGCAAGTCGACGATCAGGAACTGTTTCGCGTAGGCCAACTTCATCGAAGAGGAGATCCAAACTGAGCCACAGGATGCGGAGCTGCCCGACATCTGGGAAGCTCTGCCTGCCGAGGAAAAGATGCACGAGAACGAGGAGATCGAGCTGTCTGACTTTCTCGAAGCCGACGAGCGCCTCACGACTGGCGGGTATTTCACGCTGGAGGAGATTGCGGAGGAGATTCTGTGCAGTGAGGAGCCGGTGGAAAGCGAAGATGACGAGGTAACTGTCGAGGAGGAAATCGTTCCGTTCGAGGAAGCCCAGCGCGCTTGTAGCACCGTCCGGAAGTTCATGCAGCAGAGAAGCGGGAAGCCCGGTGTGATGCAAGCATGCGATCAGCAAGACAACGAGATGCACGAGATCCGCCGAAAGAAGATGCGCCAGCCGACTTGATTCTTGAAAGCTTTGTGTGTCGTGAATTTCTCGCCATGCCATATGTTAGTGTGTGAACTCTGTTAGTGTGTGTATGTTCTCCGTTCGCTTAGCTTATACAACAGTCGTGCCTTTTACTTTCTGGAATAAATTTTGTCTAAAGATTAACTACAGATGGGTAACTTGAGAAAATAAGGCCGTTTTTACAAAATTTCGTCACTATGCCACTCTCGCTACTATGCCACTTTTGCTCGGTCCCGACGGGTGGCATAGTAACGAGCTTTGACTGTATATGTATATATATATATATGTATATATATATATATATATATATATATATATATATATATATATATATATATATATACACATATATGTATATTTATTTATATATGTAACAAGCAAGGGCATGAATGAACAGTGGAAGAGGAGGGGAGGGAGGAATCAGTGATGTGCAAGACCCATTCTAATCCATGCACTTTTCGTAAGATCCACAATTGTATGATGGAGCAAACTTCTCCACTCTGAAATGACAAACTGTCTTGTTCGTGAAACTGTTTTCACATAACAATCAATTGCATGAATGTGTATAAGGAGCTTAGATTCATACCTGTCGGATGGCAAAAACGATCCCAGTCCTGATGTTTTGAACATCTCTCTAATGGTAACTTCAATCAGTGAAGACTGAGCGTAATTCCTTGAATTGCTCATAAAACTTGCCAGAATTTTGACATTTTTTGGATTTCTGTTCGATTTGGTCCATTTAAAATGGGACATTTTGTATATTTTGTACTTGTGTGCAAGTTTCTGTCCTCGCAATCTCTGAGTTAAGCAAATAACACTTCAAAATGACTTCTTAACACCCTTCATGTTGTGAAATGCTAGGCAGTCTGCCTGTAAGGTTTGCATTCCAAGATGATCTTGCCTTATTATTGAAGTGGGAAATGCTTGAGATGATGAGTCTACACCATTTTGTGATGCTCACCCAACATTAGAGCGTTGAGGACATGACCACATGATGATGCTGCCTTGTATGTCTGCTCAAGACATCCTATAACCCCATGGGCTCTTTATTATCACATGCTATAACCCTGCAGAGTCTTGCTTGCCACATGATATCACCCTGCAGGCTCTTGCTTTCCACATGCTACAACCCTGCGGGCTCTTACTTACCACGTAGGGGGGGGGGGGGGGTGGGCAGCGTCAGGACGCGTCCGGAGGCGAACACCGGCAGGACGCGTCCGGAGGTGAACACCGGCTGGACGCGTCCGGAGGCGAACACCGGCAGGACGCGTCCGGAGGCGAACACCGGCAGGACGCGTCCGGAGGCGAACACCGGCAGGACGCGTCCGGAGGCGAACACCGGCAGGACGCGTCCGGAGGCGAACACCGGCAGGACGCGTCCGGAGGCGAACACCGGCAGGACGCGTCCGGAGGCGAACACCGGCAGGACGCGTCCGGAGGCGAACACCGGCAGGACGCGTCCGTAGGCGAACACCGGCAGGACGCGTCCGTAGGCGAACACCGGCAGGACGCGTCCGTAGGCGAACACCGGCAGGACGCGTCTGGAGGCGAACACCGGCAGGACGCGTCCGGACACACACACACACACACACACACACACACACACACACACACAAACACACACACACACTTGTGTTCAGCTGATATTGGCAATTTTTTGTGAATCAGCAGGTTGCAGTCAGTGTAATGACTGACTACAGTACCGACTGTATACAACCCAAAATCCTTGAGTAGGTTTCACCGAAAAACAACGTTGCATTTGTATGGACCTTTCAGGGATATGTTCATAATCATTAGTCTTTATAAACAGCTGCGTATGACAGGTGGAAAAAGATATTCCAGGCTTGAGGAGTTTGCCAATTGGAAAATGAGCAGGAGCAGGAATGACTCACTCAGGATGACGGCGCATGGACGACTCGCTCAGGATGATGGAGTACGGACCACTCGCTCAGCATAACTG
The DNA here is from genome assembly GCF_056783735.1 of Eptatretus burgeri. NCBI lineage: Eukaryota > Metazoa > Chordata > Myxini > Myxiniformes > Myxinidae > Eptatretus > Eptatretus burgeri. The sequence goes on along the minus strand of NC_140965.1, from coordinate 17,070,036 downwards.
AGCACGGACCATTCATTCAGGATGACGGGGCATGGACCACTCACTCAGGATGACGGGGCACGGACCACTCGCTCAGGATGACGGGGCACGGACAACTCGCTCAGGATGACGGGGCACGGACCACTCGCTCAGGATGACGGGGCACGGACCACTCGCTCAGGATGACGGGGCACGGACCACTCGCTCAGGATGACGGGGCACGGACCACTCGCTCAGGATGACGGGGCACGGACCACTCGCTCAGGATGACGGATCACGGACCACTCGCTCAGGATGACGGGGCACGGACCACTGTCGCAGGATGAAGGTGAACGGACCACTCGCTCAGGATGACGAGGAACGGACCACTCGCTCAGGATGACGGGGCACGGACCACTCGCTCACGATGACTGAGCACGGACTTCTCACTCTGGTTGACGTGGCGCTTTTAAAGCGTCCGCAGTGAGTGATCGATTCTGTCAGTGACGTGGCGTGGTGCCACTATTGACTATTGCGCGCTCAACAAGTGGAATAAGCACTCAAGCGAGCACTTCAATTAAATGGTTCAGGAACGGTTTGCCAGGCTCTCGCTTCATTCCATATAGGATCCCTTTTACTTTAATGCTGGTCTTCACAAGGCACGCATCAGTTAAAGAAATATAATGAATTCATTCAAATTATGACTTTGTCCAGAAAGCAGTTGCTGTTTCATGTGAAACAACCTTGGAGACATCATTCAGTTTAATCACCCATGAATAAGCAATGCAGATCATCTGCCATGTTGCCTGCTCGTCTGTGCACGCGTCACGTGGTGCATCGTTCGCGGTCCGTGCAAACATTTTAACTTCATTTTAAAACTTCTGTTTTTCACCAGGTTTGCGTGGTGCACCTCGCGAAACCTCCAAAATTATAGTCACAGATCTGGCAGACGCTATGGATGAGCACTCTCGGGGATGGGCGTAAGGTCAAGCACTGAATGCATTTCATCATATGATTCAATGAAGCTGCTTAATTTTGTTATGTTCCTAAATTTTTTGTTTACTCAATATAATTCTCCTAACAGTAGAAAAAGATAAATTTAATTCTTTGGAAATTTTACATTTTCTTGTGTATCTACAGAGAAGGCGGGAACATAGCCTTGCTTGCTTTAAGTAAATAGGCATATCGGCTTAGTTATAAGACTCGTTATTTCTTTAAATTATCAGATTTCACAGCAGATTTCGACACTTATTTAATCCGGACAATATCCGATCCTCAAAACCGAAATAATAGCGAACGCAGTGAGCTTCATACTTAACGCGTGCACATGAGAGAATAGGAAACAACAACAACAACACAATAGCCCTGGCTATTTTGAATCCGTGTCGTTAGCTATGACCTTTTGCTTCCGGTTGTTGTTAAACGCTGTGCGGTGTATAAACACGATTGGGTTTTATTTCTATCTTGTGAATATTACTTAACGCATGCACATGAGAGAATAGGAAACAACAAAAACAACACAATACCCTGGCAATTTGGAATCCGTGTCGTTGCCAATACCCTTTTGCTTCCGTTTTTTTTTTTGCTTCTGGTTATTTTTTTTGTTTCCGGTTTTTGTCTTGGGGAATGATGCATGCGGGGAGATAAAGGCATCGTCGGAGACATGAAAGACATGAAAGACATGATTTTCCAGATCCTGGAAAATCGTATCATATAATGCATGAAATCGCTCCAAGCTCCTAATTTGAAAACAATAGTACTGACAAAAGCGATGTATATCGTGATTCATAGCTA
>NC_140965.1:17055784-17063284 GCF_056783735.1 Eptatretus burgeri | reverse complement strand
GCAGCATTCTGGGTCCTGTTCTTTTTCTGGTTTTCATCAACGATCTCTCTGACTCTCTGGAAAATCCTCTTTATCTCTTTGCTGATGACACCACACTCTGCCGTACCATCTGTCATCCTTCAGACCAGCAAGCCGCAATTTCTTCGCTCTCTGCGGATCTGGACAAAATCACAAACTGGTCCAACACGTGGAACATGTCTTTCCAATTCTGACAAATGTCACACTCTCACTATGTCTCTCCAAAAGGACCATTTAGAACCCCCCCCCCATATACTTTCTCAACAATCCTCTTGAAGTCCTTTCATTCAAGCTTCTGGATCTCATTACCTGTCATGATCTTTCTTGGGAAAACCACATTTTCAACCTCGCCTCCAAAGCCAGTCACCGACTGGGAATCCTCCATCGTGCAGAGTCGTTCCTCGGCCCACCTAAGCTCCTGACCACGAACAAAGCTTTCGTCCGCAGCCTGATGGAGTACTGCTCTCCCCTCTGGGCTGGTACTACTGCCTTTCACCTTTCTCGGCGTCACGCTGTGGAGACCATGGCATTTAGGATCATTGGTATCTCCTGCGATGAGGCTGAGTCTTTGGGCCTCTCACTCTCTCACCGCAGGATGGTCGGTGGTGTTTCTGTCTTCTACTGTCTCCTCTCCGGTCTCGCCCAACCTGCTCTGTCTGCAATATGTCCCCACCATATTTCCGTAGGGCGCTCAAGGTCCGCCAACAACCCCCTTCTGGTAAAACGACCAAAATCACGAATCACTGGTCACCTTCACTCTTTCATTCCTCTTTTTTCCTACCTTTGGAATAAACTCCCACACTCTGTTCAATCCCATTCTTCCCTCCAGGCCTTCAAAGCAGTTGTTCACCACCACCTCTTATCTTCCCCCATCCAAAACCTCAATCTTTTCTACCCCCGTTAATCCACCCCAAACCCCCCTCCTTCAAATTCCCTGCTTTCCTTCCTGAAAGGCCCTGTAATGTCCATCTTTTTACCCCATGTTCCCCGTGCCATCCTTCTCCCTTCCACAGATCTCCTAATGTCTCTGTTCCCCACTTTTTTCCTTCCCTCTTCCGCCCCTCTTGTCTCATGCCCCCCTTGCTGTGCGTTGTCTGTCTGCTCTCATACGAGCCTTGTCCTTGACAATGTATACAAAAAAAAAGAAAAATAAGATGATACGCACACTTCTGATTCACTCAACTGTCACCCTTAGTCCATCTCCCGCTTTTGCTTTGAAGAAGGGATAACGCCGAAAAACGTCAGGTTCTTCTTGCCTCCCACAGCGGTCAGCATACCTCGATCACCGTTCTGTTGAATCCATTCATTGTTCTACCTGTCAACTAACACAGATCGACACGACTTCACGAGCAAGACGACATCTAATTCTTTGTTCTCATCGAGTTTATCGTTTTGTAACATGCACAGTGAATTGGTTGTATTCAAAATTTGTCAGTCGGGGTTTTGTGGTGGAGAAGAAAGTGGCTGGAGTGGGTATATAAAACTTAAGCTTATGGTGGAGTGAGGTGACAGTGGAAAAAAGACACCCTCCGAGAAGTGGGACAACATGTGGACACAAAGACAGACGGATGGAGACGCAAACACAGTTTCCTGCCAGGGGGTTGGGTTATATAGGTTTGCTGTGGGGACAAAAGATTGCATGTTGAGATGATGGATACCTGATATAGTAGTGTACCGCCTGCTTTTGAAGCCATGAAGGAAAGAGTGCGATTGAACAGCCTCTGGCAGGTACTTAAACAAACGGGGAGGAAAAAATAGAGTGGAGTTGTGCAATGAGTCTGGATTTTGTGGGTTAAATCAAGGAGGGTGTTGCAAGAAAAAGACATGCATTCTGGAGGAATTGGTAGGGTCAGAAGGCTTGGACAGCAGAGAACGGGGCTAGACTGGAAGCGGCAGTAAAAAAAAAAACAGAGGGGGTACCAACCTGCCTGCAACGTGAGATCAATCGGCCTTGTTCTCAGTCTCATTACACAACATACCAATAATGTAGAGAGGTGTAAATTCCACAGATTTGTCGGGAGACGGTTGGGATGCTGGGGCCCCAGCCCATAGGGGAGAGAAGTACTCCATTGAATTACAGGCAAAGGCCTTGTAGACTGTGAGCAGTTATGTTTTTTCAAGGGATGACTTGAAACTATGGAGGATTCCCAGATTGTGGCTGACATTGGAATCAATATGAGTCAAAATGTGTATGTGTATATATATATATATATATATATATATATATATATATATATATATATATATATATATATATATATATGTATATATATATATATATATATATGTATATGTATATGTATATATATATATATATATATATATATATATGTATATGTATATATATATATATATATGTATATGTATATATATATATATATATGTATATGTATATATATATATATATATGTATATGTATATATATATATATATGTATATGTATATATATATATATATATGTATATATATATATATATGTATATGTATATATATATATATATGTATATATATATATATATATATATATATATATATATATATATGCATATATATATATGCATATATATTATTGCGGGCCGAGGTCGGGTGAGAAGACCACTGCGGGGGGAAGCTATCTCAGCTCCCACCAGACTCCCCGGAATTATACGTCGTCGCACATGGATAATTCCTGACGCGGTGGGTCACTAACCGACCGTGGACGCCAATAACTCAATCGTGTGACCTTGGGTCCTCACGTCTCTGGGTTAACAGAGTTACCTAATTAATCACGTGATTTAATTACTGGGGAACACGCCCTCGGTATGCATTGTCCGAACAGGATCACTTTACCGGACCGGATCGGATGTAGCCGAGCGACACTGCCAAGGACTTACCAGCTAAAAGGAACGGATCATTGGGAATAAAGTCCCGGTTAAGCTAGGATTCGGACCATGCTGGATCAATGAAAGAAAAGACAAAAACAAGCTGGAAACATTTCTAATAATAATTTATTTACAATGGGCGAGGAAAGGTATGTGGTACAATCAAGATATTTATTGGGGTGTGTTGTGTAGAGATAGGGGAGAGAGGTGTGGTGCAGCAATAAACAAGAAACTTACAAAAAGGGACACAGCAGACTTAACGCGAAATAATAACAATAATAATAATCTTCTGCAGTCTTACTTATGTGAACAGGTGCCAGGACTCTCACACACACACACACACACACACACACACACACACACACACACACACACACACACACACACACACACACACACACAGAAAACCCGATGAAGAAGAGGTATTGCAGCAAGACAGGAGAGGATTTGAGGCTACGGTCTCGTTCTCAGTCTTTTGCCTTTGCACGCTTGCCCGAACGCGCCACCAATATGTTTGGGGGGGGGTGCTCCATGGTGTGGTGGCGGTGGGGGTGCTCCCTGACAGCTGGCGTGTCATCTCTTGCTTCAGGGGGCTTCGTGCAGCTGGCGTCGGACCGGAGAAGGAGACGTGACCGTCGGCGTGAAGGGAAGGACTCGGCTGGAGAGGGCCGGGTCCAGGCAATGCTGACAGGAGGCGGAGTCCAAGCGATGATGGCAGGAAGTGGTCCAGTGTGCGCGGAAGATGGAGGGAGGGCAGAGCCGAGCCGATGTCGAAGTCCAACTTGAGCGTGAGGCGAGGCAGGACAGAGAGAGATCGAAGGCTCCGCTCGGACCTTTATAGCCCCCCACGATGTGGGGCGAGGGGCCACCCCAAAGCGCTCTGTCGTCACCCGAATCTGGTGCTCTGATTGGCCCCGACCCCCTGCGCGGCCCACCCACAATGGCCGGAAACCGCAACATTCCATTTCTGGAAAGATGACTCCGCGCCGTAAAAATGTCTTGCTCCGGCCTCACGACATGATATGAATCGCCCACACTGAACTCCGTGCCATGAATTGCCTTGCACGAACCCCAGGGCCATGCCCTGATGACCGGCCGAGAGTGGCGTCGGTCCCGCTTGCCCGCTAAGGCACCCCCGACCCGCGCTAGTCAATGGGCCTGCTCCGTGATACATCACGCGGCCTGAGCGACCTGGACTGCACACAAGCCTCTGCCTGAACACAGCTTCGCTGGCCGGAGATGCGAGGAAACGTCCGCTGTCTTTGGGGAACACCGGCGGTCGCCGGCGAGGACCGACGGTAAAGTGTTAGGATAAATCCATGCATGTTTCGCGCAGTACGTGTAGATCCGCCATTGGCCCACGTGGTCAGTGCTCGTGCTCGCCTGATTATGCTATCGAGGAATAATCAGAAAAGAAGAGTAAGAATGAAGTTAGAAATGAAATAAAGAAGAAATGATGTGAGCAAACCGAGCTATGAGATCCTCGCAATGCACGCCCTGTTGTCCCACTGGACAAAAGGGAAGGGACTATCTACACGTTTATTAATGGAATAACTGTTTGGGGACCACTATATGTTGGATGCCTGTGGTTCCGAAACCACAAATATATATATATATATATATATATATATATATATATATATATATATATATATATATATATATATATATATATATATTTATATATATACACATACAGTAAGGCCTCGCTTTTCGCAAGGGTTGCGTTCCTGGAAAACCTTATGATAAGCGAAACTGTGTTAAACAAAACATATTTTCCCATAGAAACCAATGTGTTAAAGGGGGGATGTGTTTTTGGCTCGGAATTTTTTGGACATAAACACAAATAAACAAAACACACTCCTCGAGTCGTGGCGACTTACCCCGAGGCTGGAGGAACGGAGTTGATTGCGGTGGACAAGTCACACTGGCGGAGTGGCAGAATCGTCCCCCTCTTCACTTGACACTGTGCTGTCACTTTCTTCACCAGTGGGAACGGTCTCTTGGCAGCTGGTTGAAGGAGCATCCTGGATGTTGGATGGAGTTGGTGCTGCATCTTTTGGCTTGAAAAATGCATGGAGAGTGGGCTGGATGGCTTTCTTTTTCTTTGCTGCATAAAGTTCCTTGTAGCAACAAAGGGCATCATTAACAACACAGCTAAAATCAGTGCTCCTTTCAAGATTTGGATCTTGATCGATAACAAATTCTGTGGCACTTTCAAACGAGCTGAGGATTTGGCTGAGGTTTTTCATGGTGAGATGCTCGGATGAAGGTGTCACAGCATCTTCTTCTTCCTCAAGAGCCCACTGCTGTTCCAACTCCATAAGATCTTCATTGCTTAAGGGTTCTGCATGAGACTCCAGTAAGTCATCCACGTCCTCTTCGTCAACCTCTTCAAAACCAGCCTCCTGCGCCAGGTCTACAATTTGACTTGTAATCAACGGAACATCAGCAAACCCCGTGAAATTGTGGACACACTCAGGCCACACTTTCTTGCACACAGCGTTCATTGTGGAGGCACTCACCTCCGCCCATGAATCCTTAATGTTTCCAAAGCCATTTTTATGTTGTATGTTTGCCAAAACTCCTTGATTGATAGCTTGTCCTTATCAGTTTTTTTGATAAGCTGCAGCATGGTATGCTTAACATAATAGGCTTTAAAAGCAGCAATAACTCCCTGATCCATAGGCTGTAAAAGTGAGGTAGTATTTGGTGGTAAAAATACTACCTGCACGTTTTCACACCAGTCTTCCATTTGCTGAGGATGGGCAGGAGCATTGTCTACAAGCAGCAAAGATTTGTTGTCAATGTTGTTCTCCTTGGAGATACTTCTCAACATGATTGGAGAAGTAATTGATCACGTAATCGTGGGTCAATGCCCTAACAAACGACGCGCTCTTTCTTGTATCACAGCAAGAGATAAAGGCATGCGACGTTTAGTTTGATCTTCTATCCACACACATAATAAACGCTTCATGTTGTGCATGGCACCATCTCTCATTCTCGTTCGTGTCGTTGCACTCGAACTGGTCGCAATCTGTGATATTTTCTTTATCTTTGCCGAACTTTGAACGATCGAATGTACAGTCGATGCAGCGATTGCTGCGCGCGGCCGATTTCCGTTGTCCCTTCACCTCGTTCATGTCTTTTAATTATATCCAATTTCACCTGCAATGTGACAGCCTTTCGTTGTCGCTTGAAACGAGGTGTGCTCGGCAAAAGACTTGCGGGTCGCTTGGGATTCATACTGGAAGGTATGCAGGCGAGCGTGAAGAGAATACGTACAGTACAGCATACAGTACATGTGCAGTAAAGTGAAAGTGTGTTTATGCGCATCCTGTGTGATTGTTGTTTTTTGCAGGCAGTTTGAAACTTTTTTTTGCGTTTTTCCTTGCAATGACATTACGATAGGCATAAAATGTTTGCGTAATTGAAAAATTGGTCATTAAAACTAAATTACGAATAATCGAAACTACGATATGCGAACTTCCGGTTAGCGAGGACTTACTGTATATATATTATATATACACATATACATATATTGCCACCAAAAGTTAAATTTTGGTATAGAATCGTCGTTTTCTTTTACACCACATGTTCGACGTAGGCTCCATGTTGTCCGATGACTGCCTGCAAACGCGTTGTCATGTTCTCCATCACTTTGGGAAACGTTTCCTGAGGAATGTTCTGGATTTCTCGGTGGATGTTTTCCTTCAGTTGATCAAGAGTCTGAGGCCTATGGTTTCCATAGATCCTGTCCTTGAGATACCCCCACAAGAAGAAGTCTGGAGAAATGAGGTCAGGGAAATACGGTGGCCACTCAACGTCTTCGTAGAGGGAGATAAAGCGGCCCTCAAAATGTTGGTTGAGAAAACGCCTTGTTTCCCTGGCTGTCTGGGGTGGTGCCCCATCCTGCTGGAACCACTGGGTTCTCATCTGGATCAGGTTGTTTCTCCTATGGGCCTCAGGCGGATAGAATTCCTGAATCATTTCGTGATAGTTCCTCTGGTTTACCGTGCAAGTGCGTCCTTGGTCATCTTCAAAGAAGTATGGACCAATTATCCCATAACAACCAACCGCCACCCACATGGTGACTTTGAGAGCAGACAAGGCACCAGTTCAGTTGATGCATTACCAGGATTTTCAGTTCCCCAATACCGAAAGTTTTGCTTGTTTTCCTCCCCGGACAAGTGAGCATGGCATTCGTGTGTCATGTGAAGTTTTTTGAGGAAGTCTGCATCTTCCTCCAACTTTCCTGCGAACCAATTTGCCAAGTCTAGTCATTTTGCGTTTCTGTTGATCAGTAAGCACCGTTTCCGTTTGAATTTTGTATGGAAAGGCATGAATGTCTTGGCGAAGGATCCTCTGAACGGTGCTCTTATGAATGTTTGTCTCGGCAGAAAATCGTCTCATCGATTTTTTTGGACTCTGAACAACCGCCTGTCTCACCATTTCCACATTTTCTTCACTACGACCTGTCCTCTTCCGACCACTGTGACCCGTGTGAAGGTCACAGATGGTTCCCACATTGGTAAACTTTGCAATGGCGCGCTTTATTGTCCGAAAGTTTGGTGCATGGCGCAAGTGGATCCCGAAATGTCTCGAGTAAAGACATTGCACC
>NC_140965.1:17038284-17048284 GCF_056783735.1 Eptatretus burgeri | reverse complement strand
GCATTGTGTGAACTGTTTTCCCGTTTCGCTTCGTCTTTTCTTTATTGACCCTCCATCCTGCTTCACGTAAAGGGTTCGTAGTGGGCTTAATACGCCCGATAATTAATCAGAACCGTCGAGGCCGACGATAACACCGCTCGGTTATCACTGTAGCACGGAACGGACCGCTTAAGCGGTTCGTGTCCGGAGTCGGCCTACGGCGAGGTACGATCGCCTGGTCGACCATCCGCGCAGGTACTTCGGTAGATCGAATTTGGCGAGCGACCCTATCCTGCGCGGGTGGGCAATTGGCACGGTCGTGGTGGGGTTAAACCCCCACCCGTGACTAGCTCCCAGCGTTGTTCCGAGAGGGTCATGACAGAATTGTCCGTTCCGGTGGGCGAGGCAGCCGCGATTCGAGTCACGTGGCCGTCCACACGCCGGCGGGCGCGAATTCGCAACAATATATTCTTCCGTGTAATAATTTGCTCAGATGTCTGCCATTGTGACTCGTTTTGGGTTTTTAACCTTCTGTTGTTTTGCATTGGGGTTTATTTGCAGGACGTCATTTCAGTGAATGGTTTATGGAGTACGTGAGAAATGTTGTCGGACGAAAATATCCTCTGATTGGCGAGGAGATATTCAGGTAAAATATTCTTTCTGTTATGGGTATTTTATCCCCTTGGCTTATCTTGCTGTTGTGTCCAATTTTCGTTCTCTGTCATTTGGACTTTGTCCTCCGCTTGTTTCATGTCAACTCAAAGCTTATAGTTCGTGTGCCAAACCCCAAAATTTAACTTATGGTACCAACTAATGTGGCAAATTCTTCTCGTTTTTTGAAAATGTCTATACCTGGAGATCATATTTTGCTTGTACAGCAATTTCAGATAAGTGGCTTAGTCGTATTAATGCAGGCTTGAAATCGCCCACCTGATGAGCCATTTTAGGCTGAAAAATCATGCTTATAGAAATTTGCTGTGTTCTTGCCGAAATCAAAGAGAATCGAAAATGGCTGCATCGTTCTCCACAAAAAGTATTCAGAACAACCACGGGCAGGTCATGGTTGCAACGATAATTTGAGCCTATATCCTGAGGGTCCTGAAGGTAAAAGGGGTCTTAATGGGTCTTTTGGGGTCTTTGGAGTCCTCAGAGTCCTTGGGGGTATTATGGGTCTTTTGGGTCCTTGGGGTCTTTTGGGTCCTTGGGGACCTTTGGGTCATCTGGGTCGTTTGGGGACTTTTGGGTCACCTGGGTCTTTTTGGTATTTTGGATCCTCAGGGACCTTTGGGTCATCTGGGTCTATTGGGTCCTCAAGATATTTTGGGTCTTCTGCGTCATCAGGGTCTTCTGGTTCTTTTCAGTCCTCGTGGACCTTAGGGCCATCTGGGTCTTTTGGGTCTTTGGTGTCGTTTGGGTCATCTGGATCTTTTGGATCCTCTGGGACTTCTGGGTCTTTTGGAGTCTTAAGGTTTTGGGGGTCTTATTGGGTCTTCCACGGTCGAAGTGGCCTCAGCAGTCGAAAGCGTCGAAACATACATTCCAATAGTAAGTCATTCATCGACTGTGTGTGTGAAGTCAGTCTGCAACTGACGTTCAAACAGTACATAATTAGTTGATGCTCATGCAGTGTGTAATTAACATTCAAACAGGATGTGATTAATAATCATGTCGTCTTCATGAATTCCCAGACGGTTTCACGGACCGTGCTTTGGATTTTTATATTTATTCATACGAGCAGAGTACTATCGCCCAATGGGCGATCATGTTCCAAGCGTGCAACACGTTCTTCTGATGCATACCTTTATGTGGGTAGTGTATAGGCAACTGACAGCTCTGTATAAGCAAAAAAAAAGACCCGGGTTACATTCATGAAGCAGAAGCATACCTACTGTTTCCAATTCAAAACACCTTACTGCACTGGAAAACGTGATGACATGAATACTGCACTGTAAATGGTGGAGACTTGTAGTACCCTCCCACACCTGGAGGTGGTGCTACACGATACGCATTTCCATGGAGAATTTACATCCCCTCCGCCTCGCCCACCTCCCCGCACTCCCGCCCCCAAAACCACAAGATAAAGACACCCCTATACTAATTGTGGTCATGCTGATCCTATGTAGCAAGTCTGGTCGTCGCGGTCGAGGCACGTCACGGCAGTGATTGCGAATCACCCTTTAGCATTGGCCCGACCCTTTTTCCGAATGATCGTCTTCTTTCTTCCTCTGACCATGAAATTGAAGAGATTTAGCTGCATTGAGTTTTTCGATCCTGAGAAGCAAGGCACATTGCTAGAAGGAGCCGAGAGCCGTTGTACATTTAACGTCGAGCCCAGTGCCGTGGACAACATAATTGTTTTCGTAACTTTTACGAACCTGGTTTGAATCTCGCATTTTTTAAATCGCTGTTAAAAATCGCATTTAAAACTCACGGTGCTCTGTGCGGTTATACGGCACGCGGCACAGTTTATATATAGCACTGTTCACAGGAAACCATCATGGCGGCTCCAGAAGCTGTCAAAGGAGGCACCTGGTTCAAATCTCACACATTGCAATTCGCATTTCACACTCCGGTGGTCGGTGCTGTTTGAGACCGTGTAGCGCTATGACGTCATTTGGGGCTATCCCGGACTCTCCGCAGGGATGCACATGAGACAATAACCTCTCTCACAAGACGTGCCTCATTGAAAGGAGCACCCTCCCATCTTTGCAGTCCGGAGCACAAGATCTCACCTTGGACTTAAGATCTTGTGCTATTTGCTGGGTCGCTCACGTAGATCTCGGGATCCTACACGTCACTTGTCCTGCATGCTGCCAAAGCCTCCACATGGGCGATAGAGGTTGCGACAGCATATCTCGGCATCATATTTTGCACTTGTGAATTACGCAGCGAGTGTGAGGGTGAACAAGCATTCCTCATCTCCCACGCAATGACCAATGGCCAGGACTTTTCCGCACATGACACAACATCAATCACACGACAACACCTCGTTGAAAGGAGCACCCTCTCAGCTTCATGGCACGTAGCACATTTCACATCTGTTATCCTGCCTTTGCCTCCCCCAGTTTACCGGGGAGACCCAAAACTGCCACATGAAAAACATTTTCGTGAATCAGTGGTGGCATAAACTTGATAATGATGCCCATCTTAAGAGAATTTTATCATTAAATTCAACTCCTCATTCCCATTCTTCAAAACCATGTAAACCCACACGTCTCTACTGTAAAACTAAACTGAGGCTTCCCTGATCCTGGAGCACCTATCTCCAACCCAGCAAGGAACCACTACTCATGGACCAAGCCATCTCCACACTCGTGCTCCGTTTCCACCTCCACCTTCAGGATGTTTGCCTGATCCCACCCAGGGACATCCCTGTTCGTCTGGACACAGCACGCCACTGCTAATGGCCACTGTCTCCACACGCGGTCCCACCAAAGCTTGCTTCCATCCATTCACAGTGAGAGGGAGTCACCAAAAGGCAGTTCTCCTCTGCGGGAGGGACAAGACGCACCAATCTAAGGTAGTTGACATAGTGCACTAAGCTGCACGCCAAACTGCATCCCAAACGCTGCACCCCACTGAAGCTCGATCCCACCCTCAACAGTATGGAGTCGATAAAACTCTCCAGGCTGCATGGGCAGGCCGCATCCCAAACACATGTCAATCAGCACAACACTGGGCGCCATGTTCGCAGCCATCGACCTCTTCGAAGCTGCCGCAACTGCAGGGCCTGACTGCATCGCAAAAACATGTTGAACAGCACAACACCGGATGCTTGCGTGCGAAGCCCTCTTTCCCACCAAAGCTGCTGCCCTTGTCACGGTCCTCTCTCCCATAAAATATGTTATTTGGCACGGTCTTCGGTCCCTTCAGTCCCTGACAAGAGGGAGGCAGCAAAGCACGCCGCCTTCCCTACACTGTGTCTGTGTGTGTTGCGTTGTGTTGTGTTGTGTTGTGTTTTTTTCCTTGTTCTTTCCAAGAACAGCTTCAGTGCCTATAGAAAGTCTCCACCACCTGTCAGAATTTCCACCATTATTTACCCATCGTAACCCACAACTTCCAAGGGAAAAACAAATTCTACAAAGTTCAGAAAATCAATTAAAAATACAACACGAGAATATCTTGGTTGGATAAGTGTCCACCCCCCTTATAATAGCAATTGTTAATTAGCTCAGGTGTAATTAATCACCATCAAAATCACACACCAAGTTAATTGGCATCCACTTGTGTTAAATTGTAGTGATTCTGATTATTTCACAATAAAATCAGCTGTTCCTGTAGGTTTCCTCTGCTGGGTAGTGCATTTCACAGCAAAGACTCAACCATGAGTACCAAGGAGCTTTCAAAAGACCTCCTGGATAAAGTTGTGAAAAGGCTCAGATCAGGGGATGGGTATAAAAATATTTCAAAGGCTTTGAATATCCCTTGGAGCACAGTTAAGACAATCATTAAGAAGTGGAAGGCGTTTGGTGTCACAAAGACCCTTCCTAGATCAGGCCGTCCCTCCAAACTGGATGACCAAGCAAGGAGGAAATTGATCAGAGACGCCACCAAGAGGCCAATGGCAACTTTGAAAGAGCGACAGGCCGTTATGGCAAAGATTGATTACTGTGTGCATGTGACAACAATATCCCAATTACTCCACAACTCTGGCCTGTACGGTACGGTGGCAAGAAGGGACGTGTCCCGTTTGAGGTAGGCAAAAAAAAACACTCTGGAGATTCTGAAGCCATGTGGCAAAAAGTTTTGTGGTCTGACCAAACCAAGATGGAACTTTTTGGCCTAAATGCAAAACGTTACGTTTGGCGCAAACCCAACAAAGCACATCACATCTCCCAAAGAACACCATCCCTACTGTGAAGCATGGTGGTGGCAGCATCATGTTATGGGGAGGTTTCTCATCAGGAGGGACTGGGGCACATGTCAGGATATATGGGAAAATGGATGGAGCAAAATTGAGAAAAATACAAGAGGAAAACCTGCTAGCCTCTGCAAGAAGGCTGAAATTGGGACGGAAGTTCACAATTCAGCATAACAACGATCCGAAGCACACAGCCAAGCTACATTGGAGTGACGAAGCAACAAAAAGATAAAAGTCCTTCAATGGCCCAGTCAGAACCCCCGACCTAAATCCGATCGAAAATCTGTGGCATGACTTGAAGATTGCTGTCCATCTACGCTCTCCACGCAACTTGACTGATCTTGAACAGTTTTGTCGACAAGAATGGGCAAATATTTCCCAATCAAGGTGTGCAAAGTTAAGAGACAAATCCCAACAGAATCACAGCTGTAACTGCTATCAACGGTGCTTTCACCAATTATTATCTCAGAGGGTGGACACATCCAACTAAGATGTTCTAGTTTTGTATTTTAGATTAAATTTCTGAAATTTGTGGAATTTGTTTTTCACTTGGAAGTTGTGTGTTCGGATATGTAAATATAGGTGGAAAAAGTCTGATTTAATGCAATTTAATTCCAGGTGATGAGGCAAAAAAAGTGAAAAAAGAGGGTGGAGACATTCTGTAGGCACTGTATGTCCCAATGATAGACAATTTTATACTTCAGCAAATTGTTTTTCCATTAGATATCAAGTCGGCTCGTCTATACAATACAAGAGAAAGATCACTTGCCTCATTTAGGGAGTCATCTTTTCCTGATGGCATCCAAAGTCAAGCAACTGCCTCAGCACCATTTTTATGATGACCTGTATAACTCTGTTCTTCATATTTTCACATTCCACATCTGAGGGTGAAATAATATTTTGATTCGGAGAAAAGCGCGACATCTCTCATTGCTCTGAGCAACATTACTTTTCATATTTTTTTAATGAAGGATCCTATAAAATTGTTACCTGTAGATATTACAGGTAAGTTGACATTCCACCAGCAAGCATCTCTCTAGATTTATTTGCTGATGACTCCACCCTCCGCCACACCACCTGTCATCCCTCAGATCGGCAAACAGCAACCTCTTCATTTTCTGCAGATCTGGATAAAATCACAAGCTGGTCCAACACTTGGAACATGTCTTTCAAACCTGACAAATCCAACACTCTCACTATGTCTTTCATCTACTTTCTCAACAAACCTCTTGAAGAAGTCCTTTTATTCAAGCTTTTGGGTCTCACCATCTGCCATGATCTTTCCTGGGAAAGCCACATTTCCATGCTGGTCTCCAAAGCCAGTCGCCAACTGGGCCTCCTCCATCATGCAAAGTCCTTCCTTGGCACACATGAGCTCCTGACCACACTACAAAGGTTTCATCTGCTGCCTGATGGAGTACTGATCTCACCTCTGAACTGGTGCTCCCACCTCTCACCTTTCTCGGCTTCATGCTGTGGAAACGAATGCATTTAGGATCGCTGGTATCTCCCACGATGAGGCTGAGTCTTTGAATCTATGACTCTCGCACTGCAGGCAGGTCGGTGGTCTATGTCTTCTACCATCTCCTCTCCAGTCTCGCCCACCCCCTGCTCTGTATGAGATATGTCCCCCCCCCCCCCACCCCATATTTCCACAGGGTGCTCAAGGTCCAAAAATACCAAAATCAAAAATACCAAAAAACTACCAAAATCACGAATCACTGCTCACCTTCACTCTTTCATTCCTCTTTTTTCAAACCTCTGGAACAAACTCCAACACTCTCTTCAATCCCACTCTTTCCTCCAGGTCTTCAAAACAGCTGTTCACCACCATCTCTTATCTTCCCCCATTGAAAACTATGATCTTTTCTACCCCCGTTAATCCACCCCAAACCCACCTCCTTTAAATTCCCTGTTTTTCTTCCTCAAAGTCCCTGTAGTGTCCATCTTGTTTACCCTGTGTACCCCGCCCCATCCCTCTCCCTCCACAGATCTCCTAATGTCTCTGTTCGCCATTGTTTTGTGCTTCCCTCTCCTTCCCCTCTTGCTTCTTGCCCGATCTGTCATACGTTCTGTGTGTTAGCTCTTATTCGAGCTTCGATATCGTATGCAAAAAAAGTTTCACGTTCGCTCCCAGTATTTTGAGCTCTGCAAAATGAAGCAATTGACATTCCGAGTCTGTCCAAACAAATTCCTTTTCTACACAATGGTCTCAGCATGGAAGAGATAAACAACAAAGGGCACAGCATGCTCACAAACTATCAACGGGTGTGGACATACACAAGGAGAAAAGGGGAACTAACGCAATGACGAGTAATAATTGCCCAGAGAGGAATAAAATGGGAAACAATGGGCCTGTGTGGAAGAAAAGATTCGGGTTGTACATGGGTAAATGGAGCATATGAAGGAGTGATTGGCAGCACATTTGAAAGATTGAAGTGAAGAGGGTGAGTCAACGGACCTGGGGAGACTGTTCCACAATTGGGAAAATATTGGGATTGATGAATGCAGCTGGACAAGTAGCGTGGACTTTGGTTGGGTGTTTCTTGAGGACATACATAACAATTACCATCTGATGCATAACAACTGTAAATATTTAACCAGAAGCACTTCTTACCTTGATGGTATGTTCAGCCAGCTGTCTGATATTGATACATCATATTAGAGATAACTTTTAAATATACATTTATCTCACTCAACCTTTCTTGGTGGTGGGATTCCAAACTGATCTCGAAGGTGGAGGCGAACAAAAGGTGAAAGATGCGATGGATAAATTAGGTACAAAAGGAAAAATTTATTGCATGCCTTACAGTGATGTTTTCTACACCCCCCCCTCCTCCCCCCTCCCCATGGATCTTTGTTTGGCTGAGGCTTGTCAATTAGTCATCACTGGCTCATTCCAACAGAGAGGACCATTTCCTGTATTTTTTTTTTTATTAACGGTGATTGCCCCACATCACACAGGGGCAATAATACTTCATCTGCTTTACTGTATCCTCAAAACAAAGTGAAAAGATTGCTATCTAGATTCTTACAAAATGACTGATAAATATGGGAGAAGGGAGGGAATTAAGTCGAGAAAATCCTGAAGCATTTAGTTCCACTGATGTAAAAAAAAAAAACATTGAAGATCAAATAAAACATAAACCAATGTCACCCGCAGGGTGACCCATTATCTTGCCAAAAGGTGACCACGTGTGACTTCTTTAAGGTCACACTGAGGTGAACAGAGCTGCTATCCACCAGGAGCGACTCCTTGAGGAATATCTGCCTACGATTGATTCCGATGAGAATCGTTCTACAGAGTAACCATGAAAAATATGCGTTTGCCTCATAACGTCACCAAATGACGTCATAATGTCTCAAGCTTGACATATCTAGAAAGCACTCATCGAGGTGTTCAATTTGAGGTACTACACGATATGGTTCCTAAAACTTGAAAATTTGACCTTGGGGTCAAATATGTTTGACCTCAGGTGCTAACCATGAAGGTCAAGGCCAATCGCCACCAAAAATTAATCAGCTGAGCGCCAGACCATGAACTATATTCCCATGATGTTTGAAGACGATCCGATCAAAATTACTCAAAAAATAAGGGTTTCGTCGACTCCCCTGATTTGCGACAGTGACCTTGACCTTTGACCTTGACCTTCAAAATTTTGTGCACTGAAAGGGACCTCTATAGGCCTCTGATATGCGAAGTTACAAAAATTTCCAATGATAACTGTGCTCTGCAGAATTTTTTATACGTGATTACAGACAAACAAACAAAAAAAAAACCATACAAGCTGACTAACATATCTTGCAAAAACTTCGTTTTGGCAAGATAAAAATGGCTGTATTTTTTTGGAGTACAAGTCGACACTTCCCCCCCCCTCTACTTGTACTGTATTGAGAACCAACTTATCTGTGGATTAAGACATCATGATTCTGCAGCTTGTTTTCACTACTGTACCTCAATATGATAACAAACATGTTCAAAAACTATTTACCTAATTTATCTGAAAGGTGTCCCGCAATGTAGTTCAAATAATACGCACAAAACAACTCCTTCATGTTCATGACCATGGGGACGACCGTAGCTAGTGATGCGTTGAGTGTCAGAGGAATTAACACCTCTCTTGTTCCGACTAATAGTTTTGCTGATTATCATAGTTGATTTTGTTTCATCTTATACTCCAAATCGACTTATCTATGAATGAAGGAAAGAAAAATGCGGAAATTAACCAATTTGACTTGTTTGCCATCCACATTGACTTGTATGCTGAAAAATACAGTAAACACTCAACATTCTGTTTTTTTATAATTTATTTTACTTTTTTTAATATACACGATC
Source organism: Eptatretus burgeri (assembly GCF_056783735.1). Classification (NCBI taxonomy): domain Eukaryota; kingdom Metazoa; phylum Chordata; class Myxini; order Myxiniformes; family Myxinidae; genus Eptatretus; species Eptatretus burgeri. The sequence continues at coordinate 17,039,108 of NC_140965.1, read as the reverse complement.
TAAGCTCATGGAAGAACTATGACACAGAACAAAATCAGAACACAATGCAACAAAGGGAACAGCAGGAGAAAGGGGAAAACACCAACAGCAGGATAGAGGGAGAAAGTAGATGGATATTGACAAACGAGGAATGCAGGTAATGACGAAGGGTAAGCGAGAACACAAAGGGTGGATATATATATATATATATATATATATGGATACTTGAGCAAAATTTTGGGAGGGTTGTGGGGGAGTTTATCAGTGTAGAAAAGATCATGATTTTGGATGGAGTTGACTTGAGATGGTGGTGAACAGCTGTCTTGAAGACCTGGAGGGAAGAATGAGATTGAAGAGAGTGGAAGTTGGTTCCACAGGTGGGGGGAAAAAAAGAGGAAGTAATTAGTGGAGCTGAGCACTGATTCTGGATTTAGGCAGTTTCACAAGGACGGGGTTGCTTGTGGACCGAGTGCATCCTGTAAATACTTGGGGTGGACAAAGCACGGAGAGGGCAGAGGGTGTAAGTCCAGAAATGAGGTGAAAGAAGACAGAAAGACCGCCGACTTGTCGGTGATGGCTTAATGATAGGCCCATAGACTCAGCTTCATCGCAAGAGATTTCAGTGATATTTTGAAGGCCTTTGTTTCCACAGCTTCAAGTGAAGCAAGATGTGAGGCAGGGGAGCCAGCCCAGAGAGGAGAGCAGTAATCCATTGCCATGAAGCTGTCGATGAAAGCCTTGTTGGTGGATACGAGGTCAGGTGTGCCAAGGAAGGATTTGTACAACAGAGGATGCCCAGTCGGCAATCTGGCTTTCGAGGCCAATTTGGAAATGTGGCTTGCCCA
>NC_140965.1:17024805-17037784 GCF_056783735.1 Eptatretus burgeri | reverse complement strand
ATAGATCATGGCTGAGAGTGAGATCCAAGAGTTTGACTGAACCTCTTCCAAGAGGGTTGTTGAGAAGAAAGTGGACGGGAGGGTTTATGCGGTACGGTCCCTTTCAGAGAGTGTGAGGGATTTCTGCTGGATTGAAAGACATGTTCCAAGTGTTGGATCAGTTTTTGATTTTGTCACGGTCTGAGGAGAGGGAAGAGGCTGCATCCTGTCTGTCAGAAGTATGAGGGATGTCATGGTAGAGAGGAGAGTCATCAGCAAAGAGATAGAGAGCCTTGGCCATCCGACTTGTGCATTGTGCATCATGCTGAGTGTGAGGAAGCATGGCTCTCCCATCGGAGGATCTCCCAACGAAAATGTGGCAGACCTATGAAGCAGTTCTCTATTGTCCTCTTGTCGGGTCTCTGGCTCTTGATCGGTCCCACGCACTTGCTAGAATAGCTAATGTCATCTCCTGTCGCAGGCTATCCGGCATGTGCCAATGAAGGAGGCTGAAAGTTAGGGCCAGCTCGTCTAATTAGTTCATTTATCCCACTCCCTTCTGTTTTATTCGTCAGAATTTAATTAGTGAAGAATGCCCATATAATGAGAAATGAGCAGTTATAGAAATGTCACAACAAAACATGGAATTTGGTAACCAGACATTTACAAAATATTTATTGCAAGCAAGCCAAACGAGAAAATGTCAGGAAAAGCAAACGATGGCTGGTTCAAAAAAAACGCTCAACAGGATATTAATTTGCTGCACACTTGAATTTTTTAATTGCTTAAAAGTTATAAGGTTCATGAAGGAGCTGTTACATGCAGAGATATTGAACAACTTTGGACAACTTTGACCTCACCAAAAACACTGCCAGTGACCTTGGGGTAACATGCCACTACTTCCCTGTCTACGAAAGGTACTGGTGACGCCATCTTGTGACTTCTCCCTTCTCTCAGCACTCAGCAAGACAATTAAAGAGGGAATTCTCCCTCCTCTTTCTCTCCTCTCTCTCCTTTGGCTGCCAACCACATGGTTTGTCTGGTACTCTATCCTATAACTGCTGAGCATCAAGCAAAGGCTTAAGCAGCACGCACCATTTTTAAAGTCTTTTTGTATGACTCCTTCTGCCATGGTCTGAATTGAACCGCTGACCTTACTCGTCTCAGAGTGAATACTCAAACCATCATGTTTGGTTGTAATATAAGAATTCAAATTATGTTAAAAATTACTTCACCATTTATAGGATTTCATATAATTTGAATTTCTCCCCCAAAATTGGCTTTGCTCCGACCAGATTGTTGATAGATCTGATGACAAAATATGCCAAAATCTAAAAAATAATCCAGCATACAATATAATCTTCGCAACATACCCACTTCGTGAATTCAAACTTACTTGTGGATGTAACATAAGCTGCCAGAAACCTTTTTGTGGGATGTATTGCTGCGAAGAGATGGTGTTTAGGTGTAAACTTTTTCAGTGGATTTTACATGGCCAAAAGCCACTCCACAAAATAAAAGGGGAAAATCATCTTCTTAAAACCACAAACTGTATGAAGAAAGAGGTAATCTTCTCTGAAAGCATTCTGGTCTGTCTCTGGCCAGTGTAACAGCTTCCCATCCCAAGGTCATTGCTTGCTGAATGGTCACAGCAGACTCGAGGTAGAGTAGCTTGTGGAGTTTTCGTGTTTGCAGACCTTATTTGCCCACAGAAATGTTGCCCCAGATATTTCCAGTAAGCCCCAGATATGTCCTTTCTATCGGTGTTCCAGAATCAATTAATCCAGATAAAAAGTCCCATTCACTGGTAGCTATCCGGTGAGGGGGGGGGTTATGCGGCACATGCTCATCCACTCATGACCTTTCACTGGCCCACATGGTTGGGAGTTTGTATTACGAGCAGCTGCCTGTTCGGCGTAGCTAAGAAAATTCTCCAAGTCTTTTGTTGTGCAGAAGCACAGCCCTTTTTAGGTCATCTCTTCGAGCATAGACCTAATAATATGGGTGTCGATGTCCTTCGAATCACGTCCGTCCGTCTCCGTTCACAATGAAGTTGAAGTGGGAGATCTGGTCATTGGTGATCCTGATGAGAAGGAGGTCTGATGAGACGTACATGATGGTACATATGACTTTCAAGGTCACCGAAGGTCGAAGGTCAAGGTCACGAGGCCTTTGAAGTTGCGAAAATGACGATTTTCAAATCTCTATCTCCCTCCGCCATTTCTCAAGCGATCTTGAATTTGATTGTGGCATATGAATCTATGGGACAATATCTAAATTTCGGCGGGCCGGATTTTCGATATTAACGCTTTTTTTTCGTGTCACGTGACTTCAAAGTTTTTCAAAAAATGCGAAAATGACGATTTTATCAAAATCTATCTCCTCCTACATTTCTCAAGCGATCTTGAATTTGATTGTGGCATATGAATCTATGGGACAATATCTAAATGTGGTCAGGACGGATTTTCGAATTTCGCTTTCGTTTTTCGTGTCCGCACGTGACTTCAAAGTTTGCAAAAACTGCCCTACCTTCAGGAGGCCCTATATATTCTCTACTGGGCATGGTAAAACTTAGTGAACGGTGTCATTGCATAGCAGCTGACCTTGTCTTTCATGTCCATTCGAAAGAATACCGATATCTTCGAATACGTACACATCACGTGACTTTGAATTTTGCGAAAACTGCTTCATGTAGATGCAAAATGTCAGGTCAGGTATGGGGAGCATGTGCCAGAACAGCGCGTCGCTGCGTCCACTTTCCGCCGTTACTCCAGGGACCTCCGTCTGGCCATCCCCCAGGCAGATGCCAGGCCCATCCCCATCTCCTTGAGATGATGGTCAACCTGCTGCAACCACGAGGCATGTGGTCGGCCCACTGGCCTCCTCCACTCATGAGACTCCCTCGCTGAGAGAATCTGGTGAGCAGGATCAGCGTCAGGAGAAAACGAGCCACATGTCCATACAGCCGCAACTGGCAGCTCACGGACTATGCAGGTAACAAATCTCATCCGAGTCTCTCTCTCAGCAACCGCTCGTTGGACACAAAATCCAACCAGCGATAGCCAAGGATTCTCTGAAGAGACCTGGTACCAAAGGAATTAAGTCTCCGTCTCAGATCCTTGGTCAGAGTCCAAGTCTCGCATCCATAGAGCAAGACTGGAAGTACCAAGGACCTGAAGACTCGGACTTTCATCCTCCCGCATAGGTACCGGCAGCGCCACACCCCATGATCCAGTGAATCCATGACTCCCCAGGCCCGACCCAGACGTCTATTGACCTCTGACTTACAGCCAGCAGAGACATGAATATCACTGCCAAGGTAAGTGAATCTCTCCACGACCTCAACATCCTCACCACAAACAGACACAGACAGGACAGCAGCATCCAAGATGTCACCGAAAGCCTGGATCTTGTTTTGACCCAAGAAACCCGTAATCCCAGCGGCTCCGACTCCTCTTTCAACACCTCGAGGGCCCCCAAGAGGATGTCTAAAGTCTCCGCAAAGATGACTGCATCATCTGCAAAATCAAGGTCCGAGATCTTGACATTCCCAAACGATGCACCGCAGCTTGATCTCTCCGACATCCTCCCTAAAATCCAGTCCATACAAGTGCTGAAAAGTGTGGGGGCAAGTACACATCCCTGACGAACTCCAGTAACAACTGGAAATAAGTCAGAGATGGTATCACCACACTTCACAGCACTCTCAGTACCAGAGTAGAGTTCAGACATCAGATCGATCAGTTTTGGTGGCACCCCACGAAGACCAAGAATCCTCCAGAGGACATCCCGATTCACTGAATCGAACGCTTTACAGAGATCAACATAGGCTGCAAGCAGCCCCTGCCGAAACTCTCATCTGCGTTCGGTGAGGACACGAAGGGCAAGGATACGGTCAATCGTTGACCTCTTTGGTGTAAAGCCTGACTGCTCTGGACGCTGGTGCTCAAGCAGATGGTGGCGAACCCTATCAAGAATTATCCGAGCAAAGACCTTGCCGGGCACTGAGAGCAGCGTCACCCCTCGGTAGTTGTTGCAGTCTTGGCGATCACCGTTCCCTTTCCAGAGAGGGACAACAAGGCCCCTCTTCCAGTCAGTTGGGATGACGCCTGTGTTCCAGGCAGAGCACAAAACTGCATGCAACGACACGAGTGCAGCATTTCCACCAGCCTTGAGAAGTTCGGCATGGATGCCACAGATCCCTGGAGCTTTGCCCCGTTTCAACTGGTTCACCGCAGCCTGTGTTTCCACAAGCGAAGGTGGACCACAGTTGATTCAAGGGTCAGCAACAGGGATTGTAACACCCTTGACATCCAACTTGACAGCTGGGGGATCAGCCTGGTACAACCGCTCAAAGTAACCGGCCCAGCGGGCCTTCACTTCAGACTCCTCTGTCAAGAGCCTACCACTCTCTGCTCTAACTGCAGTGCTCCGAGGGATGGGCTTGGATGAACGCAATGCGCGAATTCCCCTGTAAGTGGGACAAGAATCACCTGTCCACAGGTGATGCTCTACCCCCTCACAGATTCCTCGCTCAAAGGCCTCCTTGTCCACCCTCAGTGCACGTACCGTTTTACAGCTCAGCTCTGCCATTCAGCCTGGCCTGCGACTCTGGTCAATGGTATCCAGTGTCCCTTGAGAGACAAAATTCTTCTTTGCCCTGCGGTGAGCTCCAAGATATCCACCGGCAACATCAAGGACGGTGGTCTTGAAGGCACTCCACAACTCTTCAGGACCCCCCAAAGCACCCAGACCCCCCAAGTGTCCACTCAGCCTGTTCGCAAACTCCTCAGCTACTCTCTCATCCCTGAGCTTGCCAATATCCAGCCTAGTCTGGGATGGTACCATTCTCCAAGATTTAAGGTGCAGCTTTCGAGTTGCTACAACAAGCCTGTGGTCAGTATTGAGGAACTGAGCACTCCAGTAGACCCTGCAGTTCTGGATCATCCTCCAACGACCGTCAATGAGGACATGGTCAATCTCCTTTGCCACACCACCAGCGTTGGAATACCAAGTCCAGCGATGAGCTTGTGGGCGCTGAAACCATGAACCAGCCACCCTAAGTCCATGACTTCTTGCAAAGTCAAGGAACTTAGTGCTATTCTGGTTCATAGTTCCTGACCTATGGGGACCAACACACGTCTCATAACCATCCCTATCAGTTCCAGTCGATGCATTGAAATCCCCCAAGACAAGAAGTGTATCTCGTCTGGGGCACTGATCCAACCACAGACTCGAGCGTGGCGTAGAATGCATTCTTCTCTGTGAGATCACTCGCCTCAGTCGGAGCATAAACAGAGACCAGGGAAACGACACCTCAGGAGTGACGAATCCTTAATCTCATAATACGCTCGTTGACCGGTGTTACCTCAATTATCATTGGGGTCAGCTTATTGGACACAGCTACAGCAACTGCTTGGGTATGGTAACCATCAGAGCGACCAGACCAATAGTAGGTGTAACCACCCACCATTATCTCGCCGCAATCCAGTCTCCGAACCTCAGAGAGAGCTGCAATCCCGATGTCCAAACGCTTGAGCTCCAGATGATAACAGAGACAGGTGATCATCCTCTCTTAGGGATAGGACATTCCAGGCACCCACCCGAAGGGACCGCCTCAGAGTTAACCCAAGGAGACCGCCGTCTGGTGGACGACACCTCAGCACCACTCTGACACACTCTCCCGCAATCTGACCCAGGGATGTTACCCGTGGTTTCCCTCCTATCATCAAAGATTGGGGGTCCCGAAGGCTTTGCCCCAATCCTGACATCCGGTGAGCTGCCCTGCGAAGGGAAGCTGCACAGGAGGTACTCCCACGGAGTGGGTTTTCAGATTTTTTTGCGTTTTTGTGTTTTGCGGAATGAAGGGTTTTACGGTGGCCGGAGTGCAAATCCTGCCACCAACCTCCTCATAAAAGTAACCCAACTGCAGGAGGACGTCCGCAGACACAGTTGGGCACTAGATATGGATAGCCGTTGGCTCACAAGGAGCTCCTCCGCCCTTTGACAGGTTAGTACAGGTTTACATGGTACCTGTAGCAGGTCACAGATTGAACCTGACCTGACATGAAAAACTGCCCTACCTTCAGGGAGGCTATATATTCTCTACTGGGCAGGGTAAAAGTTAGTGAACGGTGTCATTGCATAGCAGCTGACCTTGTCTTTCATGTCCATTCGAAAGAATACCGATATCTTCGAATATGTACCACGTCACGTGACTTTGAATTTTGCGAAAACTGCTTCATGTAGTTGCAAAATGACGATTTTCAAAATCTATCTCCTCCTACATTTCTTAAGTTATCTTGAATTTGATTGCGGCACATGAATCTATGGGACAATATCTAGATTCGGTCTGGCTGGATTTTCGATATTCGCTTTCGTTTTCGACGTCACGTGACTTCAAAGTTGGCCAAAAATCCCTCCTGACCCGAAGACTACACCCTAGTAACAGGAACTCATGGCTTTTTTCTCGCAGAGATGACCGTCACTCCCTTGCACGGGTGTATTTTTTCTCATGTACTTTTCCTCGTATTTTTGGCTTATTTCAGAAGTTTTGTGACTCATTTCAGGAAACAATCCTTATCCCAGACACACACTTTATTTTATTTTGTCCAAACTCGACAGTTTCCAAGGGTTTCTGTGCGTGCGCACCAAGCATTTTATGTCTTTTCGAAACTCGCGTATTGGGATGTGGGGAGGGGTGGCGGGGGGGGAGGGGTTTAGGCGGTGTAACATCCTGATCATGTTGAGGTCACGCATCTCTCTAGCCTTAGTGCTTACATGCCATGTTGCTGTTAAAGCCCAATCATTGCTGCTGCAAATATCCATCCATGGGTGCAAGCAGCTCTTGACATTCGTTCACCCATTGGGTTACACGCGCGCACACACACACACACACACACACACACACACACACACACACACACACACACACACACACACACACACACACACACACACACACACACACACACACACACGTGTCAGTGTCAAATTTGCATCTATATTGTAAGTCGACAAGACTTGGTGGCATATAATCGTTGGAGCGTTTGTTCTGAATTGGAGAGGCTGCTCACGTTCAAACCCTGGCAAAATCATGCAAAGACTTTAAAAATGGTATGTGCTCCTTACTTGATGCGCATCATTCAAAGCATAGACCATGGGTAAACAATGCTGGGAAGGCAGTGGTAAACCTTCCAGTACAAACCTTTACAAAAGAAACTGCTTTGGCAGCACCAACACTGTAAAGAGTATGGGCTATAAAAATCAAAATTACATTGTAAGTTGTGTTTATATTTTGCAGTGAATGTGTTGTTTGAATTTGTACAATACAAAAAAAAATTTTGTGTGCACAAAGTTAAGGCTCTTGGCAAAGCTTGAACAGTGAATGGATCAGGAAGCAACACAGAACAGTAGAAAGAGGGGGTGGGGGACACCAACAGCAGGATTGAAGGATAAAAGAGAGCAAGACTTGCACAAATGGGGGATGTGGGAAGGAAAGAAATAAGGGATGTGGGTTGGAAAGATGGGTAGGGAAGGATGCATGGGGTGGATATGATGGATACAGAAGCAAACTCTCAGGAAGGAAAAACTGGAAATTTGTAATGGATATGTTGAAGGATCTATGAGAAATATGTCTTACTTTGAAATCCAAATGTTTTGTGCCACTTACTGTTGTTGGGAGCGAATAAGGCAGATGGATGGTCTTGGGACCCATCATGCACTTGAAGGATCATTGAACGAGAGAATAAGCAACATGTCAAGTACACATGAAGCATTGTGCAGAGAGTAAAGGATGGAGTGTCCTTGTACGCACCATGAACTGCACTGCAGCATTTATTTTCTTTCATTGCTGACATGCCGGCACCCTCTCCATTCTGCAATGAAAAATGTATTTGCACAGTCGTCTCTTGTGTCGGGCACATGGAAACGACATTTGGATTTCTAAGCACTTTGTGGTTTATGCTTTCCTGGTCAGTGTGATCATCATGGCCACGTACTTGCTATTTGATTCCGCATCTTTAAAAGTAGTGTCTTGTATTTTCCGGCACACTTATTGCAGCAATCTCAAATGAGTTTGCCTTCGCATACAAAGCATTATTTTAGCTTCAGGTTCTCATTGTTTGTAATAAATGACGATATACGTGTCCCCCCCCCCCAAATCTTATTTATTTGTAGGATGAGTCATATTCATGATTGAGGCATTTCTAAAAAGCAAGCATCACTTCTTTGCAGGAATTTATTTTTGGAGAACATTTCTGGCTTATAAAGAGCATGATCATTGCTGTCAAGCTTTGCCATCTTGCATTGTAATCTCTTACAATTGCACATCACCATCGTTGATAATTCCTCATGTTCACATTATCCAGTCGTGGCCAAAAATATTGGCACCCTTGCACTTTTTTCAAATAACTCACAATTATCTCGAAAAATAAGTTGAAATTGACAAAAGTATTTGGTCTCCACAATTCGTTATTTCACTGTTAATATTACAGAACCTTTGTTTGTGATTCAGAACTTAATATATCCTTTTAATTCAGAAAGTAAAAAAGAAATGGCATTGACAAAATTAGTGACACTCTTGACTTGATATTTGGTGTTACAGACTTTGGACAAAATAACTGCAGTGAAGTGCTTCCTATAGCCATAAATGAGCTTCCTTCACCTCTCTACTGGCAGCTTGGCCCACTTTTCATGGGCAAACTGCTCCAGTTCTCCCAGATTTGAAGGGTGCCTTCTCTCAACTGCTGTTTTCAGATCTCCCCACAGGTGTTCAATGGGATTTAGATCTGGACTCATTGCTGGCCACTTCAGAACAGTCCAGAATTTTGTCTTGAACCATTCATGGGTGCTTTTTGAAGATGTGTTTGGGGTCATTATTTTGCTGCAAGACCCATGACCTTCGATGGAGACCCAGCTTTCTGACACTGGGTTGAACATTGTGCTCCAAAATGCCTCCTTGGTAATCTCCTGATTTCATGATGCCATGCACACATCCAAGACACCCAATGCCAGAAGCAGCACAGCAACCCTAAAATATCACAGAACCTCCTCCATGTTTGACTGTCGGGAAGGTGTTCTTTTCTTTGAAGGCTTCATTTTGTTTTCTGTAAACATAAAATGATGTGTTTTACCAAAAAGCTCTAATTTAGTCTCATCTGTCCGCAGGACATTCTCCCAGAAGGATTTTGGTTTGTTCAGGTGTGTTTTGGCAAACTCCACTTGGGCTTTCTTTTGTCTCTCTCTCTCAGCAGTGGGGTCCTCCTGGGGCTCCTACCATAAAACCCCCTTTCATTGAGTTGGCAACGGATGGTGCGAGTTGAAACTGTCATACCTTGTGTCTGAAGGTCAGCTTGAATCTGTTTGGTAGTTGATCGAGGTGCTTTCTCCACCGTTCGAACAATCCTTCACTGCAATCTTCGATCAAGCTTTCCCTCACGGCCACGTCCAGGTAGGGTGGCGACACTGCCATGGGCCTGAAACTTCCTGATAACATTGTGTACAGTGGACACAGGAACATCAAGGTCTCTGAAGATGGACTTGTAGCCTTGACATTGTCCATGCTTGGCTACAATCTTGTGTCTGACCATCCTCAGACAATTCTCTGGTTTTCTTTCTTTTCTCCATGCTCACTGCGGTACACACAGTGACACAGAACAGCAGAATGACTCCTTTTCTCTATTCAAACTGGTTGAATGAGTGATTTTTATATTGCAGGCACCTGCAACTCACCACAGGTAAGTTCACTTCCAAAGTCAAGGAGAATCACCTGCTTGGTGCCAAAACTTTCAAAAAGGTGCCAATAATATTGTCTGGGCCATTTTAGTATTTCTATGTGGAATAAGCTAAAATTTAGTTTTTTTTTCAGCTTTTTTTTGTTTTTTTCCGATGCAAACCAGAGAAATACATATGTGGATCCCAAAAGATTATTTAATTTGAACAATTTTCTGTAATAAATGGTGCAATATTTGAAAAAAGTGCAAGGGTGTCAATACTTTTGGCCACGACTGCATGTACCAGCTGAAGTGCCCTTCGACGATGGGCAGTAAAAACACTTGTACTCTTCTTCTCAAGTTTGATTTATTCATGGAAAGTCTGGTTCGTAATGATCATTCCTTTCTCTGCAATGATCTTTGGAGAAAGTTATATGGGAAGACTCCGTAAATCCCATAGCTATTCTCTTTCAAGTCATATAACGATGTTCTGTGATGGTTACCTCCACCACCGAAAGTGGATAAAAGTTGATAAAACCACCGAAAGTGGATAAAAGTTATGTTTTCACTCTTGCTGTCTGTCTGTCGATGGGCATGATATGTCAAAAAAAATTCTGGACAGATTCAGACGAAACTTGTGAACAGGTTGGGTGTGTGACAAGGGCAAACTGATTTGATTTTGGTGAAGATACGAATCCGGATCCGGATACGAGAATTTTATAATTTTATAAGTGATTCTTCACCATAGAGAAATAGGGCCAAAAACTATATCCAGTACAGCATGATATTTCAAAAGTTGTGGATGAGTTGTGACAAAACTTTGTGGATGAGTTGGGTAGTTGGCAAGAATAACCCGACTAGATTGTGATGTATGTCTGGAAGCAGATCCGGCCTGTCAATGTGATACCAAACATTAACTGTTCAGCCTGGCGGAGGTATGTGCTCTACCGAGTGCCATTCTAGTTGCATTATTTAATTGGTTTCAAATTAAATTATTTTATGTGCACATATATCTTTTCAATTGCATATGCACGCCATAATAGCTTAAGTTTCCCAAAAACGTCATGTACTCATTTTAATTTTGAAAAATTCAATCCCTGTACTTTCGGCTCCATACATATCCATACATGTACATAAACTATATACTATATATATATATATATATATATATATATATATATATATATATATATATATATATATATGCATGTGCTGTAACTCCAGTATAGTATAATGATGTGGTAATGATGATTTCATACTTGGTGACACACAAAATGATTAGGGTTTTAGTTCCTTTGCAGGGTGGTAAGCAGCTATTGTTAGTGCCAAACATTGCATAATTCAAGAGAATCTTGCGTGAAAATTTTGCACACGGAGCCGAAAGTTCGTCGTCCTGTAGCCTTGACCAAAAAAAACAGACCAAAAGACTGGGGCAGTGATTCAATTCTTGTGCTGCAAAGCGTAACTGATGCGACGACACCTCAGAGCATTATTTGTGATGAGATGTGCTCCATGCAAGAAACAATTCTTTGACTTCACAGAGAATTTTGAGGGAGACACCATGCTTGAACCAAAGAGGCTTCGGAAACCATCGCTTTGCTTGGCAGAAAGGCTTTTGCAGCACTTTGAGTCGCGAGGAATCCTACTTGTGGTAAAGTGGCCATCAAAGCGAAATGGTAATTAGGGTTTTCCAGAACAATGACTTGGGTTTTAAAGATTCTCTTGATACATGACATGAGTTTGGCACTAACGATTGCTGCTTACCAACTTTCTCACAAAGGATACATGGTCATCATTTCCTGGGCCATTGTGTACAATCAGCATTTCTGAAGCTTTCTGGTGTACAACTCCAGCCTGACCATGATAAAAGAGGTCTCTTTAATGATTGGTTCTTTCTGTTCAGCATACTCTTTTGATGTAATCAGACATAGCTGTATATTATCATATATTAGCAAAAGGATCCTTTCCAAGTGACAGGAAAAAGTTTAGGTTAATCTACCAATTTAAATTATTTCATGGACTTGTAAAGGTTAATTGTGTTGCAATCAAAAAATCCGGCCTTTTCAATTTGAGACCAATTGGTTGTTTTGTTTGCCAAAAATTGCTATGTTGGTGAAGATCCAAATCCGGTTACTGGAATTTTATAAGTGATTCTGCACCAATGAGAGATATGGCTATAAATTATAAATAGTATGATATCTCAAAAATGTATTGGGCCCGATATGTTCTCGTGCATCAGCATTATGTGGTAGAGGTATGCATTCTCCCGATTGCCCTTCTTGTTATTATATGCTCTGTGTGGACTTCAGGCAGGTTTTTCATCCCATTCTTTACCTATCTTGCTTGGCTGCATGCACGAGCCTCTCCCTTCTCCTTCACGTATGCATGCACACCAAAGCTCACAACAAACAGGGCACTCACAGTAAATTAGCATATGCACGCCATTTCCTGTTTTAATCACGCACCAACATTCAACGGCCACTTCACCGAAACCTTCACCGTACTCTAACCACAATGCTACAACGATCGCGCAACCTCACAATGCTTTATTATAATCACACCTTTGGAGCATTAACCAAGCTCGCTTACATTCGCCATTGACACCACAACCATGACAAACAACCCCCACCACCACGGACCCCCACACGATAAACTCACCACTACGCTACCACATAATGAGGCCATTTTTGTGACTCCACCCTCGTGGCCGGGGCTAGTGCTGGGTTAACCATGTGCATGCCAATGGGGGTGCTCGAAAGTGCCTATCACTCCATTTGATCCACGGTTAAACTCCTCCCTGGCCAGGGGATTATAAAATGCATGAGTTCCTCACAGCGACTGCTTGCGATTCACCAGAGAGCTACACGGCTAGTGGTGTACGTGATTCCTTGGCTTGGCGGAGAGAGGTGGAACGGGTCGGAGAAAAGTGCTGGACAAGCAGGAGATTCAGGTGCCAGGCCGAGCACAGACATTAGAGCCACTAGCTGACTAGCATAAGCACATACTGACCTCCTTCCACATTATTGAGCTATTTTCTTACACATTCTTCATCTTTCTTTTCGTCTTGTCTTCTGGAGACGCATATTCCTAAAAGTAGCATCAGTGATTAGCCGGGCAAGTCCCGAATGGTTGTCCCCTCCATGGCGGGCCCACTGATATTCAACTTTTACAGCTTCCTCTGCATCTCACTTGCACATCATCTTGTACCTCACCGCACACTCACTTGCACCTCCTCGACCCACACACCTTGGACACTACCATTATTCCTCCTCTTTCCAAATAATCAG
>NC_140965.1:17012305-17019805 GCF_056783735.1 Eptatretus burgeri | reverse complement strand
TGTTGGCTTAATGGTTAGGGTGGTGGGCTTGGGCTCCTAGGATCCTGAGTTCAAATCCCACTTGTCTGTTGAATTAATACCAGGTGGGGTTGACTCTGCCTGCCATCCTTCCGAGGTCGGCAAAATGAGTGCCATCTTGCTGGTATCCTGTGTCAGAGTGTCAACCTGTCCAGGATTGTGACTGTGGAAGAAAATTATTATATTAATGTACTCCAATTTGTAACCGTTGTTGGTGTTTTATAAATTTAATGTTTATGCTATAAGTCGAATTGGCTGTCAGTGATGTTTTTCCTTTAGCCAAGAGTCTTTTGCCCTAAATGTTGATAAAAGGAATGTCTTGCTATGGAACAAAGTGACCTGGTTGATAACACCAACTTTGTTATGATTACATCATTTGCTTTTCACCTAGAAGACACGTATTGCAGTTGGAGTTCTTTGTTTAAGGCTTAACAGCCCCCCTCCACTCTCCCATGAAAGCATTATAAATATCAGAAATTGTAATCTTGTTTTAGTGCAAGCACGTGTGGATGTATCCCACCACAGTGGGTTGTACTCCTTGGCTTCCCAGTAAAAAGAAAACTCTCTGATGTAATGTACTTTCACGTTGTGGACAGTGATTTAATCGGTGTCTTTGATTTGAGTGACAGGATTGACATTGAGTCGGTTAAACGGTTAATTAAAAGTAATAAAACAAATAAAACGTTAAGAAACAAATTCCACAACAAATGGGGGGGTCGTCCGGGATGTACTAACTCCCTGGAGGCGGTCCATGGTCTGGTGGGACGGCAATCACTTGAGCATGGTAAGCGGAGAGCCTTCACCCTTTCCCTTTGATGACGGGGCTGTTGTGCTGTTGTGTTGTCCAATGTCCTCACGGATGGGATTAAACACATAGAACCTTATAAACAGTGTATATTCTCTTATTATATTCTCATTACTCACCTCAAAAAATATATAAAGAATCATAATTATTGTTGTGTGTCAAAGATAGTGTCAGCTGAAGCAAGCACAGTTGTGCTCTTATCACAAAAGCCAGTGTTTACCCATATTATTATGTGGACAACTTTGGAAGATTCGAGGACACAAAACTCCCTTCAAAAGAAAGCTTCTCGAACAACCTGAATATAACTCATATTAGTGATGAAGACTATAAACATGCACAAAATATCTCAGATGCGAACAGTTTCTAAGACCAACTTGGAGAAAGACTTCTATATATTAATGAGTAATACTGTATTTGGCAAGACAATGTAAAATGTAAGAAATAGACAAAACATAATACTTGCTACATCTTGGAAACGAGCATCGAAATTAATTAATAGACCCAACTTTAAACGAGTAGAGACATTCTCTGAGAACTTTTGTGCTATTCATATGGAGAGCATTGTGATGGATAAACCTATTTATGTGGGAACATCAGTTCTTGACTTTTCCAAGTTGTTTATGTATGACTTTTGACAACAGCTTAAAGAAGAACTATTATGAAAGACTTAATCTACTTTCCATGGATACAGACAGTTTTATATTGGATATCAAGACAGAAGATGTTTATGAGAATATGATGCAAGCCATAAACATGAAAAACAAGACAACACAAGAAGACACACATAAACAAGTCAACACAAGCAACTATGAAAAAGATAAATGACTTTTTTACAAAAAACAAAAAAGTTATTGGAAAATTTAAAGATGAGTTGGGGGGCAGATAATTCACGAATTTGTAGGATTAAGAACAAAGTCTTATGCTTTCAAGTATCGTGGTTCTAAAAGTGATAAAAGTTGAAAGGGATAAAGAAGAATGTGAAATCACACACTTAAATTTCAAGCATTATCATTGTTTCGTTTTTAAAAAAGAAGAATATTGGAAGATGAATAGTATTTGAAGTTATAAGCATCAGATATATTCAAAACAAATAAATATGAAAGCATTGGGAGCATTTGATGATAAGATATATATATATATATATATATATATATATATATATATATATATATATATATATATATATATATATATATATATATAACAAATGGAATTAATACTTTACCAGATGGGTGCAAGTGTGAATACAGAATTTATAACAAGTTTTTTCCTTAATAAATGAGCCATTACACATCTGAAGATTTTAATGAATTTGCTGGTGAGGAACTCGGTCCAGAAGACAGCTATGACACCGACAGCTTATGTTCAAATGTAAGTTATGAAAGTAGTTTTATAGATGATGAAGATGCTGAAAAGAGTGAACACCCTTATGATATAAATAATAACTAGAACGGGCACTCATCGAGCGCATATCTTCGCCGCCATTACTTTTTTTGTTCTTGGTATGAGTGTGGGGAACTGGTTTCATATGAATGGTCTTATGACACAAACCACATATCTATAATGTCATGACCCCCCCCCGACTTTCGGGGGCTATGGACTAAACAACAATCAACTCACGTCGTTTTGGCGAGTCTTCACTCACAAGCTCGGTGAATACAACGTTTCAACAAGAGAAGGTAATCTCGTTTGATGCTGGTTTCATGCAAATCGAATAAGAATTGACTGAGTTATGCCGAAAACCGCATATTTTTCAAGGGCGTGACCCCCCCCGACATTTTACCCCAACCGGTGACATGTGTTATGACATCATTGTGTCACAAGATTAGGCATTGAATTCTGAACATTTTGGTGCTGGGTTCATGTAAAGCGGACAAGAATTGACCGCGTTATGACAAAAACCGCATATTTTTCAAGGTCGTGACCCCCTGACCTTTGACCCCTAACCGGTAACAAGAGTATGGGCGTCATTGTGTCATATTGCATATCACAAGATGAGGCGTTGAATTCTGAACATTTTGGCGTTAGTTGCATGCAAATTGAATAAAAATTGACCGTGTTATCGTAAAAAGACGATTTTGACCTTTTCGTGACCTTGACCTTGACCTTTGACCTGAACGATCCCAAAATCTAATCGAATGCTTCCTGGCTAATAACCAATCATCCCACCAAATTTCATGCAATTCGGTTTAATACTTTTTGAGTTATACGAATCACAAGATTACAAATAAATAAATAAATAAATAAATACACGCCGACCAAAACATAACCTTTCCCAGAATGCGAAGGTAATGATGAAGATTTTGAAGTATGTAAATATGCTGATCTGAAAATGTGATTGATTAGAGGATGAAATTATTTTAAAAGAAAACATACTATATAAATTAACAACATGCTAAATCCAAGTGATATACAAGATCCCGAAACTTTATGTTTTGAGGACTCGAAGGAGACTCTGCTGAGTCAAATGAATTTTTGAGTTGTCCAATGTCCTCACAGATGGGATCAAACACATCGGACCTTATAAACAGTGTATATTCTGTGATTATATTCTCATTACTCACCTCAAAAAATATATTAAGGATCATGATTATTTCAAAATTACTCCAAAAGTGAATTGCTTTACAAGATTGATAAGAGAAATGAATATAAAGTACGAGGGTGATAATACACCTTTCCTTGCAATGGAAGAGATTTATAAAATTAGGTTGATGTTCCACAGATTAATGACGTTTATTATTCATGACTGACATTTTAGGGAAAACATCAACACAAGATATTACGTAAATAAAATAAAGCATTATTTAGAAATCTAACCCAAACTTCGGTTAAACTATCGAGTTTCAAATATAACTTGTAAAAAAAATTAGATGATTTATTTTTGAAATATATAAATGAATGATTTTTTTGCCTGTCTGGGAAAGTAAGATAAAATTTAACAACCACAAAAAATATACCAAATTCATTAAGATGTCGAATATTTGGTTCAAGCGGATGTGGGAAAAGTTGTTTACTCTTAAAAATGCTCCTTACTCCAACCTTTTTGGATAATGAGAATGTAATATTTTCACAAAGTCAAGTTTTCAACCTGAGTAGCAATTGCTCTTGTGAGGTTTTAATGTGGGTCTTCAAAAAGAAGACATTATTAGTTTATTTAAATTTCAAACAAACTAAATTATTATTATAACAATAAAATTGTAATGCATCTATTTTGTTTTACTCAAAAATCTAAAAATACAACCACTCCTTCAATATTTTGTTATCTTTTTGATAATGTGGATGATGTACAGGGTGTGTCAATAAAAGGTTAACCACTTCAAAACTTTATTAGCCAAAGCATTAAGTAATAAAACAAAATTACAACTCGGAAAATGAAAACCAAATCATGGGGAAATGAAATTCATTAACTGTTAATGCGCTTATCGTTGAGGTGTTCGATGTGAGCACACACACACACACACACACACACACACACACACACACACACACACACACACACACACACACACACACACACACACACACACACACACACACACACACACACACACACACACACACACACACACACACACACACACACACACACACACACACACACAACATGCATTCACACGAATTGCGAAGTTTTCAATGACGTTTCTGCAAGTTTTAATGGTTACTCTCTGCAAATTTGCCTCAACTGCTGCCTTCAGATCTTGGGTGTTTCTTTTTGATGTTATCCTCACAAGCTCCCCAGAGGAAAAAATCAAGCGGATTGAGGTCAGGGCTGTGTGGAGACCATTCATTTCCATACGGAAACTGAGAACTTGTCCAAATTTTTGATTCAGAAAGGAAATTGTTTCATTGGCTGTATGCAGGGTAGCACCATCTTGCATTAACCACTGTCGCTGGAGGGCTGCAGTGTTAATTGATTGCTTCAATTCTTCGTTTAAATGCTTTGACGATTGACCGGTATCATTCTTGATTGATTGGAACCGTTCTTCTGTTTTTGCCTTCAAACCAATACGGCCCAAAGACACCTCTGGAGCTGACAGCCACAAAAGCAGTAACTTTCCGACCCTTAAGCAACTTCTCTTCAACCTCATCTGGACGTTGACTTCCCAGAAAATGTTGTTGTGTGAATTGACAGCACCATTCACATGAAAGTGTGCCTCGTCACTAAACCACACATCCTGAATCCAGTTTGGGTTTGCCTCCATCTTCTACTGCAGCATCTCACACGTAGCGACTTGTGTTGCTTTATCCCCATTGGTCAATTTTGGCCTGTTGGGATGTGTAAAGAAAGAGGTTTAAACCTTGTTTGATCATTCTTCTGAAACTGCTGTGAGTGAGACCCAGTTCAGCTGATCTTTGTCGATGTGATTTCTTCGTACTTTGCATGACTGACTCATGAACTCACCGTACACTTCTTGGGCAATCGGACCTTCCCTTGTTAATGTTGAGAATTGTCCCTTCACTTTTCAACTTTTTCACACGTTTCCAAGTAGCTGGCTTGTTTGGCTTGTTTCTGGGATGCACTGCATATTCAGTACAGAACCTCATCTGGAAGGAAGCAGTTGATTTGGTCTCACAATATCACTTGACAATGTTTACTCTTTGCTCCATAGAAAACGTCATTTTTTCCCCCCCTTGCATACTTTGGTTATGCTTGAATGACTTCTCACTCCTGCAAAACCAAAAAAATGAAGGTTATGACTAAAAGTACAAAGCTCATTTAAAGCAGTTAACCTTTTGTTGACACACCCTCTACCTTCACCCAAGACTTGGATAAATCAAAAAAGAGACTTTTCATATTTGATGATTGTGTAAATGAGAGAAACCAAACGGTTACGGGTAACGACTATATCAGAGGGAGACATTCTTCTTGTAATTGCATTTATCCGAGCCAATCATACTTTCAACTCCCTCGTCACTCAATAAGAAATAATGCTCATACTTTTAATTTATTCAAGCTAAATTCAATACATACAAATAATTTTTGGAAAGCCAATTGTTCAACATTATGTATTAAAAGGGAATTTGAGGATTATATGAAACACACAACTGGAAAATATTAATATATTGTGGTCAAACAAGATGAGATACTAATGAATATGTTTTAAGAAATAAATACAGAAAATGGAAGCAAATGAAAGAGCTGGAAGGCTTAAGGAACATCAGAAGTTAGTTTCAAAAGTTATATAGCAATAGGAAGACATAAAGAATAAACTGAGACAAACTAACGGGCGAAGAAGCGTATGAATGAAAACGAGAACATTTTAAACTGCTTTTAAAAACTCGTCAACAAAAGATCATGTAAGCTCCTGCTTCGACAATGATAGGATATCCTCCTAAAAAAAACTTCAAATGCTAAAAGATTTTAGTCTAATGACGAGCAAGAACTTGTAGATATCAGAGAATTTGAATATGTTGATGAAGGATTAAGAGCTGAGAAAGGTAAATTGACCACCTGATTATGTTGTGAAGGCTATTCAGAACAATTAATATTCAACAGATTCAAAAATAACAGCTGGTTTCATACCAACAGAAGAATCAGCAAGGTTATATCTAGTTAATACAAAGGTGTTGATATTTAATGATGAATTGATGTTCTTGAGTTCTGCTCGACTAAGCGTGAAACTAACTCCCAGATTAATGTTTTTTTTCTAACAAAAGATGGTCTCCAAGGTTCAAATTATTTTTATGAACCGTTGAACACAGAAAATCAGGATGATTGACTATATATTGATTTACTCGACTTAATTTTTTACGGAGTTTCTGTTGCTCGTAAAAGTAAGAAGAATGAGAAAAAGAAACATTATACACTGATGAGCTAAAACATTATGACCACCTGCCTAATATGCTGTTGGTCCTCCATGTGCTACCAAAACAGCGCTGACCCGCCGAGGCATGGACTCTACAAGACCCCTGAAGGTGTACTGTGGTATCTGGCACCAAAACATTAACAGCAGATCTTTGAAGTCCTGTAAGTTGCGAGGTGGAGTCGCCGTGGATCGGACTTGTCGGTCCAGCACATCCCACAGATGCTCAATCGGATTGAGATCTGGAGAATTTGGAGGCCAGGGCAACACCATGAACACTTCATCATATTCCTGAAACCATTCCTGAGAAATGTGTGCAGTGTGGCAGGGCGCATTATCCTGTTGAAAGAGGCCACTGCCATCAGGGAATACCATTGCCATGAAGGGGTGTACCTGGTCTGCAACTATGTTTAGGTCGGTGACACGTGTCAAATTTATGTCCACATGAATGGCCGGACCCAAGGTTTCCCAGCAGAACATTGCCCAGAGCATCACACTCCCTCCACCGGCTTGTCGTCTTCCCACAGTGCATCCTGGTGCCATCACTTCCCCAGGTAAACGGCGCACACGTACACGGCCATCCACGTGATCTAAAAGAAAATGGGACTCATCGGACCAGGCGACCTTCTTCCACTGCTCCAAGGTACAATTTGGACACTCGCGTACCCATTGTAGGTGCTTTTGACGGTGGACAGGGGTCATCATGGGCACTCTGACCCGGTCTGCGGCTACGCAGCCCCATACGCAGCAGCGTGCGATGCACTGTGGATTGTGACACATTCCTCCCATGACCACCAAGCTGTTAGGGTTAGGTCGGAGTGTTGAAGATTGCAAACGTGTCGTCCACATATCGGTAGTATACCATAGGTCTGA
>NC_140965.1:16994805-17007305 GCF_056783735.1 Eptatretus burgeri | reverse complement strand
AGAAGGAGTCGGAACGGAGGGGACGAGTGTGGAAGACTGGAGCCCGAAGCCTGCAGTGGCTGGAGAAGCTGAAGAGAGTCGGACGAGGGGGTGCTCGCGTCGGTGCCAGGAGCTGCACGCCCGAGGGAGGCCGGCAGCGCGACCTGGCCGAGGTGGAGACGCACACCAGGGATAATAAAGATCCTCTATACCCCGAGCATCAGCAACCCCCTCCTGTTTCCCCCCGCGCTGAGATAGTGCGACCAAGGGGGCCCCTTTTCCCACCCCCCTGCCTGACACTGTCCGCGAGGCCCGCGGAGAGAAGCGCCATCGCCGCTCCGCGTCTCATCACCAGACGGGTAGGCCCGACCCGGTCTCGGCCTCAGGCCGCCTCATTCTTGGGGGTATTTCTTTTCCTTGGTTTTGGGTATGTGTTGTCGGCGCCGTCTGTGAAGTAGAATTGTATAAGTGTTGCCGTGTGCTCGGTAGTCGGTATTAGCTCTGCACTGTGTTTTCACTTTTATGTTTGCTTTTTGTGTAAATGGAATTGTTTTCTTTTTTTTGTGTGCATTTGGTGGAATTGTATTTGTGTGCTTCCCGTGTGCCGCGAATAAATGTGCTTTATTGTTGAACTGTTCTCCCGCTTCGCTTCGTCTTTTCCTCCATTGAATCCCCATCTTGCTTCACGTAAAGGGTTGGTAGTGGGCTGAATACGCCCGATAATTAATCGAACCGTCGAGGTCGACGATAACACCGCTCGGTTATTCTGATAGTACGGAACGGGTCGCTTAAGTGGCCCGTGTCCGAAGTCGACCTGCGGCGAGGTGCGATCGCCCGGTCTACCCTCCGCGTGGGTACTTAGGTAGTTCGAATTTGGCGAGCAACCCTATCCCGCGTGGGTACTTAGGTAGTTCGAATTTGGCGAGCAACCCTATCCCACGCGGGGGCTGATTGGCTCGATCGCGGTGAGACCGAAAGGACCACCCGTGACTGGTTCCCGGCGTTAGTCCGAGAGGGTCACGACTGGATTGTCCGTCCGGTGGGCGACGTGCCGCGATTCGAGTTACGTGGCCGTCAGCACGCCGGCGGGCGCGAATACCGCAACACTGGTGTCAGGTCGTGCGATACAAATTCATCGCCCTCCTCGCGGCACTGGTATTGGAGAGCGGGACAACAGGCTCTCCTGTCTCCAGCGAAATTCACGGGAATCGGTCCAGGGGTGAGAGAAGCGACCCCCGATTCCCTCCAAATTACGAGCGAGCAAATTAACCCTTCACGAGAAGCAAGATGGCGTCTCAAGGCGAGCGGGAGCCGGGGGTATTAGAAATGTATATGTGTAGTAATGTAGAATCCATGGTCCAGGATGGAATCCCCGAGCAGGAAATGTTGAT
Organism: Eptatretus burgeri; assembly: GCF_056783735.1. Classification (NCBI taxonomy): domain Eukaryota; kingdom Metazoa; phylum Chordata; class Myxini; order Myxiniformes; family Myxinidae; genus Eptatretus; species Eptatretus burgeri. The sequence continues at coordinate 17,005,935 of NC_140965.1, read as the reverse complement.
TGTGCAGGAACACGGACTCGCCCAACTGAACCCAGAACCTGAGGTGGGTGCGGCAGCGGCCGCGGTGTATGACACCTCCCCCCCCCTCTCCACCAAAACCCTTCCCCGACCCCTGCCGAAACGGCTCACCCAAGCGCACCCGACATGACCCAGCTATACACCATGCTGGCAAAAATGTATGCGGAAACGACAGCGAAGATGATTGCGAACATGAACAAGCAAATGAATGAAGTGAAAACGACGATGGATGCGAATACACAACAAATAAACGAAAAGATGGATACAAAAATGAACGGAATGGAAACAAACATGAAGGAGGAAATGAAAGAGCTACGGGGTGAGACGCAGAACATGGGCCGAAGCCTGCAGGCGGCCATGAAGGCCGTGACCGGGGAGATAAAAATGGCGACTCCACGTGTGGGAGCAAACGAGCTGGGTGGGGGTGCAACGGCTGACAGGCCCGCGGTGGAGGCGGGTGAAAAATAGTTCGTGGAAGGTGTTGGGCGAGGGTCGTGACGATGACCGAAAGGGAAAAATTAAATGGGGAGACCAAAACGTGTGAGACGAGACACGAGGTGACGACAACGGAAATAATAGTTGAGACAAGGGAGGTAAAGGGTGAAGAGTTGGCAGAGACACGGGAGACAAAAAAAATAGAGGGAAGACGACACGATGAAGATGGGGTAAGTGACGCACACACACACACGGAGGTAGTGGAGGACAATGGGGGTGAGCTCGCGGAGCGTGTAGAGACCCAGTGCGAGCAGCTGGATGGCCTCCTCCAGGAACGAGGGGAGGGAGTCTCGCCCCTTGAGGCGAGTCACGACCAGGTGAGTTCGGTCGTGCTTTGCGAGGTTGAGAGGACGGGTGCTGTGGACAGGTGCTTGGAGAGCTTGGCCGGTATAGAGGCCCCGGAGACCCTTGTGGGGACACGAATCCCCAGTGTGGTTGTCCCTGTGTGTGTGGTGCAAGGGGTGAGTGCGTCCCCGTGTGTGGAAGCGACCCCGTGTGTGAGTGGTGTGGTGGCGATGGTGCCGGAGTACGTGCTTCCCAGCACGCCGTGTGTGGATGAGGTACCGTGTATGGAAGAGGCCGTGTGTGTGAGTGAAACGGCCAGTATGAGTGAGGAACCGCGGGTGAGTTCCCCCACGTGTGTGGATGAGGCACCGCGGTTAAGTGCCCCCGCGTGTATGAGTGAGGCACGGTGTGTGGATGAGGCACAGCGGTTGAGTGCCCTCGCGTGTGTGGGTGAGGCACCGCGGGTGAGTGCCCCCGCGCGAGTGAATGGAGCACCACGTGTGAGTAGTATGGTTTGTGTGAGTAGTGAGGCACGCGTGAGTGAACGGCCGTGTGCAAGGTCGCTGTGTGCAAGGGAGACCGTGTGTGTGAGAGAGCGGTATGAGAGGGAGATGTCGGTTGGCATGCGGGAGCACGCAGCCGCGTCTCCCCGTGTGAATGTGATGGAGTGGACTGTGTGCGTCGTAACACGCAGGTGTGCGTGGGTCGAATGGCGACGACGAAGGCGACATGAGAGGAGAGAAAGCCGAGTAGCGGCTGTGGTTGTTTCGTGGACCATGCCGGGTTCACCCAGCAGTGAGCACGCGGTTCGTGCTGTGCAACGCACGAGACCGCCACGTGCTCGCTTGCGAGAGTGAAGTCCCGGTCCGGAAACGCACGCGGTGGATTTGCCGATCCCGCGGACGGACAAAGTTTAGGCAGGTAAATGGATTTGGACCGGACGGGTTCTCCACGCGATCGTGTGTGTTCAGCTCCAACGGGCAAAGCACATGTGTTCGCGTGGGGAACCCCTCGAGACGTGGGGCTTGTGTTTTTTTTATGCGCACGGTGACGTCATGGCTGCACGTGTGGTTGGAATCCGGCAGGAGTGGTATCTCTGCCGGATGGTCCCGTCCAAGGAGGGACGAGGAACACGTGCAGCTGCATGACGTCACGGGCAGTTGCAAAGTGCAAAGAGCGCGAGTTGCCGCGCAGGTGCTGCGCATGGGAAAAAAAAAAAGGCAAGCCTCACTTTCGGGTACACAGGATTCCTGGGCAAGGGGTGGAAGACCCCCTTACCTGGGCACAGGATGGAAACTAGTTAGGGGGAAGGGTTAGCTTAGTTAGACCGACTTCATGGGGCAGGGGTAAGTCATGGAGTCCGTGGAATGGATTAGTTAGAGGGATTGTAGCCAGATTTAGGTGGGGAAATTGATTAAAGAGTTAGGAGACAGTGACAGACTTGTGAATGTGTAGCGGAGACGTAGTTTAGCTACGTAGTGTTAAAAGGAACGTGCTGTAGTATAAGGGACGACGTGGGAGCACGAGTTAGTTAGGGGATGTAGTTAGAAGGATGGCAGAGTTCAGTGGTGTGTGTGTTGAAGAGTTGGTGAGTGAAGTGGAAGCATGTGCTTGGTGAGTGAGTGAGGCCAGCGGGTCTGTGTGTATGGAGTGAATGGGGAATGCATGGTGCGATGAGTGATTGGGGGGAGGAGTGACTCCCGCCCAAGGGACCCCGGGGTCAGAGTAAAGTGAGTTAGCTGGGTTAGTCAAATTGAAAAATGGAGGTCGTTTTGCTGTTGGTGGGAAAGTAGGCTCGAGACCCATTTGGAGGGGTGCAGGAGCCCTGTTGACGGGCTTGGGAGCGTGGCTGCGAAAGGCGAGTATCGCTGAGTGGGTACCCCGGGCACCAGGCTAGTCGGCCGCGGTAGGCCATGGGCCCATGGGGGGCCGGGATAGAGTAGTGGGCACGGGTGCGCCTGCTTGGTGCGGGGGCCCGGGGCGCCATTAGCCGCGTGGGCAGTGTTGTGGGCACGGGTGACCCTCGGAAAGGGGCCCGGGAGGCCGGCCTGCCACGTGTGCGCTTCAGGGGAGGTGCCATAGGGGGCACTCCCTGGTGTTAGGGAGCTGGTAGGCTCGGAGGCAGTGTAGTGCCCGGGGGTGCCATAGCGGGAGATTCGGCAGAGGGTCGTGCCTGCCAAAGGGAGCCACGTGTCCCAGCCAGGAGACCGTGTGAGGGCACGGAGAGAAAATTGGGGGGCGAGGCCCGAAATTGTGAGGACACCAACACAGGCGACGGGAATCTGGGTTGTTAGAACCAATAGTTTAAGCGAGAGGCGCTTGTTGAAAGCCCCGGGGTAGTTTAACAGTTAAATGGTTAGGGTAGATTAGGAGATGTACCCCTCCGCACCATCCATCCCCTCGCTCTCGTTGTGGGCCGCTGGACCCACTTTGGTTATAGATCGCCGAACTCTGGGGAGGCCATTCTGAGGCTTCGTTGGGCCTCGACACAGGACGTTAGCTCTCCCTTGTTCCCCTCCGGGAAGGGAACGTAGGGGTTGGGAGTAGGCTAGGTGACAGGATAGGTTAGCCGAACAAAGACGATAAAGGGGGTTAGGGGACGATTTATAGTGGGGAAGTAAAAATAAAAGCAATAAAAAATAAGTTGGGGCTAAATTGGGGTTTGACAAATTAAGGGAGTGGGTATGTACAGTGACAGGCAAAGGCGATAGGTTGGGAGGGAGACAGGTAGGTAGGTCCGAGCCCGCCTTCCAAGTGGCCAACACCACCGCACTCCCTCCACCAACCTCCACTGAACGGCAAAGGCTGGCCAGCTTCATCGGCTGGCTGTTTTTCTTCAAGGCCTGTGCCGGCCAACTTCATCGGCAGCTGTTGTTTTGCTGCAAGGCCTGTGCCATCGGCTGGCCGTGTTGTGCTGCAAGGCCTGTACCGGCCAGTTCATCTGCTGGCTGTTTTTCTTCGAGGCCTGTGCCGGCCAGTTCATCTGCCGGCTGTGTTTGCCTGCAGCGGCCTTCTTCTGCGGGCTGTGTTTGCCTGCTACCTTTGCCATGCCATGCCCACTACCCCTGTTCACCAGCCCCGTTCAATTTTTGCTTTGCCCCCCCCCCCCCTGTTCATTGCCATGTGCGCCAGGATCGTAAAAGCAACAGTTTGCAAGCTGCGAGAACTGCCCCGTTGGCAGCTACAACACGGGCCTGCAGTGGCAGCCCGTGCACCGTGTTTGTGTCCATGCATCCATTCGTTGTGCTCATTGCGTGTGCCACTTGAGCTGGCACGGAGACTGCGTTTGTGCAGCCCATGCACCGTTGTGGTTCACTGCATTCAGTTCAAACCGTTCATGCATCCATTCGTTGTGCTCATTGCGTGTGCCACTTGAGCTGGCACGGAGACTGCGTTGTGCAGCCCAAGCACCGTTGTGGTTCACTGCGTTCAGTTCAAAAGGGAAGGCCTTGGACTGCGTGTGAGCAGCCAGCCACGTTCCCTGTCACCTGCATTGTTTTGAGCCAGAGACTGCATGCGGGCAGCCTGGCTCCCTGCTAACTGCTTTCTTTTTGCAGAGTTCATTGATCCTGGGCCATGGTTTAGTGTAAAATTTGTAAGTTAAGGTTAAGATGTACTGTACATATGAGTGCGCCCCCGGCATGTATGTCTTAGCGCCGGCAATTTTATTTAAGTCGTCCGTGTGAGTGAGTTTGTTTAGGTAGTTACGCAGCCCTCAGGTTATTTATTTTGGGGACACGAATACCATGAATGTCGCACTCAGGGATCCGTAGGTAAAGTGTACTAGGGGAAAACTACACATGATGGCACACGAAAATTTGACGACTCGGGACGAGTCTGTAAAAAGGGAAGGGGGTAGTGTTGTGGTTACCAGATTCGCAAACCACCATTCAGGTCCCTTAGGTGAGGTATCTCGGTAAGTGCATGTGTAGTTAGGCCCAAACCCGTTGTCTAGTGGGAATACATGTCGTTTATGCGAGCTGCGACTCTTCAGGATAGCCGTTTTTCTTTTACTATCTTTATTTTGGACCAACCGCCATGATCACAACCACAACATCAACCACCGACCACAACCGCCACGACCTTCACGCACACCTCACAACCGTAGCATCGCCACCGTTCTTGCCCCGCTGTGGGTACCGGTGTTGGACTCATGCAGAACGCGCGTCGAACAGCGTGTACAAAATCACGGATTTTGTGCTTCAAAAACGGATCAAAAACGACACACGCCCACTTTTTGCCGTCCAATCGGTGAGCGAGGGGCGATTTGGCCCCGCCTCCAGAACGATCGATATATGCAAATTTGTGGATCAAAAAGCCTTCACGCCCACTTTTTCTCGGGCCAATGGGGAGCGAGGTGAAAGGTCAAAGGGAGGGGGTCAAAGGCGAAGTTACGGGGGGATAAAATGACGGTGTTCGTCAGTCAGAAGAGAGTCGCAAACGAGAACGAGAAGGAGTCGAGAACGAGAAGGAGTCGGAACGGAGGGGACGAGTGTGGAAGACTGGAGCCCGGCCTGCAGTGGCTGGAGAAGCTGAAGAGAGTCGGACGAGGGGGTGCTCGCGTCGGTGCCAGGAGCTGCACGCCCGAGGGAGGCCGGCAGCGCGACCTGGCCGAGGTGGAGACGCACACCAGGGATAATAAAGATCCTCTATACCCCGAGCATCAGCAACCCCCTCCTGTTTCCCCCCGCGCTGAGATAGTGCGACCAAGGGGGCCCCTTTTCCCACCCCCCTGCCTGACACTGTCCGCGAGGCCCGCGGAGAGAAGCGCCATCGCCGCTCCGCGTCTCATCACCAGACGGGTAGGCCCGACCCGGTCTCGGCCTCAGGCCTGCCTCATTCTTGGGGGTATTTCTTTTCCTTGGTTTTGGGTATGTGTTGTCGGCGCCGTCTGTGAAGTAGAATTGTATAAGTGTTGCCGTGTGCTCGGTAGTCGGTATTAGCTCTGCACTGTGTTTTCACTTTTATGTTTGATTTTTGTGTAAATGGAATTGTGTTTTCTTTTTTTTGTGTGCATTTGGTGGAATTGTATTTGTGTGCTTCCCGTGTGCCGCGAATAAATGTGCTTTATTGTTGAACTGTTCTCCCGCTTCGCTTCGTCTTTTCCTCCATTGAATCCCCATCTTGCTTCACGTAAAGGGTTGGTAGTGGGCTGAATACGCCCGATAATTAATCGAACCGTCGAGGTCGACGATAACACCGCTCGGTTATTCTGATAGTACGGAACGGGTCGCTTAAGTGGCCCGTGTCCGAAGTCGACCTGCGGCGAGGTGCGATCGCCCGGTCTACCCTCCGCGTGGGTACTTAGGTAGTTCGAATTTGGCGAGCAACCCTATCCCACGCGGGGCTGATTGGCTCGATCGCGGTGAGACCGAAAGGTCCACCCGTGACTGGTTCCCGGCGTTAGTCCGAGAGGGTCACGACTGGATTGTCCGTCCGGTGGGCGACGTGCCGCGATTCGAGTTACGTGGCCGTCAGCACGCCGGCGGGCGCGAATACCGCAACAATATACATATACATATACATATACATATACATATACATATACATATACATATACATATATATATATATATATATATATATATATATATATATATATATATATATATATATTCTACTCTCTCTTGTTTTTCTTTCTTTGAGTTTGAGAGTGAGAGAGTGCACTCAGTTCCACGGTGTTTTTTTTTTACCCCGAGGCATTGAGTGTTATTGCGGCTAAATCATGGTGACCGTTAGGCTGTTAGAGTCTTTAAGTCGGAAAAATGAGTTTTCGTGTACACCACCACCCGAAATCTCAGTTGAAAAAGTTGTTTTGTGTGTCGGAAAATTAATCGGCATGCATAGTGTAATAGCTGCTTCGAGAATGAATCAGCGTGTTGTTATCTTCGTCGCTAAAGAGGAAATAGTGGCGCAGCTTGTGGAGTCAGGACTGACTGTGGAGCCGGATATATTCCTCTTCATATCATCCCTCGATGTTCCATCGATGAAGGTACTCCCGTCAAATATCCCTCCCTTCATCAAAAACGAGCAGGTTAAAGCTGCTTTAGAACAGTACGGCACTGTTGTTTCAAAAATAACTTTCATTCCTGTTCGCTTTGAGGACCACAGCACAAAACATATTCTTTCCTGTCGACATCAATTATTTATTATTCCAAAGCCAAGCGTTCGTGAGCTCGACATGATGTTAAAAATTGAACATGAAAAGTTTACTTACCGCATCTTTGCCACATCTCAGACTTTAGTGTGTTACAAATGTGGACAGTATGGTCACATGAAAAATGAATGCCCAAGGGGCATTGAAAAGGAATCAAGTAAAGTTGAAAATGTAAATGAACCTGAGGTCACTGGGGTGCCTACTGAGGCAGGAGAAAACTCTGAAAATCAAACAAATGGAAAAAATGAGTCTGGTTGGGTGACACGAGGAAAACGAAGGCACTAAAATGTAGTTTTGGTCGAACCTTCTTCATATGCTGAAGCAGTCGTTGTGAAGAGGGTTTCATTCAATAGGAACGAGAGTAACCAAAATCCTTCAGATGTTTATGCCTGTGCTCTCACATGTGAGGACGAGGAGACGATAGAGCTTCAAAACACACCATCAGTAGATGTCCCAGGCAGAGACGAAACTTGTACTGGACATACAGTAGGAAGTTATACACTGAAGCAGGATGTTCATGCAGAGATTGTGTCTAACACCCAGGAACCAACAATTCACACCATAGTCACGCCAAATACCTCGGAACTATCTGTTGAAACCATAGTTGTGCCTAATACCTCGGAACCAGCAGTTCAGACTACAGTAGAGCCTAATAACTCAGAGCCATCTGTCCCAACTATAGTTGTGCCTAACACCACAGAGCAATCTGACCAAACTGTAATTGCACCGAGTACCATAGAACTGCCTGTGACATCTATAGCCACACCCATTACCTCAGTGACTTTGAAGCAGACACCTGAAAAGTTAGGAGATCTGCTTCCTAAGGATTCCTTTTTCGTGAAACCATTTCCAATGTCTGCTATATCTGTAAAGAAAAAGGAAGCTGAAATTGAACACGAGTCATGTGATTCCGATGATACTTGTTCAATATCAGATTCTTCTGAGTTGGATGGTGCAGCTGGAGATTCACAAGACCATAAGGGCTTAAATGCCCCTGCTCCTGCAAAGGTGATCAAGTTCCTCCACAAGACCTTTCGGAAAAAATTAAACTAACCGATTTCTTTCCAGAACTCGATAAATTTATGTTTACCGCATCCCTTATTACTAAAAATCCGACAGCCTATGGCGCCGATGAATCCCAGGTACACTGATTGAGGAAATATGTAACTCTGGCAAGGAAAGAACTTTCGTTAACCAGTACCCACCTATAAAAAATTAAAATGGTTCTGTCTCTTGCTTGTTTAAACATAAATGGGGGCCGCACCCCTGTACGTAAAACACACGCTCGACTTTTACTTGATCAAAAGCATATTGATGTAGCTCTTCTTCAGGATGTGTGTTGTGGACTGACTTGTTCTGCAGAGTGGCAAACCACAATAAGGGGTTCTTGGTTTTTCAGTTCCTTTGATTGCTGCAGTGCAGGAGTTGCTTTCTGGTTTCGATCAAGTCTTTCATCGGACCAAATTGTTTTTCACGAATTCATGCAAGGTCATTTGGCTTTTGTGTTTTTTTTTTTCTTATGGAGGCTATAAAATCACACTATTAAATGCTTATGTCCCAAGTAATCCTGCAGAAAGAAATGAATATTTTTCCATTCTTGACAATTGTTTATCCCAGATTGATTTTAGTGGTTTCGTGTGCCTCGCTGGTGATTTTAATTGTACCTTGGAGCCAGCTCTGGACCGTAATGGCTTAGAACCTCACCCTGAGAGTGCAAAAGGGTTTGTGACCATTTTAGCAAAGTATAATTTGGTTGATGGTTGGAGATTGCAGCACCCCAAAGTTAAACAATATTCGTGGTGTCAAGCTTCCAATAACAGGGTATCGTTTGCTCACTTAAATAGATTTTATGTTATATTAATAATGATTTTCGGAACTTCATATTGTCTACAGCAATTTCTCCCTCTGGCTTTTCGGATCACCACCGAGTTTCTTTAAAATTAACTTTTCCCTATCTTCAACGTAGGAGTGCCTATTGGGCTCTAAATGTTAGTCTTTTGGAAGACATGGTTTTTTGCAATGCTTTTAGAATCTTTTGGACTTCTCTTTACGTAAAGGAAAACACTTTTCCATAGCAAGCTACAATGGTGGGATATTGTAAAAATCCACATCAAAATCTTTTGTCAGCAGTATAAACTTCATCACTCTCGGGATAGGCTTTCAAGGATAACGATTCTAGAAAAAGAGGTTTTAGAATTGCAAAGGAATCCTCTTGAGTTGAACAGAAATCAAGGATTACGTAAAGAATTTATAACTAAAAAAGAGCTTCTTCACAGTCTTGTCAACGAAAGGGCTAAAGGAGCTTTAGTGCAGCTTAAGATTAAAAATTTGAGTCTTTTTGACACTCCATCAAAGTTTTTCTTCTCTTTCGAGAAGAAAACTAAAGCACAACAACAACTATTATCTGTACAATCACCTGAAGGAGGGATAGTAAGTGAACCTAAGATGATTAAAAGAATTGTAGTCGATTATTTTTCTTCTTTATTCTGTGCAAAAAAGATTGATTTGAATGTTGCAAAAGCCTTTATTGAACCTTTACCCAAGTTGTCTGAGTCACAGCGAGCCTCTTTAGAGAGTTCCGTCATGCTGGAGGAGTTGGGTCTTGCTCTTTCCAGTATGGCGTCTGGGAAAGCTCCTGGTCTGGATGGAATCCCCTGTGAATTCTACAAAACCTTTTGGGACATTATCAGACCCGAACTTTTGGAAGTACTCAAGGAAAGTTTTCAAGTTGGGGAGCTCCCCCTAAGTTTCCGGCGAGCCGTTGTTTCCTTGTTACCAAAGAAGGGAGACACCCAGTTACTCAACGTAGGAGTGGCGTCCTGTCTCCTTACTGACCACCGACTACAAGATTTTTTCAAAGGTCCTTGCCTCTCGCTTAAAATTGGTAGTTCACTCTTTGGTGCATCCTGATCAAACCTGTTGTGTGCCTGGACGATCAATATATGACAATCTTGGCGCTGTTCGTGACATTGTTCATGTGTGTGATCTTCAACATAAAAGTACTGGCTTAATCTTTATTGACCAAGAGCATGCCTTTGATAGTATAGATCATAGTTATCTATTTGATATCCTAAAGGGTTTTGGTTTTGGTCGTATTTTTGTATCATATATTCAGTTGTTGTATCAGAATATTTATAGTTTATTCAAAATAAATAATGAGTTGATTCCTCCCTTTACTGTTACCAGAGGAATAAGGCAAGGGTGTCCCTTATCCGGACTCCTTTATGTTCTTTCCATTGAACCCCTTTTAGTTAAATTGCGTGAGAAACTTGTGGGATTCTCTGTCGCTCCGGACATACCTGCTATAAAAGTTGTTGCTTATGCAGATGATATCTGCACTACAATTCAATGTCAAGAAGATGTATCTGAACTACTTAAAACTGAATAATTTTACCCTTGCTTGCTCAGCCAGAGTAAACTGGACAAAGAGTTATGCCTCCTTTTTTGGATTATCAATGCATTTTTCCTTCCCAACACTACCTAGCAATTTATCCTGGAAGAATAATAGTGTTTACCATTTGGGTGTACACCTTGGTGATGCTCAAAGTATTCAGAAAAACTGGGATGGGCTAACAGACAAAGTCTACTCCAGACTTCAGAGATGGAGGGGCCTTCTGTGCAAATTATCATATCATGGAAGAGTTTTAGTTATTAACAATTTGGTCTCTTCCATCTTGTGGCAAAAGTTTATTGTCTTGCAGCCACCTGCATGGCTAATTAAAAATATTCAAAAACACTTGATCGATTTTTTTCTGGGGTGGTAAGCACTGGCTTCGACCAGGTGTGCTCAGCCTTTCTCATAATGAGGGGGGTCAAGGGCTTGTTGATATCACCAGCAGGATCATGACTTTCCACATTCTTTTTGTGAAAAAGTTGCTTTATAACTACATGCCTTGGGAGAGTTTGACCCTTTGGTTGCTAAAGCAAGCGGGCCGGCGAGGATATGGCCGTGAGCTTTTTTTGCTCGACCTCCTGAAGATCGACGTGTCACCACTTCCTCTGTACATGCAGAGTGTTATCAACGCTTGGCAAGCTTTATCACTGCAACGTGAGGTCACTTATTTTACGGCCTCGATGTTCTTAAATGAACCAGTTTTCTACAATCCCTGTTTTACAGGAATCCCATCCTCTAGGGCTTTTGTGCAATATTTTAAGGGGTCCAATATACTTCTTGT
>NC_140965.1:16987305-16989805 GCF_056783735.1 Eptatretus burgeri | reverse complement strand
CAACAGTACCTTTTTAAATGTTGTGAGCAATATGGACATTATTCCGAGCGGCTTCTCAGACCATCACATGGTCGCACTTCGGATTCACCAACCAGTTCGGAATCGTGGTGCTGCCTACTGGACCTTCAACGCAAGCCTCTTGGATGACCAACTGTTTGTCGATGCCTTTGGTGTGTTCTGGAGAGCCTTGCTCCAACGTAAAACTTCCTTCCCCTGCCTTGGAAAATGGTGGGACAACGTCAAAGTGCAAATAAGATCCTTTTGCCAACAATATGGAGCCTACCACACCAAATATGACTCTGCCCTTCAATCCTTGCTTGCCAAAGAAATATTATATTTGCAGACCAACCTCTTGGCCTCAAATCATGAAAGAACCAACCTCTTGCTGGCGAAGAAAAAAGCTCTTCTTGCTGGACTTTGTGCAAAGCAAGCCAGAGGAGCGCTGATTCGTCTCCGACTGGAGAATTTGTGCTACCTGGACACCTCCTCTAAGTTCTTTTTTGGACTGGAAGATCAAACAAAGAGAAGTCAGCAGATAACTTCAGTAAGGACAAAGGAAGGAAGGATAACACACAATCAAAAGATGTCAGAGCCTCACTCAGACACTACTTTACTGAACTTTATCGTGCTCCGAAAATCGACAACAAAATGGTAACAGTGCTGACTTCTTCCTTACCTACCTTGTCAAAATCTGCAGTTCTACAAATGGACAAGGAAGTAACTTTGGAGGAACTCCAAGCTGCTCTTCAAACTCTACCCTCGGGTAAGGCCTCCGGCCTGGATGGAATTCCTGCGGAATTTTATAAAACCTTTTGGGACCTCCTCGGACCAGAACTACTTGAGGTTATAATCGACGGTCGACGATCAGGCTCACTGCCATTAAGCTGCCGGAGGGCTGTCCTCGCCCTTATCCCCAAAAAAGGAGACCTTCAGCAACCACACAACTGGCGTCCCATCTCATTACTCTGTGCAGACTACAAAATATTTTCCAAGGCCCTTGCCAACCGCCTTAAAGCCATAATCGAGGAGATCGTACACCCAGATCAGTCTTACTGTGTCCGAAGAGGACAATTCATGACAGTATCTTTATTGTGCGTGATATAATTGACATCTGTTCTCTTGAGCAAAGAAATGTCGGGTTGGTGTTCTTAGATCAAGAAAAGGCCTTTGATACCATTGATCATTTTTATCTTTTCTCTGTTTTACGGGGTTTGGTTTTGGGGAAAATTTTATCTCTCATGTGCAGTTACTGTATAACAACACTTTTAGTCTCTTAAAGGTTAACAACATTTTATGTCCCCCTTTCCCGGTTAATAGAGGCATTCGTCAAGGGTGCCCTCTTTCTGGCCTCCTGTACTCTCTTGCGATTGAGCCTTTACTCGTTCGGTTGCGTGCACGTCTTCTTGGTTTCCTTCCTCAACCAATGGCGAACCCGTTTAAAGTGATTGCTTATGCAGATGATCTTTGTGCAATCGTTCGCTCGATTGAGGACGTCTCAGCCTTGGTCCGTTGCATTCATGAATTTGGTTTGGCAAGTTCCACAAAAGTGAACTGGGGAAAAAGCAGAGCTCTCCATCTTGGTCCACAAAATGGCGCCATTCCTCCGACTCTTCCCGAGAAACTTAAATGGGAAAGGGATGGAATTCTTTACCTAGGCGTCTTTCTTGGAACTGAGAACTTCATTTTAAAAAACTCGGAATCTCTAATAATTAAAACTGAGAGACGTTTACGAAAGTGGAAGGGCTTACTTTGTCAACTCTCCTATCGGGGCCGAACCCTTGTTATCAACAACCTTGCGGCATCAATGCTTTGGCACGTTTTTATAGCACTGCAGCCCCCAGATTTGTTTCTTAAAAAATTACAATCAATTCTTATTGACTTCTTTTGGGGAGGAAAGCATTGGCTCCAACCTGGTGTGTTAAACTTGCCTGTTGCTGAAGGAGGACAGGGGCTGATTGCTATTACCAGCAAGGTGATGGCTTTTCGCCTCCTTTCGCTTCGCAGACTGCTGTACACGGATGTCTCGTGGAAGGCCTTGGCTCACTGCCTGCTTCGGCAGGCGGGGAAACTCGGCTACGATCAGCAACTGTTCCTTATTGACACCAAGAAAGTTGATATAGCATCAGTCCCCCTGTTTTATAGAAGCATGCTGAAGGCATGGCAGGCAGTCACTGTTCGCCGAAATAACAATGACTACTCCCTGGAAATGTTTTTAAATGAGCCTATCTTTTTAAACCCCATTTTTGAAGGGGTCTGCAGCAATTATATTCTTGTGCAGAAGTTTATTGATGCTGGATGTACGAAGGTAAAAGATCTCAGAACTCCTTCTCCTTATAAGTGGAAGCCAGCTGCTGACGTCGCTGTGGCCACTGGAGTGAGGTCCATTCGAATTATTGGGAGAATCTTTTCTGTGATTCTGCGCTTTTTCAAGCAAACTAATCTGAAATGGATTCCACAGGTAGAAGCTAACCTTTCTTTATCCCTACATCCCTTTCCAGAG
>NC_140965.1:16942305-16982305 GCF_056783735.1 Eptatretus burgeri | reverse complement strand
TATGACGTCATTCCTATTTTTTGACATTTTTTGTTTCACAACCCAGAGTTTTCATCGGATCTTCGTGAAACTTGCCATATATATGCAGAAAGCCCACGTGCAGGCAGTAACCATCTCCGATTTTGGAAATGCTTCCTAGAAAAAAAGTTGACGTCATAATATCGCCGCTAATGGAAATCGCCGATACCATTATCTCCAAAACTAGGCAAGCTGTTTGAATTTTGTTTGCGGGAATCAAGCCGGGCATTAGCACAGATAATTTATCGCAAACCTGATACATCACAATGACGTCATATTCGTTTTCATGACGTCATCATTAAGAGGACGAGGATCTTAGCTCATTCGAGCTTGTTTGTATACATAGTCGAGGCTTGTCAAAGAGCAAGTTCACTGAATGGATCATGACATAACCGGATGCAAAAGAAACAGTGGAGACGCACGTAAAGGAAAGGGGGGAACACCAACAGCATGGGAGAAGGACAAGATAGAGGGAGATTTGGACAAACAATGGGTGTTGGTAGGAATGGGGGTGGGGGCGGGGACAAGATGGGTACAGAAGGAAACTGTAAGAAGGGAAAAATGGAAATTTGGAAGATGAGTGATTGTGGTGTGAGGATTAACCAGGGTAGAAAATATTGTGGTTTTAGATTTGGGATGATATGAGATGGTGGTGAACAGCTGTTTTGAGGACCTGTATGGAAGAATGAGATCGAAGAGGATGTGAAAGTTTGTTCCACAGGTGGCAAAAAAGAGGAACAAATGAGTGAAGGTGAGCAGTGATCCTGGATTTAGGTAGTTTCACCAGAATATGGGTAATGGTGGACCGTGTGTGCCTGCAGAAACCTGGGGACGACAGAGCACTGAAAGTGCAGAGGGTGCAACACCATAAAGGAGGTGTTAGAAGACAGAGAGACCATCGACCTGTCTGCAATGCTGAAGTAATAGGCCCATAGACTCAGCTTAATTGCAGATGATTCCATTAATCTTGAAAGCCTTGGTTTCCACGGTATCAAGCTGAGCAAGATGTGAGGCAGGGGAGCCAGCCCAGACAGGAGAGCAGTGCTCCATCAAGCAACGGAGGAAAGCCTTGCAGGTGGATCGGAGTTCAGATGTGCCAATGAAGGACCTTGTGTCACAGAGGATGTCCAGTCGGCGGCTGGCTTTTGAGGCCAAATTTGAAATGATCATGGCTCATAGTGGATGCTTGTTCTGATTCCAAATTACCAACTTTGACAAACGGAGATAAGATAATTTGTTCAAAGCATGGAGAGACTTGTGTAGCTATACGTGCAGGAGGATGGTTCGTGGACTTGGACTGAACACTTAGCTGGCAAACAGTTTTTGGAAAAGCTTTGTGAAGAAGAAGGAGAAAAGAAGAAGAAGAAGAAGAATAAGAACACAATATATAAGGGTTGAAATATAAGGGTTGACAAAGGAGATATTGTTGCAGGGCTGGGTATCGGCCGCGAGCACGACCACTAGATGGAGCTGCAAATCGGCCCGACCGATTGCCCAGAATGTATAGGTCGTCGCCCCGGATAAGTCCGGAGCCGACGGGTACTCTATCGGACCAAAGTTCGCCAATGGATAGACCACGTGGGGTAGGGTCGATTGCCAATTGCAATTTACTTAAATACCCACGTGGTCCAACTACCAGGGAAATTCACCCTCGACGGAACTCGTGCGAAAACGAGCCGCTTAGCGCGCTTGTTCCGTGTACGATTCCGAGCGGTTTAATCGCAAAGAACCATCAGTCCAAATATCCCCTTAGGACCGTAACAGCTTTTACTAATTCTCAATCACGTGTCATGTCGAGACAATGAAAGAAACACAAAACGAGCTGCGAAATTTAACAATCGGGGTATTTATTCAACAATAATGGGGGGAATTAGGGGAGCACTCAAGAGGCAGAATTAAACCAAATATCAGACAATGCATGTATGTACAGGCAAAAGCATTTAACAGTTCACTACTTAGAGGACGGGGACACACAGACACACAGACACACACACACACACACACACACACACACACACACACACACACACACACACACACACACACACACACGAAGTGGTGGCTGACGCCTTTACTTCGGCCTTCAGCTCCGAGGATAGTGGAGCTGAGGGCCAGGGTCTACCTTGGACCTGCCCGCCTCGTGCGGTCTTCAGGATGACTCGGTTCGGCGCCCGTCCCGGCCACCAAAACCTCGACTCCGTTCTCTCCGGAGACGGCACGCAACCCTTCCGGCTCCGGCGGTGGGTGGTCTTTCACAAGCTCGATCTTTCAGGAGGAGGAGGAGGAGGAGGAGGAGGAGGAGGAGGAATACTTTCCAGACAACAGTGACACGACCAGTCCAGGCCTTCTGAGACGAGCGCTCCCGCAACATGAGCGCTCCAACACGATGAATGCTCCAGCAAGGTGAGCGCTCCTTCCTCGCTTCTCACTGGCTGGCTCCTGGCTGGCTCACTGCTCACTCCTCCTCGGTGGCTCACTCGCTTCTCCCTCCCTCTCGCTTCTCTTCGGCTTTCTATTTATGCGCTCGGCGCGCTCGACCCTCCCTCTCCCTGGCGCGTGGGGAAAATCCCAGAGCGGGGGAGTGTTGCTCTTCTCTACAGCCTTTTGCTAACCGTCATTCTTGTTTACGCTACAAGAATCTCGGGGCGGGGGGGTCGTTGTTTTCTGCAGCATCCTTCTAACCGTCATTCTTGTTTATGCTGCAAGAATCTCGGGGCGGGAGGGTCGTTTTTCTTCTCTGAAGAATCCCGATAAAACTCCTAACTATTAAAATAAATCACAGCGCATTTACATTGATTCACCCACTAGACAAGGGAAGGAAGCTATCTATAAAACACATACTTACCGAAATAACTGCACTACAGGACGTGAATGTTGAGTGTGATCATGGCTTCCAAATTCACAACAATATCAGGGTTGAAATGCATTCTTTTTTTAATTGATTTTAAATGCTTTTAAAGGAAGAAATGTGTTTATATTTAATGAAGATTCAATTTGGAGATGTTGAGAAAAGAGGGGAGGGGGACAGGAGGGAAATGCAGAACTGGGAGAACAGGCAGAAAGAAATTCAAGTGTAAATGAGATCAATCGTTGAAAGATAGTTTTGGTTTTTTTTTTCCTTGTTTCTTGATTTGTTTGTTTTGATTTATTTTATTTTTTATTTTTAAGTGAGGAGGGGAAATAGGATGATGTTGAAGAGGTAGAAGCAAGATACCTGGAAAGAAAGAACCAAAATGAGGAATACGGAGAATAATAATTTTCATATTTCCTCTCCGGGGATCGGCCATGTCAGACCTTGAACAATGTGAAACGAATAGAACAACTAACATTCAATATTACACGGGATACAACAGCAACACTTAGACGAATGACACAACATAACAATACAACGAAGTGTGTGTGTGTGTGTGTGTGTGTGTGTGTGTGTGTGTGTGTGTGTGTGTGTGTGTGTGTGTGTGTGTGTGTGTGTGTGTGTGTGTGTGTGTGTGTGTTTTTTATGGATTATATTGAGGGGTGCTTTGAAATCATATTCTTCACTTCCTCAGATACATTCTCTGCCGGTGCCACTGAAAGTTGTTGGATTTGAATGTGGAAGCAGCAAAACATCTCCACTACATTCAAAGTACTTCCTCGGATGTAGTTTCAGCTTGAAGATAAAAAAAGAAAATGAAACGCCTCATGATAAGATTCCACACCGGTGTGTCCACACCACCTAACAAAAGTATGACGCAGTTTTCACGCCGCACCGAGTGTTTGTATAGACGTGAACGACACGACGCCGCCGTCATTTGTGAGTTTCATACAGACACTCTTGGCTTTGGACAAACAGTAATTGGACATATAACAAACGAAACTCCTTTGTTGAAATGCCAGCACAATACGGTTCCCATGGCGGTCCAAGGTGCAAATGTGTTGAGAGAGGTCTCCTCACCGCAGGCCCATTGTAGGTTCACTGCCAGGAAGAGTTTAAAATGAATCGGTTGATGCCATGTGTGCGTAGCTGCTGTTTTTATGATTGGATTTTACTGGAAAGCTTCTCACACCAAGTCTCCACTCCTGTGAACTTTACACAAAGCTGTTTCTCATGACTGTGATCACTTTCATTCCCTCACTCCCTCCCCTTCCCCAATTCTCCTTGGGCAAGATTTGGTTTTGCCAGTTTTCATCGTCATTATTATTATTCTTGTTAGTGTGTGTGTGTGTGTGTGTGTGTGTGTGTGTGTGTGTGTGTGTGTGTGTGTGTGTGTGTGTGTGTGTGTGAAGTGAAATCTGGGTTAAGCAATTGCTTTACTTTGTCTGTCTGTCTGTCTGTCTGTCTGTCTGTCTGTCTGTATGTCTACAAACGTCAGTTTATCATCGAGGAACAACTTCATTTCAATTTTTAAGGACGTCATAATGGACACAATCAACGGGCACAAATAACAAATGGAACACATTAAGGAAAGTGGTATAATAAACACTGCATCAACAGCAGTAAACTTCCGGAATTAATTTTTCAACAACATTTAACAGGTTGACTGCCGACACCTATCTCGTGTACACCACTTCCATTTGCAAGCCAAGTACGCATGATTGTGCATATACTTTATTTTCAAATTTTACCCTTTATGAGCAAACATCAGTTCATTTCTTATCCATTGCTTGGGAAAGCCCACATTATGAGAAAACTCATAGCAGGCGGTGGGACAAGATTTTCAATTCCGTATGCCAGGTGAGAGTTATCTGGTAGGACTATTTTTAGCACTCGATCAACTTTGGTATGACATCATTGCTAATGGTAGATCGTGTGCTGAGTATCGCGTGTTTTTTATGCCTCCGCTGACAATGTTACCAGAGGCATTATGTTTTTAGGTTGTCCGTCTGTCTGTCTGTCTGTCCGTGCGTCCGTCCATCAGTGATAGCTTTTTACCTCCGCCGCCGAAGGTGAAGGAGGTGATGTTTTCACCCCCTTTCTGTTTGATTGATTGTGTACAGGATATCTCAAAAAGTTGTGGATGGATCCGGATAAAATTTTGTGGACAGGTTCGGTGTGTGACAAAGACAAACTGATTGTATTTTGCTGAAGATCTGGACCTGGATCCGGATCGAACTGCTAGAATTTTTTTAAGTGATTCTTCACCATTGGGAGATCGTGCTAAAACGATATACAGCACGATATCTCAAAAAGTTGGTGGACAGATTGGGTGTATGGCAAGGACGAAATGATTCGATTTTGGTGAAGATCCAAGTCCGGATCTGGACGCGAGGATTATTTAATTTTTAAAGTGCTTCTTCACCATTGAGAGATTGCGCCAAAAACGATACATAGCCTGATATTTCAAAAATGTATTAATTGGGCCCGATATGTTCTTGTGGATCAGGCATTACATGGTGGAAGTATGTGCTCTACCGAGTGCCCTTCTAGTTGTTACTGTGATAACTTGAGAATGGCTGAAGGCAACTAAGTCTAAATTGTATAATTATGTAATCTAACTTATACAAGTATGTATAATTATGTGAAGATAAACCGATTCGATTATGGGTTCAAGAGGTCAACCGTTAAGTAAACATTCTGTTTCTGTGCCGACTTGTGACCAGCGATGGGATTTTGACCAAACTTTGGATAAGTATATATTATGATGCAAAGAGGAACTGATTAGATTTTGGCTTCAAAGGGCAAAAGTCAGAGGTCATGTCAGGGAAAAATGTGATACCTGAGAACAGCAGCTGAAGGGGTTTAAATCAAACTTGGTACAAGTTTGTATAATAATGTAATTATGTAGATGGAGGCATATCGGATGACAACGCGATGTCGAAGAGTGCCGTTCTACTTATTTTTTGCCACTTGTCATTATCGTTCAAAATGGCAAGAATGAATACAGATGATGTGGCAAAATCATGATTCCTGAACATGGATTTCTTTTAACTGAACGGCCAGCAGATCGTCTGTTGCATTATCTGGCATGGCACCATATTCTGTTTGCAATACAATGGCGAAATCTTTTCTACGAGAATCCTCATCGTGGCAGAATCTGCTACAGTACACCCAGCATTACAAGTATACTCATAGTCGGCAGTTAACGTGTTAAAATCATTATTTTATTTCAGTTGAATTATATACTTGAATTTTGGATTTGCTGATGATTCCACCCTCCATAGTGACATCTCTCATCCTTCAGATAGGCAGGTTGCAGCCTCTTCCCTCTCTTAAGACATTGAAAAAAAAAATCACAAGCTGGTCATACACTTGGAATGTGACTTTCAATGCTGACAGATCTCACACTCTCTTGATCTCTCTCCAAAAGGACCATTGGCAAACACTACTCTCTACTTTATTAACAATTCTCTTGAGGAAGTTCAGGCATTCAAACTCCTGGGTCTCACTATCAGCCATGATCTTTCTTGGGCAAACCACATTTAAAAATTTGCCTCCAAAATTGGTCTCATGGGCATATCTCTGTCGTACAAAGTCCTTCCTTGGCACACCTGAACTTCTATCCACCTACAAGGCCTTCATCCACAGCTTGATGGAGTGCTGCTCTCCCCTCTGGGCTGGCTCCCCTGCCTAACATCTTGCTCAGCTTGATTCCATGGAGACCAAGGGCTTCAACAATTTTGGAATCTCCTGCGATGAAGCTTAGTCTCTGTATGGGCTTATCACTTCGCCATTCGTTTGGCTGTCTCTCTGTTTTCTACCGCCTCCTTTCTGGTCTTGCACCCTCCAGTCTTTGTGTGCTTTGTCACCCCCCCCCCCACCCCCTGGTTTCTGTAGGGCACACACAGTCCATCATCACCCCCCCCTTCTGGTGAAACTACCAAAATTCTTGATCACTGTTCACCTCCACTCATTCGTTCCTCTTTCTCCCCCCTGTGGAAACAACTTCCACATCCTCTTCAATGTCATTCTTCCCTCCAGGTCTTCAAGACAACAGTTCACCACCATCTCAGATCATCCCTAATCCAAAACCATGATATCTTATACCCTCGTTATCTCCCCCCACCACCCCACTCCAATCCCTCCTTCCAAATTTTCAGTTTTCTCTCTTGAAAGTTTCCTTCTGTATCCATCTTGTCCTCCCCATGCATCGTCTCCTACCCCCCCCCAATCCCCATTATTCCCCACACCTATTGTTTGTATGCCTCCCTCTGTTTTGGCCTTCAACTCTGCTGTTCGTGTTTCCCGTTCTCTCCTGTTCATTTGGCTTGATGCCTCCTGATCTGTTTAGTGTACTTGTAGTAGCTCTTCCACGAGCCTCAACTATGACTACAAACAATATATACACTGTAGAACACAAATCTCCTTTTTGGCACTTTCAAAACTCTTTAGTTTAGCAGTACTTGGACAAAATATTCCGGCATTTTACATCAACTCAACCAATCAAATTTTCCGCTCACAGACCCCGTCCATATCCCTTTTTCTCAAGACCGCGTGGAGTAAGGTGTTCTGTGAACTCTCGAGTTCTTCTTATTATCATGACTCATGCAAACATCACCAAACAGGATGGTTTCATCAGGGGTCATTTGTTTATTTTTCCTCTTGTAACATCTTAATCTGATTGAAATTTGAAGGCCTTGCTTTTGTACCGTAGTTTGTACTGGATATATGCCAGTTCAACTTTACATCTTCGCAAGCAGGCTGAGTTTGACCAATTGTGTTTTTGTTTTGTTTTGGGTTTTTTTTGTGCAAAGTTATGGAGCAAGGCAATTTTGTTTTTGTTGCATTTTCCTGAGTTTTGGCCTGTAGTTATGATTCTGCTCGCTAATGCGCGAGGAAATGATGCACAACTTAAACCTCCGGCGGTCGTGTGAGTGAGTGTATGGATCTTGTGCCGGCGATAATGAAATCCTGCAGAAGTGTTGCAAAGTATTCATTGGGGATGAGTAAGGTACTTCCGAGCAGAAACATCATCGTTGCTCACACTATGGGGCCAGGAATGTTTTGATGTTGCAACGGTATCATCTCCGCATTCCATATTTGTTCCATAAATTCTCGGATTTTCGTGAGATATTTATCATGAGGTAAAACCGTCTGGTTGATAGCCTGAGTCTGAATAATTATAAGATTTGTATAATGCACAATATTTGCAATTGTGGGGTGTATGATGGGATTGACAGTGTGTGGAGGGTGAGTGCTTTGGGAATAGTCACTCCTTGGTGCATTTGGGCATTTGAATCCTCATTTTTGGACACTCATTCAGGCAAGACTCTGATAAGAGGTCGTATTGGAAAGAATCACTGTTCACACTCCTTCGTGAGCACCATCGGAGCCATTCTTTAGCTGTGGTTCTACCGGAGAACAATCGGGCCTTGAGTTTAACCATCACTGTGGACAAAGGAACAGTGTACAGTACATTGAAAATTTCCACCTTCGATATCGTCCGGTTCATGCGAACTAACAATTGAAGGTTATAAGGGTGAAGGTCTGGACTGTTGAACAAATCCATTTATTTATGTTGCTATGATTCACCGTCTGTCCGTCTGTCTGTTCCCAGGTACCGCAAAAACGGCTGAACCGATCGCAACCATTTTTGGGGTGTGTAATCCTGGGACCCCTGGGAGTAAAATAGGCATAAATATTGTTACGTTTGAGGGGGGGGTATGCATTCAAAGGGTAATTAGGATGTTTAATTAGGTGTGCCATGCTGTTCGAGTTTACCAGGATCTTGATGTAATAAGTAGCAATTCAGTGGTGATAAGTTGTCTAGTAAATGTCCATTTCTACAAGGGGGAAATGATAATTGTCACGTAATTAGATAGGGACACGGGATAGGGTAAGTGTGTCTGCGTAAACCCCTTTTAGTAGTCCCTGGAGGCTTGCCATGACGTCACAGGACAGTGCTGCGGATGGCTCCGCCCCGTGATCACAATTGTCGGAAGGCGATGGCGCAGGGCCAATAAAACGGCTCGATTGGAAGTGACGAGGACGGGAGGATAAAAAGGTTCTGTTCGGGGTCGAAAAGGAAGAGGAAGAAGATCGGGACAGAAAAACTGTTCTGGTAGAGGCTGTTGTGCTGGGAGCATGCTGTGTTGTTGCGCTGATTCGGCCCTGGTTTCATCGTGTCTCGAGGCCTTCCTGACCCTCGTGCCTCACCTTGGTTGGCTCTGGGGTTCTGCTGGCTCGGAGTACGGGGTCGAACGGCGGGCGGACCTGCCTCCCTCTCCTGCTCACAACTTGGCGCCAGAACTGGTTCCCTGGCGGCTGTGAGCGGACTTGGGCCAGGACCAGGAGGTCGACAGCACCACGGTGTCTCCTGCCCCTGACGAGCGCAACGCCAGCTCGTCCGACGCCAATCCAGGGACTGTTGCGTTTACACCACGGGCCAGCCTGACCACCAGGACCAGCTACGTTTGTGTGTGTGTGTGTGTGTGTGTGTGTGTGTGTGTGTGTGTGTGTGTGTGTGTGTGTGTGTGTGTGTGTGTGTGTGTGTGTGTGTGTGTGTGTGTGTGTGTGTGTGTGTGTACCTGGCGCCTTAGAGGGTTTGAGATTTGTATATTCTTTGGAATTGTCTGTGTTTTCCCCACGCCCGAACCCACACCACCATCCCGTCGAATCGCCCCGGATCCCTCTTCTTGCCGAGTCTTGTTATTTCTGGTTAGAGAAATAAACGTTATCAACTCAGTGAAAAGCGACTCGTGCCACCTTCCTCGTCCCGTTTGCAGTAGAGCGATTGAAACCGCCATCTTTGGGTTATAAATAAATAAACCGCCTCCATCGTTTCGGCTCATTCTACGTTGGCGGGACTGTTCAAGTCCCGTGGACGTCACAATATAATAACACGACCCCTTGACGGCTCCCGTAGGGAGCGGGTGCTTCTAGTCTTACTATAATTCACCGTCTGTCCGTCTGTCTGTTCCCAGGTACCGCAAAAACTGCTGAACCGATCGCAACCATTTTTGGGTGTGTAATCCTGGGACCCCTTAGAGTAAAATAGACATAAATATAATAACATGACCCCTTTGACGGCTCCCGTAGGGAGCGGGTGCTTCTCGCATAGTTAATTTGAAGCTGACTTTTGGCTGATTTTGTTATCCCACACACGTGAAGCGAAAAGCTTGGTTAAGAAATTGGTTCACTTTGTCTGTCTGTCTGTCCTTCTATCCATAAGCATCAGTTTATGATTGCAGAACATCTTTATTTCAATTGAATGTTGTATTTTGCACACGAATCGGAAAACGAACCTGTAGTTTCGCAGTACCTTAAGGACCAGTCACACCTTGACGTTTTAGCCAGCGATGGCAACGTATTAAAATTTATGTAAAACGCTGGCTTAAGTTGAACTTTTGATGTTTTTTTTTTAAAGATTCGGACGTATTCATAGCGACTTGGTCTTATGTATAACGCATTAGTAACGGACACAGAACGTTTCGTTGTGTTATAGATAACTTATACCAACGAATGCTGAACCTGTTGTCGGCCTACACAACCGATGCCCAACGATAGTCTAACTTAAGGCCCGGTCACACCTTGACGTTTTAGCCAGCGATGGCAACGTATTAAAATGTATGTAAAACGCTGGCCTACGTTGAACTTTTGATGTTTTTTTTAAAGATTCGGACGTATTCATAGTGACTTGGTCTTATGTATAACGCATTGGTAACGGACACAGAACGTTTCGTTGTGTTATAGATAACTTATACCAACGAATGCTGAACCTGTTGTCGGCTTACACAACCGATGCCCAACGATAGTCTAACTTAGGCATAGCGCGTTGCACGCATCGCCGACGATGTCGTGACGTAGCCTATTAAAAGGCTGACGCACAACGATTCGAATCATAACTGCCGTAGAAATGGAAGTGTCAACATCGCGATCACACCTTGGCGATCTTGCCAGCGTATACCGACCTAAGAAAAATGTGTCTAAAACGTTGGGGAACGTCAAA
The DNA here is from genome assembly GCF_056783735.1 of Eptatretus burgeri. Classification (NCBI taxonomy): domain Eukaryota; kingdom Metazoa; phylum Chordata; class Myxini; order Myxiniformes; family Myxinidae; genus Eptatretus; species Eptatretus burgeri. Next base: position 16,971,425 of record NC_140965.1, on the reverse strand, counting down.
TACGGTATGAGTAAGTTTGGTATACGTGAGTACAACGCTAATTACGCTATCATACGTCGTAGTAAGTAGAGTACGTCAAGGAATTTTAAACATGTTCAAAATTTTATGACGTACTTGGCGTATGATACACGTTCCGCATGCGATGGGGATAAGTTGTACACACGATATGCGGACGCTTACACACGTCCACAAAGGCTACTTATAAGCTACTCATAAGTCGAAACACGTCGCGGTAATGTCTTTTTTACGCGAAACTTATTTCTAACTTATGTTTGACGTGCTTTGAACCAATTCTTTACGTAGTCCCAACACACATCGACGTATGTAGACGTATTCCAATGACGTCTTCCGGTCGACAAAAAAATAAATGAACGTGTTTCTAGGTTACAACTGCCATATAAAGACGTGTTCCCAGCGATTTTGGGAATTGGTATATAAAAATGGTGTTCATAAAAGGGGAACCCAACAGTGTTTTCGAGTCCTTTTTGAGTCAATGTCCATGTCAGCAGTAACAGTATCAGTATCAGTATTAGTAGTAGTTTGTTCATGTTGGCAGTAGTAGGTGAGTGTGAGGGGGAGGGTGTGGGTTATGATGGATCCTCCTTGCGTCCGCGTGTCCACGGGTAGGAGACATCTTTGCACCATTGTTCGAAGTTCTTCGCGGCTAATTTTTTATGGGGCTTTTTCAACAATGAGCTATGGCTTGTTTTTACGATTTAGGTCTATTCATAACGGGCTGGACAAATGCACAATGAACTAATAATGTGCATAGAGCGCTTCGATAACTTATAGATACGGTATACCAACGAATAATTATCGTGTAGCCGGGTTCACAAACTATGCCCAACGATAGCCTAACTTATCCATATCGTGCGGCAGTTTATCTTTGCCGGTGACGTGGGGTTTGCTATTCATAGGCTGCTACTCAACGATTTAAATGGCTGCATCTCCACTATTGAAAGTAGACGCTTGCGCTCAACAATTGGATGTTTTTTTACACTTAACGACTTTTAAACGGTACCACTCAGCTATTTTCATTGTTTACAATGAATGATTTAAATTGCTGTCACTCGCCTTTGTTTTTTGACGCTGGGGTTTGGAAATTTGAAGCGTTTCTTCTGAACGTGTTAAAACGCTCAAACTCGACTATTTTAAATGGAATGGAATAGTCTAGCTTGGAATCATAGCCAAGCTAGACATCGAAGTGTGAACATCCTCGTCATGCCGAAGAAAAGTTTGAAGAATGCTGCAAATAAGTGTCCTGGCCGTGGCCGTGGACGCTGACGCAAGGACGATCCATTATACCGACGTCTTTCAGCCTATGAGTTACTTAAAAGTAACGTCTGTCGACGTGTGGCAACGATCGCGTAACGTGCCAACAACACGTTAATCATAGGTAAGAAATAAGTTTCGGGTACGCTAAACATTACCTCGGCGTGTCTCAACTTATGATTAACTTACAAGTTGCATGTGTTGACGTCTGTCAACGATCGCAGACCGTGCATACAACTTGTGGCCAGCGTAGCGGAACGTGTGAGTCATACGCCGGCATACGTCGTGAAATTTCAAGCATGCAAAAATTTGAGGACAACCAAAAAGTACAACGTTTAAAGCCAGCGTACAACGACGTATGGCAGTGTTTTTCAGCGTGCTCTCAATGTTATCAAAACTTACCCATAACATATTCAACGTGTGCCAGCGTTTTAGAAAAAAATTTCAAAAATCGGCATACGTTGGCTAAAACGTCAAGGTGTGACTGGGCCTTTAGCTCTGAATTTATCCCGATCGTGCATGCGCAGAGAGGAGAAAGTTAATTATTTTTACTCTGTCTGGCAATCACACAAAATTTAAAAATCATTCCAAATGGGAAACTTACTGTTTTTAAGGACGTTCATAAAGGACACAAACAGCAGGCATGAAGAGCTAATGTAACTTGTTAAATAAGGTGGTGTAAAAGACGCTGCATCAATGGCGATAAACTTCTGAATTTTTGTTTCCTCCGACGTCGAAAAATTTTCTTTTATTTCAATTGAATTATATACTTGAACACTGTGGAACACAAATCACCTTATTGACACTTTCAAAATCCTTCCGTTTAGCAGTAAGTGGACAAAATATTGCGGCATTTTACGTCATCACGACCAATCATATTTTCCGCTCATAGACTTCGCCCATCTCCTTTCTCAAGACAGCGTGCTGTGAGATATTTTATGAACTCTCTCGTTACATGAGTGAAGCATGTAATGTATCCTTCCACGTGGCACTCACAACTGCCTTTTTATGGGAATTCTTATGTGTCCTCATGAGTTGTCGGATGTTGGTTAACCAATCCTCCGAAGTAAAGAGCGTGACAACACAGCTTGGATTCTGAGAATGAGAATATTTTTGGGGAATCGCCGACAGGTACAATACCCGAGAAACGAGCAGGTCCGGATCCTTGTCCTGTTCACGAGCAATTGTCTTTCTGTGTGAATTTCTCTGCAGGTGTCGACTGAGGCAGGTGTTCCAATGTTTTTCAGTTCAGTTCATTTTATTTCCACTCTTGAAATCAATCGACATACTCATACATCATCATATGAGAACAGTCGAGGAACCTGAATAAAAGCATGGCTTGTAAAATTCCGGGTCCCTATGACCATGGATTGTGGAAAACTTCATATTCTTCTTATTTTTAATCAAAGACATTGCTTTCTTTGTGGCTATTTAATGAGATTTGAGAATTGAGATTTACAGAATGAATAAAGATTACAAATCGAGAGTGGAGGATTGAGACAAGAGACTCGGAAGTGCAATAAGATACGAGGAAGGTAATTGCATTCTGAAATGATGGTGGACAGTTCTCACACTGCATGTAGTGAGTTGTCATTGAAATATGGGGAAGAATATTCCAGGGACATTTGAAAATGGAACAAACGAGCGGTGGTGGTTAAAGACCGTTGTGTTTGGGAGACTGGACGAGGACTGAAGACACCAATAAGCAAGTATTCCTTTGTGTAGGGGGTGGGAGCCGGCACTAACGGTGGAAACGGCAGAGGGTCCAGGACCTGCAGATATTGTATCACCAAGCAACCATCTCCAAGGAAATATCAGAAAACGTGATGGGACCTCGTGGTGAGAAATGGGCCTTCTTTAATCCCCCAACCACCAACCCTGTATGGTGATTGAAGGCTCGTGCAGGAGTTTGTGCATAAATCGCATGTAAAACAAGGACATTAGAAGACACTGGTGTTCTTTAACATGAATTATAATGATAAGGGGATAGATTCAGTTTGGCCTGGTTAACAATTCCATCTAAAGCTTCAGCTCATTATGCTGAGAGCTCAGTTCTAATCTTAGATATTCATGGCCTTGCGATTCCTGTAAAAGTACAGTTGACGTCTCCTAAATGTCTTTGTCCTGCCAGTGATGTACAGTATGTGCAAGCTCCACCATGATCTTTTGATCATTGTTATAATGTAAAGACAGCAGACAAATCAACATAGTGGTGTGGGATTTAAACCAAGTATGATGAGCTCAGTGGCCAGATGAGGGCACCAATCAGGTGGAGGCAAATTTAGAGACCAAGCATCCATGAGCAGCAGAGCGAGGGGGCATTGTTGTCCTTGTTTTTAATTTTTATTGCTCACAGTTCAGTATACTGTGCAGGCGTTTGATATTTGCACTTTGTTCATGTTCATATTCCTAAGTTTAGATATTTGTTAACGAGCTTTTTGTTTTTTTATGGAGGATTTTAATCTCGGTTTATTATCCTTGCCAAAGGACAGGGTATTGTATTGTTTTGTTTGTTTGTCCACACAGAACTTTAGTGTTTTTCTCCGCAACTGCTTGGCGGATTGGGAATAAATTTTCACCATAGGAGCTCGTGTATAATGTTTTAATGATAATTGTGACGTCATAGGTCACGTGGTGTGGCAGCCATGTTGGAAAAATGGAAAAACTTTGGACCTTTGTATCTCTGAAACCGCACCAAGGAAAAAAATTGAAACTTGGCACATAGCAAGTACTCCTCATGGGGAATGTATGTTTTTTTTTTTTAATGATGTCATAGGTGCCTTCATTATGACATCATGATTGCATATGTAGAACCCTGCATCCGATCAGTACGAACATTTTTGAGGGTCATCGAGGGATAAATTGGTCCACAGAAAAAAAAATTGATGATGTCATCGGTCATGTGGTTCATCAGCCGTATTGTTTTTTTTGTTTGTTTTTTTTCAACTTTCAAAAATCTTCTCTGAAACAGTTGAGCAGATCCAAGCAAAACTTTACAGGTGTGACCGCCTAGCCATGAGGAACAAAACATTCACATCTATGATGTCATCAGTCGCATGGTTTGGCAGCCATATTGGATTTACACAAAAACCTTTAAAAATATTTTTCTCCAGAACGGCTGTACAGATCGAAGGAAAACTTCATACACGTACCCCAAGCCTTGGTGATACCAGCATGTTCAGGAATTGATGGGTCACATGGTCTGGCACCCATATTGGATTGAGCGAAAATCTTTTAAAAAATTATTTCTCTTGAACTGCTTCAATAAATTGATGCTCCCATCATGTGCTGCCTTTTTGGCTGCTGGTTGCATCACTGATTAGGGGCACGGCTATGCCACTGATGCAGTGCCCCTATTACCTGTACACTGGTGCTCATTTTGCCGACCTTGGAAGGATGACAGGCTGAGTCAACCCCCTGGTGTTAATTCGGTGGCCAACGGAGATTGAACTCAGGACCCTTGGATCCCAAGCCACCACCCTAACCACTAAGCCAACACCAGGCTACAAAGTTTGATGATCTAGTAGTGATGGGGAATACAGCTTTTATATTTCAACCTGATTGGATGCACACTCTGGCAGCCAGAATTTTTTGTTTTTTTAATTATTTGTTTTTATTTTAGTTGTTATTAATTCTTTATTTTTTTGAATAAGGTTTACTTGGCTGCACCTGGACGGTTTTGAAGGTAGAGGAGCAGCAGCTGAAACCCGAATCCTATCCAGATTCCTCCTGATGACTTCATCTTTGCTTGTTTGGATTCCTTCTGATGACCAATGCAGAACTCGTACCTATTTGTTTTCCCATTTTATTTTAATTGAATTTATTTTAATCCCATTGTAAATTCAGTTGAATAATAATTAACATCATGGGTAAGGGTCAATTGTCCGATCAAAGCGGGACGTCTTGGTACCCGGTCATCACTGCTAGCAGTTATAAAGTAGTAGTTCTAATTTCGTCTCTAATTTATTACGTAACACACCAGTACACAAACACCTCACAAAACTACACTAACACCACACAAAACAAGTCCTGGAAAGGGTCTGCATTCTCTGATTGGTCTTTTTCTTGTTGAGTTTGTTTTTGGTTTATTTTAATCTGTGGTTTCGGCTCGTGAAAGAGCTCGGACACAAAACAGATCAGGACACAACATACCAAAGGGAACAGCAGGAGATAGGGAAAATGCCAATAGAAGGGCATAAGGAAAAGGTAGATGGACAAACTTGGGATGCAGGTAACAATGATGGTTGGAGGAGAATGCATAAGATGGACACATCTAAACAAAGTTTTGGGAGGTGGGGATGGTTTAATGGGGGTTTTTTTTGTTTGTTTGTCTGTTTGTCCGCACGTAATGTGATAAAATAGGCCACAAACGCCACCTCGTGGTAGCCAATAGTACATGTTCTCTTTGTTCAACCAAGTACCTCCGTAAAGGACGTGCAATTAGAATGTAAGTACGTCTATAAAATACGTCCTATAAAACCACATAAAGTCTGGGCAAGGGTATGCTATTTTTGATTGCTCGTTCGAGTTTTTCTCGTCGTCTCCAAGGTCTGTCCCATTGTTTTTGAAATCCCGGAGGTGTATCCTATTTGTGTGCTTTTGCCTCTACGGATACAAGTTGATGCCCCCGTTTTTTTATCGTCCTTCAAACGTGCTATCTCAAGCCATATGACTCCATGGTCCTCACGACCCATTCGTTACAAACTTCATGCATGTAAAGGGATAAGGTTGAAATGAAGGACTTGTTTGTGTCTTCATTGCATGATCCTTCATTAAAATGAAAATGCAAAAGTAAAAAAAATAGCTTTGTTTTTGGTTCTCACTGGAATGAGAGAGCAAGCAACAAGCAGTGCTGGTTGTACAGAGAGCGCGGTAGTGAAGGTGTGTGTGTGTGTGTGTGTGTGTGTGTGTGTGTGTGTGTGTGTGTGTGTGTGTGTGTGTGTGTGTGTGTGTGTGTGTGTGTGTGTGTGTGTGTGTGTGTGTGTGTGTGTGTGTGTGTTGCTGCAAGGTGCATGTTGAACATGCAGGATGAGCCCATGGCATCTCATTCGCACCTTTCTTTTACCAAACATCAATGTGGAGCATTATATCTCTGTCTTTCCTTCCTCGTACTCCCCCCGAGGAGAAGTGTGCCTGCACAGTTCACCTTTCAGACAGACCTGCTGGTTTGAGGACGAATAACATAATACTGTCATTTAGTGTTGTAATAATATGCTATTTCTTGCTTGCCTTGGTTTTGTAGTAACATGATTGAAGGTGCACCTCCTGCCGTTTCCATACTCGTTTGATCTCAATTAGGTGTGTGTGTGTGTGTGTGTGTGTGTGTGTGTGTGTGTGTGTGTGTGTGTGTGTGTGTGTGTGTGTGTGTGTGTGTGTGTGTGTGTGTGTGTGTGTGTGTGTGTGTGTGTGTGTGTGTGTGTGTTTTCAGGGGGTTCACAGCAGCACAGTTTATATAATACTCACAAGTATCACCCATCACTTGACTGAAGGGAATACTCATGAAAGGGGGGAGGTGAGGGAGAGAGACAAAGACAAGAGATCAGAATATAATGAAAGCATATAACACAAAATGGTGAAACGATGCAATCTCGTGTTAAAAAATAAAAATAAAAAATCCCCAACATTTTCATCAGGCAGACCGGATGATACAGACAGGAATTCAGTGAGGGGGGGTGGCGTTTAACCTCCTATAGTTTCATAGGCAGGGCGATTCATCAATGTGTTTGACGCATGTTGGATTGATGTAAAACTGGGCATTCCATATGCCAGCATTAGTACAGGATTGAACGAAGTGGGGTATGTTCAAACAGGTTGAAACAGCATGTACCATTTTTAAAGAGATTATAACATCGGCTTCCCTTGAATGGTGAGACCCACACCCTGTTTACCCACTATCATGTAACTGGAATGCTCCAAGGTGGTAATTATTTTTGCTATTAAGGTTACTTGTCTTACATTTAAGACTTTTGTCAGATTGAACTAAGACAATTGAACACACATTTATATTTGCATTTTATTGGGTAAATATGGAGAATACTTTGTTTACCTTGTCACCTTAACATTGCCTTGAATGCCAATTTGTAATTTTAGTTTTAAAAAAACGACAACTGCTGTGATAAGAAATGTCAATTACACTGCCGTCTACTGTCTCGCAATGGCTTACAAACACTGGTTTGGTCCATCCGTCCATCCTTTCCCTCCATCCATCCATCCATCCATCCATTCATACATCCCTTCCCTCCATCTATACATCCATCCCTTCCCTCCATCCATCCATTCCTTTCTTCCATTCTCCCGTTGATAATAAACGGCAGGCTTGACACCGCATGACACTGTGGGGCGCAACACAGGCAGGTGGTCGATCGATGTGCGCAACACAGGCAGAGTGGCAGTGCAGTTACTTTTGCCGTGTATCGCCACGGCTTGCAAACTAACATCTAAGCAGCTGGTAGAGTGCTTGCGAAGTGGCTTAAGCACTTGAGCAAGCACTTCAACGAAACAGTTGATAAGGAATGGCAGGTTTGGCAAGCAATTAGCGATCGCCGATCGATCATATTAAACCACCTCCCGGAGACATCTGTCTGGAATGTCAAACAATGGTCCAAATTGGACAAATGAACAATTTTTTTTTGCAGTCGGAACTGCTCCTGAGATCAATTAAGAAGTTTAAATTTTGAAATTTGTCCGAGATTCAAAGATTCTAGAGGTTATCGCATTTGTGGAAATGAAATAAAGCCATGAACGCTGGCATCTCCGGGCGTTTATAAGCATTGTGATGTAACCTGTGATTTGTAGGTATGATGAGGCATTTGATGATTTCTGTGAAGAAAGTGAAAAAAACACTTTATTGTTAAGAAACCATTGCACCCTGTTCCAAGTCAAAGCATTGTTGAGCAGGCCAAAAAAAAAATGTGAAAAAGACCCCAGTGAGGGACAGTGAGCTGACCAAGGATGATGCCTTGCTAAAGGATAATTGAGTAAGGCTGTTAATTATCTTCAAAAGGGCTGTTTAAATTTACCCAAACGTCCAATTTTGACTCCTCTACTCCCTTGGAGTTCCCTTAATATACATGCAAAGTTTCAGGCTCCGAGGCTTCATGGTTTTGGAGTTATGGAGGAGACACACACATATTGTATCTTGGCAGAATATCTGCACGGTTACTTACAGAACAATATTGGTATTCACAGCACAATCACATGGTTGCAATCATGCTGTAACAACTATGATAATGTTGCCATTGATCATGCACAATTCAGTTCTCAAGGCATCAAAAACAAATTCCAGCAGCGAATTCTGACTGCATAACAAAGTAAAGTTACTGGTGCATATGAGTGGCAGAACAGACTTCCTGCTGCTATGCTGTGTGGAATGAAATTCACTGGAATTACATTCAGAATAGGCAGAATAAACTCAATCTGCTGTGCTTCTTTCGAGTGAAAGTCTTTCATGTCAATGTTATTTATGTAGAATTTTATAATCACAGGATTCTTCTGGAAGAGAAAGAAACGAAACCTTGAACAATTTTCCACCCTGTTACACCCATAAGCCTCGCACGATACCTTTTCTCTCTCTCTCTCTCTCTCTCTCTCTCTCTCTCTCTCTCTCTCTCTCTCTCTCTCTCTCTCTCTCTCTCTCTCTCTCTCTCTCTCTCTCTCTCTCTCTCTCTCTCTCTCTCTCTCTCTCTCTCTCTCTCTCTCTCTCTCTCTCTCTCTCTCTCTCTCTCTCTCTCTCTCTCTCTCTCTCTCTCTCTCTCTCTCTCTCTCTCTCTCTCTCTCTCTCTCTCTCTCTCTCTCTCTCTCTCTCTCTCTCTCTCTCTCTCTCTCTCTCTCTCTCTCTCTCTCTCTCTCTCTCTCTCTCTCTCTCTCTCTCTCTCTCTCTCTCTCTCTCTCTCTCTCTCTCTACAAGACCAAGGCTAATGGAAGAGCAAGATTAAATTGACAGTGGGGTTGTGGGTCGACAATTTAACACAACGATCAAGGAAAGAAATGATAGAAAAAGAAGAGGGAGGGAGAGATGGGAATCGAGGAGATGAAGGAAAAAAGGATTTGGGGATTGAGCTGCCATCTCTGCAGATTTATGACAAGGCACATATTGGCTGACCATTATATTGATAGGGTACATGTCGGTATCATTTTGTGTAATTTTTTTATGGTGCACAGGAACTTTGTTCCGTTATTATATATTGCGAACCGTGGTGTCTGTCTATGCGTCTGGCTGTCTCCCATTTATGGTGGCCGCTTCCCACGCTGCATTTGAAAAGCTCAACATTCACTTTTGACATGATGGGAGAACAGGTATGAATAATGCTGATAAAGGATATTTTGCACTCTTCTGAGACGAATTGAATCCAATGTTGCACCACCATTTTGCGGTGGATGGTATAAGTAGCTCAGAGTTTTGGCTCTGAGTGAAACCAAGAGTGCAAAATTAACCTTTTTCATTCAAATTGATAGATTAACTTAAACTTTCCCCATTACTGGGGATGGATACTCTTCCTAGTCTATTGACATTTCATCGTTTATTGCTCTCTGTAAATATTGCAATTATTAAAATCATAACGTTTGAAAATATGAAACCGTTGTGTTCTCATCTGGACTTCTACTTGCTTTCCTTCTGGAGCATTCTTAGTTATTATGGCATTAAATCCTTAACACATTTTTTGAAACTAATTCTTCTAAACTCTTTTCAACTTGGTTATTTATAGTACAGGGATTGACTTCAGCAATAGCAACATTTATATGATTTAAAGAAACTTTAAAATGAAACAGGATTACTTTTATGTTTCCTTTGTAAGCACTTTGCCTTAGTTTAATTCTTAGGTCAGCGGTATCTTCAATTTCAGGAGAAGAATTTATGTTGTGTTTTTTAGTTTTTAAAAGTTGTTTATAATAAGAAAGATCTTTTTATGTCTACATCACAAACATTACAATGAATAATGCTGGGGGTGGTTCTAGTTCTCTTGTTTGTCGTCTTTGTCTTTGTCGTCTAAAAGAAGAGGTGTTAAGAGATATATCACAAGTTTGATAAACAAAATTTATATCATTTATACAGAGAGGAAAAAGTTTTCTTTGCTGTATTTATTGTAGGATTTTATCTTTAAAATATAAACACTCCTATAATAAATACAATTCATCTGTTTTTATCCCCCGCTGTGTGGCGGAAGGGGGATATTGTTGTCACCCAGGTCGTCCGGCTGTCCGTCCGTCCGGGCGTCAACATTTATAGCTGTGCGTGCGATAACTCATAAACTGTTCGCCATATCGATTTGAAATTTGGGTGAGGGTGGTTGAATGAACGGAATCCGTTTGTGACGGGGCTTCGGCTGGTATTCAATGTTATGGTAACTTTCCGATTATACAGTGTCGACGTTAACTTTTTTCGTTCTATTTCTTTTACCTACACATGATATTTTATTTCATGTTTCAGAACAAAGATGGACCCACTGATTAACTTCAAGAGACCATCCCCTGTGTCACACAACCTGTGTATTATATCTGTCAAAAAGACAATAAGGATGAGCTTAGGGATTCCAGTGATCAAGGTTTGAAACGCATAGAACTAGTCACCTCCACCAGGAGAAAACTTAGAGACTACAAATACCACGATGTAATCGATCGAATAGAGAATGCTTTCACATCAGGATTTACAAGTTCACTAGTATGGCACAGAAATTGTTATGCACAATATACCGACAAGGGCAAAATCGAGAGACTGCAGAATGAGTTCCAAAGATAAGAATGCTCAACAGAAGCAAGTACTTCTGCGGATACTGGTAAACGTTCCATGCCAGGTCGCAAATCTGTCACGCCGATGGACTGGAATCAGCGTCTGTTCTGTCAAACGTCTTCACAGAAACAGAGGATCATTTCTGTAATGACGTTGAAGAAGAGCCAGGAGATTCTGCAGGCTGCAGGATTTGATCGAAATCTGTCTGTTCGTCTTGCAGGCGTGAACGATCTCATAGCGGCTGAAGGCAAATATCACTTTGCTCTTTACAGTGGTTTCTCAAAGTCAGTAGCTAAAGCTGTTAGTGTTATCCTTATCCCTCAACTAAAAAAGGTAGCAAAGACATTGATATCGCCATGGCATGGCTGTGCAACGAGTTGCAACATTTCGCTGACAAAGAATGTGTTCTAGAACTACCTACAGTTTGGGATCGTTGCTGCATATTTGCTGGGGAAGCTATTGTCACCATCCCCCAATCATATGTAAGTCGTCAATTTTCCTTCAAGGAAAGTCTTATTGCCCGCACAGGAGATGTGTTTGACTTCATCGTTTTGCCAGATCGAACAATGACAAATTACAGATGTCTACTTTTCCCTTCCAAGTACAAGCATGTACCTTTATCAGAAATGCCTGTTGCGGAATCGGATGATGACTTGTTGAAAATACCTGTATTCAAACCCGAGAGTGATATTTTCATGTCATTGGTGCATATGGCATTGAAACTCTATGGAGATATCTTGGCGCACCCAAGACATACAGGTTTTGATATCGGTGACGAGAAGGCTGCAGATTGTCTTCCCGACTCACTGTATATGTTCCTGAGACTGGTGTATGAAGGTCCTTCGGTACCGGACAGCGAACCAGACAGCACCGATGTTATTCCAGGAAGAATCAAGGTGCTTAGTGTTGGTCAAGATATGGTGTTCGGTGTCAGTGGTGGAAAGAAGTGGACACCAAAACATATTGGACGAGGCAGCACGCTGCATCAGGTAACTAGATCAAAGAAACTTATTCAACTTTTCCACAATTCTGGACACACCATAAGTTATGAATTAGTTTTGAAGTTAGACGCATCTCTTGCCGAAAGTACACTCTTAACTATGCATCCTCAGACTGGTGCTGTCATTCCATCTAACTTGCTGAGTGATAGGTTTGTACATTTCACAGCAGATAATATTAATATAAACGATGCTACACTGGATGGGAAGAAACCCTTTCATGCGATGCAAACAGCAGCATGGCAGAGAGGGCCGGCTCCTGACTTAGTTAAGCAATCTCAAGCCATCCAGTAAAACCAAGCTTGATGTCCCCACAGCTATGGATGAGTTGATTCCTGTCAGCATCATTGAAGGACATGCAGATGTTACATTCCAAGAAGCTGTACAGAAAGATTGGTACACTGTCACCGAGGATAAAAGTGATGCCGCTATCAGAGCACGAGCATCTGATATGGCCTTTGTCATTGAAAGGCAGGACAAAGCTACCAAACCTGGTTGGAGTGTTCTCAATCAAGCCAACGGCTCTGATGTTCATGAAGTGACTACCATAGGTTACATGCCAATAATACATGCACCTGCCCATGAACTGGACACACTCAATACTGTTGTTCAGAGATTTGTTCATGTATCTTCATCACTTGGACAGAAACATGTTGTGCTGACCCTAGACCAGGCACTGTATTGTAAACTGATGGAATTAAAATGGGCGACTCCACAATACAAGCACATCCTTATCCCACAATTGGGAGGGTTGCATACCTCGATGAACTTTATAAAAGTTATAGGATAACATATGCAGGCTTCCGGTTTGTCAGAGGTCTGGGTTGAGAGTGGCATTCTGGGTCCTGTATCAACAGAAAAGGCTCTGGAAGGCAAGTCTTGCACCAAGGGGATGCGTGCACACAAACTCACATTTCGAGCTATGTGGCAGGTCCTCCTCCCACAATTACTTGATCACCTTAAGGAATCTGACAGAGATCTGGGGAATGGAATAAGGACCAAACATGGTGAAGCACTCATCATTTTTCTGGCAACAGGCAGATTTTGTGACACAATGGCTGAATTCATCACTCAGAGCCACAGACAGTGTGAATTTCACATACTGGTGGAACTATATGGAGATGCTAGTTGTACTGCTGATGTACACTCGTGCTCAATGTGCCTTTGGAATCCTCATCTGTACTCCTTCCAGTGCATGCTTACATTTTTCTTGCGATATGACCACACAAATTATGCACAGTGGGGTCCCGTCTATCTAGCTGAAATGCATCAACTCCCGGGTGAGGTGTTAGAGGAATCTCAGCGAGGAAACTTTGTTGTGAAAGGTTCAGCTCAGAAGTTTAATCAGGTGAGCCCTGACATGAGCCAAGAGTGGATGAATGCTGTTGGTAAAAAGGGTGGTGGCATTGTGCGAATAACCAAAACCTCATCTGCTCTCAGTCGTTGGGCGTTGTCATGCAACTTGAGGGCCCACATTGCTATGAATACCAGGAGCATGTTCAACCTTGGCTTAGACTATCAACTCATCCACAGTGAATATACCAACTCCAGAAACCAACGTGACAATGCTGATGAGGCTGCAGTTCTGGCAGTGTTACAGAGATTCCATCTCTTTTCTCTTGACTCATCACCAACAGTTCTCCAAAGTATAGCAAACAAGCACCTGGCTGCAGATGATATTCAACAATCTCTGCTCAACGCGAAATCACATGGCACTGATCTCGTATCTTTCATTGAAAAGAGACTTGTTAGGATGAGGAACGTTCCAGGACCTAAATTGCGAGACACACTGCCAAAAAACAAACCCTTGACATTTGCCAAGTTGTATGAGATTGACAAGGCTTGCAGGGACAAAACGAAGACACTTAAGGTGGACAGAAATATCCTTCAGCATTTGGTAACAGCGAAGAAATGTAACTTCAGGCAAGGAGAAATGTCAATCTTCCCAACATCTTGCAACATGAACTCATGCCCGTGCCTTTATCTCTGACGCAACTGGATGGATCTCTGAGGTCAGGAGAAAAAGCTGTCCGACAGAAGATATTGATTACTGGTGTACTATGTCCAGCAACCTTGGAACAGGAAGGACACTCTTGTCTTATCATTGATGGCAATGCTCTCATTCATGCCATTGGAAAGCCACATGGAGTTAGTACCTTTGGAGAACTATCAGACGTGTTTGTTGAGGCCATGTTTTAAACTGGACGACACTACTCCAGAACCGACATAGTTTTTGACAGATACTTTCAGTCATCCATCAAAACAGGTACTAGAGAGAGACGGTCCAAAGATACAAGACCAGTTCGTAGGATCATCGAAGGGAGAGAGGTTCCACTGCCGAACAGCTGGTCCAGCTTCCTAGCTCTACCAGCCAACAAGACCGATTTTATAATCTTTCTATCCGCTCAGTTGTTCGAGCAAACGCCTTCTGACAAGACCATTGTTGTTGCCGGTGGTTTCACAAGAGATGATGATGTTCAGAGCACGAGCCCGGAAATGGATGTTGATCTCCTCAAGGCCTGCCACGAAGAGGCTGACACCAGAATGATTGTTCATACAATACAGTGTCAAGCCGATTGTATCGTGTTGTCAGCCCGTGATACTGATGTCCTCGTTCTGTTGCTGGCTCATTATGAGAAGATTAACTGTCATTCTCTGTGGATGAAATCTGGCACCGCAGGTCAGATCAGGTATGGGAGCATGTGCCAGAACAGCGCGTCGCTGCGTCCACTTTCCGCCGGTACTCCAGGGGCCTTCGTCTGGCAATCCCCCAGGCAGATGCCAGGCCCATCCCCATCTCCTTGAGATGATGGCACCGCAAGAAAGCAACAATTCATCCCCATACACACTATTCACCAAAACTTGAGCAAAGGTATGGTGGATACACTCATCCCCTTCCATGCACTAACCGGATGTGATAGTACTTCATTCTTCGCAGGACATAGCGAGAAATCAGAATGGAAAATATTCGAAAACCAGCACAGGCTTCTGAATGGTATGAATCATCCCACACTTACATTGGAAGGAGAGAAGACTGCGGTGAATTTCATGTGCAGAATATAATATATGGATTATCCGATGTAGAGAGTACCAACAGTGCCAGAGTCATTCTGTTCAAGAAGGGTCGTCCAGCTGAACCTCTCCCACCGACAAACGATGCCCTGCACGACCACATACTACGAGCTCACTATCAATCCTTGGTTTGGAATCAAGCTCATGTTCTGAAGTCGGTTTTACCTGCTCCTGATGATTGTGGATGGCAAACAGAAGATGGCCGGCTAAGGCCGAAGCTCATGAGTCTTAATCCAGTACCAGTAGCGTGCATTGAGGTGATATCCTGTGGATGCAAAACAGGATGCAGAACAAGCAGCTGCAAATGTAGAAAAGCAACCTTGACCTGTACGGGTGCATACAGTTGCACTGATGGACTGGAACAGTGCATGAACAATGCCTGAAAATCACATCTGAAAATGAAGAATATGTTGCTGAATAAATTTCATCCAATCATTGTATTCCTTGAATATATAACTTGAGAAATATATACCGTACATCGGTTTCTTTGCCCGGGAAGTCAACATACAATAAACCATACTCTTAGGTTCAAGAAAATTTTTGCATTTTTTTATAGTGATCAAATATGGGTGGAGAGGCATAGGATGATTACCAGATATTCATAACTACTTCTATACTATTTTGCGTTTACATGCATAGCAACGAACAATGATATGACATCAGATATCTCAAAAATCCAAATCACGATCCGATCGAAATAGCGGCCATCTTGATTCGCATTTTTCATGCCTTCAAACGCAAATTTCAGGCTGGTAACGTATTTTTTCAGACTCCTCATACCTCAAATAAGTTAAAAACTCATGTTACCAACTTTTACCTCAAAATGCCTGTAGGAGTCTTAAAAAGAGACTTTTTAGATTTTTCCGTCTCATCTATTAGGGTCACATGGGTCAAAACGGGAAGTTTTGTTTTTTTTTAAACTAAGAAGTTGATATTGGGTCAATCCTGGTGGAACCTTTTACATCTTTTTTATATTTTATTGTATTATATACATTTCTATATAATAATACACTTGTTCATCCATCCCTCCATCCAGGTGTAACGCTCCACCAATGATCTATTATTCTATTGCATATTGCAAAATGGTTATTATTGGTCAAATAGTTTGGTGGACACATTGGATTTAAGGAAAAAGTTTTAAAATCTTCTTCTTTCAAACCGCTGAACTGATCGATGTGAAATTTTAAACATAGCATCGACTACCCATCCGGAGTTTTGTTTTTTTAACAATGATGATGCCATCAGTCACTTGGTTTGGCAGCCATATTGGATTGAATTTTTTCTTTTTAAACCCTCTTCTCCGAAACCACTCAACCGATCGATTATGAGACTTTACACATATGATCGATTAACCATGTGGAAATTTTTTTGACAATGATGTCATCCATCATGTGGTTTGACAGCTATATTGGATTGAAGGAAAAATTTAAGTTTCCTTCTCTGAAACCGCTTAACCAATCAATGAGAAACTTTAGATATATGTGTTAGGTTGGGGATTGAGTGTCATTTTTTAGGTTGTGACATCATGTTAAGGGTTTTTTGGCATTGTCACCACACTTGCCATTGTGGGTTGGTGAGGGAACTTTCTTCGTCTGGTGGCCTTTCCAATGTTAATGAGTCCTCTGGGATTGACCAAGTGATGGTATCGCTGGTATAGCTCTTGGAATCATTGAAACATGTAAACTACAACACCAGGGTAATGTTGAGTTCCATTGCTGTAGTATCTATATAATAATGCACTTGTTCATCCATCCATCCATGTATAATGCTCGACCAATTGATTGGACATCTGGCCTGACTCCATCCACAATTTTAAGATGAAAAATCATACGGCCCCCATTTTTGTGCTATCCTAAGCCAAAGAGGTATTTGGAGCTGTCATATTCACAATTGCCATGCCTTCCCTATAGGTTTTCCCTTCAGTGTAAAACGACCAAAGCGACAGTAAAAAGGATCATTAAATATCGAAAGGTTGGAGCCGATATGTGTCACGGGCTTTGTGAAGTAAGTATAGCCACAGTAAGTATAGGCCTCAGACTTCAGTCCTTAGGCTTCAGCCCTCTGGTGTCAGCCGATGAGCCAGTGCAATTGAAATCTATCCAAGCTCTTTAACCAAGATTGATTATATATGCACGTAGGCAGTGGGCATAGTTTTACTTCAAACGTTTCGGTTGGATGGGTGGGGAATGGGGGTTGGGGTGGGGGGGGTTGAGGAGTTATGGTGGGGGGTGGTGAGGGGTTTTGAAGGCTTGTCGTGGGGAGGGGATTTCAGCCTTCGAGTTGGGAGGGGGAAGTTGAGGGCTTCGGGTTTTGGAGGGGGGGTTGATGACTTGGGGTTTGTGGGAGGGGGGAGTTGAGAACCTGAAGTCACATTTTACGTTGCACAGATGTTCCTCAGGTCCCTTCCTGCTCGTTGTTATGATTATTATTGTTATTACTAGCCGAAGCCCCGTCACAGACGGATTCCGTTCATTCAACCACCCTCACCAGCTCACCCACACTCGAGGGACATGGACTGGACAGGGCATGCTTGCCCCCGCCTACTCATCCTCCGTCCCTGCCCCATTCCCCCCCCCACCTTCAATTTGCTTACCCCCACCCAAAAATTTAATTACCCCAGCCCCACCTCTTCACTCCCTGACCCCCGTCTCTTGATTCCCCGCCCCACTTGCCCCCGGTCCCCCGCCCCCTGTCCACCCACTCACACTCAACCCCGCCTAATTCACCCCAGCCCCGCCCACTCATCCCCCACCCCATTTCCCCCGTTTCCCACTTTCAATTTG
This sequence comes from Eptatretus burgeri, assembly GCF_056783735.1. Lineage (NCBI taxonomy): Eukaryota > Metazoa > Chordata > Myxini > Myxiniformes > Myxinidae > Eptatretus > Eptatretus burgeri. The sequence goes on along the minus strand of NC_140965.1, from coordinate 16,953,573 downwards.
CTTACCCCCGCCCAAAAATTTGCTTACCTTGCCCCCCGCCTCTTCCCTCCCTGCTCCCGTCTCTTCATCCCCCGCCCCCGCCTCTTCACTTCTCGCCCCCATCTCAACGAAAAGTGTTTATTCTGCTTCAGAGTTGAAGTTTGACTATTGCCACGATGTGCAATGCACTCTTACAGGTACGAAGTTTCTTTCGGTCCAGGTCACAGTACCGAGAAAAACGTGACGCGACCGCTAGGAGGAGCACAAAATTGGTCCTTCAGTATTAATATACAGATAGAAGATACAATGTTTCTTGTTACATTTTTTTTGTGTCAAATTCACATTCTGAGGTCGTCAGCATGTGCAGAAGAGTTTTACATTGCAGACGCTATTTTCGAGGAGTGGAATTCCACCTCTCAGCGGTAACGGTCTGTCGACGACAAACGTAATGACGTCAGCGAATGACCGATGATGTCATGACGTCCTGACGCCTCTCAGCGGTAACGTCATACGTCGCCATGGAAACGAATGTAAAACGAAGTGTTTATTCTGCTTCAGAGTTGAAAGTTGACTATTGCCACTATGTGCGATGCACTCTTACAGGTACGAAGTTTATTTCAGTCCAGGTCACAGTGCCGAGAAAAACGTGACGCGACCGCAAGGAGGAGCACAAAATTGGCCCTTCAGTATGAATATATAGATTATTGAGTGTGTCATCCAAATCTGCTATAATGTATGGATTAGCCTCAATCTGGCCATATTACATAGTTTGTAGTTGCAATGCTATAACTGACTGTGAAATAATAAAAATGTCAAACACACAAGCAGCAGAGGACTAAATAAAGTATTTTTTTTTTAGTTGCCCCAAAACCATGTCTATTTCTATTTGTCGTTGTACATCCAGACAAGCTATTTTAAACCCTCAATTTTTTCTTTTGAGAGCCTTGTCCAAAAAGCTTTCAGAATCAAACAACTTTTATTCTTTTCATTATTAGTCACCATGGTGAGAACAACTCTTAAGTCCGAGCATGACCTCTTCTGGAATTTTTTTTCTGTTTTCCTGGATAAATTGTTTTTGGTTCACGTGTGTGACACCAACAGGTGACTCATGTGTATTGGTGTTGACAGATGTCTCATGTGCGCAGGTGTTAGTGCACATGCGAACGAGTTTGAACACCTATACAAATTCACGAGGAGCTCAACAAATTCTCTGAGATAACGCTTTCAGATTTTCTTGAATAAGAAATGTGCAAACACTTATTTTTAATAATATGACTCCGGATGCTCTGACATACACACCTTGAGTTTGCTTTCGTCGCCTGTGGGTCATTCATTTGCAATCTTTTTTTATATATAAACGTTTTTTTGACGATGTAGTTTTAAAAATTAATTTCATTTCTGCTGTATACCATCAGAATGGCGATGGAACCCACTGCATCACCTGATGACGCCTGTCAGCTGTCACGGCGATGCTGGTATGTCATTGATGAACGGGACTACAAGCAGAAGGTCGAAGGGCAGGGTGTCGTAGGTAAGAGAGAAATGTGGCTTTGCATTCAAATTAATCTATTGGAACATGTCACAGATCACAGTACAGACATTGTAGCTGTTCTCATAATGCTTTGTTGTTGCATCATCCATTGGCATTGCCTCACCTCTCTGCTGGGATTGCTACTTCATGTCAAGCTACTGTAGTTTGATGTTTGCCCTTCACAGCCCGGATGCAACACTGTTAAAGTAAACAAAAGAAAACCTCTGCAGGACATCATAATCCCATGACCTCTTTTTAGGGTCGTGGGTATCATTGCCTGCTGCCCACACCAACCTACTCCCTTACCTGTTTACATCAATGTTCCATCATTTGTCGATTCACAATATCTACAAATTTTGTAAAGATTTACTGAATATTCTGCCCTTTACTGGGATCCAAACGATTGTGATCTTTTGATTCGTGTAATACTTTTTTTGACAAAGTGGGAGAAAACCTTTTTATTGGCAAGACATTGGCAGCACTTCTCCAAAACGATATCCTACACACACTGCTTAAGCTTGCATATGTTCGGGTCACCATTGGGAGAGCTTGTTTGAATATGTTAATGAAGAATAGGTGATTGCATTCTGTTTCATTCGATTCATCTGCCAAGCGAGTAATTAAAATATAATCAGAGCTAATGAAGTCACGTTAGCAAGATGAGGGGCCAAAGTTCACGTGTTCGTTTTTTTTTCATATGCGTACTACAGTTAACAGGGCCATTTGTGACTGTCTTATTTCTGCCTGCCCATGTTATATGTGTTCTAAACTGGAGCTCATCAACAAATCTGTTAACTGTTAACAAATCATGCATTTTGTTTACCGACATCATGCCCATAGCTGTTTTAATTTGTTTTACAAGCTCTTTAGCAAGCCTTGTACAATAGAGAGGAAAATAGAGACAAACAATATTTTTCACAAACAATGTCACTCTGAAAATCAAGATGGTGGCAATTGAGGTACCAAAGATGATGGAGCAGCAAATATTTGTGAAATTTCTGCTCAATGTAAATGTAAAACCGGACAACATTTAGAAGGTCAGCTGCACGTAGTGGTGATGATTGCCTGTCATAGGCGTCCTTATTAAGGAGCACCTTAGAGCCAAGAGATTTTTGTCGAACGAGGCTGGGAAGAATGACAACCCACACCGTTTACGTACACGTCTTAAGTAGGTCTACACAGAAGGCATACAAAAGCTTCCGCTCTGATTGAGGACAAGTGTGTGTCCGGAGTCGGTGAGTACCTTTAAAAGTTTTGCAAGTGCGGTGTCATTTTTGTAATATGCATAGAAAAGCTTGATATGAGTATAAACAATACCGCAGACCAAATTTGAAGCACTCTCGTAATAAGTAAGCATCTGTTATAATGATAGCACTGTCAGTACGCATGACTTGATTTCGTGTATCGGCACATCGGGTCAAAATGTTAATCATATTTTAATTCCTTGTTGGCAAAGTTGATCGACATAAAATCAGGTTTTTTTTTCTGATTTCAAAATTTCAAACCAATTAATCTGTGTTGTATTTCTTCCTTAAAATCATGTGCTCATTGCCCTTTAAATGCTCCACTTGATGTATACATTTTTAGCTGTTGCTCATTATAATCTATGGCTCAGAGGTGAGGTTACTCACGAGGTGATCTGTAGCAATTAGGCACAGCACACGGAAAAGAAGCCCCTTTAGGTGCCTGTTGGGTTTTCCGATTACATTTTAGCCAGGCCGACGCTTTAGCTTTGCATATTATGTTATAATGATAGCACTGCCAGTGTGCAACAGGGACGGAGGAAAAGTACAAACTTCCTCCAGATATCAACACAAATTAACATGCAACTAGTGGTGATGAGCAAACCACATCCTGCTGCGCTACTTTGTTTCGCGAAGTGGAACATGATCCTTAATTGACAGGATAACATGATTAGTGTATCAAAATTGATGTTTATCATGTGTTGGGAATAAGAGAAGTTCTGGATTATACGATGCAGCTGCGAAGCCAGGAATTTATTTCTTTGATGAATTTATTACTCTGATCGACTTTTTTTTATCATGAAAACTCGTTTTCCTATGCAGAGGAAACCTGATTAGTGACTTGGTGATGCTAAGCGACTCATGCTGGATAATTGTGTCACATCTATGAGGGATTTGTAGCAGTTACCCACAATCTCCACCATGCCTTTCCTCCTGCACACATCATCATTATGAAAAGTGTTTCGGTATTTATGTACTAAATTGGAAAACTCAGGAAAAAAAATTTCGATAAGGCTATGAGTTTATACAAAATGGAATTTATGATGAACTTGATATCTTCTATCGTGAAAATGTAAATTTTTATATATTGAATGCTTATTAAAAAATATCTTGTATCTTGAATATTTATTGATGTAAGACATTTCAGATTTTCATTTTTAATTAACTTGTAAAAATTTCTAAAAACATGTTTTCACTTTGTCATTGTGGGCCATTTTGTGGAGATCGGTGAGATAAAAAATTTAAATTTAATCCATTTTAAATTCAGGCTGAAACACAACAAAATATGACAAAAGTCGAGGAGTGTGAATACTTTCCTGAAAGCACTCTGTAGATGTGCGTACGAATAGAGTCTACCCTTAGCTTCGCTGATGGACTAATTAGTCACTGACACAGTTTGCCAAAAATTGCAATATTGGTCACTTTGGCATCACTTTGCGGACTCAAAAGAGACTCAGGCTCAAAAGACTCAAAAGAGTCACATGGCCCATGTTGCATCCCTCACAAAGTTGTATCTATACCCTGAGTTTGGAGTTTATATAAAACATAACAATAACAACATCCGCTTTGCTGATGGGTTTAATTTAAAGACAAAGACATTGGCATTTGCCAACCACCCACCCCCCCCCCACAACCCTTCACCCCAATCCCCCCTCCCACCATGACTCACCCCACCCCCTCCCACCACGACTCACCCACCCCCCCCAACCTTCCTCACCCACCTCCTCTCCCACCCTCACCCCGGCCGCATGTCCCTTGCTGCTAGAAATGTTTCCCCCCCCCCCCTGCACAATGTCCCCTGATCCCTCTGGTTATTAGTTTTCCCACTTTGACAGACTCCTCCATTTTGGGTGGGAAGGAGAAGGAAAGGAAGACAAATTTACCCAAACATAGAGTGCTTTAACCCCCCACTTCCCCACTCCCCCTTCCCAACCCCGTCCTCACGACCCGCTCCATTCATCCTTTCATCACTTTGCCCACTTTCATCCTGATGTTTCTTCCCGCTAGAAATATCTCACACACGATAACAGGCTTCGACAGGCCTCTCCGTTTTGGGGTGGGTAGAAGGGAGGAGGACATGCGAAGGAAATTGTAATAGCCTCTGCCACCACCACCAGGTAGCCCTACATGGTACACATTCACATAGAAAATTTATGCCCCCCCCCCACAACACCTTCGCGTGAGGCTGTGGACACATAGCCTATGTTACCCCCACACAAAGTTGTATTTGTACCCAGAGTTTGGAGTTTGTAACTTAAAAGATGTGGCCTCACATATGGACCAGAGAGAGAGGTGTGTGTGTGTGTGTGTGTGTGTGTGTGTGTGTGTGTGTGTGTGTGTGTGTGTGTGTGTGTGTGTGTGTGTGTGTGTGTGTGTGTGTGTGTGTGTGTGTGTGTGTGTGTGTGTGTGTGTGTGTGTGTGTGTGTGTGTGTGTGTGTGTACATATATGTTCCTGATGCTGAATGAAAATTGATGTACAAAGGTTCCACAGTCATCAAATCGATGTTAAAAGGAAAAATAACACCCCTCCTTCCAACTGAACACCATAGGTCGGGTGCGTTGGAGGAGCAGAGAGCTTGGCTTATGGCTTAGCCCTTCCATGTCATGATTGAAAGTGAATTCTTTATCCACCTATGTTGTCTTTAATTATTTTCCAGAAACGGTCATGAGGGGAAGGGGGTTTACTTTGACAGATTACACATCTCCATCCAAAAAAAAAAATGTGCACCTTGAAGAAACAGCTCAACATCAGATTCCTCACCATCATGAGATTGAGCAACTGGCAGAAATATATCAACAGAATAAAGGACAACAGACTGCTCGATAACATGCGACTGAGAAGAAACCGACCTCAAACAAGCAAATGAGGACATCTGACTCGACGTTGCCGTGGTGCACTTCCATGTTTATATTTTCTACCGCTTTAAACATCAATCAATGGTCTTGATGGTTTACTGAAGTCGAAATAAACTCATTTTGATCGGGTGACCCAATTTGTATGGAAATATCCGAGGATTTAATGGTAATTGGGTACCTGACGCGCCATGCTCGGTTTACAATCCAACGAGTAAAAGCCAGTAGATATGCCTGCAACTCTGCAAGCACACACTGTAGACGTGAGGACCCAACACGTTAAGTACATTTCGAGCTTTCTGTGCCTCCCAGATTGATGAACGATATGTTTCATGGGTGCAAATTGTTCTTCCCTGATGGTGATAACAAATCTTTTGCTGGCAGCCCACGTTCGTGCAAAATGTACCTGCTCTGCCAAGAATTTTCTACAAAGCAAAAGGAAAGTGGAGGCGTCTCTGTCTAATGCACAGACTAAATGGGTCAGTTGATGTAGCAAACTATGCTACACTCTATTAATTTAGCCTGTGTGCAGCATTAGCAGATCTTAATGTTTTCACTTTGAAATGAACCTCTTTGTTTGGTCCCATCTGCAATGTCATTTTTAGTTTTTTTTACCTTGCCAAAACGAAGTTTTTTGCAAGATATGTTAGTCAGCTTGTATGTTTTTTTTTTTTGTTTGTTTTTTTTTGTTTGTTTGTTTGTCTGTAATCACATATAAAAAATTCTGCAGAGCACAGTTATCATTGGAAATTTTTGTAACTTCGCATATCAGAGGCCTATAGAGGTCCCTTTCAGCGCATAAAATTTTGAAGGTCAAGGTCAAAGGTCAAGGTCACTTTGGCGCAAATCAGGGGAGTCGACGAAACCCTTATTTTTTGAGTAATTTTGATCGGATCGTCTTCAAACTTCATGGGAATATAGTTCATGGTCTGGCGCTCAGCTGATTAATTTTTGGTGGCGATTGGCCTTGACCTTTATGGTTAGCACCTGAGGTCAAACATATTTGACTCCAAGGTCAAATTTTCAAGTTTTAGGAACCATATCGTGTAGTACCTCAAATTGAACACCTCGATGAGTGCTTTCTAGATATGTCAAGCTTGAGACATTATGACGTCATTTGGTGACGTTATGAGGCAAACGCATATTTTTCATGGTTACTCTGTAGAATGATTCTCATCGGAATCTCTCGTAGGCAGATATTCCTCAAGGAGTCGCTCCTGGTGGATAGCAGCTCTGTTCACCTCAGTGTGACCTTAAAGAATTCACACGTGGTCACCTTTTGGCAAGATACGGGTCACCCTACGGGTGACATTGGGTTTTTTATTTTTCTTTCAATCTGCTTGCACTTCGCTTCAGTGACTTTTGTCTGGAAACGACTCGAACTGTAATTGGCATTGCTTCATCACCGTGACGAGCAAATTGGGGACATTTGTGTAAATATGTCGCATTATGTTTCCAAGAAGCTTGGTTTGATGTTTCAAATTGTTCAGAGAACACAAAGTAAAAATAATGGGTGCTGTGATTTGGCATTCTTTTTATTAAATATTCAATGATTTTAAACTGTTCTCGGCACTGGGGATTCTACATTATCTTAGCTCAACAAAAAAGTTAAAATTATTGATCGGAGGTTAATAGGCTGATAAAGGTTGGTTTAATCAAGTTGGTTGAATCTGCAACTGCCACTTCCACTTCATCAGAGCGAAGTTTTTCGAACCCGATCTGTCGTGTTTCTCTGTTATATTTTTGTCTGTGTTACTGTTTGTGTTTTCATCCAACTTTCCGTGTTAAATCGTACCTTGTTGTGCTTTATTGTCTAATTTGTTTTCGTGCTGTTTGAGGTCTACTCCTCGGAGAGCTGCCGTGAAAACTCTGTCTCTTTGGAGGCTCTGTTTCTCGTTCTCCTTTTTCTTTCCCAAATATCATATTTTCTACCTCATCAATGTTATCCTGTTTCCCCTCCTCGCTTTGAAAACAATAAAAACAAACAAACAAAAAAACTTTTATTTTTCACTCCAAAATGATCTCATTCTGCCACAATTTCCTTCTGCTGATATTTCCTTCCTGTACCTCATTATTTATCTCTCCATTTTCTCAATATCTCCAAACTAAATCTTCATTGAATGTAAACGCTTTTCCTTATTCCTTTGAAAGCTTGTAAAAAAAAAAAAAAAACGTTTTAAGATGCTTCACTTTCCTTGCTTCTCTGTCAAGAGTACTCCACATGTTCTTCACTGTGATCTATTCTACTACTTCATCGTCACAAAGATTATTTTCCAAAACTGTCAGCAAAGCACTTGAACAATCAACTCTCCTCCCGGACCTACAGCACCACTGTCATCTGTGTGTTCAAAAAAATGCTCAACACCCACCCCATGATCTTTTTATCCATATGTCTAATCTGGGAATGGTGAGAAGTCCAGTTTGCAGAAGTTGTCTGCTCATGACAATCAAATCACCTTCATGTCATTTAATGGCGTTAGTACCCTCCCCCACATCCTTGTGACCCAACCACTTATGCGTGTACCTCTCCACTTCATGTCCCCTCTTTCTGCATCCCTTCTCACTGCACACTCTCAAAGCTTCCCCACCCCCTACCCTCTCAAAGCCTTCTTCCTCACCCTGTCTCCTCAAGGTTTCTCCCCTATCTCTAACTATGAGGATTTCAAACACTCAAGGCCTCCACTCCAACCTGACATCTCTCAATCCATGCTGCCACTGTAAACATATGTTTAACAACATCTTTCCTCCCATAGGACGTCCCTGACTCCTTACTCTCTCTGTCTTGCTATTGTCTCCTTTGGTTTGATCAACCTGAACCCCGCTGTGGTGTTGGAGTCACACTGTACATCAAGAACCCCATTTCTCACTAGCCTTGTACTGTTCTTATACCTTCCAACCCCCTAGGTCCTAGGAGTACCTATGGCTGTAACGTCCCCTCCTCTACCACCTCTTTGTTTGTCTGCGTTGTACCATCCTTACAAAGTGACGACTCTCTCTCTCTCTCTCTCTCTCTCTCTCTCTCTCTCTCTCTCTCTCTCTCTCTCTCTCTCTCTCTCTCTCTCTCTCTCTCTCTCTCTCTCTCTCTCTCTCTCTCTCTCTCTCTCTCTCTCTCTCTCTCTCTCTCTCTCTCTCTCTCTCTCTCTCTCTCTCTCTCTCTCTCTCTCTCTCTCTCTCTCTCTCTCTCTCTCTTTCTCTTTCTCTTTCTCTTTCTCTTTCTCTTTCTCTTTCTCTTTCTCTTTCTCTTTCTCTTTCTCTTTCTCTTTCTCTTTCTCTTTCTCTTTCTCTTTCTCTTTCTCTTTCTCTTTCTCTTTCTCTTTCTCTTTCTCTTTCTCTTTCTCTTTCTCTTTCTCTTTCTCTTTCTCTTTCTCTCTCTCTCCCTCTCTCCCTCTCTCCCTCTCTCCCCTCTCTCCCCTCTCTCCCCTCTCTCCCCTCTCACCCCTCTCACCCCTCTCACCCCTCTCACCCCTCTCACCCCTCTCACCCCTCTCACCCCTCTCACCCCTCTCACCCCTCTCACCCCTCTCACCCCTCTCACCCCTCTCACCCCTCTCACCCCTCTCACCCCTCTCACCCCTCTCACCCCTCCCACCCCTCTCATCCCTCTCATCCCTCTCATCCCTCTCATCCCTCTCATCCCTCTCATCCCTCTCATCCCTCTCATCCCTCTCATCCCTCTCATCCCTCTCATCCCTCTCATCCCTCTCATCCCTCTCATCCCTCTCATCCCTCTCATCCCTCTCATCCCTCTCATCCCTCTCATCCCTCTCACCCCTCTCACCCCTCTCACCCCTCTCACCCCTCTCACCCCTCTCACCCCTCTCACCCCTCTCACCAGTCATGGCACTTCGACAAAGGACTTCTGTGATTCCATGGGATTAATTCAATCTGTGAACTTTCCCACCTGGATTTCTCCCATTGCCAAATCCTCCCTTCTGGACTTGGCAATGACAAACTTCCCTGCAAATTTTCCCTGCAAAAAATCCTGCTCCTCATCTTCTCCAGTCATATGCTTGGAATTATATACTTGTGATCGTATGCTTGTGAAAGTCAACATCTCTCTGGCTATTCTCAGAGAGCTGCCTCAGTGCTGACTAGTCTGGCAGTTCAATCAGGAGAGATTGGAAGGGACTATAAGCAGCCACCTCTGGAACCAACATATAAATGTATGTCCAACAGGTTTGAAAATGTATGTCACGGTCGTGGTTTGTCGTGAACTAAATAGTTAGATGCCATGAGGCCTACAGTATGTTTTTCATTGTGGAGAAGTTTAATATTCCACTCATCTTGCATATCCCCTCATTAGATTCCTCAACACACATGTTGTAAACATTCCCACATGAAACTCATACTTGTCTGATGCGTTCCCACGTGAGGCTCGACACATGCTGTAAAAATGATAGTTTGGATGGAACGACATTGGATGATGATGGCAATTCTCACAAGAGCACGAGAGTGATTTCTATGTTTTTTGTTTGAGGTTTGGAGAGGTTACTAGGGATCCTTGCACTGTCTAACCCAGTGTTTCTCAACCTTTTTTGTCCCACGCCCCACTTTGATTTTCAAACAAATCGTACGTCCCACCATGATTGGAGACACTACAGTATATACTACATATAAGAAATTCCCCGTGACGTAACAGCGTTGAACTGATCAAGGGCACGCCTTACCGGCGGATTGGCGAACAAGGGCTCCGTGAAGCAGTTATGACGCAATGAGGCATCAGTCGCAGCTTCAAACTTTTGAAAATTTGAAAGTGCAAAGCTATGAAAGCGATCATATATTGATTCATCAATTCTGAATCCTCACGCCCCACCAAAATATTGCCATGCCCCACCAGTGAGGCATGTGCCCTACCTTGAGAAACACTGGCCTAACCTGTGCTCCAGATTTTTCTTTCTCATAACTGACTGCAGGGTCTCACAATGTCTCCGCTTACCTTCCGCACAGGTGACTGACTTGCCATCACACTTGCTTTTGTAAATCCTCTTGTCCATGTTGTGGAGTTTGTGGTATTAACCTCCAAGATCATGTGTTTGAAAAGGGAACAAGGAAGTTGAGATACGACACGAGCCTGTTGGACCAAGCACAAAACACCTTTTGTTGGCCTGGAGTATTTGCTGTTATGTCGTTGTCATCTTTCTTTTTCACCTTCTTCTAGGTGAGTACCCGATTCTCCGGCCGGGTTCTGTGTATGAATACACCAGCTGCACCACATTCTTCACCACAACCGGTCACATGGAGGGATTCTACACGTTTCATCACTTGGATAAAGATTCTACTCCCTTCCATGTCACGATTCCACGCTTCGATATGTCTTGCCCACCTTGCCATGCCTCTCAACACCAAAAGGTAACAACGGCTGCCTTGGCACCTGTTGTGTTGCTTCCTTTTCTGACTAACTCACCCCTTCAAATTGCACCCATCCCCCCCCTTTCCCCCCAACCCATCCATACCCCTTTCCTCCCGTTTTCACTTATTCCCACTCCCCTCGTTTCTCGAACACAGTAGCTTTTTACCCTCGCCAAACAAGAGGGCATTGCAATTGCGTCCATTTGTCTGTTTGTCCGCACAGAATGCGCTAATGTAGGTAACAAACGCCACCTAGTGGTAGCCAGTAGTACACCTTATCTTTTTTTCAACCGAGTACTTTCATAAAGTATG
>NC_140965.1:16934805-16937305 GCF_056783735.1 Eptatretus burgeri | reverse complement strand
ATAGCCAAACCCTGAAGAGGTAGTGTTGGTCCAAGCCCACAGAAGTGGTGGTGGACTAAGCCTGAAGAGGTGATGTTGGTCTCAGTCTGAAAAGGTGGTGGTCTCAGCCTGAAGATGTGGTGGTGATCTTAACTTGGAGAGATGGTGGTCGAAATCTGAAGAAGTGGTGGTGGTAGTCTAAGCCTGAAGAGAAAGTGGTGGTGGTATAAGCCTGAAGAGGTGGTGCGAGTGGTCTGATCTAAAGCACAAGTGTAGGTGGTGGTAATAAGACTGAAAAGGAGGTTGTGGTATACATAAAGCCTGAAAGCAGGTTTAAACGTGGTGGTGTAAGGTTAAATTGGAGGTTTAAATGTGATGGTTTAAGGCCAAAATAAAAAGTGTGATTTGGTTTGAAATCTGAGTAAATTACCACGTGTAGAAACAACCATTTCTATCCAGAACACCTGAACACGTTTCCAAATAAGCTTTACATACCTCTTCAGGAATTTTGTGATGACTCCTCTTGTTCGTTGTGTGAATGTGATTGGTTGTTTATTTGTGTTCATGGTGGGTTGGGCAGGGTGCAGGGGGCTGTCTTTAAACAATGGCTAATGCTTTTGGCCTCTGGTGTATTTTGTTTTCCTTGAGCCTGCTATCCTGTCTCATGTGCCGGTGCTGGTGTTTGGGTTAACAGTTGTGCCTTTCTCTTTCACGGTTGCTGCTGATAATAAATAAACTTCTTTTCCAAGTTAAATATCTTCTGAGTCCTTGAATGTTTGCTAACAACCCCACCACTTGATATTGATAGATTGATTGAGTTGATACCCTATCCAGGGCATCGGTGCTGCTGGAGCATTCTTTGGGCAGAGAAATACAGAGTGGTTCGCTGTTGCTTTCCTCGTAGTCAATCAAGACAGTCTTTTGTAATTTGTTTTTGCTTCTGTTGTTAACTCGCCTATTCTTTGCATAAGACCGTGGGATCTTTAATGTCCACTAATGACCATCTGAGGAACGGTGAAATTTCCTTGGCTGCGAAACACCTGGGTGACAGTTTATGGACGGATCATGAATCAAACCCAGTCTAGACATGTGAGCATGCTGCCTCTGAAATATCTTGTCTGCCGACCCCCAGAATATACAGAAACACTTTTATGAAGAGTAATTCAAAAAAAGCAAAATTTCTCTTTATGGGGGAGAGGTAAAGGTTATGGGAAAATCGAAAATGAAAGTGCCAAGTGGTCTGTGCAGAAGTGGAAAAGAGAAAGAACTGAAACAATTTGTTGGTAAGTGGAGCACTTTACAGAAGGAAGGAGTGCAGTATGTTCAAGGGTAAGTGGAGCGCTTTACCAGGACAGGGTTGCAGACCTCTCAACCTGCGATCATAGTCTGTCGTGAGACCCATTCCCAAAGGATGAAGATCTGGGAGCTGCCTGTGCCCCCAGTGGGGTCCAGGGACAGCATCCTGAGGAGAGTGGGTGGGAGTCTGGGGCACGAAGCCTCCACCCACTCCTGAACTTTGAGGAAGGCCTGAATATGGTGTCACGTCCAGCTATTCAGAGCATTGTGGAAAAAAACAACAGACTGTTCTCAGTTTAACAGTGTATTCCTTGCAGTGTACCTTACCCCATTGGACACACTCCACACCAAAGCGTCGCCTCCAACACAGAGGTCTCGGCCTGGTGAATCTGTCAAACAGACAAAGATTATCTGGTCATAATAAGCTAAACATCAAACAGAGCCACCAATCCGGATGTCGGGCTTATTTGCCCTCATGAGGATGGCACATTGATAAATATCTAACCAAAGATAACCACATTCGTCGTTTATACATCAGACGCACCTCCTGACTGTAATGGTGAGCATCACCAAGGATTATGTCTCACACAGTAAAACCGCATAATCCGCACAGAACAATCATCTATGAGTTCAACCATCTGCACAGAACAACCAACTATATATGTATATATATATATATATATATATATATATATATATATATATATATATATATATATGTATGTATATATATATATATATGTATGTATATATATATATATGTATGTGTATGTATATATATGTATGTATATATATATATATATATGTATATATATATATATATGTATATATATATATATATATGTATATGTATATATATATATGTATGTATATGTATATATATATATATATATATATATATATATATATATATATATATATATATATATATATATATATATATATATATATATATATCTCAACACACTACGGGTCAAAAGTTTTAGAACACCCCCATTTTTCCAGTTTTTACTGAAATTTAAGCAGTTCAAGTCCAGTGAATACCTTGAAATGGTACAAAGCTCAGCAGTAAACTGCCAGAGGTTAAAAAAAAAAGTTTAGGTTACCAAAAACTGAAAAATAATGTAAATTTCAGAGTTGTGAAAAAGACCCTTTTCGAGGAACAAGTAATGGGTTGGCAACTGCAGCTGTTCTGCAGCAATGGAAGTAAATTAAGCCTTGAAAG
>NC_140965.1:16924805-16929805 GCF_056783735.1 Eptatretus burgeri | reverse complement strand
CGGAGTCGACCTGTGGCGAGGTGCGATCGCCCAGTCTACCCTCCGTGTGGGTACTTAGGTAGGTCGAATTTGGCGAACAACCCTATCCCACGCGGGGGGCCAGTTGGCACGATCGTGGTGAGGCCGAAAGGCCCACCCGTGACTAGTTCCCGGCGTTAGTCCGAGAGGGTCACGACAGAATTGTCCGTCCGGTGGGCGACGTGCCGCGATTCGAGTTACGTGGCCGCTCGCACGCCGGCGGGCGTGAATTCGCAACACTGGTGTCAGAAGTGGGATACAAACTCATCCCCCTCCTCGCGGCACTGGTGTCGGAGAGCGGGAAAACGGGCTCTCCTGTCTCCAGCTAAATTCACGGGAATCGGTCCAGGGGTGAGAGGAGCGACCCCCGATTCCCTCCAAATTACGAGCGATTTAAATTAACCCTTTATGAGAAATAAGATGGCTTCTCAAGGCGAGCAGGAGCCGGGGGTATTAGGTATATGTAGTCAAGTAGGATCCATGGCCCAGGTCGGTTCTTTTTATAATTATAACCCCACCACTAACTGTGGTCAGTGGGAGCGGCTTGAGCACGAACTTTGCCGGCAAACGGAGTCGCACAATGGCAGCGCGATCGCACCTCAGCGCAGCACGGAGCGGGGTGATATTAATGGCACAGCATGAGGTGTGAGCTCCCAGTCACCGGTTCAAGGCACGTGGTCACGGCATGTGCCATGGCAGGCGTGGCAGGATTGGCAGGCTTCAGGCACAATTGGGGGATGTCTTGGAAAAGGTGAAGCGTTATGAAGAATATATCAAGGAGGTGCAAAGTGGAGTGGACGAGTCACAACGGCACGCAGACGAGCTTCAGAAAAATTACTTGTATGGGGGGACACAGCGATTGGACGATTTACTGGAACGAATTCGGTGGCAAAAACATGACTTGGCCAATAGAGTCGACGAACTATGTGGGAAAAAGAATTTGGTAGTGTTTTATACCCGTCAGTTGGAATATGCGAAGAGCAAACTGAACAAAAGAATAGAGGAACAGCAGACTGGTATCTCCCAGGAAAGGAAACAATGGGAGGAAGAATGGAAAACCAAGCTCGAAAAGAAACAAAAGGAGCACGACTTGGAAGTAAAACAATTAATGGAAAAATTATTGGAGGCAGCAAGGCGGTTCAAAGAACTGGAGGGGAGAGTGAGGGAAATACAGTTGGAAGAGAAAAAATGTGAACATGATGGGGAGTTGGAACAATTGAAGGAAGAGATAAGAACAGGCAATCAGGAAAGAGAAAGCCTAGAATGGAAGATAAAAAGAGAGAGACAGCTGGAGGAAAGGACGGAGGAATTGCTGGAAAAGTCAGAACAGTTCAAAGAACTGCAGGGAGAATTGAGGGAGGAAGGAGAAAGGAAAACAAAGCTCGAAAAGGAAAAACGCAAACAAGATGGGGAATTGGAACTACTGAAGCGAGAGGTAAGGGCAAGCCAGTTTAAAAGAGAAATCCTGGAAGGGGAGATAAGAATGGGAAAGGAATGGCAGAAAAAACTAAATGAATACAGTAAAAAAAGGGACGAATTGAGGAGGGAAGCGGTGGAAAGAAGAGATGAAATGAGTGAAGAAGCACGCAAATTGAGAAAGGAATTGGAAAAGAAAGCTTCTGAGTTACAGAAACACCAAAACAAAGAGAGGGAATTACAAAACGAGTTGAGGATGGTGAGAGAAGAAAGAACGACAGCAGAGAATGAAACGTTAAGGAACCACACTGTACAGATCGAACAGCTGGAAGCGAAGGCCAGATTAAAGAATGAGATGCAAGAAAGAGTAATGATGGAAGAACAAATCAGACAGGAGAAGGAAGTCAGCCAACTGAAAGAAATAACGAGATTGCAGAATGAGGAACAAGGAAGACAGTGGAATAGGAAATACAAAGAACAAGGAATAAGACAGGAGAAAGAAATCCGTCAATTAAAGGAAACGATGAGATTGCAGAACGAGGAACAAGAGAGACAGTGGAATAAAAAACTGAAAGAGTATGAATTTGAAACTGAACGACAAAAGGAAAAAAATAGGTTGGAATACGAGGAGAAGTTGAAGGAGCAAGGAATGAATCAGGAAGGAGAAATCAGGAGATTGAAGGACACATGGAGATTGGAGAGGGAAGAACGAGAGGAACAATGGGAAAGAAAACAAAAGGAACATGAAGCCGAGGTTGACCAATTGAAAGAAAAGGCGAGGCTGGAGTGCGAGGAGATAGACAAAGAACAGCGAATGAAACACAAAATGGAGATGAACCAAATGAAGAAAACCATGAAACTGGATAAGGAAAGACAGGAGAGGAAACGAGGAAGAGTAATTAGACAGCAGCAAATGAAACACAAAAAGGAGATTAACCAAATGAAGAAAACCATGAAACTGGAGAAGGAAGGACAGGAGAGGAAACAAGGAAGAGTAATGAGACAGCAGCGAATGAAACACAAAATGGAGATGAACCAAATGAAGAAAACCATGAAACTGGATAAGGAAAGACAGGAGAGGAAACAAGGAAGAGTAGTGAGAGAACAGCGAATGAAACACAGGAAGGAAATGAGCCAATTGAAAGAAACAATGAGATTGGAAAACAAAGATCAGGAGGAACAGTGGGAGAGAAAACAACAACTATATGAGTGTGAAATTGAACAACTAAAACGGAGAGCGAGATTGGAGTCAACGGAGATTGAGGAGCTCCGGAGGGAGAACGAACAGCTAATGGGGCTCAGTGAGAAAGAACGACTCAGATGGGAAGGAAAAAGGAACCAGGAAGAGACAGAAATAAGGAACAAGGAGAGAAAATGTATAGAGACACGGGAGACAGAAAAAATAGAGGAGAGACTGCATGATAATGACAAGGCTGGAGACGTACACACACACACACACACACACACACACACGGAGGTAGGGGAGGACCATGAGGGGGAGCTGGTGGACTGGGTGGAGACCCAGTGCGAGCAGTGGGATGGCCTCCTCCAGGAACGAGGGGAGGGAGTATGCCCCCTTGAGGCGAATCACAACCAGGTGGGTTCGGTCGTGCTTTGCGAGGTCGAGGGGAAGAGTGCTGCGGACAGGTGCACGGAGAGCTTGGGGGGTATAGAGGCCCCGGAGACCCTTGTGGGGACACGAATCCCCAGTGTGGTTGTCCCGGTGTGTGTGGTGCAAGGTGTGAGTGCGTCCCCGTGTGTGGAAGCGACCCCGTGTGTGAGTGGTGTGGTGGTAAGTGTGCAGAAGGGTGTGCTTCCCAGCACGCCGTGTGTGGACGAGACACCTCGGGCGAGTGCCCCCGCGTGTGAGAGTGGAGCCGCGTGTGCGCCAGAAACGGCACGCGTGTGCGAGGCGCGGTGTGTGAGGGAAACGGCACGAGTGAGTGAGCGGCCGAGTGTGAGGGCGACAGCGTGTGCAAGGTCGCTGTGTGTGAGGGAGATGTCGGTCGGCATGTGTGAACATGCAGCCGCGTCTCCCGGGGTTAGTGTAATGGAATGGAGTGTTAGCGTCGTAACACCAGGTGTGCGTGGGTCGAATGGAGACGACGACAGCGACAGAGGGACAAAAGCCGAGTAGCGGCTGCAGCTGTTTCGGGGACCGCGCCGGGTTCACCCAGCAGCGAGCGCGAGGTCCGTGCTGTGCAACGCACGAGGCCCCCACGTGCTCGCTTGCGGGAGTGAAGTCCCGGTCTGGAAACTCACGCAGTGGATTTGCCGATCCCACGGACGGACAAAGTTTAGGCAGGATTTCGGATTTGGACCGGACGGGTTCTCCACGCGGGCGTGTGTGTTAAGCTCCAACGGGCAAAGCACATGTGTTCGCGTGGGGAACCCCTCGAGACGTGAGGCTTGTGTTTTTTTTATGCTCCGGGTGACGTCATGGCTGCGTGCATGGTTGGAATCCGGCAGGAGGGTGAATCCCTGCCGGATGGTACCGTCCAAGAGGGACGAGGGATGCGAACAGCTGCCATGACGTCACGCCACAGGTGCGCGGCTGTGAATTGCCGCGCTGGTGCGCAGGTTGTGAGTTACCGCGCTGGTGCTGCGCAATAAAAAAAAAAAAAAAAAAACAGCAAGCCTCGCTTTCGGGTGAACAGGATTCCTGGGCAAGGGGTGAATGATCACCTTGACCAGGGCACAGGAAGGAAACTAGTTAGGGGGAAGGGTTAGCTTAGCTCGACCGGTCTCATGGGGCAGGGGTAAGTCCTCATGGGGCCCGTGGAATGGATTAGTTAGAGGGATTTAGTGAGCTTTAGGTTGGGACAATGGAGTATGGGATTATTTTGGAGACGGTGACAGACTTTGGATGTGTAGTGGGGACGTAGATTAGCTACGTAGATTAAAAGGAACGTGCTATAGTTTAAGGGACGACGTGGGAGCACGAGTGAGTTAGGGGAGGTAGTTAGAAGGATGGCAGAGTTCAGTGGTGTGTGTGTTGAAGAGTTGGTGAGTTGTGTTGTGACATGATGAGTGAGTGAGGCCAGCGGGTCTGTGTGTATGGAGCGAATGGGGAATGCATGGTGCGATGAGTGATTGGGGGGAGTAGTGACTCCCGCCCAAGGGACCCCGGGGTCAGTGTAGAGTGAGTTAGCGGTTTAGTTAAATTGAAAAATGGAAGTCGTTTTGCTGTTGGTGGGAGTGTAGGCTCGAAACCCGTTTGGAGGGGTGCAGGAGCCCTGTTGACGGGCTGGGAGCGTGGCTGCGAAAGGTGAGTATCGCTGAGTGGGTACCCCGGGCACCAGGCTAGTCGGCCGTAGTAGGCCAAGGGCCCATGGGGGGCCGGGATAGCGTAGTGGGCACGGGTGCGTCCGCTTGGTGCGGGGCCCGGTGCGCCATAAGCCGCGTGGGCAGTGTTGCGGGCACGGGTGACCCTCGGAAAGGGGCCTGGGAAGCCAGCCTGCCACGTGTGCGTTTCAGGGGACGTGCCATGGGGGGCACTCCCCGGTGTTAGGGAGCTGGTAGGCTCGGAGGCAGTGTAGTGCCCGGGGGTGCCATCGTCGGAGAAT
>NC_140965.1:16907305-16919805 GCF_056783735.1 Eptatretus burgeri | reverse complement strand
CATGCATGAGATAACAATGTTATAGGTACTTCCCAGGCTAAGATTGCAGAATTCGAAAATAAAACATGAAAACCGGCTATGGCTCATGGTCTTGCCGTGGAGTCTGTTTCATTCTGGCCTCATTACTTCCATCCGTTGTTGGTATGGTGAGGCGACTGTGCTGAAAATAACACTCAAGATGGACCAGATGTTTGAGAAACTGAATGATCTTTTCTTGTTTTTACCTCTCCTTGTAAAAGGAAAGACAGCCATTAATACCTGCTATCAATACTAGAAACAACATAGAGAGTACCACTCCATCCCACATGTGCGTCACAGTTCCCATCGCCACTCTCACACATAGAACTCTCGTGTTACGCACTCCTCGAACAAGCACTTTGTCTTTATTTGTGAAGCCTGCATCCCTGCACCACCAGGCATTGCACGTTTTGGCATCTTTTATTCCCATTACACCCATTGTTATTACAGAGGATCGTCAGAGTGAAGACTCGCATGTGAACAAGTCCATCAACGATCTTTTCACTGGAGGTGTTGTGTATGCTTCCGGCTATGTAGCAAACACAGTCTCACATGTCGGTGAGTAAAACGAATGGATCTCAAGAAGAGGTTCCACTTGTCCATCACTCATCATTCAATGAATCCTGATGGAGAATCAAACTTTTTCAAACTGCCCCTTGGATTGGCTTCTTTGAACCTTGCAATAGCCCTTTTGTTCAAATAGCCCTTTGAACAGCTTGCTTCCAGTATGCTGGTCCTCATTTTGTCAACCTCGGAAGGATGACAGGATGAATCAACCCACCTGGTGTTATTTAACAGCACAACAGGGACTCAAACTCAAGGACCTTACAATCTTAAGCCAGCCTCCTCAACTGTAAGGCAACATCAGACTTGGATAAATGATGAAGCGGTACACCAGTATGCCTGATGTTACCTTAATAGTTTGGGTGGCAGGTTTGGGATCAAAGGATCCTGAGTTCAAATCCCCCACCGTTTAATTAATACGAGGTGGGGTTGACTCAGCCCGTCATCCTTCTGAGGTCGGCAAAATGAGTACCAGCTTGCTGGGATTTTTGAGCCATTCGAGTATCTTGCGTTGGAGTGGTGACCCGTCCAGGATTGTGTCCAATATCCCAGGAGACTGCTTTGGCAACACTGACGCTCTATGCAGAGTATGGTCCCGGATGGATGATACACCAGTTATTTGCACCAACTCTGTGACAAGATGTTGGTGTATCCACTTGAACCAATCTGCAGTGTGTAGAGAGAAAGAGAGAGAGAGTCATATTGATTGAGAACCAAGCCAGAGCTTCAGGACAGACATTTAAGTGATGGACCTGCTCTTTAAACTGCTGCAGAGATCCCTGTTTAGATTGCTGTGGTGCCCTGAGTGGAATTCAAGGAGTTCTGTCCCGCTCTGATGAGGTACATGTTGAAGTCGGGATGTTGTGTCATCCTGAGAATGACACCAATTATCACGGTACCTAATGGTACAAGTCACAATTCGTGTTGGAATGCCAAAAACATGAACATTTGACCATCGACTAAGACAGACTTTTTGAACACGAGCAGGGTTACTTACCCACCATTGCCCGTTGCTGTTCTAATCCTCTTGGCATTTTGAACAATTTTTTTTTTGTTGGAGCCTAAATTACTTCCTTATATCCACTGAAAAATGGGGTCGGGGATGATTTAGTATTACCTTTCACAGAGCTGTAAAAGCTTAGACACAAAAGAGCGATTAAAATGATTAAATAAGTAAATAAATAATCAAAACAATCCCAAATTTTTTTTTCAAAATTTTCAAAACTTTTTACTCCCCGGCACTCACTGATGAGCCTCTGAAAGTTTGACGATGATTCGTTCAGCCATCTCTGCGACAAATTGCGACATCCAAACATCGACAAATGGCTCTCTTTTGGTACAGTCTAGATAGTCAGGCCTATAAACAGGCCATTAGATGGTTCATGGCTTTGAGATGTTTCATCTCCTCGATAAGACTTTGCAATTGAATTGTGGTCGAAAACCTCGAGGATTGATGAACCAAACGCCTGGTCGTGCTCAGCGCCAGTGGCTGTGTCTCCTCCACCTCGCTCTGTGCTGGACGGCCTCAACCCAACAGAAACATCCGATTGCAGCTTTTTAAGCTCTTGACACGATATCATTAAGTTAATGACATCGTGCCGTCCTGTTTTAATTAGGACGATCCGCGAGACAGGGTGGAAGATAATTTGAGATAATAAATACAGAGGAGGCTCAGGCAGGGCTGTTCCTGTACGGCTAAATTGAGGTTCCCTCAAGGCCTTTAATGTTCCATGGGTCTCTCAACCACACTGACCGAACGGATTTCATCTCAAAAGCCTTCGTGCTTAACATGCCATCCAAATGGTTTGCGAATCATACTCGTCACATCGTACACTCATTTCCACTCCAAGAAGGTCACAGGGCAGTGTGGATGTGGCACTGCTGAAAATTATTCTAATAAGAGGCAAGAAACTGACTGCAAGCCACTCACTCACCCTTTAAATGAGAATAGGTTCCTCGAACTCGCTGGTATTCCTGTTGATACCTTCATCGCATAATGTGGTGAAAATAATGTAATATGTTATCTCTCTAATCTTGGCATACATTGATATATCTTGTTCATGGGCAGGAGTTGTGTCTCTAAACAAACCAATGATAAAAAGTGCCATCGAAAACGTTCCAGTTGTCCTGTACTGTTGTAATGTGGAGTAATGTGGAGCATTCTGTGGGTTTGGGATCATCAGAGCTCCAGGTAAGGATGGGGGGTTTATATTCCTTCTCATCTGAGGGCGAGGGTATCCAGACATTTTTTTCGGAAAAAATGACAACCAACTCCATCGGCAACTCGAGAGTTCATAGAACACGATACCCCACACAATGTTACTTTGATTTAATTCAATTTTAATAAAATAATGACTTTAACGATCATTCAAAAAAATAAACCCCCGTAAGTTTAGTGCTATTGCAGTCGTCCAGAAGCAGTACCAAACAGCAACCTTCTACACCCACCTCCATTGAACCTTCACTTAAGTCGACGTACTGCAAAACTTGAAAGTATTATGAAAGGCGATTTGTGTTCTACAGTGTTCAAGTGTATCCACCTGCCAATATAAAACACAGTGTGTTTGTGTGTACTTCACAAGGACAATTTGAGTAGGGTTTTAAAGTCCAATCTTTTCACGTGACTGTGTGTTCACTTCAGTCTCTTTTTGAGAATAAAAAAAAAACCTCCAAAAACATTTTCTATAAAAGAGTAATTACATCTCTTCTATTGGAAATGTAGATGGTGACTTGCAAACCGAGCCTCAATGGTGGTGTACAGAAGCGTTTTTTTTAGCTCGCCTGTTCGAAGAACAGAGAGCTATAGCGATACCCCCAGCGTCAGCATGAGCATGAAAATGTTAAAGTTTTTGGTGCAAGTTATTTCCTTTCTAATGTTTTTATCTCCCACACTATTTTTTACTGATTACAATATACAAATACATATATTGCTTTGAAATTATTTGGATCAGACTTCACTGCAATGCTTTATAAAAAATATTATTAGACGAGATATATATATATATATATATATATATATATATATATATATATATATATATATATATATATATATATATATATATATATAGCAATAAATACAAGGCATAAGGAGGTGAAATTCACTGCATGTGATGTTTAATGTGCACAGAGTAAAAAGAGTGTTCAGTTACGTCCAAAGGATGTCTAATAAATAAAGAAGATATAAGCACACCTAACGCTAGGCCGAGGCTTCAGACTTTGGCATGCCCACGAGGCTGTACTGTGGAAATGAAATGTCCCGGAAGATAAAGAAAGTATGATCACATATGGACATGTAGTGTTTCAAAATAACGTTTCTTGCTACGAAGCATCATATTTTCTAGTTTAATAAAATATCTCGATCTCGTAATTTTTGACGGGCTTTTATACCAGTGTTGAAATAAAACTAGTCTAATAATATTTTTTATAAAGCATTGCAGTGAAGTCTGATCCAAATAATTTTAAAGCAATATATGTATTTGTATATTGTAATCAGTAAAAAATAGTGTGGTAGATAAAAACATTAGAAAGGAAAAAAACTTGCACCAAAAACTTTAACATTTTCACGCTCATGCTCACGCCGGGGGTATTGCTATTGCTCTCTGCTCTTCGAACAGGCGAGCTAATAAAGATTGTAAAAGTTGTAGAAATAAATTAATTCCATGTTTTACCACCTTTTCCGCAGTGTCGATCACATCATCCGATCAAACACGTTACATTAGTTTTTCATGCCTGTTGTTTGTGTCCTTTATGACGTCCTTAAACCCCATAAATAAGTTTCCTGTTTGGAATGATTTTCAATTTTGTTTAACTGTCAGGCAAGCAGACAAAGTAAAAAAAATATTGTCTCACTCCTCTCTTCGCATGTGCAATTGGGACGAATTAAAAGCCAAAGTATGTTAAAATGAAAGACTTGTCTTCTGATTAATGTTCCAATTCGTGTTCAAAAAATAAACATTTGATTTAAATAATCTGTTCCTTGATCATAAACTGACGATCACAAACTTATAAGACAGACAAACAAACAGACAGAAGGACGAACGGACATGAACCAATTGCTTAACACCTCTTTTCGCTTCGCGTGCGTGTGGTAATAACTTACATATTTGTATTTGTCATTATAGTGACAGCAGAGAAGATTGAGTGACTTTATGGTTAGGTGTCTGCTCTGAGTCGGGGAGGTCAGCGGTTTGGTGCTGGCTCAAGCTAGACATCCTCGTATGGTGAATCATCATGTGCTGGACGGATTGTGAGGGTGTAGGGGAAAAGGTTTGCAATGGCAAAAACCTTCTAACATTGAGAATCTTGACCTGGTAAGATGCACTCCTCAGCTGACACCCCACAAAACTCACACTCACCTCTGAGCTGTCGAGCCCAAGTTTGAATCTCGAGCCAGCAACAAACTGTCACCCTGGTGCCTCGAAGTCAGGGTGAGGCATTATTTTGTGTGCAGTCATTCTGATTACGAAGAGCAGGCGAGCTATCACCAGCACCTTGAACAAATTGCTAATTCCTCCACTAACCGAAAGAGGGCATTCAGCCATGCCCTCAGCCAATTATGCTATTCACAGCCATGCGCTGCACATGAAAGAAGACGATGACAGGGCGATGAGGGAATCTGCGCAGAAGGCTGTCCGGTGTGGAGAAGCGGGGAGGGCGGAGACAACCCCCCCCCTTCTGTGGGGGAACGAAATAAAAGCGCAGACGGCTGAACCAAAACGAGGAGAGATTTCTTCACCGCCCTCGTCTCCGTCAGCCCTTGTCCTCGTCCTCATCCACCGCCTCCTCCTCCTCCGAATCATCACGAGCCTGGGCGACGACCTCAATTCACCTCAGTTGGGTTCAGCTGCGCTGGTCCGTCCTATGCTAACTGGAACTCCAGGAAGAAGGGGACGCCCAGCCGCGCGCTCGCGGCCAGGTAGCCAGACTACTGATCTGCAGCCCGACTACCACTGATTTACTACCACTGATCTGCAGCCCAACTGTCCTCCGGGCTGGAGATCCAAATAAAGACCATTGGGGTCCACTTCTGTCTGTGGGTGTGTGTGTCTATGTGTGGGCCCCGTCTTTAAGTTGTAAAACTGTTAAGTGCTTGTGTTGTATATATTTGCATTGCTTTGCTTTATTCGGTTTAAATCTGCTCTTCTGTGTTCCCTAGTTCCCCATTATTGTATAAATAAACCCCGATTGTTAAATGTTTCAGTTTGTTCACGTCCCTTCTTTCATTGACTGAGCGTGTCATGTGCTGGGGAAAATTGGCAGGACGGTTCTCAGCGATTAAACCACTCGGAATCGCACACGGAACGAGCGCGCTACGCGGCTCGTTTCCGTACGAGTTCCATAGAGGGTGTGAAGACTCAGTAGATCGCCACGTGGTCTCTCGGTATTTTGAAGATTTGGCAAATAACCCTGTACCACGTGGTGGAAATATTGACCCTTCACGGTCCAAAACAAGGACCCGTCGACTCCGGACTTATCCGGGGCGACGATCTTAATTCCGGCCGATCGGTCGAGCCGACTCGCGGCTCCATCCAGCGGATGGACCGCGGCCGACGTCCCGGCCCCGCAACAATATTACTGTCTTTGGGGCAGAGAGGTGAAGACATTTATAAAAGGCATGCAAATTATGGAGATCATCCAATCTGTCACCGCCACAGAAGATGTTGTCAACGAGTTTTGCCATGGTGCCCTTTTCTGGGGAATCACCAAGCACACTGCACATAAGCTCCTTTCGAGCTGTTTCTGAACCAGGCATGCCCATAGCTGATCTGATATACACACGTATGCCACGGAATGGTGTGGATACTCCGCAGTACTTCGTAGAATGTCAGGATAACGGAATTTGGTAGAAGGCATTGTTGAGGTCAGTCGCAAAAAGATACTTCCACTGGGCAATTTAGGATGTAGAATTTCCATGGGGCATTTACTGTTCCGTCTGACATCAGTAAAGGCCGTGACTAAGCAGAAACTGCCATTAAGCTCTGGATAAGGAAAGATGGGTTCAGGTACACAACAGTAATACTCGCATCTTCTGGGTGGGCAAAGACTCCAAGCTTCTCCAGATCATCATACTTGTGCTGAAGTTTGCAAAGCTTGTCATGTGTATGTTGAGGGAGACAGCCTTTGCATTGTGGTGGCCGAAATGGGCACATGTTAACAGCCTCTAAGCGGCTCACAGCACCTCTGTCGCCTGGGAACATTTGAGCGAGCACCTCGTCGTATTCTTCAAGAAGGGTAAGAATCGCATCTCAGAGGTAATCAAATGGAAGACCAAATACTGCATTGGAGTCATCAGGAGGAACTCAAGGAAGTAAAGAGCAAAGATGGAGTCTTCAGGAGGAACCTGGATAGGATTCAGGTTTCAGCCGCGACTCCTCAAACCCTCAAACCCATCCTGGCGCAGCCAAGTGAGCCTTACAGAAAATTTTCTGCAAGAATTCACTTCTCCTGAGACAGTTAGATAAAGAAAGAGAGAAATAACGAGTAAAAGAGATGAAAGAAAAGAAAAAGCAAGAATTAGAATGAATAATGAGAAATTTGAAAAATAATTCGAAAATAATGTGAAAGGAACAAAGAACAAAGACGTTGGGAAGAACCCGGACAGATATATTACAGCAGTTACACCAAAGGCTCAAATGCAGCGACATGTACAAGCTACCAGAGGTCCGTCAGCGGGGAAGCACAGGGTACACAGCATCAGTATATGGTACGAAGATAATCAAATGGAAGACCAAATATTGAATTGGTGTCATCAGTAGTGTTGGTGGGGTCAGGGAGTCAGATGTGGAGTGTGGAGAGGACAAATTGGCTGTGTGTGCGACCTTAGGGGAACTAGGATCCGGGTGTTTTCTGGTGTACTGGGGCAGACCTGATAAAACATTCCTGTCATTTGAGAATTCTGAGTTATATGGTTAGATTAGGGATCTGATCTTTCCTGGTGATGCCATAGATTAGCATAGATAATAATGGGAGGGGGCGTTAGCTCAGTGGGTCCTTGCAATAGGAGCATCAGTGCAAGGCCCGAGTCGAATAAAGGTTCAAAATGTTGGCCGGGAGCTCGATTTCGTCAATCAAACCTCTCTCTCTCTCTCTCTCTCTCTCTCTCTCTCTCTCTCTCTCTCTCTCTCTCTCTCTCTCTCTCTCTCTCTCTCTCTCTCTCTCTCTCTCTGTCTCTGTCTCTGTCTCTGTCTCTGTCTCTGTCTCTGTCTCTGTCTCTGTCTCTCTCTCTCTCTCTCCCCTTCCTGCTCTTCTACCTACTGTCCTTTCTGTGCTCTGTCTGCCCCAGGTTTCTGCAGGGGGCACATGGTCTGCCAGTAACACCCCTGGTGAAAGTCCTCCCAAAATGCAGTCTCACTGTTTACCTCCAATCACTCAATCCTCTGTTTTTTCCCACCTAAGGAACCAACCTCTTCAGTCTCTTGAATGTCATTCTTCCCTCCAGGTCTTCAAGACAGCTGTTCACCACCATCTCAAGTCATCCCCAATCCAAATCCATGATCTTTCCTACCCTTGTTAACCCCCTCCCCCAACATCCCATCACCCTAGTGACTGCATCGAATTGATGAAGTTTTCTGAATGCCACCATGATTCAACCCAGAAATAAAACCTGAGACGTATCACTCAAATTTCGTCCGATAGAGGCAATGAGTTGAATCGCAGATAAACATGCGAACTTCATAAGGCGGCCATACTTGCTCCAACTGCAGTCACCCCCACTCTCTAATTACTTGTTTTCAGGGGCCCAATCACTCCCCCCCCCCCCCGTTCAGGGACCCAACCCCAAGGAAATGCCCCGATGAGTGCGGAGAGAAGCACGGCGCCATTGGTGTGGTGTTGGTGGTACCATAAGTATCCCAGGAAGTGACAGAACTTCCCCCACGCTTCGTGTTTGTCTCGTCAGTATGACCATGGGTGTGTGAAACGTATGAGTGGCAGCTCCATTATGAGCCTTAGAGCTTGTATTGAAAAACAACACCAAACCAACATATACTACTCTAACGGTGAACAAGATCGAGGTGAATAAGACCGGTTTAACGGATGTCATGTTCACACGTGACCTGAACACATGAATTTGTTTATACAGGACCGGAAACACCTGTTTCGTACAGGAGGGCCTGGGAGGGTGCAGGGGATTGGTCATATGTGTGTGTGCATTTCCACTCCATTCTAAAAAGTTAAGTTGTATTCGTATTCAGTCCTTTTCACCTTAATTATACATTTTCACACTCATTCAGCCAATGATGCTTCACACTCACCCATGCTACTATCCTTATAAGGATTACTTTTGTTATTACCTCTACCACCAAAGGTGAAGGAGGGAATGTTTTCACCCCTCTCTGTCTCTGTTTGTCTGTTTGTCTGTCTGACTTTGTGCAGGATATCTCAAAAAGTTGTGGTCGGATTCGGATGAAATTTGGTGGGCAGGTTGGGTGTGCAACAAGGATGAACTTGTTACATTTTGGTGAAGATCCGAGTCCAGATCCGAGAATTTTTAAAAGTGATTCTTCACAGTTGAGATATCGGGCCAAAAATGATAGAGAGCACGAAAAATCAAAAAGTTGATACATATATATATATATATATATATATATATATATATATATATATATATATATATATATATATATATATATATATATGTACATATAGGTATATACATATAGGTATATACATATTGTTGCGGATTCGCGCCCGCCGGCGTGCGGACGGCCACGTAACTCGAATCGCGGCACGTCGCCCACCGGACAGACAATCCAGTCGTGACCCTCTCGGACTAACGCCGGGAACCAGTCACGGGTGGACCTTTCGGTCTCACCACGATCGTGCCAATCGGCCCCCGCGTGGGATAGGGTTGCTCGCCAAATTCGACCTACCTAAGTACCCACACGGAGGGTAGACCGGGCGATCGCACCTCACCGCAGGTCGACCTCGGACACGGGCCACTTTAAGCGACCCGTTCCGTACTATCGGGATAACCGAGCGGTGTTATTCGTCAGCCTCAACGGTTCGATTAATTATCGGGCGTTTTAGCCCACGACCAACCCTTTACGTGAAGCAAGATGGAGATTCAATGAAAGAAAAGACGAAGCGAAGCGGGAAAACAGTTCAACAATAAGCACATTTATTTCGCGATGAACGGAAAGCACACATATACAATTCCACCAAAAGCACATGTAAAAGAAGAAGACAATGCAATATTACACAAAAAGCAAATGCAACAATGCAGATCTAACCGACTACCGGGCACACGGCAACACTTATACAATTTTACTTCACAGACGGTGCCGACAACACATATTCCCAAAGCAAAAGAAAAGAGAACCACCCTCCAGGATGAGGCAGGCCTGGGGCCGAGACCGTGTCGGGCCTACCCGTCTGATGATGAGACGCGGAGCGGCGGTGGTGCCTCAACTCCGCGGGCCTCGCGGACAGTGTCTGGTAGGGGGTGGGAAGGGGGCCCCCTTTGGCACACTATCTCAGCACGGGGGGAAACAGGAGGGGGTTGCTGATGCTCGGGGGAAGGAGGATATCACCCTGTCTCGGGTCCCGCGGCGAGCGTCTCCTCCTCCACCTCGGTCGCGTTGCTGGCCTCTCCCTGTGCAGCTCCCGGCACCGACGCGAGCACCCCCTCGTCCGCCTTCGCCGCCGTCACCTCTCCACAGCTCCGTCCTCTTCACTCTGACTAGTACCACTTCTTTCCAGCTCCACCGACGACTCTCTTGAACTCCGCACACTTGAA
Organism: Eptatretus burgeri; assembly: GCF_056783735.1. Taxonomy (NCBI): domain Eukaryota; kingdom Metazoa; phylum Chordata; class Myxini; order Myxiniformes; family Myxinidae; genus Eptatretus; species Eptatretus burgeri. The sequence continues at coordinate 16,909,484 of NC_140965.1, read as the reverse complement.
CTCTCAACTTCCAACTCCACTTGACTGACGAACGCAGCCGTTTATATAAGCCCCGTGGCTTCGCCCCTTCACCTTTGACCCTTTACCTCCGACCCTTCACCTCTCTTGCTGGCTCCCCATTGGCCCGAGGAAAAGTGGGCATGAATGCTTTTTGATCCATGAATTTGCATATAGCGACCGCCCTCCAACGCCCTGGAGGCGGGGCCAAATCGCCCCTCGCTCACCGATTGGACGGAACAAAAGTGGGCGTGAGTCATTTTTGATCCGTTTTTCTGCGGAAAGTCCGCGATGTTTTTGAACACGCTGCTCGGTGCGCGCCCTACACGAGTCCAGCATCGGTGCCCACAAGTGGCGCAAGATGGTGTGGATGCGATGGTGGCGAGTTGTGACGGTAAAGGTCGTGGCGGTTGTGGTGAAGCGGCGTTGTGGTTGGTGGTTGTTGTTGTGAAGCGGCGTTGTGGTTGGTGGTTGTTGTTGTGAAGCGGCGTTGTGGTTGGTGGTTGTTGTTGCGAAGCGGCGTTGTGGTTGGTGGTTGTTGTGAAGCGGCGTTGTGGGACGTGGTTGGTGGTGGTAGTAATGGCGGCTGGTCCAAAATAAAGATAGTAAAAGAAAAACGGCTATCCTGAAGAGTCGCAGCCCGACTGATTGACATTTATTCTCTCTAGACAACGGGTTTGGGCCTAACTACACATATACTTACCGAGATATCTCACCTAAGGGACCTGAATGGTGGTTTGTGAATTTCGTCAACCACAACACCACCCCCCCTCCCCTTTTTACAGACTCGTCCCGAGTCGTCAAATTTTCGTGTGCCATCATGTGTAGTTTTCCCCTAGTACATTTTACCTACGGATCCCTGAGTGCGACATTCATGGTATTCGTGTCCCCAAAATAAATAACCTGAGGGCTGAGTAACTACCTAAACAAACTCACTCACACGGACGACTTAAATAAAATTGCCGGCGCTAAGACAGACATGCCGGGGGCGCACTCATATGTACAGTACATCTTAACTTAACATACAAATTTTACACTAAACCATGGCCCAGGATCAATGAACTCTGCAAAAGAAAACAGTTAGCAGGGAGCCAGGCTGCCCACATGCAGTCTCTGGCTCAAAACAATGCAGGTGACAGGGAACGTGGCCGGCTGCTCACACGCAGTCCAAGGCCTTCCCTTTTGAACTGAACGCAGTGAACCACAACGGTGCATGGGCTGCACAAATGCAGTCTCCGTGCCAGCTCAAGTGGCACACGCAATGAACACAACGAATGGATGGATAAATACAAACACGGTGCACGGGCCGCCACTGCAGGCCCGTGTTGTAGCTGCCAACAGGGCAGTTCTTGCAGCTTGCAAACTGTTGCCTTGATCCTGGCGCACATGGCAATGAACAGGGGGGGGGGGGCAAAGCAAAAATTGAACGGGGCTGGTGAACGTGGGCAGTGGGCATGGCAAAGGCAGCAGGCAAACACAGCCCGCAGAAGAAGGCCGCCGCAGGCAAACACAGCCGGCAGATGAACTGGCCGGCACAGGTCTTGAAAAAAAACAGCCAGCCGGCAGATGAAGTGGGCCGGCACAGGCCTTGCAGCACACAGCCAGCAGATGAAGTTGGCCAGCCTTTGCCGTTCAGTGGAGGTTGGTGGAGGGAGTGCGGTGGTGCTGGCCACTTGGAAGGCGGGCTCGGACCTACCTACCTGTCTCCCTCCCACCTATCGCCTTTGCCTGTCACTGTACATACCCACTCCCTTAATTTGTCAAACCCCAATTTAGCCCCAACTTATTTTTTTGTTGTTTTTACTTCCCCACTATAAATCGTCCCCTAACCCCCTTTATCGTCCTTGTTCGGCGAACCTATCCTGTCACCGAGCCTACTCCCAACCCCTACGTTCCCTTCCCGGAGGGGAATAAGGGAGAGCTAATCCAACTGCTCGCACTGGGTCTCTACCCAGTCCGCCAGCTCACCCCCATTATCCTCCACTACCTCCGTGTGTGTGTGTGCGTCACTTACCCCGTCTTCATCGTGTAGTCTTCCCTCTATCGTTCCCATCTCCCGTGTCTCTGCCAACTCAGTCACCTCTTCACCCTTTACCTCCCTTGTCTCAACTATCATTTCCGTCTCTTCCCTTGTTATCTCCCTCGTGCACGTCTCCGTCACCCCAATTAGTTTGTCCCTCTC
>NC_140965.1:16872305-16902305 GCF_056783735.1 Eptatretus burgeri | reverse complement strand
ACATTTGGCTGTCAAGAGTAGAGTGTGATTGACATCACTCGTCCGAATCCTTAACACTGGGGTCAAGAGTCGGGTGCAAATCCCGCCACCGCTGAATCATTAACACTGGTGACAGGAGTGGGATATTTGGACCTGTGGTGCATTTCGCACCCTGAACATTGGTTACGAGAGGCGCGAGAAAAAGAAAAAAAAAACGTCGCTCGCAAATTCCAAATTTGCTTTGATTTTATTTTGAGCGGATTGGGTGTAAAACTTCGAAATTATAAAGAAAAATGGAGTCGCAAAATGGCGGCGCGGCTCCACCTCAGCGCGACAAGAAGCGTGAGAGGGTTACTATGAATAGTGTAACGAGCCGCACGGCACGAAGAAAGCACTCCCGCCCACCGGTTCAAACCACATGGTCACAGCATGTGTCATGGCAAACAAAGCAGGACTACGACTCGTACGTTAACAACCTTCATGCACGATTGTCGGATGCCTTGGAACAGGTGGAGTGTGATGGGAATTATATTGAGGAGTTACAAATTAAATTGGACGAGGCGCTACGGCAGGCAGACGAGGTTCAGGGAAATTATGTGCACAGGGAGTCACAACAATTGGCTGATGCACAGGAACGAATTCGGGGGCTGGAAAAGGACTTAGCCAACACAAGCGAGGAACTACATGGAGAAACGACGAAAGTAGAGTGGTATGCCCGTAATGAGGAGTGGTATACCCATAGGTTTGAACATGAGAAGAGGGAACTGAACAAAAGAATAGAGGAGGAGCAAATTAGTAACTCCCGGGATAGGAAGAGCTCGGAGGAAGAATGGAAAATAAAGCTGGAAAAGGAAAAATGTGAATACGATTTGGAATCGGAACAACTGAAGGAAGAGGTAATATCAGGCAATCAGATAAGAGAAAGCCTAGAACGGAAGATAAAAAGAGGAGAGAAATATCTGGAACAACTGAAGGAATATGGTAAAAGAATGGATGAAATGAGGAAGGAAGAATGCAAAAGAGGTGCGGAGATGAGCAAGGAATTATTGGAAAAAGCTTCTGAGTTACAGAAACACCAAAACAAAAGAGAGGAAATTACAAAACGAGCTGAGGATGTTAAGAGAGGAAAGAAAGAGAACGGAGAATGAAACGTTAAGGAACCACACTGTGCAGGTCGAACAGATAGAAGCCAAAGCAAGATTAAAGAATGAGATGGAAGGAAGAGTGGTGAAAGAACAACGAATGAAGCAGGAAAGGGAAATCAATCAATTGAGGAAAACGACAAAATTGGAGAAGGAAGAACAAGAGAGACAGTGGGAGAGGAAATAAAAAGAACATTAGTTTGAAATTGACCAACAAAAGGAGAGAGCAAGGTTGGAGTACGCAGAGATGGTGAAAGAACAAGGAATAAAGCAGGAAAGGGAAATCAACCAATTGAGAGAGACGACGACATTGGAGAATGAAGAACAAGAGAGAGAGTGGGAGAGGAAACATAAAGAACACGAATTTGAAACTGACCAACTAAAGGAGAGAGCAAGGTTGGAGTACGCGGAGATGGAAAAACTCCGGAAAGATAATGAACAACTAAAAAGGCTCAGAGAGGAAGAACTACTCATATGGAAAAGAAGATGGAGCCAGGAAGTAGAAGGGCACAATAATGTGGGATGTGTGGCATCACCACAGGGAGTAATGTTGGTGGTGCGGGACTTGATTGACATCACTCGTCGGATGAAACAACAATTAGAGCAAACCCTGGTGATGGAGACATTGAGGGAGCATACGGCGTTGTTGACGAGTGAAACACATTTTGAGCAGGTCCACCATGTGGAGCTGACAGCCCCAGAGGAGTGTGGCGAACCGATGATGAGCAACCTGCTGGAGAAAACCGGCTGGACAGAGGTGATTCTGGAGCGAAGCAGGTACGTGGGTACATGCATACATGGTGCGGACGATGAGCTTATGGTAGGAATTGAATTTTATGTTAACGAAGAGACGCTGTCCGATGGGGTGCACGTGTGCGTGACCCATGAATGTGTGTGTGGAGTGCCTGTGAATGAATGCTGTGAGCCCACACTCCAGACTACAGCACTGGTGTGTGCTTCCGAGGCCGAAACATGTGTGGGTACTCACCTGGCGGTCGTGAATGTAACCCTGGAGTGTGAGGCAGTTAGTCAGTGTGCAGGCAAGGTTGAATGTGTGGAAGGTCAACACATAACCTTGGAATGTGTGCAGCCTGCTGTGTGTGGGAGTCCTGAGCATGGAATGAGTGGTGACGTGGGAAATAGGTTAGAGGTGCAAGGGGAGATGGAAATGCCACCAGGACAGAACTTGAGCCAGGGGACGGAAACAATAATGGACAGCTCCGCATGGGTTCTTGCAGAGTTGGAGGTACTGCATCCAAGAGCAGGCTTTAGAAATTGGATTTTGGTTTCTCTCTCGGCCTCACAGGATCTTCGGGGTAGAGCGCAGATGAGTATCAAGTGTCACTGGCATGTGTCACATACTCCCCGTACCCATTTCGGAACAGGAAGCGGCCGGCAGCGACACCGCCATGTGTCACTCGGTCTTCAAACCTCTCTGAGGACATGAGAGGTTCGGCTTGCTGAGTGGGGTTTATCTGTCTTCAGGGAGTTAGGGAGAAGAGGGGGAGGCCGCTTCTCCGATTGGGGTTTACCTGACTTCCGCGAACCCTGGAGAAGAGGAGGGGGTGGACCACAACCCGAATTGAGACGTGACCCCTTTGAGCCATGGCGGAAAGGCGGCGGGGTCATGTAATGGGAAATGAGGGATTCGTTCCCTCACTCCCCTTCATTGAGCCAAAGAAGCAGGCCATATGGGGATGTGAAAATCTAGATTGAGAGTTGTACCGAGAGTGATTGCAAATTGAGAGATGACAGAAAGGATGAGAGTGGCATGAGTGGATTTGGTTGATTATTGGAAAAAAAGAGTGGTGGAGAAATCACAGGCAGAGCGTTAAACACACCTGAAACAAGTGGATGACAAAGAGTGGCTTGTTTGAGGAAAGACTGAAATGCCTGGTTGGAACCATGCAGAGGTTCCATGGGGCTGGTGAAGAGATTTTGATGTTTCGTTTAAATTGTTGGAAATATACGATTAGGGCAGTATGGAGGAGGCCAGCGGACGACGGACGTACTGACAAATTGATTGGGGTTTGATGAAAAAGGGTACTAGTTATATTTGATGACCAAGTGGTATCCTAGGGACTGGTGTGTTTTTGTTTTCACATACACGTGAAAGGTGTTGTGGACTGGGTGTGTGGCACTGTGGAATGAATGACTAAAGAGTTTGGGTGGATGGCGTGATTGTGCAGATGAGTAGAGTGAGTGCGAACAACGTACCCTGTCGGTAGGAGTCTCCTAACCAAGTTAGTGTAGGTTAGGGGGACTTAGAGGATTCGACATGGATTCTGGCTGCTGTTCCATTGTGCAGGCGGACTGCGAGGGGTAGGTGCAGGCCAAGGTATGGGGGTACTGGCTGGTAGTGTGACATGGTATGGGAAGTTGGTGAGTCGGCAAATAGGGCACCAGGGCTTTGGGGGTTCCTGGCAGGGGAAGGCTGTCAGAGGTGCCAGGTGAGCACAGTAGGGTTTATTGCCAGGAGAGCATGGTTGGTTTAGTGCCAGGAGAGCACAGTATAGGTGCTCCGAGAGCACAGTATGGGGGCTAGAGAGAGCCACCCCTTAGTTAGGAGCCCCAGACGCACGCTCAGGTGAACCCTGAGGTCGCTGGGTGTCCTCCACCCCCGATTGGAAGCAGGCAAAGAGGCCTAATAGTAGTCACACTCCCCAGCCAACGAGTTATGCCTCGCACCACCAAATGAAAAAAGACAAATAAAGGCCTTGCCCAGGTTTAATAGAATGGAACGGTGTGCCAGGTCGGGAAAATGGGTCATTAGGATCCTTCTCGCCATAGCAAGGTTTGTTGCATTATCTAGAGCTAAAAGTAAATGGTTAGGTTCGATGAACTCTCCTCCGCACCATTCATGTGTGACACCTGGTACGAGTAGTGTTGATGAGAAAATTTGTTAGCAAGGGCCAGGCTAGGTCATCCTCTCCAAGTGCCAGAGTTCCCTTCGAAACCAGTATGTCATGAGCACACACCCACAAAGATAACGTTGAGTTAGAAACACACCATCCTGTCTGTAAAAGAGAAAGAAAAAAAAAGGAACATATGAGGAAGACCATACTAAAACAAGTCCTGCCAAAGCAAGTCAGGCAAGGAAGGTTAAGGGTACACTCCATCTCACCTGGTCTGAGGTCATCGCACCCACTTGCGTTCTCAAGAACACCTCCAAACTGCATTTGCTTACCATCGATATCACCGTGCCACCATTGCTGTGTCATCTGCTGTCCAATGCAGGGCTTGTTGCCTGCTGCCGCTTGTAATTAGGCCATATGGGCCGAAGCATTTTTGTGGGCCATTGAGGCCAAAGTACTTCTGTGGGCCGTTGCGGCCAAAGATTCATGCCATTTTGTGGGCTCAGTGGGCTGAAGAACTCTTTGTGAGATGAGGCCACTGGGCCGACTGAACTCACCTGGTGAGAGGCCAATAAGGCCACGAAGTGAGGAAACCCTCAGCGGTGAATGGACAATACTGTCGGGAGGGGGCATGAAGGAGCGAACACGTTGAAGAACCTTGAACCTTTGAATGTTCTGCTCCTATGCAAATATTGGTGTTAAAAGTAAAATTGAATGCCCTCCTGTTCAAATCCATAATTAGACTGTTAACTCGTGTGCATAGAGTGTGAATTTGTTTGTCCGATTGGTGACCCAACACATAAGGAAAGCACATGCCAATCTTACTGTGACACTTTGGTTTTTGGAGTTAAGTGCTTCCCATGTTGTGGGTTAGAGTAAATGGGAGATCTGTGCTGTAAGTTAGACAGGGCCATTACCGTGGGCTGCCGAGATGGAGGCTCAGGAGAGCCTCGGGAGAAAGGTGGGGGTAGTGTTGTGGAAATGGCCCTTAGTGTGTTGTTAAATATAGGATTAGCCCAGATCCCCCATTAAATGCATGTTTAGCCAGGTTGTTCAGTAATTGGATGTTACATGTGTGTCGGGAGGTGTCAGAGGCTGTTCGTTGTTCGTTCAGTGGTGGTGTACCGAGAGGTTCTTCTTCTTCCTTCCCCTCTCCGGGAAACAGTCCCCACCCAGGGCTCTGAGACGGTGTGGCCTGGAAGAGCGAGCGCCGGAAAGAAAAGGTAGAACTGAGAGCGCAGGAGGTGGTGCGATCGGCTGTACAGGGACGGCTGTGTGTTTTGCGATCGACTTTCGTGAGAAGCGAGCCAAAAGAAAGGCATGGAATGACTGCATGAGGTTTGTCTGTCATCTGCTGAGGGAGTAACTGAAACTGAGGGTCGAGTGAGGATTCTGCTGTTTCAAAACGACTAGTGGGAGGCTGCAATCTGCGTCGAGAGGAACTTGCTGCTGTGTGAGTCGGCGATCAACTTTATGAGGAGGTCATCGACAGGATCAACCTGCGTCTAACCACGGAGCTTCTGTCCTTACTCACCTCACGGCTCGACACATTTGTCGATCCGCCTGCAGAGCCCAATACCTCAATTTGGCCTTGTCTGGTGAACAGGCGAGGCCTAGACTTGTATGCTGGACCTTGTGAAAAGCCAGCTGGAGCATACCATAGATCTTTCGTCTTGGGCCGTCGATCTCGCGGGTCTGGACACGCCGAGGCTGCGAGCGCAAGCGGTGCCGGGAGAAGAAAAAGGACCACGTCGCCATCTTGCCACGCGGTGTGCTCGAGCTGGGTGCTCGAATCCGTTGACATCAGCTTGTCACGAGCCGCATTTGGGCCTTCGACACTTTTCCTCTCGTCCATGAAGCATCACCAATACTCTATGTCTTGTCTGCATGCTGTCCTTGTCTTGTCTGCATGTTGTCTAAGGTTTATCTCGCTCGGGTTCCCTTCGAAACCCATAATCCATTCCTCCCTAGTTAATAACGGGTTATAGATTAATTATAACATTGTCGTGAATGCTTTGCTTGTGTTGTGTTCCCCGATGTGTCCCCAATCAATCTGGTTGAGTTATATGGGATTTGCCGCCTTGAATTTATTGGTGCCGCGCCGAGGAACGATCCGCTCGATTTGGATATAAAACCAAAATGGTTACGGACTGGTGGACTCCGCTCGGTCTCTAACAAAACCAGTCTGTAACCAGGGTCTATTCCCCCAGCTGGCAAGGCACAGGTGTACAATATACACATATACATATATCTATCTATAATTCCAGCAGTGTGTGTGTGTGTGTGTGTGTGTGTGTGTGTGTGTGTGTGTGTGTGTGTCTGTATGCGACCGCCGTTTCTCGATGACCGCCGGTCCGATCTGATTGAAACTTGCCAGGAATATTGCCGGGGTCCCACGGATGTGCCTTTTCAAAGTTTGATATTAATCGGACGAGCGGTTCCCAAGTTAAGGCCATTTTATTGCTTTTTTCAGTGTTGGAAAGGTGTATATATCGCGGCTGAATTGTCGTTCCACCTTATCATGCCATTGTTTTCTCAAAGATATCTCAGAATAATGATAACAGCATATTAGTAATAATAATAATAATAATAATAATAATAGCACAATAATTGGCAGTAATAAAAAGAATAACGTGATACAATGACCAATGTCTGTCAACCAATAACAACCTATATATTGTCTGTCAACCAATAATGACCAATAACGTCTGTCAACCAATGACAAGACACGGTGCTATGACGTCACGTCACGTTTATTTATTTATTTTTTGCACGATTGATGTCACAATTCTTCTTCTTCGTTTGGTATGACGTCACAATCGACGCTGGGGACCTGAGTATGTGCCTTTTCAAGGTTTGATATTAATCGCACCTACGGGCCCGCACTAGTATATATAAATATATAATATATTATATATATATATATATATATATAAATATATAATATATTATATATATATATATATATATATATATATATTCACATAACAAATGGATTTTGACATTTCTACGGTTTTGTTTTCTTGATAACTCACAGTGCAACTAACAAAGTGGCGATTATTCATTGCCAAGAACAATGTGGAGCTGAGATCAGTGATGGAAATGCAGCGTGCGTTCAGAAGACAATTCCAGAGATGTAATGCACTAACCTCGAAAACGATACGTTCTACGGTTTCAAAGTGGAGAGGGATGGCCTCTGTGCAGAACAATAAGCAGGACACTGGACATCTGAGGAATATTGGAACTCTCGAGACCAGAAACATAATTAGCGAAGTGATTACGCGTAGGCATAAAAAATCAACAAGGAGCATTTCACATGAAATTGGAGTCTCTCAAAGCAGTCATGAGAGTGTTAAAGTCTGATCTGAAGGTTTTCCATTCAATGTAACATTCAATTGATGCAGCAGTTAACCTCAAACGATGAGCGTCAGCGTTATGAATTTTCTGTTGGATTCAGTCGGATGATATTGATCAAGCAGAAATCAACAGAGATGACCATTTTCAGTGAGGAATGTCATGTTAATGGAATGGTTTGATAAACAAACATAAATGTCAGTTTTGGGGTATGGCAAAACTAGCCCACCTCTCCACTCCCCAAACATATGCATATGGTGTGCTGTCAGGAGTCATCGGATTTACATTCCATGTTTTTTTGAAGCTCAGGATACTGAAGGAGGGGTGGTTGTGCATGCGGAACGTTACACATACTAAACTCATTTTTCTGGAATCATGTGAAAAACATTCCTGGTGCATTGTTTCAACAACATGGAGCAATTGCACATACAGCTCACTTGTCCATGAAGTTGCACAATAATCACTTTCCTGAAATATTTATTTCTCACTGAAGCCCATGTTGCCTAAGGGTGCACCATGTATGGTTTCTGTCTGAGTCGCAAATCTGGGGGAGTTAGTTCATGGTGAGAGGATTACCCTGTCTCTCTATGTAAATGTGTATCGTATACCGCCACCTGGTGGCTAGCCGGTATTACTCCCTCTCTTTTGAGTGCAGCCTTCTGGCTGCTGGTTGCATCATTGGTTAGGGACGTGGCTCTGCTGCTGAGGCAGTGTCCCTATTACCAATACACTGGTACTCATTTCACCAACATCGGAAGGATGACAGGCTGAGTTAACCCCACCTGGTATTAATTCAGCGGCCAACGGGGCTCAAACTCAGGACCCTCGGATCCCAAGTCAGCCACCACTAACCACTAAACCAACACCAGGCTACAGCCGGTATTACAAATCATCATTTTGTACAATAAAATCTCTACCAATAAGTGTGTGTGTGTTGTTCATAAAGTATAACATATTCTCCCTGTTAACTCCCCCACCCCTTTCTCTTACTTTATCCCATCCAATCTCTATCCCCTCCCAATACAGTGCAACACCCTCCTCCCACACCTATCTATCTATAAATATCTATCTCTATCTCTGTCTATCTATATGTATGTATATATATATATATATATATATATATATATATATATATATATATATATATATATATATATATATATATATATAGATATCCGAAAAACATTGGGATTTTTTATAAAACATTGTATTTATGGATCTACCTTCAGAGATGGTGACCGGTGGTTGCTTGTGTATTTATAAGTTATAAATTGTGAAAAAAATGACTGCTTGAACGCCCTTGTGAGTTGCATTGTGGTAAAAATGTGATCCTATCACGTTTTGTCACGATTAACCTTGTGTGCTTGGAGGGGAAGGGAAAATCACATCATATGACGCAGAGGAAAAGGGAAAATCACATCGCTCCAAGCTCCTAATTTGAAAACCATAGCACCTCCAAAAGTGATGTACACAGCGATTTGTAGGTATGAAAATGAGGCATTCGATATGAGTGAGGAAGGTGAAAAAAAAATTGCTGAACTGAGTGCGGCCTGTTCCAACTTAAGGAATTGCTGAGCAGGCCAAAACAAAATGGGGGCTGAAGACCCTAAGTGAGGTGACAGTGGGCTGACCAAGATGACACGGCACCATGTTGGAAAGGCTTTTTTGGATTTTTCATTATGTGCACATCGTTATAATTATCTTCAAAAGGGATGTTTAAATTTACCCAAATACCCAGTTTTCATTCATGCATTCCCTTGGAATTTCCTTTGTAAGCATGCTTCGGGTTGCTTGGTTTCATGGTTTTGGAGTTGCGGAAGAGACACACCCACTGACACACCCACATATTCTTTCTTTTATCATTACAGATTATATCATATTATATTATATTGTGTTATATTATACTGGCAGAGTACCCGCCTTATGGGTGATCTTGTTCCAAGTGTGCAACTCGTTCTTCTGGCGCATACCTTTATTTGGGTAGTGTATAGGCAACGGGCAGCTCTGTATCGGTAAATAAATAAAAACCCAGGTTACGTGCAGAAAGCAAAAACATACCGACTGCTTCTCATTCAAAACACCTCATTGTACTGGAAAATGTGGGGACAATGAACACTGTACTGTAAATGGTGGAGACTTGCAATACCCTCACCCACCTGGAGGTGGCGCTACACGATACACATTTACATCGAGAATTAGCTTCCTCCCCTCCAAAACCACCAGCAAAGAAAAAACACCCTATACATTAATTGGGATCATTCTGATCATAATATGTACAAGTCTGGATGTAATCAGCCCAGAACTGTAGAAGGAGCAGCGTGACAAACACATACATACAAACACCAGTCCGTAAATTATAGTAAAGATTATATTATACAGGGCATCCACATACTTCTTGTAGGTTTGATGATGGCTCTCAATATCAGACATGACACCAGGGTCGTCTATAATATCTCGTGCTTTCAATCGTCTGGTGTCCTGCCTTACTCCCCAAACTATCTGCGTATGGCATCTAAGGCCAACTACACACATGGCTTACTGACTTCCTCTACTCTCACAACCAATATGGAGCTCTCAATGGGATCCTTTAATCTCCTCACCCTGTCAAGGCTGGAGTACCCCAAGGCAGTGCTCTGGTCCCAGTCCTATTCCTGATCTTTATCAATGATCTCTCTAACTCTCTGCAAATGCCTCTTCATCTCTTTGCTGATTACTCCACCATCTGTCATACATCATACCTCTCCTCCTTGAGACGGGCAGGATGAAGCCTCTTCCCTCTCTGCAGACCTTGACAAAATCACTGTCTTTCAATCCTGCCAAATCTCACACTCTCACTCTATCTCTCTTAAAAGACCGTCCGTCTGGCGAACCCTCCCATCTACTTTCTCATCAACCCTGTTGAAGTTCAGTCACTCAAATTTTTGTGAGATTATGACCAAGTGGATGGCGGTTGAGCTGGTGGGTCTATGCCCTATGGGTGCAGTTGTGAGGTAGTTTGGGATACAATAGACCACGAAAATGTGCTGAAAGAGTAGATCTACAATGAGCAATACATATCCTTGAGTGCTCTCCTTCGTGAAAGCTTTCACTTTAATTTTCTCTGGGCATTGCTCATTGGGGGTGAAACATTAAAAAAAAAAAATTTAGATTAATTGCACACCTGAGTACAGGTGTTGCTTGATCTGCAATCCACGCGATGATTACAACAAACGGTGTGGCAAAAGTTTGAAAATGAACGAACATTTCTCAAATTTTTATTGTCAAGATTTGTTGACATCATTGTCCGAATCCAAATGGACTTATGGGGACTGCGCCCCCATATGGGACTCCCCATATGGGGACTTATGGGTCCAAATTGACTCTCTCCCCTCCCTCTCTCTCTCCTCTCCCTCTTCCTCTCTCTCCCACCCTTCTCCCTCCCCCTCCCACCCCTCTCCCTCCCCCTCCCACCCCTCTCCCTCCCCCTCTTTCTCTCTCTCCCACCCTCTCCCTCCCTCGGCTCGAAGATCATGAATCATGAACATGTTCAACATCCTCACCACCTGTGCGTGGCTCCTTCCAGCATGGCTTCCTCCTTCCAGCAGAATGCTCCCAGTCTCCATAAACTTTTTGTGTCATTCACGAATAGTTTTTCTTGATTGGGGGCTGTCTTCCATAGGTCGTGCTGAAGCTTCGTTGAATCTGTGTAGCTGATCTTGTCTCTATGCCAGGCAACACACTGCGCTTTTTCTTGCGGGGACACCATTTGGAGTAAATGTGACTTCACGTGTCACAGGAGACACCTGGAAATGAAAAAAACAACGAACAGAACTTTGAGAAATCATTTTCCACATGCAGCAGAACACATCACTGTATGCCATCTAATTATGGTCTTTTTGTTGGTTTGAATTAGAAACGGTAATTTGTGGACACCTTGGATTATTTTTTCTTATTCTCCAGGACGAAGGGTCACGATCAGAGTCACAGCGCTCCCTAGTGGGCAGTGCCCAGTGGAGGTAAAACTCATTTTTCTGATCAATTTCACACCTGAGTACAGGTGTAGCTTGATCCATCGTCTGCACGACGATGACAGCAGCTGATGTTGCTTTTCCACATTGCATCATGCATGGTCTCATCTCCAGTGGGCCGATTCATGATGAATTGGGTTTCCCGTCACCTTGGGGTCCAGGAACCCACAAAACATGCCTGGAGAAGTTGCTTTTCGGAGTCGAGGGACACGCATCGGCTCGTGGGAAATCCTCGTGAAGTCACACTCGGTCACACTCCAAAAAGTTTGAAAATAAAAGTTCTGACTGACGAAGTGATGAATGTGCCTTCGGTGGCTGCAGATCCCACCAGCGCATGTGCAGCAGAGAAGGATTAATCATCATGGTTTATTACCTCCGCACTGAAGGTGGTTGGAGGCGATGTCCTCATCTCGGTTTGTCTGTCTACCTGTTGTCTGTTTGTCTGTGAGCAGAATATCTCAAAAAAGTTGTGGACAGATTCTAACGAAATTTGGTGGACAGGTCGGGTGTGTGACAGGGTCGAATTGATTACATTTTGATGAAGATCCGGATCCGCAGATCCCGATATTATAATTTTTTTAAAGTGATTCTTCATCATCGAGATTGGCCCAAAAACGATATATAGCATGATATCTCAGAAGGTTATGGACGTTTTCAGCTGAAACTTGGAGGACAAGTTGGGTACGTGACAATGATGAAATTATTCGAATTTGGTGAAGATCCAGATCTGGATATGAGAATTTGTTAAATTTTTTTAATGATTCTTCATCATTGAGAGATCAGGCCAAAAATGAAATATAGCATGATATTTCAAAAAGTTGTGGACAAGCAATGACAAAACTTCGTGGATGAGTTCGTAGGTGACAAGAACAAGCCGATTCCATTTTGGTTCAGGTCCAGATCCAGTTCCGACCCATCAGTGGGATGCAAAAAGTAGACTGTCTAACCTGATGGAGGTATGCTCCCTCCCGAGTGCTGTTCTAGTTTCATTTGCACTCATCACTTTGGATCAGAGGGATGGAGATGGAATGAATATCATGGAGATGATTTATATTAAGAGCATTGAGTCAGCTCATTGGAAGATTACTCGTGGAAAACACCCTGGTGAGTGTGTGACCACCTCACCACCTTTCCCACCACTGTAACGTGATTAAACGGAGCAAACCACGTCAAACTGATTTAAACCGCAATCATCACAACTCTCTCCCTCTGATAAGAGAATTTGGCAGTGGACCTCACCCCTCCCTCCCCTCATCTACCCCTCACCTCCACTCCCATATCAGGACTATTTCTTCATCAGTATATATAAATATATTACACAGGGCGTTCCAAAAAGACCTGGTCAACTTTGGCTGTTAATAAATTGAGGAAAACAAATGACACAACAACTCCATTTGTTTAATATGATAGAGAAACTCAGAAAGTTTTCTTTATTTTCAGCTTTGGTGGTAAATGTAAAAGAAAATGGTGACTCCACAGGAGAAAGCTCAGTGTGTCAAATGGTTCATCGAGACGAGATCTGACATGCAAGTTCAGCGTAATTTCCCCCACAAGGTATGGAAGGTATCCATGATTGCAGACTAGAATCAGAGAGTGGTGCAAGGGGTTTAAGGAGATTGGAAGTTGTCAGAAACAGAAAAGTACCGGTCGATATCATTTTTCAACAGGACGGCGTTCCCCCTCATTTGGGCCCGAGTCGTTTGAGCCACCCTGAATGAAAAATTTCCAGATCGCTGCATTGGCCGATACACACCAATGCCCTGGCCCCCACGATCACCAGACATAACCCCCCCTCCCTTGATTTTTTTTCTGTGGGGGTTTGTCAAAGATGTTGTCTGCAATACTAAGGTGGCAAACCTTCAGGATCTACATTCTCGGATCACAGCTGCATGCGCACTGCTGGAAGCAAACATGCTGAGCTGAACATGGCAATAACTCGTGTACTGCCTTGATGTCCTGTGTGCGACAAACCGAGCTCACATTCAAGTGTATTGATGGTGTGCAGAAAACGTGGTGAGTTTCTTTCTCATAAAAACCAAAGGGTGTCGTTGTATCGTTTGTCGTTCTAAATATATTAACATCCAAAGTTGTCCAGGTCTTTTTGGAACACCCTGTGTCTTTTATATATAAAGATGAGTTTGTGTCTGTGAATCATAATTGCCACCCAGTCTACATGCCACGCCTTCCCCTCTCTCCCCCCAGCATTAAAAGCACAGTCCGTAGCCAGGTGATGCTTTTCCCTCCAGCTGCCCAGAAATTGCCCCCATATTTTTCGCTCCGTATTGTTTTGAGTTTTCATTGGCCTCTGGTGAATATTTGAAGATTGAACAATGCGTCTTCTATCTTTACTATTTAATGTCAGTGTGTTTGTCAGTGTGTGTCCTCCACAACTCTAAAACCATGAATCTTCGCAGCTTGAAACCTTGCATGCATACTAAGGAAACTCCAAGGGAGTGCATGAATGAAAATTGGGTGTTTGGGTAAATTTAAACACCCCTTTTGAAGATAATTAATGGCCTTATTTAAAAAAATTTTTATCAACGCTTCATCCTTAGTCAGCCCTCTGTCAGCTCACTGACGTCTTAATTCACCATTTTATGTTGGCCTGCTCAACAATGCCTTGACTTGGAACAGGCCGATGTGGAAGAAAACTAATTGTATACATGTATTCTCAATTATATTCACTTGTTGAATTGTTCCTGGTGCTTTATAAATTTAATTTTTGTATGATAGTCATATTGGCTGTCAGTAATGTTTCCCTTTTCCCAACAGTCTTTTGACCTACATATTGATAAAAGGAATATCTTACGATGAAAAAAGGTCTTGCTCGCTGCATAGAAACAGGGTGACCTGGTTGATAACACCACAAACTTTTGCCAAGAATGTGTCATTCTCTCCCTCTCACCCAAAGTGGCCAAGTATTGCAGTTCTGAGTTATTTTGCCTCGTGCTTACCAGCAAATCCCGAGGTGAATTGCCAAATGTCTCCCCCTCCCAATAGTTTGGATGTTAAATTGTGTATAAGAGGAATTGCTTCAGGCTTCTGTTTCAGTGAAGTTCATTCGAACGTTTCAGTGAATCATTCAATGTTCTTCCTCCGTACATACAAAATTAAACATTCTCCTTTCGTATGCTGATCCATCGTGTGGAAAATCGAGTTCTTTTCCACCACACCGCTGCCTTCCCTTTTCCTCCCAGCATGCTGCCTTTCCCTCCCCACACACTGCCTTCCCTTCCCCTTGCCACACACTGCTTTCCCCTTCACTCACGCTGCACTCCCCCTCCCCCTCCCCTCATGCTCTCTATCCCCATTTTCCCTCCTCTCTCCCAGGTCTCTCTCTGTCTCTCTCTCTCTCTCTCTCTCTCTCTCTCTCTCTCTCTCTCTCTCTCTCTCTCTCTCCCCTCTCTCTCTCCCCTCTCTCTCCCTCTCCCCTCTCCCCTCTCCCCTCTCCCCTCTCCCTCTCTCTCCTCTCCCTCTTTCTGTCTCTCCCACCCTCTCCCTCCCTCTCCCCCTTTTCTCCCTCCCTCCCTCCCCAATCCCATCCCTCACCCCTCCCCTCTCCCCTCTCTCCTATGTGATGTTGTTGTCCTCTGTGCCATTCACTCTAATGCCATCAACTCCCAGGAGCTGTGGTTCCACACAAGAGTAAAAGACAGAGTTAGTTATATACCTATGCACAGTCGAGTTGGGGAACAAGGACCACAGCTGTGCAAGGCCTTTCCTGGATTTCATGCACTGACGGGTTGTGAATCAAACAGCTCCCTGTCAAGAATCGGCAAAAAGAAAGCTATTGTTGTATTGTTTGGCAATCATGAGCATCAGGCCAATCTATTACAACTACGAGAAGAACCACAACTGAGTAGTAGTGCTGTAGAAGCATGTGAGAGTTTCATGTGAACACTCTACACAACAGCTATGAAGGCTGGAAGTAAAACAGATAATGTGACTTATTGGTTGTTCTGTCACAAAGGTCAAAATAATGAAGGTCTCCCAGCCCCTCCATCAGACAGCTTACAGCAACATATGAAATGAGCAAACCACCAGGCCTATGTATGGAAAACACTGGAGCCGACATGGAATCTGCCACTAGCTGCTGGACGTGGCTGGGAAATCGTGGATAGTATGTCGCAGCCTGTGCTCATGACTGAAGAGCCAGCACCACTGAGATTTGTGGAGCGTTGGTTGGTTCTGTGCACAGTTGGTGCTGTGCAACTCTGTGCAGAGCGTTGGTGCTGGCTAAACAGTCTCCTTGGTTTTTGGGCACAATCCTGGACGGGTCACCGCTCCAACATAGAGGTTCGTACAGGTTTACATGGTACCTGTAGCAAGTCACAGATCGAATCTGTCCTGATCTGACACGAGACCTCTCGAGACCCACCAGTCAGAATGCAACCAAATTTGGGTTGCAACATTAGGCGAGGGTAGGGATGCTCATTATATAGTGTAAGTCGACATTATATATATATATATATATATATATATGTATATATATATATATATATATATATATATATATATATATATATATATATATATATATATATATATATATATATATATATATATATATCTATATATATATATATATATATCTATATATATATATATATATATATATATATATATATATATATATATATATATATATATATATATATATATATATATATATATATATATATATATATATATATATATATATATATATATATATATATAATTATACATTATATGGTGTGGCCGACTTATTCATTTTTGGGGGAAATCACGTAAATTCCTTCAAAAATCTTCCTCTCCAGACCCACCAGTTAGAATGCTACCAAATTTGGGTTACAATATTAGGCCAGGGCCCAGATAAGCTACAGGCCGAGTGCCCCTATTTTTACCCTCGCCGAAGGAGAGGGTATTGCATTTGGTTCTGTTTGTTTGTTTGTTTGTTTGTTTGTTTGTTTGTCCGCACAGAATTTTCATATTTTTCTCTGCAACCGCTTGTCGGATTGAGACAAAATTTTCACCATTGGTGCGACTCCTCGTGTATAATGCTTTAATGATAATTATGACGTCATAGGTCACGTGATGTGGCAGCCATGATGGAAAAAACAAAAACTTTGGACCTCTGCATCTCTGAAATCGCACCAAGGAAAATATTTAAACTTGGCATATGTCCAGGGCCGGCGCCAGACTATTTTTGCGCCCGAGGCAAGGCCAGCTACCTGCATCCCCCCCAAAAAAATTGCCAACCTCGATTTTTAAAAACATGTTTTGTAGAAAAAATAAAAAGCACAAAACTTGAAACTGGTAAATTTATTTTACCACAATATTTTGCTCACAGTCAGACAGAGAAACAAACAAAAAGAGACAAACAGAGTTTAAAATGTCTCATAAAAGTTTTAATTACAGACACATCAAAATCTCACTTTACGTGCCTTTTCCTTTTCTAATTTTGTCACCAAGCTGAGAATGAAAGAATATAACAGACAAAGAAAGAAGAATAGATAGATAAAGAAACAGTATTGTTAGTGTTGAAAACAATAAACTGGTTATGAACTAACAATGAACTAGAAACTATTATGAACAATAAAATATTATATTTTCCTTTTATTATGTGTTTTCTTAAAACAATAATTTGCATAAAACTGTGACCCTTAAAGGTCATTTATGCGCCCTTCTTAGGGTCTGCGCCCAAGGCGGCAGCCTAATTGGCCTTATGGTAGCACCGGTCCTGCATACGGCAAGTACTCCTCATGGGGAATGAGTGTGATTTTTTTTAATGACATCATAGGTGCCTTCATTATGACGTCATAATCGCATATGTAGAACGCCACATCCGATCAGTATGAAAATTTTTGAGGGTTATCTCAGGATAAAATGGTCCACAGAAGAAATAAAAAAAACAGTTGGTGACATCATTGGTCGCGTGATTCGGCAGCCATATTATCGTTTTTTTTTTTTAAACCTTCAAAAATCTTCTTCTCTGAATATCTGAATCAGTCATCACTGCCAGCAGTTGTAAAGTGGCAGTTCTAATTATGTCTCTTATTAATTACGGAACACACCAGTACACAAACGCCACACAAAATACATCACACAAAACTACTCAAACAACACACCACACAAAACAAGTCCCGGTGAGGGTCTGCAATCTCTGATTGCTCTTTTTCTTGTTTATATATATATACAAAGTTAAGGCTCATGGAAGAGCTAGAACACTGAATGGATCAGGATGCAACAGAACAAAAGTTACAGTAAAGAGAGGGGACACACAAACAGCATGGCTGAGGGAGAGAGGGGGGAACTGCAGGGTTGGACGATAAAATAGAGGGAGACTGGGACAAATAAAGGGTGTGGGTAGGAATGAGGGGTAGGAGAAGATACACAGGGTGGACAATATGGATACAGCAGCAAACTCTCAAGAAGTTAACACTGGAAATTTGGACGGAGGTGAATTTGGGAGTTGAGGGGAGATGGGGGATAAAAGGAAGTAGAAAATAACATGGTTTTGGATGGGGGATGATCTGAGATGATGTTGAACAGCTGTTTTGAAGATCTAGAGGAAAGAATACAATTGAAGAGAATGTGAAAGTTAATTCTACAAGTAAGGAAAAAGAGTAACGAATCAGTGGAGGTGAGCAGTGATTCTGGATTTTTGGAGTTTCACCATAATTGGGCTGATGGTGGACCACATACACCCTGTGGAAACCTGGGAGAGACCCATCACGTAAATAGCAGAGGGTGCAAGACCAGAAAGGAGGTGATAGAAGACAGAGAGATCATCGACCTGTCGGTGATGGGAAAGTGAGAGTCCCATAGACTCAGCTTCAAAGTCGCGGATTCCAAAAATCTTGAAGGCCTTTGTTTCCATGGTCTCAAGCTGAGCAAGATGTGAGGCAGGAGTTCTCCATCGAGTTGTAGATGAAGGCCTTGTAGGTGGATCAGAGTTCAGGTGTGCCAAGGGAAGAGGAAAGGTTATGGATGACGGTGTTACCCGTACCCATTATTTTTTGGCGGTTGTTATACCCGGCCCCCTCTCTTACATTGTAGTGTGTAGCTCCAAAGCTAAAGTACAATGTAAAATGACATATTATCTGTAACGACTCCACAACATCCCTTCTACCAAAATATCAAATCAGACTAAAGCTGTACGGGGTGTAGAACGATGACCATGTGGCAGGGTCTCTGCTCTTGGACTAATTTCCTTGGTCAATGGTCATCCACCGGAAATGTTCAGCATCCTGAACTTCTTGGCCTCACCATCATCCATGACCTTTCCCAGGCTGACCATACTTCAAAGCTGGTCTCCAAACCCAGCCACAAACTGGGCATCCTCTGTTGATCCAAGTCTTTCCTTGAAAAATATGAGCTACTCACAGTCTACAAGCCCTTTGTGCATATATTAATAGAGTATGGTATGGCTTTTCACTATAAGCCGGTGCCCCTGCATCCTATCTGTCTCTCTTGGATTCTGTCGATAAAAGTTTTCAATACCAGAGAGTTCATAGAACACGATACCCCACACAGTGTTTAAGTTGGTACTTCAAGATTAATAAAAAAATGACATTTAAGATGGGTAAAAAAAATAAGTCATTCCGGGAGTTTAGCGCTATTGAAGCAGTCTTATCATTAACCCTGATCATAATCAGCTAGTTTCAGTACAATGCTGGACAAAAGCCTCAGCATGTCGATGACATGATACCTACCCTGTCTATTGACTCTTCCCCAATATTTGCCTATTTCATCCCTCAATATTAGTTGTGGCCTTCCTCTGTTCCTGTTGCCATCCATAGGTCTCCATGTTGTTAATATTGTTGTTTACTCTTAGATGGATCACTCTTATTAATACACCACCGTGTTTAATGTGTCCAAGTAATGCTAAACTGGAGCTTCAATTGGAAGTGACAAGAAGGTGATTTGTGCTCTGCAGTGTTCAAGTATATAATTCAATATTTATAAATTGAACATTGTCAAAGTCGTATAAATGAATTAATTCCAGAATTTACCAGTATTTTGCTGCTATTTCCGCAGTGTCTATTACAGCACAATCTCTAACACGTTACATTAGTTTTTCGTGCCTGTTGTTTGTGTCCTTTATGACGTCCTTAAAAACAGTAAGTTTCCTGTTTGTCTGCCTGGCAGTCACCCAATATTGAAAATAATTCAGGAATAAGAATATTATCTCACTCCTCTCTGCACACGTGCGATCGGGATGATTTCAGAGACAAAGTACTGTTAAACGGCAGCTTTGTTTTCCGATTCATGTTCGTAATATTGGTGCGGACCGGGTATCGGCTGCGAGCGCGACCGCGAGGTGGGCGGTAGGGTCGACTCTACCGAACACCCGGAATCTAAATCGTACCTTTCGGAAAACTCCGACAGGTACGGGTCCCATACCGGACCGTGAATCATCAATAATTCCACCACGTGGTGCAGGGTTATTTGCCAATCTTCAAAATACCTCGAGCTCCACGTGGCGAGTTACCGAGTATTCACACCCTCGACCGCCCTCATACGAGTCGAGCCGTTAGCGTGCTCGACCCGTGCGCAACCCGAGCGGACGGTTGCCAAAGTTCCGTCGATCCAAATGTACAATTTGCCGCTTCCCAAATTTCCCAACACGCACCGTGCTTAGCCAATGGAAGAAACACAACAACGAACTTATACATTTAACAAATGTATTTATTTATAATGGGTGAAAGGGGGGAGCACGCAAGAAGCAGAGTTATCACGACTAATGAGATGCAAGTATGTACAAGGCATTTAACAGTTGCAACTTAAAGACGGGCCCACACACAGCCACACACACACACACACACACACACACACACACACACACACACACACACACACACACACACACACACACACACACACACACACACACACACACACACACACACACACACACACACACACACACACACACAGAAATGGACCCCACTGGTCTTTATTGAAGGCCGCCAGCTCGAGGACAGGTGCGCTCGAGACCAGAGCTTGCGCTTGGACCTGTCTACCTCGTGTGGTCTTCAACGATCCGGCTCTACGGGACTTGAACCCGCCACACGATGCCGCTCCAAGCACCGGGCACCACACTCTCCAACTGGCCACGCACCAACCGACCAAGGCCAAGGATCAGAGGCAATGATGATCCAGCTCGGCGGGACTCAAACCCACAACACAATGATGATGACCTCCATGACGACCACGACTCCAAGATGACAGCAAGGTGACAACCAAGCCGACGAACCAACCAACCTGGCATTCCTTTATATCTTCTTCTTTCCTGGGGACAGACAATCGGCCTGAGGTGGCCTCTTTCTTGCGGCGGCCTCCCCTCTCATTGGCGGCGTGTCGTGAGAACATCGCCTTCTGAGGCGGCCTCCCCTCTCATTGGCCGGCGTGTCGTGAGAACATCGCCTTCTGAGGCGGGCTCCACTCTCATTGGACGGCGTATCGTGAGAACATCGCCTTCTGAGGCAGCCTTCACTCTCATTGGCCGGCGTGTCGTGAGACCATCGCCTTCTGAGGCGGGCTCCACTCTCATTGGACGGCGTGTCATGGCAAGACCGAACTCTGTGGCCTGATTGGACAAGGGGAACGCCCCTGCCTTCCTGGGCGGAGTCTCGATCTGAGTTGATGGAAATCTCCGCCCACGTACGTGGTGGAACGCACGTAGGCAAGGCGTCGGTGTGAGGAAGCGAGGTAAAGGTGAGGGTGATGCAAACGAATCTCCACAGCGCACACACGTAGTTCCCGTTAGACACAGGTGGGGGGGGGGGGGGCTAACTATAAACACACACTTACCAATATAACTGTTCTATAGGGACCCTGGCTGTTGTGTGCGATGGGTTCCAGATTCGTAACAATATAACATCCAATTTAAATAAGTTATTCGAGCCCAAACTGACTTTCTTTTGGACAGACTTACATGAACCAATTGCTTTACCCCGCTCTGCGCTTCACATGTGCGGGGTAAATGATTTGAATCTCCTCTGATGAGGTCGAAGTGCAAGCTCTGATGCTTTCGCATTGCAGGCAGGTTGGTGGACTCTTGTTTTTCTTCCGTCTGTTCTCTTTTATGCTCCCTCTGCTCTCTCTCAGGCTTCTGAGCCTCCCTCCTCCAAGATGCATGACACCTTCCAGTGACCCCTGCCTTGTTAAACTTCCAAAATCCAGACTCCTCACACCTCAACTCTTTGATTCCTCTCTTCTCCAATCTATAGAAATGCCTTCCAGCAGCTGTTCTCCAGCACTCTTCCCTCCAGGGCTTCAAGCAAGCAGTGCATCACCATGTCATGTCATCCATGCTTCTGTCACATGATCTTTATTACCCCCACTAGCCTTTCCTTACCCAACCATTTTACTTGCTTATAGTTTCAGTGATTCCTCCCTGATCGATTTCCGAGCTGGATCTCGGAGCCGGCTGGGACTTTCGGAATGAAATTTTGCATCAATAATTGGGGAAAATAAAGTATGCAGGGTTGACATACTTTTTTTTTACCTTGACCTAATTTTAAGGTCATGACCCAATTATAGACGTGTTAACACGAGGAAGATTTATGGTTTCGAAATTGCCCTGTCCCTGGATAGCATAGAGCAAGGCGCCTTTACCATTAATTTACATAATACCTATCCGGGTTAAAGGTCAAGGTCAAATTGTGGAGTGAAAAACAAAAACACGTTTTTTTTTTGCTATTTGCGGAATCTCAAAGACCGCTTGGCCTTCCAAGATGTTCTTGCATCATAAGGTGCACCTGCATCGAAGTTGTGCACCTGATATTTGATTGGTGTCCTTGACCTACTTTTTTTCGGATTGTGACCTAATTAACACAAAAACACCGTTTTGATCACAACTTGAATAATTTTCCTCCCATTTTCATGATGAGGTTTTTTGGGGTAGATTTTTAGATGGGAACACATTTTCTTAATGCGCACTCTATCCATAAATGTTGAAGGTCAAGGTCATCTTGTGGCCAGAAAAAAAAAGGTACCATTGTTGTGGTTCAGTTTGTTTTCACCTTCACCGAACGAGTAATATGACAGCACAATACCGAGCTGAAGCCTATAATGACAACTCGGTGTTTGTGCACAAAATCACAATAATTTGGTGAAAAGACCACCATAAGTATAAACGAACAAAAGTGTAATGTTCTATCGTGTAGAGAGGAAAATATGTTTTGATCTCTCGTGTTTCTGCCCCTCCCGTTTCGTGATTGATATTTGTAACATGGATGTGCGCCACGGCGGTGTAATTGGCTGCTGTATTTGTGCCTGTTTATTTTTTCCCCCCTAATTTTGTTAAACTTTATCTCTCGCTCAGATTCTTCGGGTAATGCAGACATTTATTTACAACGTTTTACGTATTGAGAACAAAGGATCTGATCTGATCCATTTATCAGAATTGTGAGGAGGAAGAGGAGGAGGGAGAAAGCGCTGATTTTAACAACATTGTTGTCTTGAGATCATTTGTGTTTTGCTCATCTGTTCTCATTGTTTTCTTGACCGCATTCTCGATTTCTCTCCGAGTCTCCCATTTCCTGCTCTCCAAGCCAAGGCCGCCGGGGGCCGACCTCGTCTCAAGTGCGGGTTTTTTATTCCTTTTCTCCCTCTTTGATGAACGCTGGATCCACCGACCACCCTTTGGTTCCGGTCTTCCCAGCCCTCCGATGGCGGTTCCAGATACGGCTGTGCGGGACGTGGTCTTTGTGCTGGAAGGGACGGCAGCGCTTGGGCCTTACTTTGAGAGTTTGAAAAAGTTCTACCTGTTACCGGCAATAGAGTAAGTTCGACCTGTTACCGGCAATGGAGTAAGTTCTACCTGTTACCGGCAATAGAGTAAGTTCGACCTGTTACCGGCAATGGAGTAAGTTCGACCTGTTACCGCCAATGGAGTAAGTTCGACCTGTTACCGGCAATGGAGTAAGTTCGACCTGTTACCGGCAATGGAGTAAGTTCCACCTGTTACCGGCAATGGAGTAAGTTCGACCTGTTACCGGCAATGGAGTAAGTTGGACCCGTTACCGGCAATGGAGTAAGTTGGACCCGTTACCGGCAATGGAGTAAGTTCGACCTGTTACCGGCAATGGAGTAAGTTGGACCCGTTACCGGCAATGGAGTAAGTTGGACCCGTTACCGGCAATGGAGTAAGTTGGACCCGTTACCGGCAATGGAGTAAGTTGGACCCGTTACCGGCAATGGAGTAAGTTGGACCCGTTACCGGCAATGGAGTAAGTTGGACCCGTTACCGGCAATGGAGTAAGTTCGACCCGTTACCGGCAATGGAGTAAGTTCGACCCGTTACCGGCAATGGAGTAAGTTCGACCCGTTACCGGCAATGGAGTAAGTTCGACCCGTTACCGGCAATGGAGTAAGTTCGACCCGTTACCGGCAATGGAGTAAGTTCGACCCGTTACCGGCAATGGAGTAAGTTCGACCCGTTACCGGCAATGGAGTAAGTTCGACCCGTTACCGGCAATGGAGTAAGTTCGACCCGTTACCGGCAATGGAGTAAGTTCGACCCGTTACCGGCAATGGAGTAAGTTCGACCCATTACCGGCAATGGAGTAAGTTCGACCCGTTACCGGCAATGGAGTAAGTTCGACCCGTTACCGGCAATGGAGTAAGTTCGACCCGTTACCGGCAATGGAGTAAGTTCGACCCGTTACCGGCAATGGAGTAAGTTCGACCCGTTACCGGCAATGGAGTAAGTTCGACCCGTTACCGGCAATGGAGTAAGTTCGACCCGTTACCGGCAATGGAGTAAGTTCGACCCGTTACCGGCAATGGAGTAAGTTCGACCCGTTACCGGCAATGGAGTAAGTTCGACCCGTTACTGGCTGCAGGGTAAGTTCGACACCGTTTCCTGCAGCATGGTAAGTGCCGGCCGCGCGGTAAGTACCGCCCACGCAGTATGTTCCGCCCGTTACCGGCCGCGCGGTAAGTACCAGCCGCGCGGTAAGTTCCGCCCGTTCCTGGCCGCGCTGTAAGTTCCGCGTGGTAAGTACCGGCCGCGCAGTAAGTACCGCCCGTTACCGGCCGCGCGTTAAGTTCCGCCCGTTACCGGGCGCCTGGTAAGTACCGGCCGCGCAGTAAGTTCCGCCCGTTATCGG
Source organism: Eptatretus burgeri (assembly GCF_056783735.1). Taxonomy (NCBI): domain Eukaryota; kingdom Metazoa; phylum Chordata; class Myxini; order Myxiniformes; family Myxinidae; genus Eptatretus; species Eptatretus burgeri. Next base: position 16,877,865 of record NC_140965.1, on the reverse strand, counting down.
CCACGCTGTAAGTACCGGCTGCGTGGTAAGTACTGGGCGCGCGTTAAGTTCCGCCCGTTACCCGGGCGCTCAGTAAGTTACGCCCGTTACCGGCCGCGCGGTAAGTTCCTGCTGCGCGGTAAGTATCGGGCGGAGTTCCGCCCGTTACCGGGCGCGCGGTGAGTCCCGCCCGTTACCGGGCGCGCGGTGAGTCCCGCCCGTTACCGGGCGCGCGGTGAGTCCCGCCCGTTACCGGGCGCGCGGTGAGTCCCGCCCGTTACCGGGCGCGCGGTGAGTCCCGCCCGTTACCGGGCGCGCGGTGAGTCCCGCCCGTTACCGGGCGCGCGGTGAGTCCCGCCCGTTACCGGGCGCGCGGTGAGTCCCGCCCGTTACCGGGCGCGCGGTGAGTCCCGCCCGTTACCGGGCGCGCGGTGGGTCCCGCCCGTTACCGGGCGCGCGGTGGGTCCCGCCCGTTACCGGGCGCGCGGTGGGTCCCGCCCGTTACCGGGCGCGCGGTGAGTCCCGCCCGTTACCGGGCGCGCGGTGAGTCCCGCCCGTTACCGGGCGCGCGGTGAGTCCCGCCCGTTACCGGGCGCGCGGTGAGTCCCGCCCGTTACCGGGCGCGCGGTGAGTCCCGCCCGTTACCGGGCGCGCGGTGAGTCCCGCCCGTTACCGGGCGCGCGGTGAGTCCCGCCCGTTACCGGGCGCGCGGTGAGTCCCGCCCGTTACCGGGCGCGCGGTGAGTCCCGCCCGTTACCTGGCGCGCGGTGAGTCCCGCCCGTTACCGGGCGCGCGGTGAGTCCCGCCCGTTACCGGGCGCGCGGTGAGTCCCGCCCGTTACCGGGCGCGCGGTGAGTCCCGCCCGTTACCGGCCGCGAGGTGGGTCCCGCCCGTTACCGGGCGCGCGGTGGGTCCCGCCCGTTACCGGGCGCGCGGTGGGTCCCGCCCGTTACCGGCCGCGAGGTGGGTCCCGCCCGTTACCGGGCGCGCGGTGGGTCCCGCCCGTTACCGGGCGCGCGGTGGGTCCCGCCCGTTACCGGGCGCGCGGTGGGTCCCGCCCGTTACCGGGCGCGCGGTGAGTCCCGCCCGTTACCGGGCGCGCGGTGAGTCCCGCCCGTTACCGGGCGCGCGGTGAGTCCCGCCCGTTACCGGGCGCGCGGTGAGTCCCGCCCGTTACCGGGCGCGCGGTGAGTCCCGCCCGTTACCGGGCGCGCGGTGAGTCCCGCCCGTTACCGGGCGCGCGGTGAGTCCCGCCCGTTACCGGGCGCGCGGTGAGTCCCGCCCGTTACCGGGCGCGCGGTGAGTCCCGCCCGTTACCGGGCGCGCGGTGAGTCCCGCCCGTTACCGGGCGCGCGGTGAGTCCCGCCCGTTACCGGGCGCGCGGTGAGTCCCGCCCGTTACCGGGCGCGCGGTGAGTCCCGCCCGTTACCGGGCGCGCGGTGAGTCCCGCCCGTTACCGGGCGCGCGGTGAGTCCCGCCCGTTACCGGGCGCGCGGTGAGTCCCGCCCGTTACCGGGCGCGCGGTGAGTCCCGCCCGTTACCGGGCGCGCGGTGAGTCCCGCCCGTTACCGGGCGCGCGGTGAGTCCCGCCCGTTACCGGGCGCGCGGTGAGTCCCGCCCGTTACCGGGCGCGCGGTGAGTCCCGCCCGTTACCGGGCGCGCGGTGAGTCCCGCCCGTTACCGGGCGCGCGGTGAGTCCCGCCCGTTACCGGGCGCGCGGTGAGTCCCGCCCGTTACCGGGCGCGCGGTGAGTCCCGCCCGTTACCGGGCGCGCGGTGAGTCCCGCCCGTTACCGGGCGCGCGGTGAGTCCCGCCCGTTACCGGGCGCGCGGTGAGTCCCGCCCGTTACCGGGCGCGCGGTGAGTCCCGCCCGTTACCGGGCGCGCGGTGAGTCCCGCCCGTTACCGGGCGCGCGGTGAGTCCCGCCCGTTACCGGGCGCGCGGTGAGTCCCGCCCGTTACCGGGCGCGCGGTGAGTCCCGCCCGTTACCGGGCGCGCGGTGAGTCCCGCCCGTTACCGGGCGCGCGGTGAGTCCCGCCCGTTACCGGGCGCGCGGTGAGTCCCGCCCGTTACCGGGCGCGCGGTGAGTCCCGCCCGTTACCGGGCGCGCGGTGAGTCCCGCCCGTTACCGGGCGCGCGGTGAGTCCCGCCCGTTACCGGGCGCGCGGTGAGTCCCGCCCGTTACCGGGCGCGCGGTGAGTCCCGCCCGTTACCGGGCGCGCGGTGAGTCCCGCCCGTTACCGGGCGCGCGGTGAGTCCCGCCCGTTACCGGGCGCGCGGTGAGTCCCGCCCGTTACCGGGCGCGCGGTGAGTCCCGCCCGTTACCGGGCGCGCGGTGAGTCCCGCCCGTTACCGGGCGCGCGGTGAGTCCCGCCCGTTACCGGGCGCGCGGTGAGTCCCGCCCGTTACCGGGCGCGCGGTGAGTCCCGCCCGTTACCGGGCGCGCGGTGAGTCCCGCCCGTTACCGGGCGCGCGGTGAGTCCCGCCCGTTACCGGGCGCGCGGTGAGTCCCGCCCGTTACCGGGCGCGCGGTGAGTCCCGCCCGTTACCGGCCGCGAGGTGAGTCCCGCCCGTTACCGGGCGCGCGGTGAGTCCCGCCCGTTACCGGGCGCGCGGTGAGTCCCGCCCGTTACCGGCCGCGAGGTGAGTCCCGCCCGTTACCGGCCGCGAGGTGAGTCCCGCCCGTTACCGGCCGCGAGGTGAGTCCCGCCCGTTACCGTGTGCGCAGTGAGTACCGGCCGCGCGGTAAGTTCCGGACGTTACCGGCCGCGCGGTAAGTTCCGTCTGATACCGGCCGCGCGGTAAGTTCCGTCTGATACCGGCCGCGCGGTAAGTTCCGTCTGATACCGGCCGCGCGGTAAGTTCCGTCTGATACCGGCCGCGCGGTAAGTTCCGTCTGATACCGGCCGCGCGGTAAGTTCCGTCTGATACCGGCCGCGCGGTAAGTTCCGTCTGATACCGGCCGCGCGGTAAGTTCCGTCTGATACCGGCCGCGCGGTAAGTTCCGTCTGATACCGGCCGCGCGGTAAGTTCCGTCTGATACCGGCCGCGCGGTAAGTTCCGTCTGATACCGGCCGCGCGGTAAGTTCCGTCTGATACCGGCCGCGCGGTAAGTTCCGTCTGATACCGGCCGCGCGGTAAGTTCCGTCTGATACCGGCTGTGCGGGACGTGGTCTTTGTGCTGGAAGGGACGGCAGCGCTTGGGCCCTACTTTGAGAGTTTGAAGAAGTTCTCCCTGTTCCTGGCAATTGAGTAAGTTCGACCTGTTACCGCCAATGGAGTAAGTTCGACCTGTTACCGCCAATGGAGTAAATTCGACCTGTTACCGCCAATGGAGTAAGTTCGACCTGTTACCGCCAATGGAGTAAGTTCGACCTGTTACCGCCAATGGAGTAAGTTCGACCTGTTACCGCCAATGGAGTAAGTTCGACCTGTTACCGCCAATGGAGTAAGTTCGACCTGTTACCGCCAATGGAGTAAGTTCGACCTGTTACCGCCAATGGAGTAAGTTCGACCTGTTACCGCCAATGGAGTAAGTTCGACCTGTTACCGCCAATGGAGTAAGTTCGACCTGTTACCGCCAATGGAGTAAGTTCGACCTGTTACCGCCAATGGAGTAAGTTCGACCTGTTACCGCCAATGGAGTAAGTTCGACCTGTTACCGCCAATGGAGTAAGTTCGACCTGTTACCGCCAATGGAGTAAGTTCGACCTGTTACCGCCAATGGAGTAAGTTCGACCTGTTACCGCCAATGGAGTAAGTTCGACCTGTTACCGCCAATGGAGTAAGTTCCGCTCGTTACCGCCAATGGAGTAAGTTCCGCTCGTTACCGCCAATGGAGTAAGTTCCGCTCGTTACTGGCCGCGTGGTAAGTTCCGCCCGTTACTGGCCGCGTGGTAAGTTCCGCCCGTTACCGGCCGCAGGGCAGGTTCTACGATTCTATCGAGTTTGGGCACACAGTGTGGTCTCCGTCCGACATCCCTATACGGCGACCGTTCGCCATGGAATGGTCCTCACTGGCAAACTCTCCCGTCACCATGTTTCTCCTTACCCCCCTCCCCCCCTTTTCTTTTTTTAACCCTTTATTATCTTTACCAGAATCACTTGTTCCGTGCACAGGGTTGGTGTTCAGTAAACCGCCTGCATTGTGACACATGCACAGGCGAAAATCATGTCATCGCCTTCCGAGGGGGTTTGTCGAATCTGGCAGGGGTTTCGGTGTTTGGTTCCTCAATGGCACCTGCATAGCCCCAAAGAGCTCAATTTTTCATTTTCGTCCCAAGGTCAAAGGTCAAAAACTTACAAAATTGCGAATTTTGACATAAAAATCATACGACCGCCCAAACTTTGAAAGCTGGGATGACAATATTTTTTATGCATAATCTTGAGGTCATTCCCCACGTTAAGTCTTGAAACCATTTTGCTCTATCTCGAACACCTTGCCCGTGGCGCCCCCTTGAAGTTTGTTTTTACGCTGATTTCATCAAAGTATGGATAATCCGAGGAGTGCGAAATGCCATATAGCCTATATGACGTTATATTGTTCCTGGAATGTTCCAGAGGAAGTTTTGCACCAAAGGTCATAATCCTTGACCTTTGACCTTTAAAGTTTACAAAGGTCAAATTTTCAAAGTTGTGGTAATCAAACCGGGTTTTCGACCTTCTTCCACGAACTAACTCCAATAAGCTATAGCACGTATCCTGTTTCCTTATTTTAATGTCCACAACATTGTTTTGTGACCTTTAAAGGTTATGCAAAGGTCAAATTTTGAAAGTTGTTGAACGAAACTGGGTTTTCGACATTTTGCAGCTAATAACCTGTCACTCGTACCACATCATGTTGATTATTTTTATAACTTGGTCAAACATTATCACATTCTCTCATCCTTGACTTCTGAAACAATCTACATCGTCAAATACCGCTCGTGAACCATCGTCGTCTTCAGACTTGATTTGTCATAAAATGTTTTGTTTGTGGCTGGACATGCAGAGATACACTTGCCCTCTGGACATTGTTGTTGACGTTTAACATGACCTTTGACTTGTCATGAAGAGAAATGGAATATTGATCACGTCTCCACCACTTAATACCACATGTTTTTTTCATATGCTGTTGATTTCTCAATCCGTCCTGCTTTTTCAGGTATTTCAATGGTGGGCCTCCTGCAGAAACAGACTTTGGAGGGGATGTGAGTGTTGGAGTCATTAAAACTTCTGTGTTGATGGGGTAATGTTCATGTATGGTTGGTGGTGAAAGGGAAAACTCATTTATCGAGTTTTGCTCGATTTGTTTTTTGGTCCACATGCTTTACTCTAACTTTACTCTAAATCTTTACTCTAAAAAAAATTTTTTTTTTCTCTAACAATTTTTTTTTGGGGGTGGGGGGGGGGGTTGGAAATCACTTAAAACATGTAGAAATGCAAAAAAAAAAATTCAAATATTTTTTCAAAATGCCCGCCATAGCGGCCATATTGGATTTTGGACCGAGTCCAAAATCTTATAGCATGATCCTTGGACCATACCTAATCCCCCCACCAAGTTTCGTCAAAAATCCGTCGGAGTTTTTCCGTAATACTGTTC
>NC_140965.1:16852305-16867305 GCF_056783735.1 Eptatretus burgeri | reverse complement strand
CACTGCTTGTTGCTGTTCCGCAGTATGGAGGCACCCAGTATAACCTCGTGGTTTTCCACACGGTGGATCGAGCACCAGATGCATACGTGCAGTGCTTCGCGCCGACCAGTAGTGCTCATGAGTTTGTACGCTGGCTTGACAGTATTCGGTATGCCCGGAATATCCCATATGCCTACACTTTTGTGTACTTGTTACCATTTGCACTTGCATGCCTCCTTTCTTAACCGTCTGTCTGCTTTGTATCCTTTAGCTGGTATCTTGCAGTTTGGGGTTCCACCCGAAAGACAGGCTGCAAACCCGTCAGTGTAGATTTGGGTGGACTCTGTTTTATTTTACATCGTCACATTGCTTTTCTAACCCAGCTTATGTGTGGGTTATGGCTAAGGATGCACAGCGAGTTGACATGGGAACAATGCTGTTTTGTTTGCTCGTACTGGGATAAAGTGCACCATCATGGCAGGATCACTGGTTGAAACTACATTGATGGCATTTGTTAAAGGTCATCCTCATCTAAGACTGATGGATGACCTTGCCATGTATCACATGCAAGATGAGGATGTCAGGAAATCTCACCATGCCCAGAAAACAAAATTCCCTTTCTAATGTCCTTTTCTTAATGCAACAAATGGTAAGTCAAAAGCAAAAAACTCTTCATGGTCACAAGTCTTTACTGCTGTCCTGGAACCTGGAACTAGAGCCACAAGAAAATGTGCCACATTCCTATGTTCTGTGTTAATTGACCTCCATTGATGAACTTTAAGGATTAGCATTTTTGCAGTTGAACACACTGCTTCCTCACATTAATAGTGCATTTGAGTTTGCTTTCAGATGTCAGAAATTGTTCACAATATCCTTTTTTAAATTTGAATGATACATTTCTATAAAAGATTGTTTCACCTCCTTTCTGCTGCACCCATCACTCTGCCTCCCTCCCATCACTCTGCCTCCCTCCCGCCCATCTCCGCCGCCGCTCCCCCTCCTGCCCGTCTCTGCCGCTGCTCCCCCTCCCGCCCGTCTCCTCCGCCGCTCCCCCTCCTGCCCGTCTCCACCGCCGCTCCCCCTTCCCGCCCGTCTCCGCCGCCGCTCCCTCCCACCCGTCTCCGCCGCCGCTCCCCCTCCCGCCCGTCTCCGCCGCCGCTCCCCCTCCCGCCCGTCTCCGCCGCCGCTCCCCCCCGCCCGTCTCCGCCGCCGCTCCCCCTTCCCGCCCGTCTCCGCCGCCGCTCCCCCTTCCCGCCCGTTTCCGCCGCCGCTCCCCCTTCCCGCCCGTTTCCGCCGCCGCTCCCCCTCCCCGCCGCCGTTCCCCCTCCCGCCCGACTCCGCCGCCGCTGCCCTTTCCGCCTGTCTCCACGCCACTCCCCCTCCCTCCTGCCCATCTCTGCCACTGCTCACCCTCCTTCCCTCCCGCCCAGCTTCGATCTTCTTCGGACATATCCCAAAAAAATCCTTGTTCTGGTTTGTTTGTTCCTTTTGTAGCAAGTGGGTGCTATAGAAATGGTGTAGTGGTTCAACCCATATAAATTATATTTCTACAGTGCCCATAGAAAGTCTATACCCCCTTTCAAAATTTTCACCTTTTGTTGCCTTGTAGCTTGAAATTAAATTGCATTCAATCAGACTTTTCCACTTTTATTTACACATCGTAACCTACAACTTCCAAGTGAAAAAAAATTCTGCAAATTTCAGAAAATTAATTAAAAACACAAAACTAGAATACCTTGGTTGGATAAGTGTCCATTCCCCTGAGTTACTTGGTGGAAGCATCCTTGACAGAGATTACAGCTTCTACTTTGCACACCTTGATTGGGTAATATTTGCCCATTATTCTGTACAAAACTGTTCAAGCTCAGTCAAGTTGCGTGCAGAGCGTTGATGGACAGCAATCTTCAAGTCATACCACAGATTTTCGATTGCATTTAGGTCGGGGTTCTAGTTGGGCCGCTCAAGGATATTTATCTTTTTGTTCCTTAGCCACTCCATTGTAGCTTTGGCTGTGTGCTTCGGGTCATTGTCATGCTGAAAGGTAAACTTCCGTCCCAATTTCAGCTTTCTTGAAGAGGGCAGCAGGTTCCCCTCTCGGATTTTCTGTCTTTTGCTCCATCCGTTTTCCCTCTATCCTGACAAGTGCCCCAGTCCCTGCTGATGAGAAACATCCCCATAATATGATGCTGCCACCACCATGCTTACAGAAGGGATGGTGTTCTTTGGGAGATGTGATGTGATGTGCTGTGTTGGGTTTGTGCCAAATGTAATGTTTTTCATTACATTTGTGCCATTTCATTACATAAAAAGGTTTACATTACATTACATCATTTACATTACATTACATTTACAATTACATTACATTACATCATTTCATTACATAAAAAGGTTTGTGCCAAATGTAATGTTTTTCATGAAGGCCAAAAAGTTCCATCTTAGTTTCATCACACCACTAAATTTTTCACCACTTGGCTTCAGAATCTCTGGATTGGTGTTTTGCATACCTCGAACAGGACTCAACGTGGGCTTTTTTGCATAATGGCTTCCTTGTTGCCATGCTTCCATACAGGCCAGACTTGTTTCGTGCTTGGGTATTGTTGTGGTGCACACAGTGACCAGTCGTTGCCCTAAAAGCATGTAGCTCTTTCAAATTTGCCATTGGCCTTTTGGTGGCCAATCTGATCAGTCTCCTCCTTGCTTGGTCATCCATTTTGTAGGGACGACCTGATATAAGCAGGGTCTTGGTGGTACCATATGCCTTCCACTGCTTAATGATTGTCTTGACTGTGCTCCAAGAGATATTCAACGCCTTTGAAATATTTTTATGTCCATTCCCTGATCTGTGCCTTTTCACAACTATATCCTGGAGGTGTTTTGAAAGCTCCTTGGTACTCATGGTTGAGTCTTTGTTGTGAAATGTACGGACCAGCAGAAGAAACCTACAGGAACAGCTAATTTTATTCTGAAACTAGAAGGGCACTCAGTAGAGCGCATACCTCCACCACGCAATGCCTGATCCAGAAGAACATATCAGGCCGAATACATTTTTGAAATAGCATGCTGTACTGTATATCGTTTTTGGCCCTATCTCTCAATGGTGAATAATGGCTTTAAAAATTCTGAGTTGGATTCTGATCTGGATCTTCACCAAAATTGAATCAGTTTGTCCTTGTCACACACCCAACCTGTCCACAAAATTTAATCTGGATCCATCCATAACTTTTTGAGATATCCTGCACACAATCAGAGAGAGAGAAAGAGAGGAGTGAAAACATAACCTCCTCCACCTTTGGTGGAAGAGGTAATAATCAGAATCACTGTTCTTGAACACAGGTGGAAGCCAATTAACTTGGTGTGTCATTTTCAAGGTGATTGGTTACACCTGAGCTAATTTACATTTGCTGTTGAAAGGGGGGTGGACACTTATCCAACCAAGATATTCGAGTTTTCTAGTTTTTCATTAATTTTCTGAAATTTGTAGAATTTGTTTTTCATTTGGAAGTTGTTGGTTACGATGTGTAAATAATGGTGCAAAAAGTCTGATTCAAAGCAATTTATTCCAGGCGATATGGCAACAAAATGTGAAAATTTTGAAAAGGGGTGTAGGCTTTCTCAAGGCACTGTATATATAGAGAGAACGCCACAGTGTTGTGGAGCACTCTGTTGATTTTTCGATGGGCCACGAGTGGAGTATTCTTGCAAAAGTATTTCACGAACGATAGCGAGCGAAATGCGACACGAATACTCCATGGGTTACGCATCTGATAACAAGAGTGATACACAACTCCAGTTAGGGTTTACATTTATGCTTCGATCCCTAATATTGGATGGAAAACAGCTCGGATCTTCAGTGCGAAACTTGCTCAATCGATGACGTCACAGTAGCAATTACACACTCCAAGATGGCCGCCACGAGTTTCGTGTGTCACGAAAGGAAATGACCAGCATATCCACTGTCCATTCTAATATATATATATATATATATATATATATATATATATATATATATATATATATATATATATATATATATATATATATATATATATATATATATATATCTTGTTTCGAATTCCCGCCGGCGGAAGAACGGCCACGTAACTCGAATCGCGGCACGTCGCCCACTGGACGGACAATTCTGTCGTGACCCTCTCGGACCAACGCCGGGAGCTAGTAGTCACGGGTGGGCCTTTCGACCTCACCACAATCGTGCCAATCGGCCACCCGCGTAGGATAGGGTTGTTCGCCAAACTCGACCTACCTAAGTACCCACGCGGATGGTAAACCAGGCGATCGTACCTCGCCGCAGGTCGACTCCGGACACCAGCCGCTTGGGCGGCCCGTTCCGTACTATCGGGATAACCGAGCGGTGTTATCGTCGACCTGGACGGTTCAGATTAATTACCGGGATGTTGCACCCGCTACGAACCCCTTACGTGTTGAAAGATGGAGGGTCAATAAAAAAGCAAAAGAGACGAAGCAGAGCGGGAACAGTTCAACAAGCAGGCATTTTATTCACACACACAGACAAGCACGTATATACAGCCATACAGTCAAAAATGCACATATAACAGTTAAAACAGTCATGCAACAAAAGCAAGTGCAGATCTACAACCGACTACGACCGACACACGGCAACACTTACGCAGTTCCGCTTCACAGACGGCGCCAACACACACATTTATACAAAAAGCAAAGGAAGGAAAAGGAAGAAAGAAGTCGCGACTTCCCTTTTATGGCTGGTGAGTCCCTCTCCCGCGACCGTCAGCGTGGTCGCGCCTGGCCCCGACCTCTCTCGCGGCCGGCGAACCATCTCCGGCACTCCCCGTCCGGACGCGCAGGTCCACCTCACTACTGGCGCTCCCGCGTCTCCCGTCCGTGCCTTCGTGACAGGGCCGCTCGCCAAGGCGCGGGCGCAGGACCTCTTCCCGAAGACCAATTCTCCACAAAAACCAACCAGACCACCAGCCAAGACGAAGAGGAAGAGGCGGTAGAGGAAGAGGCTCAAGAGGAAGAGGCGACAGAGCGCCCTGCCCGTGTCCGTTTTTATAGCGCCGGGCTCCACCCTTCGCCCTGCCCCGTTCTCGGCTCCACCTTCCTTCGAGAGGGTTCCCGAAAAGGGCGTTCCCTCACGCTCTCTCTCCACCCCGCCCCGTGCGGGGGCCGGGGGAGTCAGTTTTTGGCTCTGGGCCAAAGAATTATTCCCCCAAAATGAGACCCATCCTTCACATGACCTCTGACCTTTCACCTGCATCGCCCCTCCTCCACTCCAAAGCGCGGGGAAGTCAAACGGAAGAAACAGGCGGGGAAACCTGTGCATCCTCGCAGTTCCCTCCTTGGCGCCTTTGTTTGCCGTTCGGAAGTGGACGTAGTGGCGAAGATGTGGTAGCGTAGATGGTGGAGGTGGCGTGGTTGCAGTGTGGTTGGCGCTGTGATGGGGATGGCGTGGTTGTTGAGATGCTGTGTGTTTGAAATAAAAGATAGAACAGAAAAATGGCTAACTGGAGGATCGCAGCCCGAATGGATCACATAAATTCCCTCTATACAACGGGTTTGGGTAACTGCACATGTACCTATCAAGATATCTCACCTGAGGGCCCTTTATGGTGAATGCAAATTTCCACAGCCGTAACAATATAAATATATATATATATATATATATATATATATATATATATATATATATATATATATATATATATATATATATATATATATATATATATATATATATATATATATATATATATATATATATATATATATATATATATACACACACACATCACCATCTCGTTCAACCTGTGGTAATGTCTCTGCAGATTTGTTGGTGGAGGCTGTGAAAGCTGTAGCCTCATTGCTGAAGGACTAAGCACAGCATTGCAAGTCTTTGATGATCTGAAGAAGATGAGGGACCAGATGTGAGTAAGCTTTCTGTGAATTTGCTCAACACTTGTGTACAATGAAGCGCAATACAAATTGTTTGGTCTGGCCAAGAAACAATTTGGTCTGGAGGTTGGGGTTTTTTTTGGAAGAATTTGTGTCCTCCAGTGTAGAGTTAAATAGTTTGAGAGTGCATTCGTCTGTGCTCGTGTTAGTAATTCTAATCAAACAACCATAAAATAAGACCAACCTACTCCCCTTTCAATATTTGCATCCTTTCTAATTTTTCCATAAGATCTTATCTGAAAATAATATCTGCATATATACCCTCACTCTCGATCTGCTTAAACTTAGTTACCATCGAGAGGCTGGATACATAAGCAAAGTCCACTACAACTTTAATAGCACCAATTAACCTCTCCTTGTGGCATTGTCTGCATTAAATTTACCCCTCTATACCCATCTCCATGACCATCCAGTCTCCACCAATCATCCTATCTATTTACCGTATTTTCACGACCAAAAGGCGCACCGTGCCAAAAGGCGCAGTCTCAGTTGTGTGTGCCGTTCCTGTATTTGACACACACATAAGGCGCTCCTCACGATAGGGCGCGGGTTTTATATGAATATCCTCTACTACGTACGTCCGCCGTACAACAACACACTCACACAAGCACACAAGTGTGCGTATTTAAAAATAGATCGGGAGCAAAATTGAGTTTGGTTGTGCTTTATTAAAGTATTAGTTACAAAAATACTAAAACAATCAAATACCGGTAATAGTCTTTAATCAAATCCATCGAAATCCTCATCCTCTGTTTCGGAATCGAACTGCGCTAAACCCAACCTAGCAGGTCCACCTTCCTCGCCGTCAGAGTCACTTTCTGCACCGTGCGGCTCCTCCGAAATGATGCCGGCTTTAGCGAAAGCTCGGACAACAGTGCCAGCAGACACGTTAGCCCAGGCATCAACAATCCAGTGGCAAACTGTGGCGTAACTCGCCCGGCACTGCCTTCCACCCTTTGTGAAGCTGTGCTCTCCTTCGGTCATCCACCGCTCCCACGCCGCTCGCAGCCTCACTTTGAACGGCCGGTTCACGCCGATGTCCAGCGGTTGGAGTTCCTTTGTCAAGCCTCCCGGAATCACAGCAAGCGTAGCGTTCATCTGCTTCACTTGTATTTTCACGTCGTCGGTGAGATGAGCACGCATAGAGTCATAAATCAGGAGCGAAGGTGATGCGTGGAAAAAACCACCCGGTCTTCTTACATACACCTGCCTCAGCCACTCCTTCATCATTCCCTCGTCCATCCAGCCCTTTTCATTTGCCTTGATAATGACGCCTGCTGGAAACGTCTCTTTAGGCAAAGTCTTCCTCTTGAAAATTACCATCGGCGGCAGTTTCTGTCCATCGGCGTGGCAGCCAAGCACAACAGTAAACGAAGCCTTCTCATACCCCGTTGTGCGTATCGCCACCGTGCTGGTTCCCTTCCTCTCCACCGTGTGACTCACCGGGATGTCGAACGTGAGCGGCACCTCGTCCATGTTGGTGATGTGGCTCGGCTGGATCCGTTTGTCGCAGATGTGCTTGCTGCAGTAGGAGCGGAAGTTTTCCATCATTTCTTGATAATACGCCGGACGTTGCTGCGCTATCGTAGTCCTGGTCCGGATGGAAAAATGGCACCGTTTCATGAAGCGAAAGCACCAAGACGGACCTCCGTGGAAATGTTCGATTTTCATTTCCTCCGCTATCGATACTGCCTTCAGTCGGATCGTGACCGTCGAAACGCTCCTCCCACTTGCTCTTTGCTCAACGATCCACTGCTCAAGTCTTTCCTCCAACTCTGGCCACCTCGCCTTGTTTCCACGGAAACTCAGCTGCGTCTTCTTCACCTGTCGCAGCTCGTTTTCCAGCTTCCTCCACTTTCGAACCATCGACTCGTTGATCTGGAAATTCCTCGCCGCGGCTCGATTCCCATGTTCCTCCGCATAGCTGATCGCCTTCAGTTTAAACTGAGCTTCATAAGCGTGTCTCTTTGCCATTTTCGGGGTTGTTAAAACAGCAATGTTCTGCATACCGCACATACCTGTTCTTTTATACATAAGCCACGCCCACATTTACCCCCAGTTCTAATGTTCACAAATACGTCCGCCTTACAATGACGACACACAAAGGGCGCACTGCACTATAGGGCGCGTCGCACATTTTGACAAAAATCTAAGACGTTTATATGCGCCTTATAGTCGTGAAAATACGGTACTAACTATTCCAATCATCCTCTCTTATGTCCCTCTCCTCCACCTTCCTCCTCAATTTTGGTGTGACCATTCTACCTACTATATAAATTTTAAACCCGCGTAACCACATTCGCCCTTCTTCCCGCACGTGCCCCAATTATGCAGACGTGCCTCTGTGCCTTTGAACTAAGATCGCTTAATTCTGCCCATCAACTGATATTCTCATTCTGCTTGCTTTCCCTCAGATAGATCCCCATGAGCTCTCAGTTTCATCTTCTACGGCAATTTCTGTTCATTGTTTATCAAGGCCCAAACTTCTGCTCCATACATGTGACTGTTCTTGTTACTGCCAAGAAAGTAAGATTTTTGTACATTTTTGTACATTTTGTACATTTTGTACATTTTTTTTTGTATATTTTTGCCCTCACATCATCGTTCATGAACCACCCCAGAAATGCATGACTTTATCTCTCATCCTCTATTTCTACCTCTCTCCTTTTCCTCCCTTTCTCTCTTTTGTTACCTCTTGCTGTTTCCATTTTTCTTTCATTAACCTCTTTCTCTGTTTCTGTTTATCTTTTGCTCCCACTCTCTCTTTCTCTCTTTCTCTTTTGCTACCCCTCTTTCTCTCTTTCTCTTTTGCTACCCCTCTTTCTCTCTTTCTCTTTTCATACCCCTCTTTCTCTCTTTCTCTTTTCATACCCCTCTTTCTCTCTTTCTTTCTTTCTCTTTTCATACTCCTCTCTTTCTTTCTTTCTCTTTTGATACCCCTCTGTTTCTTTCTTTCTCTTTTGATACCCCTCTCTTACATTTCTGAGTCTTCCAATTCAACACAAATAACCTATGCTGGCTCACTACTGTCTCCCCTGGAATCACCTAACCAACTATGATCCTACATCTTTACCTCTGCCTGATGAGAAAATAATTGATACTAGCCGAAACCCCATCACAGACGGATTCCGTTCATTCAACCATCCTCACCAGCTCACCCACACTCGAGGGACATGGACTGGACAGGGCGTGCTTGCCCCCGCCTACTCATCCCCCGCCCCTGCCCCATTCCCCCCCGCCTCCCACCTCCTGCCTTCAATTTGCTTCCCCCCGCCCAAAAATTTAATCACCCCGGCCCCGCCCCCACCTCATCACTCCCCGCCCCCGTCTCTTGATTCCCCGCCCCACTTGCCCCCGGGCCCCCGCCCCCTGTCCACCCCCTCATACTCAACCCCGCCTAATTCACCCCAGCCCCTGCCCACTCATCCCTTGCCCCATTTCCCCCGTCTCCCGCTTTCAATTTGCTTACCCCCACCCAAAAATTTGCTTACCTTCCCCCCCCCCTCTTCACTCCCCACCCCGTCTCTTCATCCCCCGCCCCGTCTCTTCATCCCCCGCCCCCGCCTCTTCACCCCTCGCCCCCGTCTCAACAAAAAGTGTTTATTCTGCTTTAGAGTTGAAAGTTGACTATTGCCACTATGTGCGATGCACTCTTCCAGGTACGAAGTCTCTTTCAGTCCAGGTCACAGTACCGAGAAAAACGTGACGCGACCGCTAGGAGCACAAAATTGGTCCTTCAGTATTAATATATCGATGGTTCATGTAAGATGTACTTCGAAAGGTGATCTTTACTTCTTCCCTCTTAAAAAGAACCCTAGTGTGATGCAAATAATTCAAATTCCTCTGCTTTTTAGCAAGCAACACGCTTTGCTAGCACATGCAGCGTAGGTCTATACGGTTCACAACTACAGTGCTATACTTTAGTATCCACAATTCAATGTAAAATATACCATAAATATAAAATTTAGTATCCACAATTCAATGTAAAATAAAATATACTTCGTTATTTGAAGACTATTTCAAAGCAGACAAACTTCAATGTTTCCCGAAACCTGCAGGCTTGGTTAAAACAGGGCTTGATGCATCGTCTGTCTGTGCCATTAATGAGTAAATATTGAAAGCTGCATGGGCAAAAGTACCATATTAGCTTGTGGCGACTGCGATGCCAAGGCTGGAGATTGTATTTTAAAATGTCCAATGCTCCAGGAAACCATTAATTTACTAATCTGTACGTTCAGTGAATGAACTATTGATTTGATGTTCGTTAACGTGCCCAATTTCGTTCAATCCTGTACTAATGCCGGCATAAGGGAACCCCCCTCCCTCCCCCCCCCCACTCCCACTTTCCCTCAAGTCCCCCTATCAAACGCATGTCCAGAACACCCCCTTCCACTCCCCACTACCCCCTCTCTCCCCCATCCTCAACTCTCTTCCCCCCTCCCGGAGTGTATTGCGACATGTGGTGAGGCCTTGCTCTCTCCTCGCTCTCCCCTCCTTCCGCAGTCTCTCCCACTTCCTAGCTCCCCTTCACTCACTCCCTCTCCCCTCCCCCCCCAATCCCAATATTCCTGTCAGCCAAGCGTCGGGTTGTATTTGCTCGTAGGAATAAGTGCATGCATGCATGCATGCTTGTATGTGTGTCTCCTCCATAACTCCAAAACCGTGAAACCTATCCACCCCAAACCTTGCACACATGCCAAGAGAACTCCAAGGGACCGCATGCATGAAAACCTGGGTGTTTGGGTTAATTTAAACGTCCCTTTTAAATACAGTTGATTGCTTACCTTCATGAAAGGCTTATTCTTGGTCAGCCCAACTTTACCTCACAGGGGTCTTTGCCACCATTTTGATTCAGCCCACAAAATGCCTTTCTTTGGAAACACGATCTTCTCTTACAGACTGATTGAAGTATATTATCGAAATATGATTTCGGACTTGAGGATCGGATCTGGTGGACAAAATATGGGTTGAAATGTGGAGTGAAATCTGTAAATCTTAAGAGATTACCAATTTTCTTACAACTAAGCGTATTTATTGAAGGAAGGCTGTGCTTAGTGTGCTTCCATATTATTCTCGGTAGTTACACAAGAACATGTGAAATTGCCAAAGGATTAAACTTAAACTTATTCTACTGTCCCTGCAATTATATCGAGTGAAGAAAGGATTAACGGATATGCCCAAGGTGTAACTTCATTGAGTGCAGCAAAAACAATTTTTTTAAGCAGGTGAAAGCTCCTGCGGCGCGAGCAGTTGGCATGGTGACCACTGCCCTGTTCTCCGTGGGGAAATTCCTGGGATTTGGAAGGCAAAATAAATTTGAGGATTAGAATGAGTAAAGCGAATGACGGGTTCAAGAGAGAATTGAAAAATGTTTTCATCGGCTGCAAGGCAATGCAGGATCCTCACTCCACAGCAGGATGGCCAAGAGGTACGCACACTCGCCCTAAGCTGTCTAGCCTTGGTTCGAATGTCAATCCAGCTATGAACTGTCATCCCGGTGTTTCACAGGCAGGGTGATGAATCAATGTGCATGTTCTCCCTCACATGGACATTAAACTGGGCGTCACATCTGCCGGAATTAGTTGCGAGACATTAAAGATCCCTTCGCAGTGTCCTTCGCTCTCTCTCTCCAGCAACCTGGCCAAATTCAAAATTGCTGATCTAACCGACAGGGGCACTGCATCAGCTGCACTGCCACACCCTTAGTCAATGATGCTACTCACAGCCTTGGGCTTCACAGGAAAAAAAAATATGACCAGACCCCTATGTATGGTATTTTATTTTGATAATAATTTCATTAATTTTCTCTTTGAAAAATATCCACTTTTTAATTCACTCCAAAAGTATCCACTCCACTCCACTCCAATTTTTTTTTTTTTTTACAAAACAAGCAATTTTGATCTGTGTAACCTTTTCTAGTTGTTTAGAGAGTGCGTTCTGATTGTCTGACTTGCTCATCGATTGAGCAAGTTTCACGCTGAAGATCACATCGTTTTATTGTTGGGCTGAGAATCGATCCTCGTTTTGAACAGCTCAAAGGCAAGTGTACTACCTCTGCAACATCCTGTTAGATCTTAACCTTCTACTCCATTCCCACCCCCACTATTAGTTTATCTTCTTCATGTCGTTATGTGCATAAGGCTGCTGAAGCATTTCCGTTGGCTCGGGGTTACAATCCTATATGGGTCTTTACACCGACACCTGATACTCAACCGAGGTGCACAAATTTTGAATTTGGTCACGGTGCCAGCTCAGATACTGTTCACAAAGGACACTGTGGGATCTTCAGCTTCCACTGATTAATGCAAGCAGGCAGGGTGCCCAATTTACCTCCATCCAATGGACGGCACACACACTGATGATGCCTCACCTGGCATGTGAAACATCAGCATTGCAGTTTATCCCAAGGCCGAGATTCAAACTTGAGCCAGACGAGCAGTGTGCATACCTCCATCAATCCTGTCAGTCCTCCTCCCCACTATGGAGTAGCTTAACCCCCTCCCTCCACTCCCCCTGGCTATTTCCCTTTCATTATTCCCTGTCCATATGGTCTCTTGCAAACAATCTCCTTGCTCTCTTCTTCTGAACAAAACCTCAACAGTCTCGCTTCCCTTTCCTTTCAAACTACCAATATTGCAAGAACCAAGACCCAAATCTCACGACATAAGCCCCCCGGGCCATATCATCTGTACCTTCTTTGATTTCAATCAAATTTTACTCGCCCTTCACTTAACAAGCTCCAAACACGTTTGATCGGGAAGGAGTTGATTGAATCCCATCGGCTCTGCAAAATATGGACCGTGTCTAGTTTTACTTGTTAAAGGGAAACTGACATTTCATAAACTAACCATTTCAAAATTCGATCAATCGTAAATTTTTTTTGCCTCTGCCGACGAAGTCATCGGGTTGTCCGTCCGTCCATGCATCCATGATAGGTTTTCATTGCCGTGATAACTTCAGAACGGCTGAAGGGATCCAAGTCAAACGTGATACAAGTATGTATAACGATGCAAAGATGAACTGGTTATATTTTGGCATCAAGGTGTCAAAGGTCAGAGGGCACGACAGGTTAAAAATGGGACACGTGAGAAAAGCGGAAGGGATTTAAATCGAACTTGGTACAAGTATGTATAATGATTGGATAATGTGTGTGGAGGCATATCCGTCGACGACGTGACATCGAAGAGTGCCGTTCTATGTCACTTTACATCGACAATACGAGAAATTGAACCAATAAACAGGAGATGCAACTTTTGTTGAATTTACCTGTGCAAGTTATTTGTCATTTGTGCAAGACCACGATTGGCTGAGAAATGTCATATAATAATTATCATAACCAATGTTCAGAAGTGCGCACACTCGACTCTGAGCTGTCCAGCTTGGGTTAGGAATACAGGCAGGTCATCCTCATAATTTACAGGCAGGGTGACGCATCAGTGTGTGTGTGCTGTCCCTCGGATGGATGTTAAGCCGGGAGCTCCGTCTGCCAGCGTTGGTTAGTGGACATTAAATGTCGCACGTTGTCCTTCACAACGAGTCGGTGAGTTCTTGCCAGCACCCTGAACAAATTACAAATTGCTGCCCACTCAGTCAAGTATCCCAGGCAACCCTCACCCGAGCAGAAGTGAAGTTCTCTCTTTATACCATTTTTGTTTTTATTGATAAATGGCGATGCTGTGCAGAAATGAGCCAATCTTTTTTCCTTAAGAAAGAAGAAGCAAAGCGTTGATTGGCAAGTTGCGTAATCGTGCAATCGAAGGTGTTTTGACACCGTCCCGGCTCACATCATCAACCGCACCAATGCTGTGCCAAACATGTTATTACAATCACATCTTACGATTGCTGTGCCAAGGAGGGGAAACGCCTAAAACCACTTGAAAGCATCGATTGTATGCTTTCATAATATCTGTGTTTTTACATTGCTAATCTGAAACTTAACAAGCGAATGTAACAGTCATGCAATGTACAATTTAAACAGTTTCGTTTTTCGTATTGTACTACCAATGTGAAGTGAGGATGTTGTTCGGGTCAGTGTGTCGCTATCCGCACTAGCAGTACTGATTGAGTACTCAGGTGTGCCATGCAGATTGTACAAGCATGAAGCATGAGGTCAAAGCAGCCATTCCTGCATTAAGATTGTCTGCTGTCAGGATAGGCAACACATATTTATTCTATAAGGATAGACAACCTCCTCTGGGTGTAAAGAAGCAGTTGCTGAAGTATTGACAAGTTCACTCTTCTTATTATTATTAGTTCGTATGTAGTAAAAGCTGCGGGGTAGCATCATTGGCTGAGGGTATGGCTGTGCCGCTGATGTAATGGCCTCTCTGGTTCAGGCAGGATTTGTAATTTGTTCAGGGTGCTGGCGATGACACCTCTTCACGGAGGACGCTGTGGGGTCTTTGACGTCCACCGACGAATGCTCGGTTCACACTTATTTATGCTTCGTCGGGAAACTGAAACTCCACTTTGATTTCCTTCTTTCTTTTCTTCTTTTGTTTTTTTGACCGAAGCAGTATAGGTGTACGCATGTTGACCTATTATAGTCATGAACCCAGCAGCCATTGGTTCCTTACTATGTTATAGTTCTGAATTTGATTATGCTATAACATTGCTGGTATTTGTCTTGTTGTGTACGCAGTGGCACAACACACAAAGTGTGTGTGTTGGTGTGCAACTCTCTTCCATACATGCTGCCAGCAGTGGAGAGTTCAACATATTCGGGGCTCTCTGTGGACCAGCTCGTCATGAAGATTGGAGAGGTAAAGCTATTTGCACACGTTGCTGATTATTATTATTATTATTGTCATTATCATTATTTTTATAAATTCCATATCACTTACCAGTCCTCTTTTTAAAACACTAGGGTGTTGCTTCGCCATCACTGCCACATCACACGACTCAGAATGTTCAATTATTCCCAGTAAACAACACGAGTGTTCAGAATGGTTTGTGTGTGCCAGCGTGGGATCCATTTCTCAGTGATCTCTCCACGGAGAATGCCTGCTCTGCAGCATCTCTTTGACAAAGGTGGAGTGCCCGTGTCTGAGGCTGCACTCAAAATGTACTATC
>NC_140965.1:16702305-16849805 GCF_056783735.1 Eptatretus burgeri | reverse complement strand
GACTTCGGACACGGGCCACTTTAAGCGACCCGTTCCGTACTATCGGGATAACCGAGCGGTGTTATCGTCGGCCCCGATGGTTCGATTAATTATCGGGCGTTTTAGCCCACGACCAACCCTTTACATGAAGTAAGATGGAGATTCAATGAAAGAAAAGACGAAGCGAAACGGGAAAACAGTTCAACATAATTCACATTTATTTCGCGATGGCACACGGAAAGCACACATATACAATTACACCAAAAGCAAATGTAAAAGGAGAAGAAACACACAATATTATAAAAGAAGAAGACAATGCAGAGCTATCCGACTACCGAGCACACGGCAACACTTATACAATTTTACTTCACAGACGGCGCCGCCAACACATATACCCAAAGCAAAAGAAAAGGACCACCCTCAAGGATGAGGGGGGTAGGCGGGCCTGGGGCCGAGACTGCGTCGGGCCTACCCGTCTGATGATGAGACGCAAAGTGGCGGTGGCGCCCCAACTCCACGGGCCTCGCGGACAGTGTCTGGTAGGGGGTGGGAAAGGGGCCCCCTTGTCGCACTATCTCAACGCGGGGGGAAACAGGAGGGGGTTGTTGATGCTCGGGGGAAAGGAGGATATCTCCCTGTCTCGGGTCCCGCGACGAGCGTCTCCACCACGACCTCGGTCGCGCTGCCGGCCTCTCCCTCCGCAGTTCCCCGAATCCGACGCGAGCACCCCCTCAACCGCCTTCTCCGCCGCCGCCTCTCCACAGCTTCGTCCGATCGCCCTCTCCGTCTCCTCTCTTGACTCGTCCCAACTCTTCACTGGCTCCGCGAACTCCCAACTGCGAACTCGACTGACGAACGCGGCCCCTTATATGCCCTGTGGCTTCGCCCCTTCACCTTTGACCCTTTACCTCCGACCCTTCACCTCTAACTGGCTCCCCATTGGACCGAGGAAAAGTGGGCGTGAATGCTTTTTGATCCATGAATTTGCATATAGCGACCACACTCCAACGCCCTGGAGGCGGGGCCAAATCGCCCCACGCTCACCGATAGGACGGAACAGAAGTGGGCGTGAGTCGTTTTTGATCCGTTTTCTTCGGAAAGTCTGTGATGTTTCTGAACACGCTGCTCGGTGCGCGCCCTGCACGAGTCCAGTATCGGTGCCCACAAGTGGCGCAAGAATGGTGGTGATGCGATGGTGGCGAGTTGTGACGGTAAAGGTCGTGGCTGTTGTTGTGAAGCGGCGTTGTGGTTGGTGGTTGTTGTGTGATGGCTGTTGAGACGTGGTTGGTGGTGGTAGTAATGGCGGCTGGTCCAAAATAAAGATAGTAAAAGAAAAACGGCTATCTAAAAGGGTCGCAGCCCGCATGAATGACATTTATTCCCTCTAAACAACGGGTTTGGGCCTAACTACACATATACTTACAGAGATATCTCACCTAAGAGACCTGAATGGTGGTTTGTGAATTTCGTCAACCACAACACTACCCCCTCCCCTTTTTACAGACTCGTCCCGAGTCGTCAAATTTTCGTGTGCCATCATGTGTAGTTTTCCCCTAGTACATTTTACCTACGGATCCCTGAGTGCGACATTCATGGTATTCGTGTCCCCAAAATAAATAACCTGAGGGCTGAGTAACTACCTAAACAAACTCACTCACACGGACGACTTAAATAAAATTGCCGGCGCGAAGACAAACATGCCGGGGGCGCACTCATATGTACAGTACATCTTAACCTTAACTTACCAATTTAACACTAAACCATGGCCCAGGATCACTGAACTCTGCAAAAAGAAAGCAGTTAGCAGGGAGCCAGGCTGCTCGCATGCAGTCTCTGACTCAAACAATGCAGGTGACAGGGAACGTGGCCGGCTGTTCACACGCAGTCCAAGGCCTTCCCTTTTGAACTGAACGCAGTGAACCACAACGGTGCATGGGCTGCACAAACATAGTCTCCGTGCCAGCTCAAGTGGCACACGCAATGAACACAACGAATGGATGGATGAATGGTTTGAACTGAACGCAATGAACCACAACGGTGCATGGGCTGCACAAACGTAGTCTCCGTGTCAGCTCAAGTGGCACACGCAATGAACACAACGAATGGATGGATGAATGGATGCACGCAAGCACGGTGCACGGGCCGCCACTGCAGGCCCGTGTTGTAGCTGCCAACAGGGCAGTTCTCGCAGCTTGCAAACTGTTGCCTTGATCCTGGCGCACATGGCAATGAACAGGGGGGGGCAAAGCAAAAATTGAACAGGGCTGGTGAACAGGGGCAGTGGGCATGGCATGGCAAAGGCAGCAGGCAAACACAGCCCGCAGAAGAAGGCCGCTGCAGGCAAACACAGCCGGCAGACGAACTGGCCGGCACAGGCCTTGAAGAAAAACAGCCAGCCGGCAGATGAAGTGGGCCGGCACAGGCCTTGCAGCAACACAGCCAGCGGATGAAGTGGCCGGCACAGGCCTTGAAGCAAAACACGGCCAGCCGATGGCACAGGCCTTGCAGAAAACAGCTGCAGACGATCCGGCCGGTACAGGCCTTGCAGCACAGCAGCTGCAGACGATCCGGCCGGTACAGGCCTTGCAGCACAGCAGCTGCAGCCGATCCAGCCGGCACAGGCCTTGCAGCAAAACAACAGCTGCCGATAAAGT
Organism: Eptatretus burgeri; assembly: GCF_056783735.1. Lineage (NCBI taxonomy): Eukaryota > Metazoa > Chordata > Myxini > Myxiniformes > Myxinidae > Eptatretus > Eptatretus burgeri. The sequence goes on along the minus strand of NC_140965.1, from coordinate 16,847,172 downwards.
GGGCCGGCCTTTGCCTTGCAGCAACGCAGCCAGCAGATGAAGCTGGCCAGCTTTTGCCGTTCAGTGGAGGTTGGTGGAGGGAGTGCGGTGGTGCTGGCCACTCGGAAGGCGGGCTCGGACCTACCCTACGGTCTCCCTCCCAACCTATCGCCTTTGCCTGTCACTGTCTATACCCACTCCCTTAATTTGTCAAACCCCAATTTAGCCCCAACTTTTTTTATTTTATTTTTACTTCCCCACTATGAATCGTCCCCTGACCCCCTTTATCGTCCTTGTTCGGCTAACCTATCCTGTCACCTAGCCTACTCCCAACCCCTACGTTCCCTTCCCGGAGGGGAATAAGGGAGAGCTAACGTCCTGTGTCGAGGCCTAACGAAGCCTCAGGATGGCCTCCCCAGACTTCAGCGATCTATAACCAAAGTGGGTCCAGCGGCCCACAACGAGAGCGAGGGGATGGATGGTGCGGAGGGGTACACTTCCTAATCTACCCTAACCATTTAACTGTTAAACTACCCCGTGGGCTTTCAACAAGCGCCTCTCGCTTAAACTATTGGTTCTAACAACCCAGATTCCCGTCGCCTGTGTTGGTGTCCTCACAATTTCGGGCCTCGCCCCCCAATTTTCTCTCCGTGCCCTCACACGGTCTCGTGGCTGGGACACGTGGCTCCCTTTGGCAGGCACGACCCTCTGCCGAATCTCCCGCTATGGCACCCCCGGGCACTACACTGCCTCCGAGCCTACCAGCTCCCTAACACCGGGGAGTTTCCCCCATGGCACCTCCCCTGAAACGCACACGTGGCAGGCTGGCTTCCCAGGCCCCTTTCCGAGGGTCACCCGTGCCCACAACACTGCCCACGCGGCTAATGGCGCCCCGGGCCCCCGCACCAAGCAGGCGCACCCGTGCCCACTACGCTATCCCGGCCCCCCATGGGCCCTTGGCCTACCACGGCCGACTCGCCTGGTGCCCGGGGTACCCACTCAGCGATACTCACCTTTCGCAGCCACGCTCCCAGCCCGTCAACAGGGCTCCTGCACCCCTCCAAATGGGTTTCGAGCCTACACTCCCACCAACAGCAAAACGACCTCCATTTTTAAATTTTACTAACCCCCTAACTCACTCTACACTGACCCCGGGGTCCCTTGGGCGGGAGTCACTCCTCCCCCCAATCACTCATCGCACCATGCATTCCCCATTCGCTCCACTCACACAGACCCGCTGGCCTCAATCACTCACCAAGCACATGCTTCCACTTCACTCACCAACTCTCTTCAACACACACACCACTGAACTCTGCCATCCTTCCAACTACCTCCCCTAACTAACTCGTGCTCCCACGTCGTCCCTTAAACTACAGCACGTTCCTTTTAACACTACGTAGCTAAGCTATGTCCCCTCTACACATTCTCTGTCTGTCCATGTCCTCAAAATCAAAAAAATAACTTTCCCAACCTAAATCTCGCTACAATCCCTCTAACTAATCCATTCCACGGGCCCCATGAGGACTTACCCCTGCCCCATGAAGTCGGTCTAACTAAGCTAACCCTTCCCCCTAACTAGTTTCCATCCTGTGCCCTGGTCAAGGGGGTCTTCCACCCCTTGCCCAGGAATCCTGTGCACCCGAAAGTGAGGCTTGTTTTTTTTTTTTTTTTTTTTTTTACATGCGCATCACCAGCGCGGAAACTCACAGCTCGCGCACTTTGCACCTGCCCGTGACGTCAAGCAGCTGCACGTGTACCTCGTCCCTCCTTGGACGGTACCATCCGGCAGGGATACCCTTCCTGCCGGATTCCAACCCCACGTGCAGCCATGACGTCACCGTGCGCATAAAAAAACAAGCCCCACGTCTCGAGGGGTTCCCCACGCGAACACATGTGCTTTGCCCATTGGAGCTTAACACACACGATCGCGTGGAGAACCCGTCCGGTCCAAATCCGAAATCCTGCCTAAACTTTGTCCGTCCGCGGGATCGGCAAATCCACCGCGTGCGTTTCCGGACCGGGACTTCACTCTAGCAAACGAGCATGTGGGGGCCTCGTGCGTTGCACAGCACGGACCTCGTGCTCACTGCTGGGTGAACCCGGCACGGTCCCCGAAACAACTACAGCCGCTACTCGGCTTTCTTTCCTCACATGTCGCCGTCGTCGCCATTCGACCCACGCACACCTGCGTGTTACGACGCTCACACTCCACACCATTAAACTCACACCGGGAGACGCGGCTGCATGTTCACACATGCCGACCGACATCTCCCTTACATACCGCTCTCTCACACACACGGTCTCCCTTGCATAAACCATACCACTCACACGTGGTGCTCCCCTCACTCGCGGCCTTCCACTCACTCGTGCCATTTCCCTCACACAAACCACACCACTCACACACGCGGGGGCACTCACCCGCGGTACCTCATCCACACACCGTGCCTCACTCACACATGCGGGGGCACTCACCCGCGGTGCCTCACTCATACACCGTGCCTCACTCACACACGCGGGGGCACTCAACCGCGGTGTTTCATCCATACTGGCCGTTTCACACACGGCCTCTTCCACTTGCGGTGCCCCTTTTACACACGGCGTGCTGGGAAGCACGTACTCCGGCACAATCGCTACCACACCACTCACACACGGGGTCGCTTCCACACACGGGGACGCACTCACACCTTGCACCACACACACAGGGACAACCACACTGGGGATTCGTGTCCCCACAAGGGTCTCCGGGGCCTCTATACCCCCCAAGCTTTCCGTGCACCTGTCCACAGCACTCCTCCCCTCGAACTCGCTCGACACGACCGAACCCACCTGGTCGTGACTCGCCTCAAGGGGGCATACTCCCTCCCCTCGTTCCTGGAGGAGGCCATCCAACTGCTCGCACCGGGCCTCCACCCAGTCCGCGAGCTCACCCCCATTATCCTCCACTACCTCCGTGTGTGTGTGTGTGCGTCACTTACCCCGTCTTCATCGTGTAGTCTTCCCTCTATCATTCCCATCTCCCGTGTCTCTGCCAACCCAGTCACCTCTTCACCCTTTACCTCCCTTGTCTCAACTATTTTTATTTCCTTTGTCGTCACCTCGTGTCTTGTCTCACGTTTTGGTCTCCCCATTTAATTATTCCCTTTCGGTCATCGTCACGACCCTCGCCCAACACGCCCCCCGAATTATTTTGTCACCCGCCTCCACCGCGGGCCCGACAGCCGTTGCACCCCCTTCCAGCTCGTTCGCTCCCACACGTGGAGTCGCCATTTTTAGCTCCCTGGTCACTGCCTTCATGCCCGCCTGAAGGCTTCGGCCCATGTTCTGCGTCTCACCCCGCAGCTTTTTCGTTTCTTCCTTCATTTGCTTGTTCATACCTTTCATTTCGTTTTTCATTTCATTTGTGTTTGTATCCATCTTTTCGTTCATGCTTTTTATTTCATCCATTTTTTGTGTATTCGCTTCCATTTTTTTTGAATTCGCATCCATCTTTGCTGTCATTGCCGCCAGCATGGCGAATAGCTGGGCCATGTCGGGTGCGCTTGGGTGAGCCGTTTCGGCAAAGATCGGGGGGTTTTGGCGGAGGGGGGGAGGGGAGGTGTCATACACCGCGGCCGCTGCCGCACCTTTTTCGGGCTCTGGGCTCAGTTAGGGGAGTTCATGTTCCTGCACGGGGATTTCGTCCTGAGCCATGGATTCTACACATTACTACACATATACATTTCTAATACCCCCGGCTCCCGCTCGCCTTGAGACGCCATCTTATTTCTCGTGAAGGGTTAATTTAGCTCGCTCGTAATTTGGAGGGAATCGGGGGTCGCTCCTCTCACCCCTGGACCGATTCCCGTGAATTTAGCCGGAGACAGGAGAGCCCGTTTTCCCGTTCTCCGACACCAGTGCCGCGAGGAGGGCGATGAGTTTATATCGCACGACCTGACACCAGTGTTGCGGATTCGCGCCCGCCGGCGTGCGAACGGCCACGTAACTCGAATCGCGGCACGTCGCCCACCGGACGGACAATCCAGTCGTGACCCTCTCGGACTAACGCCGGGAACTAGTCACGGGTGGACCTTTCGGCCTCACCACGATCGTGCCAATCGGCCCCCCGCGTGGGATAGGGTTGCTCGCCAAATTCGACCTACCTAAGTACCCACACGGAGGGTAGACCGGGCGATCGCACCTCGCCGCAGGTCGACTTCGGACACGGGCCACTTTAAGCGACCCGTTCCGTATTATCGGGATAACCGAGCGGTGTTATCGTCGGCCCCGACGGTTCGATTAATTATCGGGCGTTTTAGCCCACGACCAACCCTTTACGTGAAGTAAGATGGAGATTCAATGAAAGAAAAGACGAAGCGAAATGGGAAAACAGTTCAACATAATTCACATTTATTTCGCGATGGCACACGGAAAGCACACATATACAATTACACCAAAAGCAAATGTAAAAGGAGAAGAAACACACAATATTATAAAAGAAGAAGACAATGCAGAGCTATCCGACTACCGAGCACACGGCAACACATACAATTTTACTTCACAGACGGCGCCGACAACACATATACCCAAAGCAAAAGAAAAGGACCACCCTCAAGGATGAGGGGGGTAGGCGGGCCTGGGGCCGAGACCGCGTCGGGCCTACCCGTCTGATGATGAGACGCAAAGTGGCGGTGGCGCCCCAACTCCGCGGGCCTCGCGGACAGTGTCTGGTAGGGGGTGGGAAAGGGGCCCCCTTGTCGCACTATCTCAGCGCGGGGGGAAACAGGAGGGGGTTGTTGATGCTCGGGGGAAAGCAGGATATCTCCCTGTCTCGGGTCCCGCGACGAGCGTCTCCACCACGACCTCGGTCGCGCCGCCGGCCTCTCCCTCCGCAGTTCCCCGAATCCGACGCGAGCACCCCCTCAACCGCCTTCGCCGCCGCCGCCTCTCCACAGCTTCGTCCGATCGCCCTCTCCGTCTCCTCTCTTGACTCGTCCCAACTCTTCACTGGCTCCGCGAACTCCCAACTGCGAACTCGACTGACGAACGCGGCCCCTTATATGCCCCGTGGCTTCGCCCCTTCACCTTTGACCCTTTACCTCCGACCCTTCACCTTTAACTGGCTCCCCATTGGACCGAGGAAAAGTGGGCGTGAATGCTTTTTGATCCATGAATTTGCATATAGCGACCACACTCCAACGCCCTGGAGGCGGGGCCAAATCGCCCCACGCTCACCGATAGGACGGAACAGAAGTGGGTGTGAGTCGTTTTTGATCCGTTTTCTTCGGAAAGTCTGTGATGTTTCTGAACACGCTGCTCGGTGCGCGCCCTGCACGAGTCCAGTATCGGTGCCCACAAGTGGCGCAAGAATGGTGGTGATGCGATGGTGGCGAGTTGTGACGGTAAAGGTCGTGGCTGTTGTTGTGAAGCGGCGTTGTGGTTGGTGGTTGTTGTGTGATGGCTGTTGAGACGTGGTTGGTGGTGGTAGTAATGGCGGCTGGTCCAAAATAAAGATTTTAAAAGAAAAACGGCTATCTAAAAGGGTCGCAGCCCGCATGAATGACATTTATTCCCTCGAAACAACGGGTTTGGGCCTAACTACACATATACTTACAGAGATATCTCACCTAAGGGACCTGAATGGTGGTTTGTGAATTTCGTCAACCACAACAATATGATCTGTTGATGATCGCTCATACATTTAGTATACAAAGGCCTGCTTAGAGGTTGGGTCCAGACTCTCTTGTGCGGCCACAGCATATCTACATTCCCTACACTGTGCATCGTGAAACAGTAATGGGGAAAAGAAAAGCTATCGACGAAAGTGGAGATAATAGAAAAGGTAGAAGCCGTACAGAAGCAGGCAAAGATATGTCTTGACTACGCTTTGTCAAAACAAACAGTTTCGAATAAAGATAAAGTTAAAGAAGATTTTGAAAAGAATGTGACGAACAAAAAGAAAAAGATCCGCACTGCTGCACACGGCGAACTTGATGAGGCGCTACTGAAATGGTATACGCAGATACGAGTGAAAGGAATACCTCTTAACGGTCCTCTTCTCGTGGAAAAGGCAAAAGCCATTGCAGAACTGCTGAATTTGAGAAAGCAGACAGCAGACAGTGAACTTGAGAAAGCAATTCTGTATGTTCACTTGTTTTTGGTTATTAATAACATTAAATAACATTAAATGGGGGTCATTAAATAACAGCACCTCCGTATAATGGACTTTCTTTATAATGGACTTTTATGAGCGGTCCACTGAAGTCCATTATAACAAGTCTACTGTATGTGTGTGTATGTGTATATGTATGTATGTATATATATATATATACACATACATATATATATATATATATATATATATATGTATGTATGTATGTATGTATGTATATATATATATATATATATATATATATATATATATATATATATATATATATATATATATATATATATATATATATATATATGTATATATATATATGTATGTGTATATATATATATATATATATATATATATATATATATATATATATATGTATATATATATATATATATATATATATATATATATATATGTATGTATATATATATATATATATATATATATATATATATATATATATATATATATATATATATATATATATATATATATATATATATATATATATATATATATATATATATATATATATATATATATATATATTACCGGTCAAAAGTTTTAGAACACCCCCATTTTTCCAGTTTTATGGAAATTTAAGCAGTTTAATGTTTCAATGTACTCTGAAATTAAAGTATAGAACAAATAAACAATTGCAGATAAAAAAAGAAATCATGGAATCCTTTTGTTGAACAAAATTTAATCTAAGTTTTTGATTCATCAAAGTAACCACCTTTTGCATATATAACAGCCAAATATACTCGTGGCATTCTTTCATCAGCGTGCCCCACAGAAAACCAGGAAATTTGAGATTTTGAGATTTATTTTGCTGTATTTTACCATATCAATAAACTAACATATAATAAAGTGTATCTTTGTTTTACACTCCACCAAAGTTTGCTTTTGTTTTGTTTGAAAAGAAAGTGTATCTTTGTTTTACACTACATCGAAGTTTGCTTTTGTTTTGTTTTTAATAAACTATACCAAATTTCCTGGTTTTCTGTGGGGCACCCTGTACAATGGAAATCAAATGTTGTTCGGAAAGTTCTTCCCAACACTGTTGCAGAAGTTCCCACAAATGTGTTGCACTTGTAGGTTGCTTTGCTTTTCACCCTTCTGTCCCAGTTCATCCCAAACCAGCTCGATGGGGTTTAATTCTGGAGACTGTGCTGGCCTTTCCATGATTTGAAGCCTACCGTCTTGTTCTTTTCTTCTGAGGTAGTTCTGACATAACCTGGAGGAATGTTTTGGATCATTATCTTGCTGTAGGATGAACCCCTGACCAACTAGGCGTAGACCAGAGGATATTGCATGGTGCTGCAAAATGCTGTGGTCGCCCTTTTGGTTCAGGGTGCCAGTCACTCTGTGCAAGTGGCTGACTGGATCCAGCAAAAGGGCCCCAGATCATCACGCTTCCTCCTCCATGTTTGACAGTTGGTGTCACACTGAGGAACCATCCTTTCGCTAACTCGACGGCGTACGAAAACCCTGCGTAATGAACCGAAGATTTCAAATTTTGATTCATCGGTCCATAAGACCTTCTTCCAGTTTTCAGTCGTCCACTGGCGGTGCTTCATGTCCCAGGCAAGCCTCTTTTTCTTATTTTGCTATCTTAGCAATGGCTTTCTTACTGCCATTTGACCTATCAAACCTGCAGCTCGAAGTCTTCTCTTCACAGTTGAAACTGAGACTTCCTTACTTTGACCAGTGTTAAGCTGTGCTTGAAGCTGTTGTCCTGTGAGCCGCCTGTCATGCAATTGTTGACTCCAAGAAACTTGTCTTCTGATTGTGTTGTGGCTTTGGGTCTGCCAGACCTCTTCCTGTCAGAGTTTCCTCCAGTTTCCAAATGCCTTTTGATGTTGTAGGAAACTGTACTCACTGACACCTTGGCTTCTTTAAAATTTCTCTGAAGGAAAGACCGACACTTTTAAGGGTTATAATGGTCTGTCTGTCTTCCTTTGTTAATTGTCTTTTTCTCGCCATTATGAGAGTAATATACTACTTCCTGCAGTGCAATATTGTCCAATTAATGCTTCAGAGGGTGTAGCAACACAGTCTGTTCCAACACTGCTTTTATCCAGACAGAGGGTTTGTAACTAATCAATAAAAGTTAGGACACCTGTAAGAATTGTTTGCATCAACTTTCAAGGCTTGACTTACTTCCATTGCTGCAGAACAGCTGCAGTTGCTAACCCATTACTTGTTCCCTGAAAAGTGCCTTTTTAACAACTCTGAAATTTGCATTATTTTTCAGTTTTTGGTAGCCTAAATTTTTTTTTTAAACCTATGGCAGTTTACTGCTTAGCTTTGCCCCATTTCAGGTTATTCACTGGACTTGAACTGCTTAAATTTCAGTAAAAACTGGAAAAATGTGGGTGTTCGAAAACTTTGACCAGTGGTATGTGTGTGTATATATATATATATATATATATATATATATATATATATATATATATATATATATATGTATATATATGTATATGTATATATATGTATGTATGTGTATGTGTATATATATATATATATATATATATATATATATATATATATATATATATATACATATATATATATATGTATGTGTATGTATGTATGTATATATATATATATATATATATATATATATATATATATATATATATATATATATATATATATATATATATATATATATATATATATATATATATATATACATGTGTGTATGTATATATGTATATGTATATTTATATATGTATATATATATATATATATATATATATATATATATATATATATATATATATATATGAATATGTCTTCACAAACCACTCAAAAGTGATAAAGCTAAAAAATGCAGATATAATGTGAATAATTTAGATTACAGAGAAAATCAGATAATTCTCCATTGCAAAAGTATTCAAACCCTTTGCTTCATTAACTCTAAATCACTTCGGAGGAAATAATTTGTTTGAAAGGTTATAAAATAAGAGTAAAATATGTTTCACCTGAATGCAATCAGTGGCTTAACTTAAAAATTGTATATACAACATTGGGGGCATTTATTTTTTACACGTATGCAATGAATGAATGGGGTTAGGGGACAAGACACGAGTAAGAACCTTCAGCCGATATCTATGTATTACGTACATGCACTTACAACAATTCTACTTACGGACAAGTCGCCACAGACTTTCATGCAAAAACCCCAGAAAAGAAAGATAGAACTGGACCCGTAAGCCTTTAATGTTCCTCGGAGCTAGGATGATCGAAGGAGCTCCGCGAGGCCGTGCAGGTTGCCTTTGTCGCCCTTGAGGCGACTCGATGGTCTTTTTGTCGGCGACCCTCCGTATGTCTCTGTTGTCAAAGCGGCAGCTGTTTTAACCGCGGCTTGGTTGGTCCAGGGCCTAGCAGCACGGCCTGGTCGATCGGGCCTGGTCGACGACGCTTCAGAGGAGCGAACGGGCCTTGCTCTTTTGGAGTTGATGCTCTTTAAGAGCCCGCTCACTCCTCAGCGTCGCTCGACCGACTCGGGGCTCGATCGCCCGGACCGTTATGTAGCGGGCTGGCGACTTTGCTGCTGACTCCAACGGCCAACAACGTCCAACAAATTGGTGACTTGGCTGGCTCCAATGACGGACGAACTCCACTCCCCCGACCAACAACCACCGTTTGGACTCACCAACTTGACTGCCTCCACCGACCAACAACGACGCCTCCAACGACGCCTCCAACAACCAACTCCACTCTCGGCATCGAAACGCGCCTTTTGATAGCCCGGAGGGGTAAAGCCGCTGTAGGCTTCGCTATCCGAAGGCGGCGCCTGCCACTTTCACCCTTGAACTTTCACCCCCGGCTGGCTCCGCCCCTTTCGTCGTTTTGATCCGTTTTGCAAGACATGCGCGGCCGTGTTTGAAATCACTCTGCCGCTGTCGAGGATGCCATTGTGTTCGTTTGTGGAGATGTTGTTTGTTGGGGATGTTGTTAGTGAAAAGATGGCGGTGCCGTGGAGATGCTAGTGAGGAGAAGTTCCTTTGTTTGTGGAGATTGGTGTTGTTTGTGGAGATGATGGTGAGATGTTGGCGGTTGTGGAGAAGGTGGTGAGGAGATCATGGTTAAAATAAAGATAGGAAAGAATAACACTCCCTCAAGATTCACAGCCCGGCACACAAATAATTCCCATTGTACATCGGTGGGGAAATCTAACCTGGACACACACTTATCGACATAACTGATCTTTCGGGGAACCTGAATGGTGATCTGTGAATTTCCACAACCGCAACACTACCCCCTCCCCTTTTTACAGACTCGTCCCAAGTCGTCAAATTTTCATGACCTTCATGTGTAAGTTTTCCCCTAGTACGATTTACCTTCGGATCCCTGAGTGTGACATTTAGTGTATCCGTGTCCCAAAACTAAATAACCTACAGGCTGTGTAACTAACTAAACAAACTCACTCATACAGATGACTTAACTACAATTGCCGGCGCTACGACAAACATGCAGAGGGAGCAAAACTCATTTACAATTTTAACTTGACTTATAAATTTTACACTAAACCATGGCCCAGGACTGATGGACTCTGTGGGGGAAAAAGGGCATGGCAAAGTTAGTCATAGTGTTTTTTTTTCGGGTGAGCGCTCCGTAGCTGAAGGTCGGATGTCTTTGGGGCCTGTTTAAAAGGCCCCGTTGTCTGTCACAGAACCTTTTACATGTCTTCAGCTACTGGAGGCAACTCACCCCAACCCGGCAGGCCATATGCTATCCCACAGGCCATTATTGAAGCAGGGAGCCACGCTGCCCAAATGCAGTCTCTGGCTCATGTAACAAATGCAGGTATGAACAAAGAAGGTAGCTGGCTGCCCAATGCAGTCCCAGGCCTCCCCCTTGAAATGAGCTGGATGATGCAAGCAAACACAAATGGTGCACGGGCTGCACCAATGCAGTCCCCGTGTGCGGCTGCCTGCAGGGCAGTCCCTGCAGAACACTGGATGGGCACTGACGCAAGCAAACACAATGGTCGGCGGGGCTGCCTGCAGAGCAGTGCCCGCAACTTGCGCGATGATCCTGGCGCACATGGTGATGGATGGACACAAGGGCAAATGCAAGCAAGGGCTAGCAGGCATGGGGTCAAGGCAGAGGCAGACAAGGCATGGCAATGCAAGGCCGGAACAGGCCGCTGTCACACAAACAGGCCGGCATACGAAGCTGGCCGGCCTCTTGTCTCATTCCATGAGGTCTGTGGAGGGAGTGCGGTGGTGCCGGCCGGTCTGAAGGCGGGCTTGGACCTACCCTCCTGTCTCCCTGGTGGTTCACAGTACTCCCCCCCCCCCAACTCGCACGGAGCGACCGAACCCACCTGGTCGCGATCCACTTCAAGGGGCATATTCCCTCCCCTCGTTCCTGAAGGAGGCTATCCTGCTGCTCGCACTGGGTCACGACATTCCGCCAGCTCACCCCCATTGTCCTCCACTACCTCTACATGTGTGTGCTCCCTTGTATCATGTAGTTCCTCTTCTACCTTTTCTATTTCCCGGGTCTCTGGTGTTCTTTCCTTCATCTCTTCGTGTCTCGTTTCTCCCTGTAGTTCTTCGAACTGTCTTGACTTTTCCAACAATTCTTCCTTCCTTTCCTCCAGAGATTTCTCTCCTCTTTCTATCTTCTGTTTGAGGCTTTCTCTTATCCAATTGCCTGATCTTACCTCTTCCTTCAGAAGTTCCAATTCCCGCTTTTCCTCCTCCAGCTTTGTTTTCCATTCTTCTTCCAAGTTCTTTCTATCCCGGGAGTTACTAAAGCCGCTGTCACACCTTGACGATTTAGCAAGCGTATGCCGATTTATGAAAAATTTGTCTAAAACGCTGGCACACGTCGAATACGTTATGGGTATGTTTTGTATACGTTAAGACCACGCTGAAAAACACTGCCATAAGTCGTAGTACGCTGGCTTTAAACGTTGTACTTTTGGGTTGTCCTCAAATTTTTGCATGCTTGAAATTTACGACGTATGCTGGCGTATGACTCGCACGTTCCGCTACGCTGGCCATAAGTTGTAGGGACGTTATGCGATCGTTGACACACGTCGACACACGTTACTTGTAAGTTACTCATAAGTCGAAACACGTCGAGGTAATGTTTAGCGTACCCGAAACTTATTTCTAACCTATGAGTAACGTTTTGTAAGCACGCTACACGAACGTTGTTCACACTTCGCAACACGTTACTTGAAAAAGACGTAGACATATTTTACGTCTTCATGATGACAACAGAACTTAATGAACGCGTTTCTGACTTACCGATACCGTATAATGGCGTATTGGCAGCGATTAGGGGAATTGGTATATAAAAAGGGGCTTCGCAGGAGGAACCCATCTTTTTTTTAGACTTCGTGGTGAGTACATGTCCATGTCATTCCGAGAGATGGAGGATAGGGCAACGCTGAGACGACAATACCTACCTGTCCTCGAACATGGTATTCAAGGCCATCTCCACTCATGGCTCGCAGACTTCCTCTCCTGTCGCAGTCAACGTGTGGCCCTAAATGGAGTTCTTTCATTCCCTCTTCCTGTGCAGGCTGGAGTTCCTCAAGGTAGCGTTCTGGGCCCTGTTCTTTTTCTGGTTTTTATCAATGATCTCTCGGACTCTCTGGAAAATCCTCTATTTCTCTTTGCCGACGACTCCACCCTCTGCCGTACCATCTGTCATCCCTCAGACCGGCAAGCAGCAGCTTCTTCGCTCACTGCAGATCTGGATAAAATCACAAACTGGTCCAACACGTAGAACATGTCTTTCAATCCAGACAAATCTCACACTCTCACTATGTCTCTTCGAAAGGACCGTTTAGAAAACCCCCCCATCCACTTTCTCAACAATCCTCTGGAAGAAGTCTTTTCTTTCAAGCTTCTAGGTCTCACTATCTGCCATGACCTTTCCTGGGAAAGTCACATTTCCAACCTCGCCTCAAAAGCCAGTCGCCGACTGGGAATCCTCCGTCGTGCTAAGTCCTTCCTCGGCCCTCTTGAGCTCCTGACCACTTACAAAGCTTTTGTCCGTAGCCTGATGGAGTACTGCTCTCCCCTCTGGGCTGGTGCTCCTGCCTCCCACCTTTCTCGGCTTAACGCTGTCGAAACCAGGGCATTTAAGATCATCGGCATCTCCCACAATGAAGCTGAGTCTTTGGGCCTCTCACTCAATCACCGCAGGTTGGTCGGTGGTCTTTCTGTCTTCTACCGACTCCTCTCCAGCCTTGCCCCCCCTGCTCTCTCTGCGATTTGTCCCCACCACATTACCACAGGGCGCTCAAGGTCCGCCAACAACCCCCTTCTGGTAAAACTACCAAAATCACGAATCACTGCTCATCTTCACTCTTTCATTCCTCTTTTTTCCCGCCTTTGGAATAAACTTCCTCACTCTATTCTTTCCCATTCTTCCCTCCAGGCTTTCAAAACAGCTGTTCACCACCACCTCTTATCTTCCCCCATCCAAATCCTCGATCTTTTCTACCCCCGATAATCCACCCAAGCCCACTTCCTTCAATTCCCCTGCTTTCCTTCCTGAAAGTCCCTGTAATGTCCATCTTCTCTTCGCCATGTTCCCCGTCCCATCCCCATCCCTCTCCCTTCCACAGTTCACCTAATGTGTCTGTTCCCCACTGTTTTGTCCCTTCCACTCCCGCCCCTCTTGTCTCATGCCTCCTTGCTGTGAGTTGTGTGTTTGCTCTCATACGAGCCTCGACCAAGGTATACAAAAAAAAAAACAAAAAAAAAACATCAACATGACCTCATCGAGTTGACACTGCACCAGTTGGTGCCAATAGAGCCGGGAGAAGAAGGCGTGAACGGAGGAGAAGGAACTGGGTGAGACCATAGATCGGGAGGCGACGCCATTACGGCAAATATGACCAGCTCACGGTGGAACTCCGGAACGAGGACCATGCATCCATCATCAACTTCCTGCGAATGCCCCCAGCGATGTTCGACCAGCTGCTAGGCAGACTTGGTCCAAGGATAACCAAGCATTATTATTAAATCATTTAAATAGTCCAGTGGAAGCTATTTAACTCGTTCAATGGAAACGATTTCATTTGCCGAGCACCAGCGTCCAAAAACAATAGGCGAGTAACAGCCATTTATTAAAAGTGAAGTTGCAGCCTCTGAATAGAAAACCTCACGTAATCGTCGACGATACGCTGCCACGCTATGCATACATTGGACTATCATTGGGCATAGGTTGTGGACGCCTAAAACACGCTAATCCATCGTTGGTATAACTTATGTATAAGTTATCGAAGCGTTCTGTGTTCATTACTAGTACATTATGCATTTGTCCAAGTCGTTTTGAATACTTTTAAAACTGAAACAAAAAAATAGTTCATCATGGGAATGAGAAAAAAAATTAGCCGAAAAGAACATCGAACAATGGTACAAAGTAGTCTCCTATTCGTGGACGCAACGAGGATCGATCATCACCCACACCCTCCCAATCACGCTCACCTACTACTACTGACATGGACCTACTACTACTACTACTGACACGCTCACCTACTGCTACTACTGACATGTTCACCTACTACTACCACCACTACTACTACTGATACTACTGACATTGACATCTACTCAACATGGAGTCTGGAACACTGACGGGTTCCTCTTGTGAAGCCCATTTGTATATACCAATTCCACTAAACGCTGCCAATACGCCATTATACGGTAGATGTAAGTTAGAAACACGTTCAGTAAGTTCTGTGGTCGTCCGGAAGATGTCAATCAAATTCGTCGACATACGACAATGTGCGTTTGAGATACGTTACACATAGGTTCAAAGCAGTAGGTTCAAAGCACGTTACTCATTAAGTTAAAAATTAAGTTTCGGGTATACTAAACATTACCTCGACGTGTTTCGATTTATGAGTAACTTACAAGTAACGTGTGTCAACGATCGTGGAGCATGCAGAGAACTTATGCCAGCGTATGCGGAACTTGTGAGCCATACGTCGAGTACGTCGTAAAATTTTCAGCATGCTTGAAATTTCACAACGTGCTAGACGTACCACGGAATATGACAGCGTACTTCCTCGTTTCTCAGCGTGCTCCTAACATATACACAACTGACCCATACCGTATTCGACGTGTGCCAGCGTTTTACACACATTTTTCATAGGTCGGCATACGCTGGCTAAATCGTCAAGGTGTGACTGCGATGTTGACACTTCCAATTTTCAGGCAGTTATGATTTAAATCGGCGTGCGGCAGCCTTTTAACAGGCTACGCCACGAGTTCGTCGGCGATACGTGCAGCGCGCTATGCCTAAGTTAAACTATCGTTGGGCATAGGTTGTGAACGCCGACAACAGGCTAAGCATTCGTTGGTATATCTATCACACAACGAAACGTTCTGTGCCCGTTACTAATATGTTATGCATACGACCAACACATTATGAATACGACCAAAACTTTAAACAAAAACCTCAAAACTTCAGCGTACGCCAACGTTTTACATACATTTTTATACGTTGCCATTGCTGGCTAAAACGTCAAGGTGTGACAGCGCCTTAATTTGCTCTTCCTCTATTCTTTCGTTCAGTTTGCTCGCCTTTTGTCACAAAAACCCACGCAACCAATCTACTTCTGTCGTTTCCCTATGTAGTTCCTCGACTGTGATTTCCTCTTCCAGCCATTTCCTGTGATTTCCTCTTTCCTCCAAGTCCTCTTCCAGCCCCGAATTCATTCCTGTGCATCGGCCAATTATTGTGACTCCCCATGCACACAATCCTCCTGAACCTCGTCTGCGCGCCGCTGTGCCTTGTCTAATTCAATCTGCAATTCCTCTTTATAGTTTTCGCCACACCTCCACTGCTCCAAGGCATCCGACAATCGTGCGTGAAGCTCATGAATGTACGCGTCGTTGCCCTGCTTCATTTGCCCTGACGTACACCGTGTCCACGTGGTTTGAACCGGTGGACGGGAGTGCTTCCCCCGTGCCGTCCGGCTCGTTGCGCTATTAATAGCAACCCACTCACGCCTCGTGCCGCGCTGAGGTGTGGCCGCGCCGCCATTTTGCGACTCCGAGTTTGTTTGCCGGCAAAGTTCATGCTCAGGCCGCTCCCACTGACGACAATTCGTGGTGCGATTTATTATAAAACGAACCGTCCAGGGCCATGGATTCTACATTAAAAAATATTCCGACCTGCCCCCGCTCGCCTTGAGCTGCCATTTTGCGTATCGGGAATAATAATTTAAAAGCTTGTAATTGAATGGGAAACAGAGGGTCACTCTATACACCCTTGATCCGGTTCCCGTTAATTTCGTTTGGAGACGGGATTAATCGGAATCCCACATCCTGACAACAGTGTTGTAGATTTTCACCTGTTCGGTGTGCGGGCGACCGCCTTTAGCTAAATTGCGGCCGTGCGCGCCCATCGAACGAGCAATCTCGTTGCAGCTTTTCGGATCAACGCCGAAACCAAGCTACGGGTGTTGTTAACCACACCATAAATCAGCCAACTCTTCTGTCCACGCGCTACAGGGTTGATCGCCGAATTGTCGATGTACCTAATTATTCGCGCAGACAGAAATGCCGGGCATTTACACCTCAGCGGAGCCTGCACGAAAACGAGCCGCTTTAAGCAGCTCGTTCCGTTTGCGATTGCCGAGCGATTTTATATCGCCAAGCCCCGTCGGACCAGATGTACGTTTTATCGGCTATTAATTAATCAGCCAGCTATTTATTCCGAACGCAATTATGGCAGTCAATGGCAGGAAAGGTCGCAACGAGCAGGTGACATTTCAACAATGGGGGCATTTATTTTTACATGGATGCAATGAATGAATGGGGATAGGGGACAAGACATGAGTAAAAACCTACAGCCGATATCTATGTATTACGTACATGCACTTACAACAATTCAACTTACGGACAAGGCGCCACAGACTTTCATGCAAAACCCCCAGAAAAGAAAGATAGAACTGGGCCCGTAAGCCTTTTAATGTTCCTTGGAGCTGGGATGACCGAAGGAGTTCCGCTAGGCCGTGCAGGTTACCTTTGTCGCCCTGAGGCGACTCTGGTCTTTTTGTCGGCAACCCTCCGTATGTCTTTGTTGTCAAAGCGGCAGCTGGACACACACTTATCGACATAACTGATCTTCGGGGAACCTGAATGGTGATCTGTGAATTTCCACAACCGTAACAATATATGTGTGTATATATATATATATATATATATATATATATATATATATATATATATATATATATATATATATATATATATATATATATATATATATATATATATATATATGCACACACACACATGCAACAAAAGATGAAAATTTTGAGTGGATGTATGTATGTATGTATGTGTAAACCCGCCAATATCACCGGTTTCTACCAATCGCGGGTAACCTATTGTGTGTTCTGATTCCGTTATCATGGGATTTCATTTTGACCAATCGTGGTTTTTGAGCTGAAATGAGTCATCGTTTGCGTCCTGTGGGTGAAGGATTACCTTGTGGAGTTTTTCACACACCATTTTTTTATGAGCCCAAATGTGAAGCGATGGACAACGTTGGTTGTACCAAAAGGCAGAGAAAGGTTATGACGTTTCGAGAAAATATCGAATTGTTACATTGGTTGCTCGAGGAGAAAAAAAAACGCGGCATCTGTACAAGCCGCCATTACGGGGTCAATGATTGCAGGTGGAACCTTCCCCATTGTTCCCTCTCATTCGTAAACCTCATTTTTCTTTCAAACCGAATTCCCAAATGTTCATTTTCCAACTCTGTATTTGAATCTTATTGCCAAACACTTGATTTCCAACACCCGGCTTCTAACCCCCGTTCTCGATCACATTCTCATGCGCAGTTCATGAAAGAAATTGAGACGAAGGTATTTATTGGGGAATGGGTTTTTAACTCCGAGATGGGATTATTCGTGAAGATTATGTCATCTCGTACCTTGGTCTCCAAGCAGGGAAGATTGACGTCCGGTCCCATGCTGAATGATTGTCTCCCATTACGAGCCTTGTGGTGTTTCTCGTGTACCATTTTTAATGAGCCCAAATGTAAAGCAATGGACAAAGTTAGTTGTGCTAAAAGGCAGAGAAAGGTTATGAAGTTGGGTGAAAATATCAAGCTGTTAGGTTGGTTGGCTCGAGGAGAAAATGCGGCATCTATACGAGCCGCCATTACGGGGTCGATGATTGCAGGTAAAACTCTCCTCATTGTACTCTTCCTCATTCGTAAACCTTCATTTTCCTTCAAACCTAATTCCCAAACGTTCATTTTCCAACTCCGTATTCGAACTTTATTGGCAAAATGCTCAATTTCCGACTCTCGGATTCGAACCCCCATTCTCAAGCGTGCATTTTCACATGCAGCTCATTAAACAAATCGAGGCAATGGGATTTATAACAGATTAGGTTTTTAACATTGACAAGATGAGATTATTATGGAAGACTATGTCATCTCGTACCTTCGTCCCCAAGCAGGGAAGATCCTGGTTCAAGGTAAGTTGATTTAACGATCATGTTACCCTTCTCTGTTGTGGGTTGCAGAAATGCTGCAGGTTCCTTCATCGTAAAGCTAATGCTGCTTTTCCTTTCGCTGAATCACTTTCCCCGCTCACCCTTCCCCCACTCACCCTTCCCCCACTCACCCTTCCCCCAGTCCCCCTCCCCCTGCTCCACTCCACCATTCCCCTCTAACAGCATTATTCCAAGATAAGTCTTGTGTTTTCTATTCCTGGCAGAATACAGTACAAGTGCGTAATATGCTTACCATCACCCACCTCACTGTTTTGTAATAAAATCAAAAAGTAAAAGTCTTGTTTTTGTTTAATTTACACTATTTATTGTATTTACATATCAACATTATACTTATACATATATATATATATATATATATATATATATATATATATATATATATATATATATATATATATTGTTGTAGATTTCCGCCCGTCCGGCGTACGGACGACTACCTTAGCCCAATTGCCGCTGCGCGTGCCCACCGAACGAGCAATCTAGTCGCAGCTTCCGGATCAATGCCGAAACCCAGCTACGGGTGTTTTTAACACACCATAAACCAGCCAACTCATCTGTCCACGTGCTACAGGGTCGATCACCAAATTGTCGATGTACCTAATTATTTGCGCGAACAGAAATGCTGGGAGTTTATACCTCGACGGAGCCTGCACGAAAATGAGCCGCTTAAGCAGCTCGTTCTGTATGCGATTGCCGAGCGGTTTTATATTGCCAAGTCGCGTCGGACCAGATGTAAGTTTTATCGGCTTATAATCAGCCAGCTAACATTCCGAACGCATCATGGCAGTCAATGGCAGAAAGTGACACAATGAGCAGGTTAACATTCAACAATGGGGACATTTATTTCAAATTCACATATGCAATGAATGGGGGAATGGGACAGGACACGAGCAAAAAGCCTACAGCCGAGTTATATCATGTAATATACAGGCACTTAACAGTTTATTACTTACGGACAAGGCGCCACAGACTTTCATGCAATACCCAAGAAAGAAAGAAAGAACCGGGCTCGTGAGCCTTTATAATTGCTCGGAGCCGGGTTGACCGAA
This sequence comes from Eptatretus burgeri, assembly GCF_056783735.1. Classification (NCBI taxonomy): domain Eukaryota; kingdom Metazoa; phylum Chordata; class Myxini; order Myxiniformes; family Myxinidae; genus Eptatretus; species Eptatretus burgeri. The sequence continues at coordinate 16,827,484 of NC_140965.1, read as the reverse complement.
GGGGCTCCGAGAGACCGAGCGGGCTACCTGGCCACCCTCGTGGTGACTCGCTGGGTCCTGGTTCGGCGACCCTCGGTGTCTGTGCCCGGACCCCCGAGCTCCGACTGGCTCCCTTGGTCGTCCGGCCTCCACCGCGGCCTGGTCCAGCCGACGACGCACTGAAGGAGTGAATGGGTCTCGACTCGGGCCTCCTGGTTGTGGCGGCGAACCTTCCAGTGAACCAACTGCCCGAACTCCGAACTCTCCAGCTCTCAACGGGGCGTCTCTCCACTCCCAACTCCCACCGCCTCAGAGCTCCCCACACCAACTCAACTGCCTTTTCGGCCAGCAAACGCGGCTTTTTATCGCGTCCAGGGCATTCGCCCTCCCTTCCCGGCGCGCGGGGGAAAATCCCAGGAGTCATCGGCTTGGCTCTTTGGTTGTTGTAATAACCGTCATCCGTGTTTACGCCGTTCTGAGGGACCCACCCCAACCGTCATTTCTGTTTCCTTTTTCGGGTGGCTTTCTGAGAGTGGTGTTTTTGTTTGGAGAGGAGGGTCGCTGTGTTGTGGAGATTGACGAGGTTGTTGAGTTGTTCTTTATTGGAAATAAAAGATAGAACAGAATAACGGCTAACTCAGAGATGCACAGCCCAGCACACGAATAATTCCCGTTATACATTGGTGGGGAAATCTAACTTGGAACACACACTTACCAAAATAACTGACCTCTGGGGAACCTGAATGGTGTTTTGTGAATTTCCACAACCATAACAATATATATATATATATATATATATATATATATATATATATATATATATATATATATATATATATATATATATCTTCTTCTTCTTCTTTCGGCTGCTCCCGTTAGGGGTCGCCACAGCGGATCATCCGTATGATCCGCATAGTGATTTGGCACATGTTTTACGCCGGATGCCCTTCCTGACGCAACCCTGGTCGCCTCTTACGACACAGGGATATGGTACACCTATTTTAACCGGGGTATACACCGGCCCAGTACACTGGTAATCATTTCGCCGACCTCGGAAGGATGACAGGCTGAGTCAACCCCCTGGTGTATTAATTCAGTGGCCCAACGGGGCTTGAACTCAGGACCTTTTGGATCCCAAGCCACTGCCCTACCCACTGCGCCAACACCAGGCTCAATATATATATATATATATATATATATATATATATATATATATATATATATATATATATATATATATATATATATATATATATATATATATATATATATATATATATATATATATATATATATATATATATATATATATATATATATATATATATATATATATATATATATATATATATATATATATATATATATATATATACGAATTTGGAAATTCGATTGCACACAACATTCAGGTTCCTTTAGTCAGCTATGTCGATAAGTGCTTGTTCCCTTGGTAGCTCACCTTCCATTGTTTAAATGTTCAGAAATCGATTAGATGCGCTGCGGATCAATTTAATAGTTAAGCAACGAAACAATGGAGACGTCCCTCCCCCCCCCCCTCTTCTGCGAAGAGGAAGAAGAGCCCTGCCGTCCCGTGACTCATGATATCAACAACTCCCTCCCACCCGTGGTTGAGCGGGGGATGGAGCACGAGGGCATGAGTCATGAGTCACGCCGGGAGCGGGGGAAGGGCGGGAGAAGGATAAGGACGGGATCCTTTCTTTGTTTTGGAGTAGTAAGCTTTTTGCTTCGGCATAGAGTAGTCGCTCAGCAGACCTTCGGGTCCTGTTTGACTTGGGTTAGGGTTGAGGCCTTCGGAAGCTTTTTTGCTTCGGCTGGCTCAGTGAGCTTCGGCTGCGGCCTGGCTGGGGAGGAGGCTTTTTGCTTTGGTGGTTCAGTGAGCTTCGGCTTCTGCTTGGCTTGGGAGAGCTTTTTGCTTCAAACTGCTTTGCTTGGAAGAGAGTTGAGCTGGTCGCTTGGCTTGAGCTGAGAGTGGTGGTTTCTTCTTCTTGGTTCGTGGAGCTCTTTGTTCTCCATTTTGTTTCCCGGCTTGGTGCGACTCATCGACCTCTTCTTGGAGGTGGTTCCTCGGGGAAGCGATGCATCATAGGGAAGGATCGGCGCCTCGTCTCACCAGCACATGTTGAGGAGCTCGGGAAGGATCGCGGCTCATGGCGATTGGATCCAGCTCGCTCTCGCTGGAGCCTGGGTCCGAACAACTTGAAGACCACACGAGGTGGAGAGGTTCGAGATAGGTTCTGGGTTTCAGCTCACCTGTCCTCTGAGCGGGAGCCCGTTATTAAAGGCCTCTGCCACCATTTCTTGTGTGTGTGTGTGTGTGTGTGTGTGTGTGTGTGTGTGTGTGTGTGTGTGTGTGTGTGTGTGTGTGTGTGTGTGTGTGTGTGTGTGTGTGCGTGTGCGTGCGTGGGCCCGTCTAATAAGTAGGAAATTGTTAAGTGCTTTGTGTGCTGTAAATGTTTGAATTGCATTTCGTATGGACGGTCGTAGTTCTTTTGTTGTGCTTTTGTTGCTTGTATAATTGCATACGTGTTTTGCCTTATTTAATTGCATACGTGCTTTATTATAATAAATGTCTTTGTGTGAATGTAAACCTGTTCGTTGCGTCCATTCCCTCATTGAACTGCCTTATTGAGATCGGAATAAATAGTTGGTTTCTTCATAGCCGATAAAGTGATCGAGTCCAACGGGACTGCGCAATAATACCCCGCTCGGTTATCCCAAAAGGAAGCGAGCTGCTTAAGCAGCTCGTTTTCAAGCGGTCCCGTTGAGGTACAATCTCTCGGTAACCTACCCGCGCGAATAATTAGGTAAATCGAAGATTTGTCGATTGGATCCTGTCGCGCGGATAGAGTGTGGACAAGGTTGTGGTGTGGTTAAAAACACACCCGTGGCTGGTTTCCGGCGTTGATCCGGAAAGCCGCGACTGGATTGTCCATTCGGTGGGCGAAGCGACCGCTATTGGTTAGACGCGGTCGTTCGCACGCCGGCGGGCGGAAATCTACAACTATATACATATATATATATATATATATATATATATATATATATATATATATATATATATATATTCCCATAATGTTATACTTGCACTAATTAACATTGCACTGCAGAACATTTTAATAATCAATACATTACTCATCAATAAAATAATTTCACTTTCACTTTACAATTTCATCTTTTCATGAAGTTTCTGCTATGAGGTTGGCTTGAATCACCAGGACAGTGGTCAACAATGGTTCATCAAAACAATATATGGGATTTGAACCTGGGATTCCAGCATCAGGCGTTAAGTGCTCAGTTGGGAATAACAAACTGTACAAGTCATGACAGTGAACGTACAGAAACAGCAGCATTTAAAAGAAATTGTGATGCAGTGTTGCATTCGCATCTTTTTGTTTTGTTGGAATTAATCAAATACTGTATGTGTATCAACAAATTGTTTCACCTCCCTCCCTTTCCCAGCTCCACCTCAGTTAGGCAGCCCAGGGAATATGTGGTCTCGACCGACACAGGCTGTTATTTCTGGTAAGTTGTGACTATGAGAGCTACTGATGCGTTTACCGAGGCAATGTCACTGTTGTTTGAGCTCACAAAGTCGAGGTGTTCATTTGGGCTTTGTTCAAACATGGGTCTGTCTGGATTTGTACGGAACCTGGAAATCCTTGTTAAGTGTGTAATTTATTTAATTATAATACAAGGCCATCAAAAGCATTGTTGTTTTGCCACTTTCGGGGGAAAAAGCCTGGAAATGGGTTTATAAAAGCAGAAAGGACCTGGAAATGGCATGAAAACTAGAAATTAGAACCAGTCGTTAAGGTTTCTTTTTTTCATATTGACGAATGCCTTCATTGACGGCTTGGTTATCAAACTGACCATATGAGTTTGACGCGCTCCACTGGTAATGGCAGAAAATTAATTAAATTGAGAGGGATTTCTGGCACACAATCAAAACGCTCGCATCTGCAGCTCAATCTTCTATGGACTGGTACCCTCACTTTGTATTTTGAACTTAGTCCTTGGAATATGTGGAATCTAAAGCTCTCATCATATTTTGAATCTCCTGCAACGAGGGTGAAGCACAAGATCTGTTGCTGTCGCATTGCAGGCATGTCTGTGCCGTTTTTTTTTTTTCTTTTTTTCTTTTATTCTTATCGCCACCTCTGCTCCACTCGAGCTCCCTCTCCTCTCTGAGCTCCTCCAGGATGTATGCATTCTTCCAGTAACTTGCTCCTGTTTAACCCTCCCCTCCCCCACCCTCTCCCCCCCAGAATCCAGATGACTGTATACTGACACTCTTATTAGTCCTCTTTTATCCTGAATGTTAAACCTCATCCCTGAGGCTGTTCAATTCTATTCTTCCTTCTAATACTTCAAGCAAGTGATGCACCACCATATTAAGCCACCCCCCTATCGCTACTTACGATGTTTTCTATCCCCACTAACCCGACTTAATCCAACCCTCTTACATGCAGCTATCTGTGTCCCCAACCCTTTTTTCTCTCTCTCTTCATTTTCCTGTTAATTAATTCCTTTGCTTGTGTCCAACTGGGTTGCCACTGCCCCACTCTCAGTATGTTGCCTTTTTGACCAATGTCACCTCGCTCTTCATTGAACTTCGATTTTGGATCCACAATAACAATCAAAACGAGAACCGCAATCGGGAGAGCGCATATCGCCGCCAGGCTGAACAGTTTACGTTTTGTATCACACTGATAGGCTGGATGTGTCCAAACCCGAAACAAAATCGAATTGGCTTTTTCTTGTCACCTTCCCAACTTATCCACCAAGTTTTGTAATAACTCGTCCACAACATTTTGAAATATTGTGCTATATATCATTTTTGGCGCCATCTCTCAATGTTGAAGAATCACTTAAATGAAAAAAATTATCGGATCCAGATCTTCACCAAAATCTCATCAATTCGTCCTTGTCACACACCCAACCTGTCCACCAAATTTTGTCCGAATTCGTCCACAACTATTTGAGATACGAGATATCCCGTGCAGCGGGAGATGTGGTTTTGCAATCACTTGTGTGTGTGTCTCCATGTCTCTGTCCAGGCTGTAACTTTTTTTTCACCATTTGAGCTTTTGCCATGACATTTTCAATAAAGCTTTATTTTGAGAGAACATTAATCATTAATTTGGTCAAAAGGTCAAAGGTCAGCATCACATAAAATCGTCAATTTTCATCCAATTGACCTGAAATTTTAAGAATTTGCCTGCTGGGTCACTGAATCGATTCACCAATGAAAATCTAGAAGCTGATTGTTTTTTTTTTTGTTTTGTTTGTTTTTTAAGATTGAAAGGTGAAAGATCAAGGTTGCATAAAACCATCAATTTTCATCCATTTGACTTGAAAGTTGAGCAGGGTTTGCATATTGGGTCGCTGAAGCATATTGCTCTTGAGGTCAAAAGGTCAACATCACTTAAAATCATCAGTTATTATTATTATTATTATTAAATTTTTTATTATTAGCTGTTTTTAGCATATTTAGCATACAGAGGAAGAAGTCTGAATACAAAGCAGATGCGAAGTTAGAAACAGTGCTGGAATTTGAGTTCGGTCTTTGTGTACGAACCCCACTAAGTGCACAATACGTCCCCTATTAGTGTTATGTTATGCTATTTATTTATTCATTTATATGCAGTATTTGCTTTCTTTGTCAGGTTCTGGTCCTCAGTTGCAACAAACCCAGCTGCAGCCTCAAGCATCCACCACGAAGGCATTGCCCCCTGCACAGACAAGTTTGATGCTACCCACCCAACCTGGCAGCTCCACCTACCCTACTCCTTCACAGGTTTGTTCATCTATTGGTGATGTCTACAGGGGCCACAGGGCTATAATCCTGTCTGGGTGAATGGTGGATTATATCTATAGACAAAGGGTAAAACTTCTGTAATTAGCTTTCCATTTTTATCTTGTATGTGCACATTACTGCTTTGGCCACATAACTGTTTGTTTAGGCAGCCAGTCTAAGTGGTGCTATCACTGCTGCTGAAGAAGCAATGAAGATTGCAGCTCTTCAAAAGACAAGGAACCTCCCAACCAACCAAAGTCAGTCAGACTCCTTTGCACTGCGCAAAAAAAACAAACAGTTGTAACCCCTTGACAAATGGATTTTATTTTGCACGTGCTATTGAAACGCGATGCAAAGACACTCGATCGAGTGGTCCTCTACTTTTACTTGTTTTGATATTTGTTTTACTTGCACTTGATCATAATACCCTCTTCCTGTTGACTGCATCTTGTACTGGCACAATCACTTTTCCAACTTTAATTGCACTGATATGGATTGTCGCGGCAATGCTTCATTGTGCTCACCTGATTGATTATCCACGCGTACCTTTTAGCGATGTCTGCTGGTTCGCAATCTACACCACCACCTGCATCCATTCCTGCCGCTGCAATGGGCGTCCTGGGGCCGACCTTCTCACCCTCCACTGGTCACTCGGTCCCAGCTTCCCAAGCTAATAGTGTAGCCATTTCTGGAAAAATGCCTCTGGGTGCTGGGATGCAGCCTGGCTTGGTCTCCATTTCCCAGGTCTATCAAAATATAAGATGCTTCTTCTTTCTTCTTGTTGGAGTAATAAGTTTCTGTGGATTTCCACCTGCTCTGTAGGTTTGAGGGATTTCTGAGATTCACATAAATCTGGTGTTTAATTTTTATTTTTTGGGGGGAGGCATTCTGTTTCTTGGAGATAAATTATGCCAAATATCTTTTCCAAAGATCGATTTTGTGACATACATGAAACGTACATCGCGGCTTTGCTAGATGATTGCTGATTGGTTGAAAGAAAATAATTTTGCCTCTAATGAGCACTTCCAACCGCTGCCCTCCCCCAACCGCTGCCCTCCCCCAACCGCTGCCCTCCCCCAACCGCTGCCCTACCCCAACCGCTGCCCTACCCCAAACTCTGCCCTCCCCCAAACTCTGCCCAATCCTACCGTTTCGTACTCTCCTACCGTCCGCCGCTCGTGCTTTCCTACCCTCCGCCACTCATGCTTTCCTACCCCCCCTCGCACTATCCTACCCCCCCGCACTCTCCTCCCCTCCGCCGCTCGCACTCTCCTACCCCCACCCCACCCCGCACTCTCCGACCCTCCACTGCTCGTGCTCTCCTGCCCTCTGCCGCTCGCCCTCTCCTACCCTCCGCCGCTCACGCTCTCCTTCCCTCCGCCGCTTGCGCTCTCCTACCCTCTGCCACTCGCGCTCTCCTATCCCCTGGCAATCTCTGCCCCCTCTCCACTCGCACTCTCCTACCCCCCCCCGCACTCTCCAACCCTCCACCACTCGCACTCTCCGACTCTCCCCCCTCGCACTGTCCAACCCTTCCCCTCCCCTGCTCGCTCGCACTCTCCTACCCTCCCCCTCGCACGCTCCCACCACCCCCCTCTCCTCCAGACTGCTGTTCACCACTACCCCATCCATAATGAGTATGGATTGGCTTGTGGTGAACAGCTGTCTCTTGAATTCCTGGAGGAAGAATGGGACTGAGTCACAAAATTGTTAACACTGGTGAGAGAAAAGGGGAACAAATGAGTGCAGGTGAGCAGTGATTCTATATTGTGGGATTTTAACAAGAAGAGGGTTATTGGTAGACCATGTGCACTCTGCATAAACCTGGGAGGGACACACTTAATATAAGGGAAGGCAATGGGTGCAAGACGAAAATTGAATCGTTGGTGGTGGAATGCAAAGAGGCCATGAACGTGTCTGCGATGTGAAAGTAACAGGCCAAGACACTCAGCTTGCTCATGGGAGATCCCAATGATTTTGATGGCTTTGCTTTCCATGACATCAAGAAGGGCGCCAAGGTGTGAGGCAGGGGTGCCAGCTCAAAGGGGAGAGCAGTACTCCATCAATCTGTGGATCAAGGCTTTGTAGTTTGTCAAAAAGTCATCCCTCCTTACTTTTCACCCTTCTGTCTATTAAATACATACACTGCCTCTTCGGTATCACATGTAACAAAACGACTTGCTCTGACAGGTCTCTGTTACATGGCATGGCAATCTAACCTACTCGAAACACACAGACCATGTTACACTTACTACAGTCTAGCTATGAATCCCCCTGCCCCTTCCATGTAACAATATGCACAGGGAAATTAACAGGCAAATATATATATATATATATATATATATATATATATATATATATATATATATATATATATATATATATATATATATATATATATATAGCCACGTATCCATTCCCCTTATTCCCTAATCGACACCCGCACCCTCAGATCCTTATTCAGTCACTTAGTAACTTTATATTAACATTGGTGCCAATCATGCATCCGATAGGAAAAGGAAGATGAGTGAGGGGCAAGATAAGATGAGGGATAGAAAGAGGAAGATGGGGACGTGTTATGCCCTTGCACAGTTGTGATGATCTTAAGGTGGTGGTGCGGAAAGTGTTTATGGTGATTAAAAAAAAACATATATATATATATATATATATATATATATATATATATATATATATATATATATATATATATATATATATATATATATATATATATATATATATATATATACACACATGGATTATTTTTAATTTTTATTGTTTTTGTTGTGATCTGATCACAAATGTACCGGTGCTTGCTGTACTGCTATTACCTTGCAGTCACCTGGGGTGGTGCAGCCCGGGCAATCACCTGCAGGTCCCAATAAGGTCCCAGTGTGGTCAGGGTCTCTCGAGTGGCAGGAGGTGAGATATGTAACTCGATGTTACGATTCGGTGCACTCGATTTTCACTTCTCGAAGTCATCTTTCATATGCTTTACCATTAAGTTCTCCATATAATCTCCACTTCCTTTGATGTTCTAGAATCTAGAATCATGCTTTTCCTCCCTTCTTGTCTCTTTCCTTTCCTCCAACATTGTCACGTCTTTCAACATCCCAGCTCCACTCATCACATGCCCAATACAATTCATTTCACTATCTAATTCCGTTTCTTGTCCAACCACTATTTTTTCAATGTGTCTCCAAAGGGGTGGAGGAGCTCCTTGTGAGCCAACAGCCATCCGTATCTAGTGCCCAACTGTGTCTGCGGACGTCCTCCTGCAGTTGGGTTACTTCATATTAGGAGGTTGGTTGCAGGATTTGGACTCCTGCCACCGTAAAACCCTTCATTCCGCAAAACACAAAAACTCAAAGAAATCTGAAAACCCACTCCGTGGGAGTACCTCCTATGCAGCTTCCCTTCGCAGGGCAGCTCACCGGATGACGTGTTTGGGACAAAGCCTTCGGGACCCCCAATCTTTTGATGATGGGAGGGAAACCACGGGGTAACATTCCCGGGTCAGATTGCGGGAGAGTGTGTCGGAGTGGTGCTGAGATGTCGTCCACCAGACGGCGGTCTCCTTGGGTTAACCTGAGGCGGTCCCTTCGGGTGGGTGCCTGGAATGTCTTATCCCTAAGAGAGGATGTTGACCTGTCTCTGTTATCATCTGAGCTCAAGCGTTTTGACATCGGTATTGCAGCACGCTCTGAGGTTCGGAGACCGGATTGCGGCGAAATCATGCTGGGTGGTTACACCTACAATTGGTCTGGTTGCTGTGATGGTTACCATTCCCAAGGAGTTGTTGTAGCTGTGTCCAATAAGCTGACTCCAATGATAATTGAGGTAACACCGGTCAACGAGCGTATTATGAGACCAAGGATTCGTCACTCCTTCGGTGTCATTTCCCTGGTCTCTGGATATGCTGCGAACTGAGGCGAGTGATCTCACTGTGAAGGATGCATTCTACGCCACGCTCGAGTCTGTGATTGATCAGTGCCCCAGACGAGATACACTTCTAGTCTTGGGGGATTTCAATGCATCGACTGGAACTGATAGGGATGGTTATGAAACGTGTGTTGGTCCCCATGGGTCAGGAACTATGAACCAGAATAGCACTAAATTCCTTGACTTTGCAAGAAGTCATGGACTTAGGGTGGCCGGTTCATGGTTTCAGCGCCCACACGCTCATCGCTGGACTTGGTATTCCAACGCTGGCGGTGTGACAAAGGAGATTGACCATGTCCTTGTTGATGTTCGTTTGGAAGATGATCCACAACTGCAGGATCTACCGGAGTGCTCAGTTCCTCAATACTGACCACCGGCTTGTTGTAGCAACTCTGAAGTTGCACCTTAAATTCAGGAGAATGGTACCATCCCAGCCTAGGCTGGATGTTGGCAAGCTCAAGGATGAGAGGGTAGCTGAGGAGTTTGCGAACAGGCTGAGTAGAGATTTGGCGGGTCTGGGTGCTTTGGGAGGTCCTGAAGAGTTGTGGAATGCCTTCAAGACCACCGTCCTTGATGTTGCCGGTGGATGTCTTGGAACTCACTGTTGGGCAAAGAAGAATTTTGTCTCTCAAGGGACACTGGATACCATTAACCAGAGTCGCAGGGCCAGACTGAATGGCAGAGCTGAGCTATTCAAGGAGCCAAGGCGTAAAACTGTACGTGCACTAAAGGTGGACAAGGAGGCCTATGTGCGAGGAATCTGTGAGGGGTGGAGCATCACCTGTGGTCAAGTGATTCTCGTCCTGCTTACAGGCGTATTTCCGCATTGCATTCCTCCAAGCCCATCCCTCGATGTACTGCATTTAGAGCAGAGGGTGGTGGGCTGGTGAAAGAGGAGTCCGAAGTGAAGGCCCGCTGGGCCGGTTACTTTGAGCGGTTGTACCAGGCTGATCCACCAGCTGTCGAGTTGGACGTCAGGGGTGTTACGATCCCTGTTGCTGACCCTCCAATCAACTGTGGTCCACCTTCGCTTCTGGAAACACAGGCTGCGGTGAACCAGTTGAAATGGGGTAAATCTCAAGGGATCTGTGGCATCCATGCTGAACTTCTCAAGGCTGGCGGAAATGCTGCACTCGTGTTGTTGCATGCAGTTCTGTGCTCTGTCTGGAACACAGGCATCATCCCAACTGACTGGAAGAAGGGCCTTGTTGTCCCTCTCTGGAAAGGGAAGGGTGATCGCCAAGACTGCAACAACTACCGAGGGGTGAGGCTGCTCTCAGTGCTGGGCAAGGTCTTTGCTCAGATAATTTTTGATCAGGTTCACCACCATCTGCTTGAGCACCAGCGTCCAGATCAGTCAGGCTTTCCACCAAAGAGGTCAACGATTGACCGTATCCTTGCACTTCGGGTCCTCACCGAATGCAGACGAGAGTTTCGGCAGGGGCTGCTTGCAGCCTATGTTGATCTCTGTAAAGCGTTCGATTCAGTGAATCGAGAGGCCGTCTGGAGGATTCTTGGTCTTCGTGGGTGCCACCAAAACTGATCAATCTGCTGTGTGAACTCTACTCTGGTACTGAAAGTGCTGTGAGATGTGGTGGTACTATCTCTGACTTATTTCCAGTTGTTACTCGAGTTCGTCAGGGGTGTGTACTGGCCCCCACACTTTTCAGCACTTGTATGGACTGGATTCTTGGGCGGTTGCTTGAGAGATCAAGCTGCGGTGCATCTCTGGGAATGTCAAGATCTCTGACCTTGATTTCGTCGATGATGCAATCATCTTTGCGGAGACTTCAGATATCCTTTCGGGGGCCCTTGAGGTGCTGAATGAGGAGTCTGAGCTGCTGGGATTACAGGTTTCCTGGGTCAAAACTAAGATCCAGGCTTTCAATAATATCTTGAATGCTGCCGTCCTGTCTGTGCCTGTTTTTGGTGAGCATGTTGAGGTCGTGGAGAGATTCACTTACCTTGGCAGTGATATTCATGTCTCTGCTGGCTGTTAGTCAGAGGTCAATAGACGTCTGGGTCGGGCCTGAGGAGTCATGGATTCACTGGATAATGGGGTGTGGCGCTGCCGGTACCTGTGCGGAGGACGAACGTCCGAGTCTTCAGGTCCTTGGTGCTTCCAGTCTTGCTCTATGGATGCGAGACTTGGACTCTGACCAAGGATCTGAGACGGAGACTTAATTCCTTTGGTACCAGGTCTCTTTGGAGAATCCTTGGCTATCGCTGGTCGGACTTTGTGTCCAACGAGCGGTTTCTGAGAGAGTCTCAAATGAGATTTGTTACCTGCATAGTCTGTGAGCGTCAACTGCGGCTGTGTGGACATGTGGCTTGTTTTCCTGATTCTGATCCTGTTCACCAGATTCTCTCAGCGAGGGAGTCTCCTGAGTAGAGGAGGCCAATGGGCCGACCATGTACCTCGTGGTTGCAGCAGGCTGATCGGCATCTCAAGGAGATGGGGATGGGGCAGGCATCTGCCTGGGGATGGCCAGACGGAGGCCCCTAGAGTACCACCGGAAAGTGGACGCAGCGACGCGCTACTCTGGCGCATGCCCCCATACCTAGCCTGACCTGACCTGTCTCCAAACCCGCATCTGAAAGTTCTCCACAAATCAAATCAAGTCAAAATGGCAAGAATGCTGGTTGCATATACAGTGCCTATAGAAAGTTTGCAATCCGTTTCAAAATTTTCACCTTTTGTTGCCTTATAGTCTGGAATCAAATTGCATTAAATCAGAATTTTTCCACCTTTGTTTTCACATCATAACCCATAACTTCCAAGTGAAAAACAAATTCTTCAAATTTCAGAGGAATAATTAAATATACAAAACTAGAATACCTTGGTTGGATAAGTGTCCACCCCTCCCCGAGTTAACACTTGGTGGAAGCACCTTTTATAGCAAGTGCAGCTGTGAGTTTGTTGGGATAGGTCTCCACCAACTGTGCACACCTTGATTAGGCAATATTTGCCCATTCTTGTGTGCAAAACTTCAAGCTCAGTCAAGTTGTGTGAGGAGCGTTGATGAACAGCAATCTTCAAGTCATACCACAGATTTTCAATTGGATTGAGGTCCGGGTTCTGACTGGGACACTCAAGGACATTTATCTTTTTGTTCCTTGGCCACTCCGGTGTAGCTTTGGCTGTGTGCTTCGGGTCGTCATCGTGCTGAAAGGTGAACTTCCGTCCCAATTTCAACTTTCTTGCAGAGGACAGCAGATGTTCCTCTCGGATTTTTCTTGTGATTGGTTACACCTGAGCTAATCTATAATTGCTATTATAAGTGGGGTGAACACTTATCCAACCAAGATATTTTAGTTTTGAAAGTTGTAGAATTTGTTTTTCACTTGGAAGTTGTAGGTGACAATGTGTAAATAAAGGTTTAAAAAGTCTGTTTTAATGTAATTTATTTCCAGGCTGTTTTTCCAAGAAAATTTCCATTTCCAAGAAAAGGTGAAAATTTTGAAAGGGTGTGTAGACTTTCTATAGGCACCATGCATAACATGTGGTTGGCTGCATGAACAAGGTTGCTTAACAATACAAAATGTTTCCTTCGTGCAATAAATCCTTCAACAGAGGAAACTGAAGTGAGCATGTCGTGCAGCCTTGTAATGTTTTACGCTTGCTCTGTCTCGGTTCCTTGTCTTGTAGAAACCCAAACCCTTGTCGATGGATGTGAACGCCAAGCTGACCCGGTCTCTCGCCTGCCACGTGTTTGTCAACCACGGGGAAACTCTGTACGTGTTTATGCAACACAGACAGGTGGCATTTTACACAGACGTGGGTGGGTGGATGGGTGATTGTGATGACTGGGGGTGGGTGGGGGGGGGATGGGGGTGAGCATTGGGGTGTATAACAAATTTAGACCAAATACACTCCAAGTTTTTAACATAAGATGTAAATTCTGAATGATGTGGAGTACATCTTGTGTGGCTGTGGCTGTAATTTTTCTTCCTTTATGCTATAAATTCGCAAATACCACCCGTCGCTTCGCTGAGGGGAGTACAGAGAGTGAGGAGGGGTGGTGGAGCAGGGAAGGAGGATTAGGAGGGGTGAGGGAAGGGAGGGAAGGCAGCCGTGTGGTGGAGCATTAATGACGATCCATACCGTCTCATCAAAATGATTCTGCAAAGAATGACAATGAAGATGGAAACACAATAATGTCTGAAATCCATTTTCTACCGGTCAAAATATAGAAACCACGCGGCGACAAACACCGCCCGGACAGATCCAGAGACAAACACCGCCCGGACAGATCCAGAGACAAACACGTGCCCCCCAGACAGTTCCGGAGACGGGCGGACTCCGTCCGAAGACTGAGACAGACAGAGAGATGGGGGGTGAGGAATTTGCACAGAGAAAATGGTATGCTTTGATGAACACACACACACACACACACACACACACACACACACACACACACACACACACACACACACACACACACACACACACACACACACACACACACATACACACATACACACATACACACATACACACATACACACACACACTTTTTCGGGAATCGGCTGATTGGAGTCGGTGTGATTACCGATTGCAGTACGTACTGTATACAACACAGAAACCTTGAGTAGCTTTCACCGTTGTTTTGGGGGAATTTCAGTCAACAAATTAAAATGACGTTGCATTCTATACTTTTCAAGGAGACGTGCGTAAACATTAATTTATAAACAGCTCACAAGCGTCATGTGACTGTGGTAGAAAAAACATTTGGCTTGGTAATTAAGAAAACACGTTAATATGATATGACAAACAGCTCAGAAATCGGGTGTTATCAAATATATTTTGCTTTGAAAATCACAAAGAGAAACTACATAACCTTTCGAAAGCCCATCATTATCATAAGATACGGGATGTAACTTTGCCACCACCAAGCATGCAGGCATGCACACACACTCGTGCAGAGTCCCTTTAAAATCCAAATGTACCACGTACCTTGTAGCAACTGCTGACTACATCCCGATCTGGACATGAACTGTACCGCTATCGACTGTGGAGTGGTCGTTAAGCGGCTTAAGCGAGCACTCCAATTTAATGGTTGACGAGGAACGGCTCACTTGGCACGCGTTTAGCAATTAATGAACCGTCATATTAAACACATAAACACACACCTCTCGGAGACGCCCAAAATGCCAAATATGTCTGAATTGGACAAATGACCACTTTTTTAGCAGTCGGAACTGCTGCTACATTCAATTCCAGAAATTAAATTTTGTTATTCATCTTACTTTATTTTATTTCTGCACATGCCATAACCTCGAGATTCTCTGAAAGCCACAAATGCTGGTGTCTCTGGGTGTTTTTAAGCATTGCAATGTATCCAGAGATTCGTAAGTGTCGATAATATGAGTGAGGAGAGTGGGGAAAAAAAATTAAGAAACCATTGCAGCCTGTTCCAAGTCAAGGCATAGTTGAGCAGGCCAAAAAACATGGCAGCTTCGGACCCAAATTAGGTAACTCAGGATACGCCTTAAGAGCCCAGAGAGTGAGGTGGCCGAGGAGCCCCTGATAAAGGATATAATTAAATAAGGCCTTTAACTATCTTCAAAAGGGGTATTTTGGTTACCCCAAACACCCTATTTTCACTCTTGCACTTTTTGGGGGTTCCCTTTGTATGCATGCAACGTTTCAGGCTGCAAGGTTTCATAACTTTGCAGTTATGGAGGAGAAACACACACACACACACACACACACACACACACACACACACACACACACACACACACACACACACACACACACACACACACACTTATTGGTATAACTAACAAATACCACCTGTCACTTCGCTGATGGGAATACTAGAATATAGGGGTTGGTGGGGGGGGGAGGGAGAAGAGAGAGGCAGGAAAGAAAGGGGGGGGTCGGAGAGGGGCTTGGGGGAGAGAGAGTGTCAAGCCCACTGCCTTCCTTCTCACACCCCACCCCTTCCCCTACCCACACCCCTTCCCCTCCCCACACCCCTTCCCCTCCCACCTCCCCCATCCCCCCTTCCCTTCCTTTTCCCCACAAAGGTACCCAGCATTGCTGGGTTCCACCTCACACCCATTCTCCTGTCTCTTTCCAACTCATTCCCCTCTCTCCAGACTCCCACTTCCACTCCACTCATTCCCTCCCTCTGGACTCCCACTGCCACCCTATCCATTCCCCTCTCTCTGGATTCACACTGCCACCCATCCATTCCCCTCCCACCTCCACCCTTTCCCTTCCTCCTCCCACATAACAAGGGTACCCGGCATTGCCTGGAATCTAACGGAAATTTATTGGACGACCACAATTAAGCACATATTTAGAGAAAAACATTTTATTCGTGAATCTGCAAAATATTGAACAGAAATATCAACAAAATTGAACATATTATTGTAATGCTTTTGGGTAGACAATCTTGAACGTCTTACCATCAAGGGCCAGTACATGTGAAAAAAGATATTCAGAGTCTGTTTTGTTGTCAGACAATCAAAACACACTGTAAAGAACTATATCGGTATACGGATCAAACTCGCTTGTGTTAAAATTTGGAGGGTGGATATAGTGATAAGTTAGCGAATGTGGTGACTTTTTTTTTCCTATAAACTCTTCCTTCACTCCTTTAGAGTTATGTCGTTAGTTGAGCAGTGAAATTACCTTTAAAGAGATGTCTCGGTTACGCTTGCACTATTTTCAGTTTTTGAATAATTGGTGGTTAAGAGGTCACATGATTCCTTCCTGGCATGTCTTACCCATCATTGTAACAGTTTTGTTTTTTTTTACATCTGGTACCACATTTGATGATCGGAGTTCACCATCTCAACAATTATATAAGTATCCGGGCTGAAATCCGAAAAAGCAATTGGGCTTTTACAGATCTTCCTCGGATGGAGATATGAATTGTGAGAAAATGTCTGTTTAACGTGAACCTATAAAGTTTTTGTCACGATTAACCATGGGAGCCCAGAGGAGTAAAGTCACAAACGCGCTAGCAAATCCCACCCGTCACTTCGCTGAATATGGAGAAGGTGGGAGCATAGCTTTCCTCAAATAAATACACTTGCAACGCGTGGTTTTAAGAATTCGTAATTTCTGAAAATCTTCATATTTCACTCCAGGTTTCAACATTTATTTAGTCCACTAGACCGGATCCTCAAATCATAACATATTTTGATTACATACGTTAATTAGTCCATGAGAGTAGATTGTGTTTTGAAGGAAAGGCTTTTTGAGTAGGCCGAAGCAAAATGGCGGCAAAGACACCTACGAGAGTGTGAGGTGAAATTGGACTGACAAGGATAAGCCTTTCATGAAAGTATGCCATTAATTATCTTCAAAAGGGGTGTTTAAATTTATCCAAACACCCAGTTTTCATTCATGCACTCCCTTGGCGTTCCCTTAGAATGCAGGCAAAGTTTCGGGCTGCTGGATTTCATGGTTTTGGAGTTATGGAGGTGACACACTGACTGACACACACACTCATTATCATAGGCTAGTATATAAGTATATACCACCCTTTGCTTCGCTGATGGGAATATTGTAAGGCAGTGGGGAAGGGGAGGGAGAGGGCTAGGGATGAGGGGGGGGCGAGAGAGGAAGGAGGATGGAGAGAGGAATGGAGGTGAGGAGGGGGAGGGTGACGCCTCACCATGCGCCGTTATACACTCCGGGGGAGAGAGAGAAAGAGAGAGGTGTGGGAAGAGAGTGCTGCACTTTATTCGGAGGCAGCAGAGAGGGGGAGCAACAGCGAGGGTGAGGGGGGTGGAGAAGGAAAGAAATTTGAAGGGAGGGGTGATGGTTACCAAAGAGTGGTATTTTATGCTTGATGACCACACACACGCACACGCACACGCATACACACACATACACACTCGTCAAAACAACAACAGCAAATAGCAAATGTTTACCTTTCAACAAAGTTGAAAGGTCGTTAGACGTCATTTTTAAAATTTGTATCCATGTCGAAGTATTGGGTGGTGTATTGAAAGCAGATTACACAAAAAGGTGAAACGAGGCGATGTCGAGTAAAAAGAAAAAAAAATTGCACTACTTTTTCAGCGGGCGAGGAACCACACGACACCGTGGGGCCCAACACAGGTGGTTGGGGCCTAAACTCTGTACGGATGTATTTTTGGTTGTGCTTATAAGATTAATCGTACCTGTACTTTTTCCATGTATTGCTCTGGCTTGCAAACAAACAACCAAGCAGCTTGTAGAGTGCTCACCAAGTGGCTTAAGCACTTAACCAAGCACTGCAATGGAACAGTTAAGCAATGGCTGCCTTGGCAAGCAATATCAAGCTGATTGATAATGGGACACACCTGCAAAAACAAAAACATTGCTAATTTCTTTAAATTTTCAGATTTCACTCCAGATTTCGACACTTATTTTGTTCATGAGACTGAATCCTCAAATCTGAAATCTTATTTCGATAACTGTACATACTCAAATTTGTCTGTGAGAGGCCATCGTGGAAAATGACATCATATAATGCATGAAATCACTCCAATTCTTAGGTCATCTCTACCCAGATGACCTAATAAAGCCGGACCAAATGTCCGTCCGGACGTACGTCCGTCCGTCCGTCAACAATTTTTCTTTCCGATCTTGATGAAACTTAGTATGTGGGTAGAGGTCGATGAGTGTTGCACAACGATATAACTTTTGTCCGGGTTCAAGGTCAAGGTCACGAGGTCACGAAAGTTGTGAAAGTCGCCATTTTCAAAACCTATCTCGTCTGTCATTTTAGGAGATATCTGGCAACGGTTCATCGATTTATGATAGTAAAAAACATTATAGAGATGACCGTCACCCCCACACGAGGGTAATTTTTATCGAATTTGAAAACTATTGCACCTATAAAAGCGATGTATATAGCGATGTAAACAGTGATTCGTAGCTCGGAAGATCAGGCATTCGATGATGTGAGTGAGGAAAGTGAAGAAAAAATACTCTTCATCGTTTAATTGTTAACCATGCAATGTTTGGGGCTGCGAGGGTTCATGGTTTTGGAGTTATGGAGGAGACACACACACACACTGACCTGTTTTTTTGTTTTGTTTTGTTTTTCTTTACAAAGTTGAGGCTTATTGAAGAATTAGAACAGAGTACAGTGGAGAGTGGGAAATGTACGAACAGCAGAGCGAAACTTAGGGAAGAATGGGAGAAAGGGGTTGGGGGGGACATTGGGGGAGAAAGTAGAACACAGGGAGTGAACAAGCAGGATTTTAAGCTGAAACCTCGCAAGAAGGGGATTTGAAAGATGAGGAAATGATAAAACAGGGGAAGAAACAGAAAAAGAACAATAAAAGGAAAGGGTGTGGAGAGAGAGAAAGGGGAGAAAACACAGTAACGTAGAAAGGCATGGGTCAGCTTGCGGAGGGTTAACGAGGGTAGAAGAGATCACGAGTGGGGACTTGAGGAGCAGGTTAACAGCCATCTTGAAGCTCTGGAAGGAAGATGTTACTGTAAGTTTGTCTGAAGTATGTAGTTATTTTGTTTGTTTATTTATTGTGAAATTGTATTAATAATCATGTGTTGACATTGCAGGAAAACTGATCAATGGCCTTCAAAGCTAATCATGCAACTGATCCCTCAACTGCTATTGGTGAGAACTCAGTTTTGGAAACAAAACTATACCGGCAATATCTCTTTTTTTTTATTACTCGCTTTCTGTTGCATCACCTGATTGGCCATCATCTGTCAGCATTGCTGTGTTTTGCCATCGTCTCTTCCTACCCTTTGATTATTCCCTCCACAGTCGAGCCTCGGCCCACTGTTCAAAAACTCGCGAATGGTGCAGTTCCAATTCAGCAACTCAGACTTGGAGTCTCTTAAGGCTCTGCATCGCATCATGGCAACTGGATTTGTATGTCACATCACAGAACAATCGTACAATTTAAATGGGAGCAGGGTGGGGGTGGAGAACACATTGGCCAAGGGGAAGAAACACAGTGGCAAACAGGAAGTAGTACTGCGCAGCACGAGTCGTGAAATAATGCCTCTGCAGGAGAGACAGACAGACAGACAGACAAGCGGAGGCTGTTTTGAGAAGAGGATAAATAGTTGGGCCTTATAATGTTGTATTTCCATTGGTGAAGTAAAAAAGTGTGGGTGAGGAGTACTATGTTAGTATTGATGCAGTTTAGATGGAGTCCAATTAAATCGCTCTTCTCCAGTGATGTCGGGTTTTAGATCCGGATGATCTGCATCCATCGGTGTAATTGTCGAGATCTGTTCGTGCCGTGCTTTATCTATTTCACAAATACCAAGTATTGATTTTACTTTTGCCTTTTTAACAATATACCAGTGAGAAATTTTCCAATCACCCAAAATTGGTTTAAATAGAACAGGTTATTGTTTCATTCCTCGAGAAAGCAATGAAGTCTTTTGAAAATGTACTGTCAAGAAGAAAAAAATTTACCAAAACGCATGCAGCAGACGTATGTCAAATGTTCTCTGCTTCAAGTCATTTGAGGCCATCTATGTGTTACATATGCATTTCTGGAGGAATCTCTGAACTCATGCTCTCCCCTTTGTCCCCTCAAAAAAATTCCCTCTTGTCTTCCCTTCAATCTGTTCCCATAATATCTTTCTCAACATATTTAAAACACCTCTCTTCTCCCTCATATTCTACCCCTCCTGCAGGATTATATATATATATATATATATATATATATATATATATATATATATATATATATATATATATATATATATATATATTGTTACGAATTCGCGCCCATCGGCGTGCGAACGGCCGCTTTTCATTAATAGTAGCCGCTCGCCCACCGGACGGACAATTCAGTCGTGACCTTCCAGAACAACGCCAGAACCCTGTCACGGGTGAGTCTTCAACCCCACCACGGCCTAGCCAATTTTCTACCCGTGCAAAATAGGGTCAATCGCCGAATATCGATATACCTAAGTACCTGCGCGGGTAGCCAACCGGGAGACCGTACCTCGACGCAGGTCGGCTTGGCACGAACCGCTGAAGCGGTCCGTTCCGTTCTTCAGTGATAACCGAACGGGTATTATCGCCCGACCTCGCCGGATCCGATTCTATTTACCGGGTGTTTAAAACCCAACTACTATTCCGCAGTGCAAGATGGTATTCCAATAGGGGAAAAAGACACAACGAACGGGTAACATCCACACAAGCACATTTATTTCAATACACAGCACACGTATGCAGTCATGCACGTATTGATTCAATAAAGCGAAAGCACTACAACCGACGATAAGCAATTTATGTACAGCCACTTATACAGTTTTTATTATGGAGACTCGGCGCCACATCATTCACACAAAAGAAAAGAAAAGGCCACCCTCAAAAGACAAGGGCGCCAGACAGGGTCTGTAGACCTTTATGGCGTGGAGCCTGGATGACCGAACGGACCCCACGAGACCGTTGCAGGTTACCTGCACCCTCGTGGTGCGAGCTCTCTCCGGCGCTCTCCACACAGATGCGCAGGCTTGCGCGACAGAGCTGCAAAGCGGCGCCTCCCGTCCGCGTCCTTCGTGCCACGCCCGGACTCCTCACCGACTGCGAGCTCCGACGACTCGACCCGAACCACCGAACCCAAGACTCTTCGAAGACCAAGATGACGACGAAGAAGAAGAAGCCCCACGCACCACCGAAAACCACCACGAAGAAGAAGACAAAACAAAGTCCCCGACGAAAAACACACACGAAGGAGAAGAAGGCCCCGAGCTGGCGTCCTGCGCGGCCTTATATCCCTCCATTCCAACGCCTCACCCCTCCCCTTTTATCGCTCCGTCCACCTTCCAGCTCCTGCAGGAAGCTTCCAGAAAAGGGGCGTGCCCTCTCGTCCCCCTCCCCGCGTGCCTCCCAGGGGCCGAAAGAATCTTTCTTGGCACAGGTCCAGGGAGATTTATTCCCCCAAAATCAGGCCCCCACCTTTTTTAACCTTTGACCTCTGGCTCAAATCACACCTCCCCCATACCAAAGCGCGGGAAAAGCAGGAGGGAAAATCCGTGCGCCATCGATGTTCCTTTGTTCCCTTCGCTTCTTAGAGACCGTTTACATGAGTGGAGAGGGTTGTGATGTGGTTGAAATGTGGTTGTTGTGGTTTGAGGCGATCGTGGTTGGTGTTGATCGTGGTTGTGGTTGGTGGTTGAAATGTGGTTGGTGATGGTGGCGTGGTTGGCGTTGTGGTTATTTGGGAGCGATGTTGGTTGTTGTAAAACAACGATAGGAAAAGAAAAACACTATCTCAAAGGATCACAGCCCTGTGACACGAAAAATTCCCATTAAACAACGGTGGGGAAATCTAACTGAGCACAGACTTATCGATCTAACTGAACTACGGACCTTTATGGTGTTCTGCGAATTTCCACAGCCGTAACTATATATATATATATGTATATATATATATATATATATATATATATATATATATATATATATATATATATATATATATATATATATATATATATATATATATATATATTCAAAGGAAACGAAGACAAATATCATATAAGGGTATGTTCTTTTGAACATATGAGTCTCCGAGGACCACCAGGTGGCGCCATGAATAGATACACAGCGGTAGGTGCTGCCGCTCGGCAAGTAGATGTTTAGCAGCGTCATCATGGTTGGCGTCTCGCAATATAATATATTAGCATGATTAAAAATACCGTTTTTTTCCTCGCATCTTCATGTCTGTCAAAAAAACAGTTTCAAGGTGCACGACTACAGCTCATAACCTATCCATTGAGGTGTTTTTCGCCCCCCACCCCCTGCTTTCCTGTTTTCACGCCACTGTCCACAAAAAATTCATCAATCAATTCTATACAGAGTCCGGGGGACTCAAACATCAATCTTTATTCAACCATGGTCAGGCCCCCCTATCAAACCGGTGCCAATGTTGTCAGACGGAATGAAAACCCGTCATTCTTGTTACAAAAACAGCTAAAATTGATGAAAAAGCGGCCGAAATTGAAACCAACACAGTAATTACGGTCGAAATAGCAAATATAACCGAAACCAACACGTTTATTCCACACGCAAGAACGGTTGTGACGGACACAAGAACGGTCAATCCCGAAATAGATTGGTGGGGAACGGAAGCAACATCGGTTATTTCCGTCGCGAAACGGCGGAGAACGAAGCGAAAGCGATTCATTCCGGTTCCCAGAACGTGGGAAACATGGCGGCTTGAAAAGTTCTTGAAGTTATGGTAAGTTAACTTTAACGTAGTCTGCCTTGAATATATCATGTCTTAACGAAAACCTGATTGTGGTACGGGATATTATACAAGCAGCGATAAATGCGCCCTCTTGATTTAATGTGTGGCTGACATTTCGTGAAATTCGTGCCCCCGTGCTGCAGCGATCAGTGACGATTGATCGTTTATATTTGCAAGAGGTAAAATTTGATAGTCATAATAAATTGCAAGAAAATAACAAAGTTAATATGAAGTAAAAATATCCCATACACGATCCCCTATGTTGAATTGGGCATACACAACTAGCGATCCTTCACTCGGGGGCTCGAAATACAGGCAAACCAAACATTATCATCACAACAAAATTCGGTTTAATAAATTGTTAAAACTACATCAGGTACTACCCACTATACTATATATTATCTATATTACATTTATGTTCGAGGCACAAGCACTAAAAATTTACATACCTTAACAGGTCGTTCTACTGCATCCGCCATCTTGTTCGCAATCCAGTAACCGGAATGAACCGCTTTTGTTTCGCTCTTGGACGTTTCGCGACGGAAATAACCGTTCATGCTTCCGTTCCCCACCAATCTATTTCGGGATTGTCCGTTCTTGTTTCTGTCACGACCGTTCTTGTGTGCAGAATAAACATGTTGGTTTCCATTATATCTGCTATTGCGACCGTAATTACTGTGTTGGTTTCAATTTCGGCTGCTTTTTCATCAATTTTAGCTGTTTTTGTAACAAGAATGACGGGTTTTCATTCCGTCTGACAACGTTGGCATCCGTTTGTTAGGGGGGCCTGATGGTGCTTATTTATTTCTCAACATAATCATCACTGTGGTCCACACATTGCTACCAATGTCCAAGTAGTTTTGTGATGCCGTCACAATAGAACTGTATATTGCTTACTTAACCAGCAGCCTTCACATCGGCAGAAAAATAATGTTCTCCACAAAGGTGTTCCTTAAGTTTCGAAAAGAGATGAAAATCTGACGCGGTCAAGTTGGGGATGGGGAACCTTTGTGGTGGTCCTCCATTGAACACCTCTTGATCTCAAGATCGTAATGGTGCACTCGACTCATCTCCAGTCATCTCTTCTCCAGTCAGTCAGCCCAACTATAATTCCCGGCGCATCACACTTCACAGCACTTACAACGTCATGCTGCCCTCTGCCATTTTGACTCATGGAGCACTGAGACATCTAGTGTAAGAATTACGACACTTCATACCCCATAGCAGGAAGAACTAATGTGCAGCCTACACTTTGTTTCATTCAAATATCTTTACCTGCTTTGGAGAAAAAGAATAAGAGGCATTACTTTGAAAACACGCCCTAATACGTGGCTCTGGTACATATTTATAATCTGTGAGCTTTTCGCTTCTTGTGTTACACTTAGATTTTGCTTTTGTAAATCAAATTTAATATTTAAAAAAAAAAAATTTGCATGTGAATAGTTTTTGTGAAACTCACCTACTCTTTACAAAGGACACTGTGATATTTTATCGTCCATCAACTAATACCGGCAAACAGGACACCCAGTTTAATGAAGGACGGCACACACGTCGATGGATCACCCTGCCTGTGAAACCCTGTGACAGTTTGTAGCTCGGTCAGGATTTGATAGGCCTATCCTGTCAGCATCAAGGTTGTTAAACAAACACTTAACCTGTAAATTGTCAAGGAGCCTCCCTTTGTGTTTGAAGAATGTAAGATTTCTTTTGAATGACCAGACTGGACTGTCTCATTACGGTGATACAGAGCAAGTCCAAGATAATGTCCTTTGGATGGCAAAAATTAATCTTGATGTAATAGTATAATGTTTCATGTGATTTTGTAGCTAATAAGTCAAAGTTTATGATTCTGTAAGAGAAATTAATAAATTACCCATAATAACAATGAAATTGGTGACTTGATTTTCATAAATTGAATGAAGCGTAACGAATGGGACAATTTGAAATTATTTGGAAAAGCAACAAGAAGACCGTTCTGATTTATTTCTTATGTTGACATGAATAATATATCTTCTAGTTTTTATAGCTGTTGAAAAAAAAGTCATCTAATCAATTATGCAAATTAGGCCTTGTCCTAACACATGGTGTCCCATACTTAACTATTTGACAACCTTTTTTTCCAAGTTTTATTTTTATTATTTTTTTTCCTGAAAGTTTTAATCATTGACTAATGTGACTTTCAGAAGTTCTGATTTATGTATTGCAGGTATTAACTGCTGTAATTAAGTGTCAAAATATAGTTTATCATCATGCATTACATAACTAATTAAAAAAATCATTACGTATGGGACATCGCATGCAAAGTAAAACCAGAGTATACAATGTTAGTACTGTATGCACTACATGTCTGTTACCAAGGGTTCACTGTAGTACAGTTACACTCATTTATTGCAAATGTACAGTAAATATTTCAGCTTAATTATGTATTGCATCGGCTTTACTGGCTTGGTTGTAGAACACTGTAGAAACGTCTGAGTGAGTTGTCTTTTCGGAATGTTCTTTACCGTTTGTTGGCGTACAATATGGCTTCAAAATTAATTGAATAGGTTAACAACATGCAGACCGCATAGCAGCCCATAGGCTTAAAAAGAAACGGAACGAGAAGGAGTACAAGGCATACAAGACGGCAGAAACAGATAGAGAAAAATACGAGCAAAGGAAAAGGAACTCGTGTCCAAGTCTGGATTAACCAAGTTGAGAAAAATAATGAAGGAGATCAAAAGAGGCTTGCATGTGGAGAACGAAACAGGGAGGCTCGGCAAACAAATCTGAAATCGACACACACTGGTCATGATAAAACTCCACTTGAAGTGAAAACAGGAGACTTTATTGTTGCCAAAGTCAATGTAGATTGTAGAAGGAAAGACTCGTGCTGTGAGAGCATTTGTTGGGCAAGTGATGAATAAGTCAGACAAATGCAAAATATTTGTTCCCCCCCTCCCCCCCCAGGCAAAAATAACATTCCTTTCCTGTAGTAATTCTCTGCAGACTTCTCTGTATACTGTAATTGGTGTGTTTGTTTTATTTTTTTTCTCCCCTTGAGCTTTACTTAACGTTTTTAATATCCATCCACCTGCTCGTCCTACCTTTGTGTGCAGGCAGGATGTGTTCATTTTCCAAACACTGCTCCTTGCGATGTTCGCGTTCTTATGTTGCTGTTTATTTCACGGAAAAAGATGTTTATGGGACTCATCCCAAACGACCAGAGTGGTTTTGTCAATGGCATCCGTCTCGTCATCACAAACCATAAGAAGGCCCAACAGCATCGCAATGTATGCCGGTTGCGAAGACAGCCATCATTCTGACCAAAATGCATAGCACATCAAAAAGCTCACCGAGTTCACAATTTTGATGTTGACAATTCCTTGCTTCTGTCCTTGATAATTGGTTAACCTTATTCATTACAATTGTCAACTCTTACCCACCACGTGTACTTTCCTTGCAGCAGCAGCAACAGCAGCAGCAGCAGCAGCTCACAGGTCCTGGAGGACCTCCGTTGGCACAGACCGGACAGCCAGCAACGGTCGGCCAGGTCTCGGTACAGCAGGGCGGCCCCGTCGTCCCCCCCACCGCTACCGTGACGGCCCCTGGAGGGTATGTGACTCAACCTGGAGTTCAACCTTCTCAACCACAACCACAGCAGGTCTGCTGCTGTTTATCTCATTTACTTTAGGCTGTAAAACTTCCGCTGTTCACTTTTTGTGCATGGGAAATGGAGGGAACTTGGCCCGAATGTTCACCCCTGCCAGGCCCTGCCAGAACTTGGCCCAACCCGGCTATGGCAGGGTAAAGGTTGTTTTATGTTGTTGACATGTGGTCATGTGAGTGGCCGAGCATGGCTGTATGATTGGATGGGCTGACACTCAGTTTATCGTTTCCTACCGTGGTCAATGACGTCACGGATTTGGCAGCACATGCAGGCCCTGCAGCAGACCTTGGACACCGTGCAGAAGAAAGAGCAGGTTTTGGTACAACAGCTGCACATCCAGCAGGTGAGGCATGAGGGGCAGTTGTTTGAGTTCAGCAGTTACAGGGAGCTACTGTTAGCATTATTTACATTTGAAACGAGATATCCTTTTAAACTTCGCCTCGCACAAAAGTTTTACTTCATCACGAACTGCTTTCCGATACCGAGAGTGAGCCGCTTGTCTTGAGCAGAAAGGAGGGGTGGGGGAAATTGGGGAAACGAAACTTGCATTTGAATTGAGGTGATGCGAGACGTCGGTATCCCATCCACAAACTTGTGTTGTTTCGAGCAAAATATAATTTCCTCAAAATGGCCCACCCACGTCCGCATCTTCCTTTCTACCGATGACTCCTTTAGCCAAGTTACTGTATGGCGTTCTGCCGCTGGAATTCAACTCGTGCGAGAGTCCAAACATCACCCACGTGCGATCCCTTTCTCTGATGCAAATGGACGTGTCACATTCTGGGCAAACGGTCGGTCTACCGTGCCCAAGTCTGGTTGCATAATGAATGTGCAATTGGCTCAGAAGTCATCTCCCATATATGAAGTAATCTCTTTCTGTGAGCGGATAATCAAACTTCTTGTAAAATGCAAAACACTTCCATCTTTCTGGCTTGCCTTCTTTATTTCCTGCTTTGTTTTCTTTTTGTTGTTATGATTATTTTTATCTTTAATTGTGCCTTTGTTTCAACTTTCAATCGTGCCCCCTTGCTGCTTTCTATCTTCTCCGCAGTCAAGGTTCTTCCGTTCTGCACACCCTGACATCCCTGGTGCCTGATGGGTTTAAGTTGGGGCCTCCCCCACCGCTGCACCCGCACCGCCTGCCAAGAGTTTCATAACCATCACCTTTTTACTGCTGATTTAAACCAGTAAAGCAGAAACTATCCCACTGCATGGCCATGCGGCTTAGTGTTGTGGTCAAGGTGCACGAGTATTGCTTTGACAAGCTTTTCATGGTTTACACAGCCATGCTCTTTGGTCTTCAGGCTAAAGTGTCCAGATTTCTCCTTTTGGCTTTTCATTTATTCCTTATTTATTTATTTTTAGATTCTCGTGGAGGATCTCTAAGTCTTACTCACGTTGTTGTTCTTGTGGACTTTTTGTTTCACAGCCTACAGTTTTCATCGAAACTTCCTGAAACTTGGCGTATATATGTAAAAATATCCTGCACAGACAGTAACCATCTCCGATTTTGAAAATTCCTCCTAGAAAAAAAAGTTATGACGTCAAAATATCTCCGCGAATGGAAATCGCCTAAAAAATTATCTTCGAAACTAGGCAAGCTTTTTGAATTCTGTTTGCGGGAATCGAACAGGGCATTAGCAGAGATGAATTACCGCACATATGATACATCACTATGACGTCATATCAATTTTTATGACGTCATTCCTATTTTTTGACATCTTTTGTTTCACAACCCAGAGTTTTCATCGGATCTTCGTGAAACTTGCCATGTATATGCAGAAAGTCCACGTGCAGGCAGTAACCATCTCCGATTTTGGAAATTCCTCCTAGAAAAAAAGTTGACGTCATAATATTGCTGCTAATGGAAATCGCTGATACCATTATCTCAAACGAGGCAAGCTGTTTGAATTTTGTTTGCGGGAATCAAGCCGGGCATTAGCACAGATAATTTATCGCAAACTTGATACATCACAATGACGTCATATTCGTTTTTATGACGTCATCATTAAGGGGACGAGGATCTTAGCTCATTCGAGCTTGTTTATATGAAAGGGCCTCCCTCGATTGAGAGAGAGACAGAGAGAATGCCCATGACTGGTGTTGATGTGAACTTGTGACAATATGCGTGACCATTGCACACTGCCCCGATTGGGTCCACGGTAATATTTACGTATGTACACTTTGCCATCGACACTACCAACACATGTTTAATTATTCATTTTTATACACTTTACCATCTCCACCACCAACTCACAGCATTCAATTATTGACTTTATAATTTCCACTATCAAGATACCAACGATTGTGTGTTCCATAATTATTTATTTATTTATTTATATGCACTTTATCTTCACTGTTACCGACATACTACCTGGAATTATTAATTTCTGGAAACTCCACTACCTCCATATTTATTTACATATAAAATCGTATGTGTCCCATTTTTAGCTCACCTGGACTTTAGTCCAGTGAGCTTATGTGATCGAGCAATGTCTGGAGGTGAGTCGTCAGTCAGTCATTGAGTCTCTAAACACTTCAGTCATTATCGCTTGAACGATACACACGATTTTGATGAAACCTGACCACAAACTTCATCACTCGTGATGCACCAAAGTTTGCTCATGGCATTAAAAAAAAAAACGGGGTCGAAGGGGTTCTGCGGGGGTTTGGAGTGACTGTTGCTCCTGATCCAGCTGGGCTTCAGGAAGCACGGTCTTCTTTTTCAGGTGCAGTTTGGGGCTGTGTCCTCGATGAGGACTTGCATCCTTGTTTTATAATATAATCCAATGTTTTACGAACAGTTAAATTTACATTCTAACATGCCAACATGTATGTGAACTCTACTACATGAAACAAATTTTCTTTTCTTTTATTACCCCGTGCACACGAAGCAAAAAGCGGGGTTAAGCAATTGATTCACGTCTGTCTCTGTATGTCTGTCTGTCTTGTTTGCAAACATGTTTGTGGTCGGGGAGCAATTTAATTTCAATTGAATGTTATATTTTGAACACGAATGGGAAGATTAATTGGAAAAAGAACTTGTAGTTTAACAGCACTTTGGCTCTGAATTTTGCCTGAATGCACATGCGCAGAGAGGAATGATCTTTTTTTTTTACTCTGTCTGCTTGTCTGGCAGTCAAACAAAACAAAATCATTCCAAACAGTAAACTTACTGTTTTTAAGGGCATCATAAAGGACACAAACAACAGGCACGAAGAACTATTTAATGTGGTAAACAAGGTAGTGTGAAAGACACTGCATCAACGGCGGGAAAATTTCCAGAATTTTTTTGTTGTGATATCCTGCTCCTTGACAACATAAGCTCTGTCCATCTATGGTGGCAGAGGTAATGATTATTAGTATTATATTTACCTCCACCACTGAAGGTGAATAGAGGTTGTTTTTGCCACTGTGTCTATCAGCAGGATATTGAAAAACGTTGTGGACATGTTCGGTGTGTGACATGGAAGAATCGATTCAATTTTGGCAAAGATCCAAATCCAAATCCGGATCTGATAATTTTATTCGTGATTCTTCACCATTGAGAGATTGGGCCAAAAACGATATAGTACTGTATAGCATGATATTTAACCTCTGCCATCGAAGATGGACGGAGGTTACTGTTTTCACCCCTGTCTGTTTGTTTGTTTGTTTGTGAACAGTATTACGGAAAAACTCCTGAACGGATTTCAATGAAACTTGGTGGGGGGATTAGGTATGGTCCAAGGATCATGCCATTAGATTTTGGACTTGGTCCAAAGTCCAATATGGCCGCTATGGTGGCCATTTTGAAAAAATATTTGAATTTCTTTTTTTTGCATTTCTACATGTTTTAAGTGATTTCCAACCCCAAAAAAAAATTAGAGAAAAAAAAACTAATTTTGCACCTTTTTTTTTTTTAAATTCGATTTTTTTTGGGGGTATTTCTACATGCGCGTCGATCGAGTTTAGTTTATTCAATCGTGGTTCAGTAGAGTCTGATCCGTTTTGACCTACAATGAATAGGATATCAGGTTCACTTAAGTGACCCAGCAGTATTGGCGACGGATGTTTTGCACTCTACCGAGTGCTCCCCCTCGAGTTCAAAAATGTAATGGGCCCGATATGTTCTCGTGGATCAGGCATTACGTGGCAGAGTTATGCGCTCCACCGAGTGCTCTTCTAGTTATTATCGTTGTTGTTATTATTCGTGTTTTTTACCCTTTGCAATGCTGTGCCCTTTTCAATAATGATACCCTTTTATCCCTAAACTATCAGTTACACATCAATACTTTTATACTTTTTAATCCATTCACCATTCCCATTGTGCCAGCACATGAAGCAGCACCTGCAGCTCAGGCCTCCACAGCCTGGCCAGGTTCAAGCAACTCAGAGCCAGTCAGGGGGCATGCCCCCACGGGGCCAAAACCCAGGAGCCAACCCTCAGCTCCGAAGTCTACTCCTCAATCAGCAGGTGGATATGAACCAGTTCTAGCCTGAAACAGGATATACGGAAGTTCCACAAGTGCTAAGCAGTTTCTCCCTTCCCCTGCCCCCCCTTTCTTTTGCAGCCCACAGGTATGACACAAGCACACCAGGCCGGCATGCACCCTCTGCAACAGCCACCGCGGCCTCAGCTGCTCTCCCATCAGGCCTTGGGTCCACAGTGGGGGCCAGCAATGGGTCAACGAGCGTCCCTGCCAGGTATGGAGTTCATGCATTGAATCGAGTTCATTTGGAGGGGCCAGGTGGGTGGGAAGGGGGAGGGGGGTGAGTGGTGATGAAGGGGGTCTTTCTCTATTTTCCCTCATCACTGTTTTTCTCTACTCTTTTTCATTTTCCCTCATTTTAAGGCGAAAGATGCCATTAGACCATTAAGATTTAGAACTTGATGCACATGGAATGTTATTTGCATATTGGCGTTGCCTGATTTGTTCTATACCATCGCTAATGATCCATCAACGAATCTTCAAACCAGTGCAGCATTTTGATGGTTGCACAGTTGGGGATTGCCTTCGGTTGCATCACGTGTCATTGTTTTTGCTTTGGAGCCGCTTGAGTTCAGTGGGAAATAGAAGTGATCTTGCAAGTTGCAGCTCTTTTTGACGTCTTGAGCAATTTTCTTTACTTTTGTATAATCCTAGTCACAGCTGGGGGCAAGTGATTGGTGAGAGTTGATTGATTACTTCTGCCAATTGCAAACTGAGATATGCAATTGGGCTTGTAATTATCTGACCACCTGAAGATGCCCATTCAAAGTATGAGGGGCATTCAAAATGTTCTACATTTGCGATACTCACAATATTCCAACACATTCGTTTTTTTTTCTTTTTTCGTAATATGTGAGTATTTCTTCTTCTCTTTCTTTTTCTTCTTCTTTTCCTTGTCTTTATTTTTCTTGTTTTTTCTTCATCATCATCTTGTCTACCAAAATGAAGGTAGTCCTGTAGATCTTCCATTCTGCACTATAGCTGGTACTTGGTTAATTTGATGGTTGGTGCAGGATGTAGTGTTCATGATTGGGTGATGGTCAGTGCAAGAGGAAACGCTCATCCCACCAAACCTTGTCTAGACCCTGCTTGAAAGCTAAGCTTCAACAGATTGAGCATCCACAACATTCCAGGGAAGACCATTCCAGTCTTTGACTACCCTCTGACTCAAGAAATTTTCCCTCATGTCTAACTTACACCTCGGCACAAAGTTGAAGGGTATTGAGCCGGAGTGAAGAAATGCCGCGGTCTAATCCGGTCGATTCTGTGTCGCACCTTAAAAGTTTGGATCATATCACCATGGCGGCGGCAGTAACAAAGTGAAAACGTATTCAAACGCCGGAGTCTCTCTAGATAGGAAAGTTCACGGAGGGTGCGAATCATCCTTGAAGCTCGTCTCTGGACCTTCTCAACTTAATCGATGTCCATCAGGAATCGAGGGTTCCGGGCAATTTTGCCGTACTCCAACAATGGTCGTATCAGTGCCTTGAATATCATAGCGAGAGTTTCTTCATCCAGATTCGCAAAGGATCATTTGATTAGCCCAAGCATTTGGTTTGCCTTGTTAACCTGAACTGCCACATGCTTATGGAAGCTCAATTCCCTATCCATGATAGTTCTAATGTCGATCTCCTCAATCACTTCTCGTAACTCTGCATTCCCCGTATGGTACGACTTCCTGATGTTACCTCTACCCAGGTGCAGAGTCTTGCATTTGTTCAGATTGAAAGGAAGTAACCATAGCTATAACCATTCCATGGCACTGTCTATGTCCGACTGGATGACTGAAGTCGATGCTTGGTCGAAAGCTAGTCCATAGTCCATACACTTTGGCATCATTTTCATAGAGTTGGATACTGTTACGGATTGAAGCCAGCAGGTCATTAATGAAGATGACAAATAGTGTCGGACCAAGGACATTCCCTTGCGGTATTCCACTGAGTACGTCTGTCCAATCTGACTTTGCTCCATTCACAATGACCCTTTGACGTCTCTTTGTGAGGAAAGCCTCCAGCCACGTGATGAGTGGTTCTTTACAACCGTACGATCGTGCCTTCTACAGGAGTCTTTTGTGGGAGACCGAATCAAACGCCTTGCAAAAGTCAAGAACATTAACATGCACAGGCACTCCATCATCCACTGATCTCATCCAGTCTTCCAACTACCGCAGAGGCTGAGTTATGCAAGACCTCCCAGGGGTTAACCAATGTTGAGCATCGCAAAGCAAGTCATATGACAACATGTTTTACTATGGCATCCCTCACTATTGACTCCATGATCTTTGCAACCACCGATGTCAAGCCGACAGGTCTGTAGTTCCCGGATTCTTTACGGCTCCCTTTCTTATATATGGTAGTGATGTTGGCATCTTTCCAGTCACATGGTAGAGCACCATCTTTCATTGATTTGTTGAAGATTAAAGTCAGGCAGAATGGCGATCCCCCGAGCCACCTCCTTAAGTACTCTGGGGTGAATTCCATCTGGACCAGGAGATATACTGGTTTTCAGGTTCTCCAATTTCCTCCTGACTATGTCCTCAGATATGGCAACATTGTTCAATGGCTCTACACTCTGATGAGGAACCGTAGGAATCTGAGATGTATCCTCAACCGTGAATACTCATTCAAATGTCATGCTGAGGGTGTCAGCCTTCTCCTGATCAGATGTGGCAATTGTATTGTCATCCTTTATCAGATTTCCAACTCTTGGCTCTCGTCTTGGTCATGCTATTTACACACCGCCAGAATTTCTTCGGATTTTCCTCCTTCTCATTCATCAGGACCTTCTCCTCAAACTCCTTGCAGAGATTCCTTGTGGTCGTGTGAAGGTCATTCCTCAACTGCCCTTACCTTGATAGGTCAGTATCATTTCCTGACTTGAGAAAATTCTTCCATGCTCGGTGTTTCTGCCTAAACTGAGCCAAAGCTCTCTTTGTCATGTGGACGTTCTTGTGCCTCGCCTGTTTAGGTGCGTACTTTGGTACACAGTCCCGGACTACCCCTTCCAGTACTTTTCTAAAATCTCGCCAAGCCTCCTCATGGTCCAGATTTCTTCGTCTGTCATTCCAGGCATGATTCCGCAGTTGCTCGTTCATCTTGTCGGAACTTCCTCCCTCATCATTAAAGTGACTGCCTGATGTACTTGTTGAAGCAACAGCAGCGACCTTCATTTCCAATACAAAGCAACTGTGATCACTTAGTCCCATTGGTGGCAGGTAATCAACCGAGTTAACGATTTCAGGTGCGTTGGTGATGACAAGGTGGCTGCTGACCGTTTCGATACCTCGTTGGTTCTGTTACACGTTGCTGCATCAATGTATCTTGCAGTGCATCTAAAAACTTGTGTACTGGGTGCTCTGGTTGAGTAATTGTATGCCAACTTTGCCAGTCAATTTCAATGTCGTTCAAATCTCTTACTACGAGGATGTGTGTGTGTGTGTGTGTGTGTGTGTGTGTGTGTGTGTGTGTGTGTGTGTGTGTGTGTGTGTGTGTGTGTGTGTGTGTGTGTGTCACCTTTTAAACTTACACTCTGAAGTAACTTGCAGAGTAACTCCAAATTCCTTATTCCGCTCGATGGGCTCCGGTATACGCAGCCGATGAGTATGCTCATATCTGCCTCGAACATGATCTTCCACCAAACAGCTTCTTGGTCGTCTGAAGTGAGTTTCATATCCACTGCATGGAGTTCAGCTTGGGTGTCGATTGCAACTCCTCTTGTACACTGTGCTGCGTCCAAGTTTGATGACATCCAGTATCATATCGGTCGATCGCGACTGATGCAGGTAACAATCGAAACACACTTGCTTTCAGTGCGACTTCTGTTATCATTAAAGTGTCGGGATCACGTTTCTCTGCAAGTAGTTTCAGTTCATGCATTTTATTTGGTAACGAATCCGCATTGGTCGATAACACCCTCAAATTGTCTTTCCTTCCAACGTCCTGAATATTTACCCTTCCACTGCTACCGAGTCATTGTGGACTAGAGTCTTTCCTCAGTGCTTAGGAACTAGAACCATTTTCCAGTACTTCGCTGCTGGACCCACTCCCTGACGCTTGTGTGCCTGAAACACTGCTAGGCGCTCGAGGGTTATCACTACCTGCTGCCGCTTGTGGACATGGATCATCTGCCTTCTCATTTGCTGCTGAGTTACTGTCTGTTGCTACTGGTGCTTCAGATTTACAGGCATGTTCACCTCTCCCTTTCCTGTCACGTTCTTGCTGAGGTGTCTTACTCACTTGGATTCTTCCCTGATATCTAATCAGGTTTTCTTCTCCATCGCTCTTCCTTCTTTGGATTTCATCCTAAGCTTTTTTTTTTGTTTTTGCTTCGTGGGGGTTTGTTTTTTTTTGCTTGTACAGAGCCGTCAGTTGCCTATACACCGCCCAAATAAAGGTATGCGTCAGAAGAACGTGTTGCATACTTGGCACAAGATCACCCGTGGGGCGGGTACTCTGCTCGTGTAAATAAAACACCAAAAATGTGTTTTTGTCCTGAGAGGCCATTTATTGCCATTTTAATTTGTGAGCATCAAATGTCAACATAGGCCTCCGTGTTATCAGCACATTGTTTCAATTGTTCGACATTTCCCACTGAACGCCGAAGAAACTCGACTGATAAATCTGCAAAAACATTGCGCATGTAACTTGCTAATTAATCCAAATTAGTGGATTTGCTGGCATGCACGTTTTCTTTAGCTCATCCCCACAAATTGCACGGTGTTAAATTTTTGGACTCCTGGATGGCCACTGTATCGGTCCTCATCGCCAGGTCCATCTGCGTGGAAAGTGAGTATCCAAGCAATGACAAACTTTGATCGAGAAGTGGGTAGAGGTACCATCTTGCATCGACATCGTTTCACCTGCGTTGTCCCATTGCTGAATTTTTGGAAGAAGAAAGTTTTGAAGCATCTCCACGTATCTCTCTCCGTTTGTTGTTTTGCGGAGGATGACGGCTCCAAATAGTTGGGTCGAAGATATTCCTCATCAAGCAAGCAGCTGTGGCCAACTCTGGCTGTACTTGACTATCATTTCTGGATAATTATCTGACCCAGTAATGGGAGTTATGCCTGTTGACAAAACCACCAAAAGGGCCTCATCAGATCGGATCATGTTATCTAACACACATGGACACCTGGATAGTTGTCAATCTACTGAATGAAATGTTCACACAAAACTCCAATTTCTTGTCACAATCATCAGGAAACAACTGCTGAACATGAGTTGTTTTATTTAGCTTTTTTAATGGTTTCCATCCAAAGTTCTTCTTCAAAATTGCCTTAGTTGCACAGCAACTTATTCTACTCTCCCTCACCGCTTGTCTGATCGATCTCTTTGGGGTCCTTGTGAATACGTCTCGTACCCGGTCAATGTTTCCTTGTGATCTAGCTGTGGTACGTCTTCCTAATCCTACATCCTTAACTGAACCAATTGTTGTAAACTTTTGGTGACAGTTTTAATCGTTTTTGGATCTAAAGTGCCCTGTCTTCCGGTTTCTTGCCACCACCATCTTTGAACTCGAATTGCAGACTGCCAAACCTCATTTCATGCTATTTGAGCAACGGTTGATCTCTCAGCCATAATGGATCAATCTGAAAGCAAACAAAAAAATCCACATTTTCAACCATTTTGAGGTCATACTTCCCTGCTGGAGCAGGGGGTTAGCCTGGTGGGCCCCATGACAATCATGGGTCCCTTTTTAAGGCAATGCTTTTATGGCTGGATGCCCTTCCTGACAGCAACCCTTTACTTGCCTCTTACAACACGCATGGATGCGGTGTACCTATTCTAACTGGGGCACACACCACGACCAGTACATTGGTGCTCATTCCACCAACCTCACAAGGATGATGGGCTGAGTCGACCTCACCTGGTGTTAATTCAGCAGCCAACAGGGCTTGAACTCAGGATCCTCGGATCCCAAGCCAGCTACCCAAACCACGAAGCCAATTTCAGGGTTAACAAAAAATAATAATATTAATGGCAATAAACAAGCTTTCAAACTTTTTTTTCTTTATAATGCTCTTTCTATAAGAACAACAAAGTATTTCTCTATTCAAAATAGGGATTTCATTATGGATCACCCTGTGTTTATGAAGTTTTAGGCTTAATGTTCTTGCATCCAATATGGTGGGTGTGGTTGGTTTGAATCCCCTTCCCTCCCACCCCCCACCCAACCCTTCACCAGGTTCTTTCCAAGCTTAAGATGATCTCAACGATCAGTTAACTGGCTTTAATGTCACTTTAGGTTAGCTGTGCTCAAGGCTCAAGGCTCAAGGTTATGTTTACCTTTGTTTCATCACATAAATATTTTGAACGTGACAATAAGTGGTGGCCACGTTTCGTTTGATCCACCGACGCTCCGTTCCAATCGCACGTCGTCGTTTCCCATTACCACGGCTATACAGTACAGTCAAAATGTCGGATGACCTCCCACAAATTGCAACAAAAGCAAACTCAACAGATTTTGATTCCTGGATATGTCCTCAGTCACAGAAAAAAAGTCCTAAGGGATCCTCCGGGGGGAAAGACCTGAAATCATGGAAATCCAATATGGCCGCCACCCGGCTTCGGGGAAAATGAGAAAATTGTAAAGATTGACATTTTAATGTGTAAATATATGTTTTTCTGCATTCTAATTGTTTCTGTTTATGGTCAGTATATTGATATACAAGAATAATTATAAAAAAAAAGTGAAATGTATTGAGGGTAAAATAAAAAATTATGGCTTTTTTGTCCAAAAATGTCAATTTTTTGTCCCGAAAAAAAAACATTTACCTGATACTGATTTTGGCTCCTGGACCAAAAAAAAATAAAATGTTGAAGACACAAGATGAAATCAAGTCTATGGCAATACAATATAATTATGTAAATCATTGAAACATGACAAAATTCACAATTCCACTCGGGGCAATCACATCTGCCTGACGAAGGTTTCGAAATGAAAATGAAAATTTGCATTAAACTCAGAAACTACATCCATTATAAACTTGCTATACATGTTGAGAAAAAATCAAGCGTATTAAAGTTAGAACTCGACAATGTCGTCATCATCCTCATCATTGTCACATGGAGTGTTTGTGCAGCCAGAGCCCCTGCAGTTTCCACAAGCTGGAGTGCACTCAATGTTGTGCTTCTTGTATGTGCATCTCATGGTGCTACATTCAGCCTTGCAGTTGCACCTAATGACACGTAACATCTTTTCAGGAGCTGGAGCTATTGATGTCTGAAGTGGCACAAAACCCTCGTCACACTTCTGCCAACCCCAGCCTGTCGGAAGAAGTTCATCTGCACATCCCTTCCATTCTTGGGCTTGCAGATACACGTGCAGGCTGTGATACTTTGCTGCTTCTGATAGTGGTAACGTCTGTGGTTGCACATGAGAGGAGCTCCAAGCCACCTTGTCCCAGTACCGCTGATACCGGAGGGTGTCCATGGTGTCAGTTGACTTTCTGTTGTAGATTATTACCAATGTTTTTTCTCCTGCATCTGCCACATCACATGCAGAAGCTGGATATGTATCAAAAACCTTGGCCTGCTCACGGAATGAGTTGTTTGCTTTGAACTTTTTGAGGGAAGCTCCCTTTCCAATCCCATGAAGACGAGATGTCGTGTCACACCCAAGAACTGCATGTAGAAACAGTATGTGCTTGCATATGTCTGTACCAATCATTTTATTTGTAGCCTTGATGTTCCAGATGCGAGGCTTCTTCGTGTTCTTCTTTGGCTCGGGACAAAAGAAGAGGTCATGGGATTGTAAGCTTGCATGGTAGCATAGGAGGACGAGGAGGTCTGTGTTATCACCAAGTAACACAGTGTTGGTGTCAGTAGCAGACTGCACGGCCTTCAGTACAATCAGGAGACCAGCATCCCCTGAGGCATGGTGAGTCTCACAGTTCTTCTTCTGAAGCTCTTCATTCAACATAAAAATGAATCACTGTTTATTCTGCCTATTGGCAAGAAACTGTTCCTTCTTCATTGTGAGACGCATGTCAGCTGTAAATGTCACAGTCGTGCCAGCATTCCCTTCAGACCGTCTCTGGTGTGTCATGTCCTTCGTGTTGGTACTCTCATAACCATCAAACACGACTATGGCATCTCCGTACTTCTTCGTTACATAATCAGTGTACTGGTGGCATATGTCTCTGTGTGTAGATCCACGAGACCATGGAATGCGTTGAACAGGTGCCCTGCCATCCAAAACATACTGTTGCCCATCATTGGGGATATCGGCTGGGACATCGGATCCAAGAAGATCCCAGATGGCATCAGCAAAGACTGGCTTGTGTTCTTCTCGGAGCTGAAGAGAGGAATCAAAGAGGGCTGGTGGATAGCTGCACAGTTCATATTTGAAGGCCGACTCCAGTTCTTCTGCTGTCTGTGCAACAGTGATCAGTCTCTGGAAGAGGAGTTGTGGGTCAACCTGGACTTGCTCTCCATCAATCTTGGCAGATGACTTCATGCCGAGGGTGAAAACTTGGTCTTTCCTCTTAAAAGTGTACTCGGCAGGTGTTTTCCCATCCATAGATTTCAATATTTTGGCTCCTACAGCATGTGCTGTATCAACGTTGACGGTGGGGTGTGCATGAACTCCAGTGGCAATGTTCCTCAGACGTGGATCACTACTGAACGGATTCCGTTCCTGTAAATACTGAAGAGCTGATAGTGTGTCCTTCCAGTCACGAGATTGTCTTGCCTTGGTCATGTCCTTCTTCAGCTCTCCAGGGTTGTAGTTCACACCTGTGAGCTCCTGCATTGCCTGGTTTATTTCTGCACAGGCAGGCATTGATAATAGCCATACCAGCCGTTGTTGCTCTGTCATTGCTCGCCCTCGTGTGAGCCCCCCGCTGGTCTTCAAACTTCTCATCAGAACTTGTTCAATGATCAGGTCAGATGAAAGACCTGCCCACAGGCGATCACTTCGTCGAACCACATGGAACCCTTCATAAAAACGTTGTTGGACATTGGGATGTTGAGTTTTGAGGTTGGACATCTGCTGCAGAAACACCCTCGCAGATTTGGCATACAGGTTGTGGCCTGAGGCTGCCAGGTAAGGCAGCATTTCCTGGATGGCCTGTAGATGTAGTGCTCCATTCCCAGTGCGCTCTGCCCAGATGTATTTGTGTAGAATGTCTAGCATGTCCAATGTCCATATACTGAACCCAGAGCACTGAAGTTCTAGAAGATATCTTTGCAGACTCGGCATGCTTCTGAAGGTGGTCTGTGATTCGTTTCAAAACGTCAGACTTGCATACTTCTTCCACAGACTGGGGTTGGCAGAAGTGTGACGAGGGTTTTGTGCCACTTCAAACATCAATAGCTCCAGCTCCTGAAAAGATGTTACGTGCCATTAGGTGCAACTGCAAGGCTGAATGTAGCACCATGAGATGCACATGCAAGAAGCACAACATTGAGTGCACTCCAGCTTGTGGAAACTGCAGGGGCTCTGGCTGCACAAACACTCCATGTGACAATGATGAGGATGATGACGACATTGTCGAGTTCTAACTTTAACACGCTTGATTTTTCTCAACATGTATAGTAAGTTTATAATGGATGTAGTTTCTGAGTTTAATGCGAATTTTCATTTTCGTTTCGAAACCTTCGTCAGGCAGATGTGATTGCCCCGAGTGGAATTGTGAATTTTGTCATGTTTCAATGATTTACATAATTATATAGTATTGCCATAGACTTGATTTCATCTTGTGTCTTCAACATTTCTTATTTTTTTTTGGTCCAGGAGCCAAAATCAGTATCAGGTAAATTTTTTTTTTTTTCGGGACAAAAAATTGACATTTTTGGACAAAAAAGCTATAATTTTTTATTTGACCCTCAATACATTTCACTTTTTTAGAATTATTCTTGTATATCAATATACTGACCATAACTAGAAACAATTATAATGCAGAAAAAATATATTTACA
The DNA here is from genome assembly GCF_056783735.1 of Eptatretus burgeri. NCBI lineage: Eukaryota > Metazoa > Chordata > Myxini > Myxiniformes > Myxinidae > Eptatretus > Eptatretus burgeri. The sequence goes on along the minus strand of NC_140965.1, from coordinate 16,786,502 downwards.
TTTTAAAATATCAATCTTTACAATTCCCTCATTTTCCCCGAAACCCGGTGGCTGCCATATTGGATTTCCATGATTTCAGGACTTTCCCCCCGGAGGATCCCTTAGGACTTTTTTTTCTGTCACTGAGGACATATCCAGGAATCAAAATCTGTTGAGTTTGCTTTTGTTGCAATTTGTGTGAGGTTGACCAAATATTTCTGCTAAAATGCCTGTATAGTACTAATATCACCGTGTTGGTTTGTGTTGCAATGCAGGACAGATTATGTTGAACCCGAACACCCGTGGTCAGGTGCCGACCACGCAGCAAGGGCTGCAGCCTCCCGTTATCCCAAACAACCCGAGTTCGAATGTGGAGGAAGGAATCATCATGGATCTCATATAGAGACTGCATGTTCCTTTAATTTAACCCCTCCTCCCATACCCCACCCATTAAACCCCCAATTGAGTTGACTGTTTGCATTCAAAATGAATGAGTAGAAATCTCAACCTTGTTTTGTTTTACTTTAACAGAGTGCAGTTAATACCAAGGAACTCAGTTTGTGAGTATATACTATTACCATTAAATTATTTTATATTGTCTTAAACCACAGCAATGCTGCAGTTTTGTCATTTTTTTTTGGCCAATGCTTAATTATGGTTTTTTTTTCCAACTCTTTTTTTTTGGGGGGGAGGGGGGGATAAACATCACTATTTCCTTCATTTTGGAAATGGCAGGTATTTTGAAATGCATTTTTCTTGCATAATGCTTCTAATTGATCAAAAGTGAAAAATGCAGGCCTTTAATTGTTGACTGAATAACTGGTTGTGGCTCAGAATTGTCAGATTTCTGCGGATTGGCAGATCTGCTTGTAACCATGTCGCTGCATTGTTTTAGCTTCTCACGCGAATTGACATCATGACTTGTGTCTGCGTCTGTTTAGGGATGGATTATTATTTTTATTTTTTTTGAAGTATAAAGTCGGTTGCTCGAGGCTTTGTACGTACAAAGAACAATGGGAAACTTTTGATTGTTGTTTTTTGTTGTTATTTTTTACCGGTGGTTGATTTTTCTGCACAAACGCCTTTCAGAAATTATTTCCATGGAAATTAAGTGAAATCTCAATGAGGTGCAACACAAACATGAGCAATTGCTATTGTTGAAAGATAAAACATTGTGAAGTCATGACTTCACACTTCACTTGTTGGGTAGCTAGCTGCGGAGAGCAAGGGGCTGGACTGTGGACCATTTGTAACTAACATCTGCTGTCAGACCATTGGAGAAAGAGGGGTCACAAGCACGAGAGAGCTACAAATGAAAAGGTTCTGTGGATGCTTCAATAAGAAGGTATTGCGAGACCATTTATTTATTTACTTAACCAAAATGATTCAGGATGGCTTTGGCCCTTGAGGTATGCACACTCGCCTCAAAGCCGTCTCGCCCGGGTTTGAATATCGCCTTGGCTATAAACTGTCATCCCAGTGTTTCACAGGCAGGGTGATTCATCACTGTGTGTACCGTCCCTCAGATGGACGTTAAACGGGTGTTCCTTCTGCTGACATTAATTGGTGGACGTTAAGGACACTACGGTGTCCTTTGCACAGAGTAGGCGAGTTATCGCCGGCACCATGAGCAAATCACAAATTCCTGCCCCCAACTACTTAGTCTAGCGTCAGGCCTGGCCAGCCGATTTGTGAAAGACTTAGGCGAAAAATTTACCCAGCCAACCCCACAAGAACATGGGAATAAATGGGGCTGTTAAAGAAGAAGAACTGCAATGATTCGTCCTAATTGAGCTCTCGTCAACAATTAAACAGACGAATTAGCAGATTGAGAAACTTTTACCGCAGTGGGAAATGGCAAATGTGAATGGCTTCGAGAACCACAGCCACTGCACTTATTCGAGCAAAGTACGTAGCATAAAAATGTCGATAAAGATTTAGTGCCGGCATCACAATGATCGGTTATACGTCAACATTTGAAATAGAATTATCCAAAATTTCAATTGCGATCCATAACTTAGAAACGCTTTTCTGTTGCTCGAGTCCTGACTGTGTACAATGAATTATTGTCCCTGGGTAAAAGGAACCGAGTACAGGATAACTCGGCTTGAGTGTTGGAGAAACTTCACAAGTCGAAGAAAACAGCTCTTTTGTCAAGTTACAGTACAGATCTGATCAAAGGTGTTCCTCACCAGTACAGGATATTGGATATCCAATTTGCTTTCAGTTTCAGTTTCTCTGAGAGGTTGGTAATGTCCAGTGAAAGTATATCCAGGATTTGTTTTCTCTTTTTTTTTTGAAATCATCGACTGGAGAAATGAAAGCAAATTCTCCATGAGGATAGATGACAGACGTCGGCATGCATGGCCGATTGCCATTCGAGTTCTCGGAGCCAAGGCAGGGAAGTTGTTTTTGTTTTTGTCTATAAAGTCTTGGCTCATGGAAGAACGAGGTCAGAGTTGCGAAGGTGGTCGAGGGAGGTAGTTCCATTGGCTATTTGTACGTTTGTGTTGGAGCTTGGCCAAGCATGGATCTGAAGACCAAAACCGGGTATGGTTCCAGCCTGGTGAACCTGTTCGGCGAGTCAGTGAGGTTTAACATGAGCGTTAACATGAATCGAGTACTTCAAAAGTGTTATCACTCATGTTGCTGCAAGATGAGATTTCATAAGAGCCAACTCTGTGTTGGACCCGGCTAGCTGTCTAACGATGCACTATCTTGCATCTCAGGCAGTTGGTTGTCCACATTCACGGGATTCAAACGAACTTCAATAGTAGTAGTAGGACCTGTAACTCAACAAAAGTTTGTGCATTAAAAAAAAAAAGCTGAGGATTGCATGTGGATGTACAAAGTGAGGCACTGAGAGGTTTGAATTGGTCAGCAATTTGTGAAAGATGGGTGTAGGGAGTGATGGTGTGTGGAGTGTAATGAGTCGGGCTTGCAGAAACCAACCTAAGGGCACTTTGGATGTGGCTGAGTAGTATTTGGAGACCGCAAATTACAGCTCCTGTAAATTTGATGGTAGTTTATAACTGGTTCATCGAAAGTCTTTACACTTTCAGAGAGACCCTTTGTGTGTGTGTAGTTTCTCATGTTGTGACGTTGGTGATTGCTGAGATTTATCAAAAGCAATCAAATTTTTAGAGTGCAGGTCATTTATGAATTGACTTGACTTGACTTGTGTATTTCAACCCACTGCAGGATTGAACACCTTCTTCAACATGGTCCATTATTTTCTCTTGTCTGAAATTCCAAGGCCTTTGCACTCCAGTTTATCGTTTCAATTTTTAGCTTGCCTGTTCGAAGAACAGAGAGCTATAGCGATACCCCCGGCGTGAGCATCAGCGTCAGCGTGAGCGTGAAAATGTTAACGTTTTTGGTGCAAGTTATTTCCTTTCTAATGTTTTTATCTACCACACTATTTTTAACTCGCCTGTTCGAAGAACAAAGAGCTATAGCTGACCCCCGGCGTCAGTGTGAGCATGAAAATGTTAAAGTTTTTGGTGCAAGTTATTTCCTTTCTAATGTTTTTATCTTCCACACTATTTTTTACTGATTACAATATACAAATACATATATTGCTTTAAAATTATTTGGATCAGACTTCACTGCAATGCTTTATAAAAAATATTATTGGACTAGTCTTTTAAAAACGATAAATGTATAAACAGGCGAGCATTGGGTGGCTTTGACACCAACTCTCTGGTTTTGTTTGTTTTTGTCTCTCCATTTCATACTTGGTCTTCCTCTGCTTCTTCCAGGTGATTTACAATGAGGTAGCTTAACACAACGTTGGCAGGATATTCTGGATGAAAATACCAAATGATTATGGTACTTTGGTTCGAAATTTTGACTTCTGAAATTGTCATGTCATTTCTGTATTTTTCTATGTTTTAGGTTGTAAAGTGACACGGATGTTTTCGTTTTTGTATCTGACATGAAAACTGTGCATCTCTCAGTCATTCTACCTTTATTGCAGAGCACATTAATTTGCTTTGATTTGGTGAACAATGCACCTTCATATTCAGTAGTTCTTGAGATAATGCATTTTGCAGTAAATCGATGTCAGAGGCAAACCAACTATAAGTAGAAAGCTTGTCAAAATGCAGTCTCCATCTGCATCTACTTTGTCCTCTAACTAAACTTAACAATATCGACAGCTAAAAAAAATTAAAAAGTAAAATGTATTCATTGGTGTTCTCCATATTCTCATAATAAAGGTTGGTTGGAAATTTGATGATGAAAGCTCAACTGGTAAAAATGTTATTGCCTGGACAGACATACAGACAAATAAAGAAGCGGTCATAGACCGGTACTTGTGAAATCAGTTGCTGCGATCTTGATCATTGGATCTCTAAAAACAATCGGCTTCTAGCTTTTGATCAGTTACCCAATGTGCAAATTCTGTTCAAGTTTCAAGTCAATCGGATGAACGTTGACGATTTTGTGACCTTGACCTTTTTGACTTCAAAAAGCAATCGGCTTCAGTGACCTAATTTGCAAACTATTCAAATTGATCAGATGGAAATTTACGATTTTGGTGACCTTGACCTTTGACATTTTGACCCAATTATTCATTCATCTTCTCCATATTCTAAAAATAAAGGTTTCTTGAAAGTTTGATGACAAAAGCTCAAAGGCAAAAAAAAGGTTATAGCCTAGACAGACAGAAAAGACACAGACACACAAACACGATTGCAAAACCCTGTCTACCGCTGCGTAGGCGGACGAGCTAATGACTTAGTCCAAGCTCTAGCCGGGGGGGGGGGGGGGTAACGTACCACCCCCTCCTCACGACTTGGTGAGACAAACTTTTTTTCGGAGCTCTAAACAGTCCCAAAAAACGTTTTTGATTGTTAACATTCAAACAAACCAAGCATTTCCACTGTTTTGGCTCCTTTTCAAAATGGCTGCCAGAAACCTTTTTTTAACCATGATAGAGCTGCTCCAGAAATGTGGTTCCAAAATATACCACCTATTCATGTTTGAAATTAAAATGGCAATGAAAGTCAAAATGAAAACTAAGACAAACATGTTTTGAGTATTTCACATCATGTGGCGCTCTTCGTTGATGATGGCATTGCTCTCTTACATGAACTGCCTGTTGTTCCTCTGACATTGAAGTATATCAGACTGAAATTTCTTGATCAAATCAGCAAGAATCACAATGTGTTTTTTTCTCAACAGATAAATATCTCAGAAACAGTTCAAAGTGCTAAAAGGCTTTTTCATGGCTGCAGTGAGAAATTGCTTCCAGAAGGTATAAATGCTCTGAAGGCGGCGGACTTTAGTCTTCCTGCAGAACGATGAGAATAAAACTCAGTTTTTTCGATTTCTGTGGCAAACCTGGAGTTGCTCAGAAGCTACGAGTGAAAAATCTCAGCAATCTATGACACTCATTGTTGATGGCAATGTATTCAAACTGACCACTGTCAAAGATACAGCACAGACGAAGGAGATTGAAGCACTCAAATAATCTTTGGAGGAGACTGACTGCATGATAGTCATCAACCTATTTCATGCCAAAGACAATTGGTTCAAATTTGCTGTGGATCGAAGTCCTGACAGTGACCTCTTCTTCATCAGTCTACACTATGCTCACAGGTTGGATCCTCTGTGCTGCTTGATACAAGTGTCTGTGAGCACAAGCATGTAATCAACTTCACAGAGCTTGCTAACGATCTGTGTACTGAAAGGTCCTCCTCGAGATCTACGTGTATTATTCTTCTTCCTCTCCTCTTCCCTTTATAAGGGGTGAGGTCCAATGGCACAAAGTTTCTGCCCTGTCTTGACCATGATACTCCTCCACTTCCCTCTGCCTCAGCCAATTCTCTCCACTCTGCAACCACCTCCCAACCACTTACTGATATCCCTCCTCACACAATCTTCCCATCTCGACTGTGGTCTACCTCTTTTCCTCCTACCTTGCTCCCTCGACATATCCGCTCTCTTTTCCATTCTCTCTTCACCGATCCGCACAAAGTGTCCAGCCCATCTCAGCTGACATTTCACCAATCTCCCCATCAAGCTCATCTGCACACCAATCTCCTCCCTCAGTTCATCCATCCTCTTCCTATCTACCCTCTTCACACCCGCAAACCTGCAGCCTCTGTTGTTGTCTCTCTGTCAGTTTCCAGTCTGTAAAGGTAGGCCGGCATTACACATGACATCAGAACCTTCCCTTTCAATTTCCTCGATATATTTCTGTATGCCATTAACCCCTCCAGCCTCCTCCACATTTCACATGTGTATACTGGAGAAAATTACAATCATGCTTTAAGTAGAGGGAAAGTGAATCCAGTGAAGAAATTGCAAAAGATGCCAAGATATCAAGAGGCGCTCATGTTGCTGGGTGAGACGTGGACTGTCGACAAGGTGTTGGTGGATGAACTGGAGGCCTTCACATGCGTCATCTACGGATGGATCCCAAGGTGAGAACATAGGTACAGTATCTATTGTAAATGTAGCTTTCTTGAATGTGCATTGCATTGGAAAAATTAAATACTGTCAGACCGTGACATTCGCGGGGGGGATATGTTCCTGGATAATTCCGCGAATGTCGGAGTATTGTTTCAATGAGAAAAAGGGGGATAGGTTTTTATTTTTTCATTTTTTATTATTATTATTATTATTATTATTATTATTACTTGTTTTTTTAATACACTTCTTCAGTTATTTTTCCCAAACTCCTGCGCTTGGTACTCTGAATCCTGTGGTGAGGCAGTTGCTTTAAAACAACTTGCACTTTCCAACTGAAAGGCAAATTCGACCGAAGGCAACCTCAGATCATTCCACAAAGCCCGCAACAAGTGTGTGTCTATCCTCAGGAGAGCCAGAAAACAACATCTGCCCAATCTCAATGAGTTTTCAAACTTGTCTCTGTCGTCGAAAACCTGATGATGCCTTGTCAAGTCCATCTCTGGTGTACGCTCCCCTTCCCTCACTTCAAATGGCACCACACGGAGGATGCCCAGTCTGCGTTTGGCTTTGGAGGCCAACTTTGAAATGTGGCTTGCCCAAGAGAGATCATGGCTGAGAGTGAGACCCAAGAGTTTGAGTGACTAATCCTTTTTGAGAGGGTTGGTGAGAAAGTAGATGGGAGGATTTCCAGTCCTATACAGAGACAGAGACAGAGTTTGAGATTTCGATTTCTCATGATTAAAAGATGTATACAGGGTCCGTGAATGTCAGGGTTCCACAGTATAGTAATTCCAATTAATCATGTAAAAATAATTATGACTGCTTATTTGTGGAAAAAAAAGAAATCTGATAACCAATAGCGGGCATCTGATTGAATATGGTGTATAATTAACATAATCATTGTGCATTCTGCAGTGCCCAACCAGATTAACTGTGGTGTTTCTGTTATCAGTTCAGAATCAAGGAGGTAGACAGGGTGTGGAAGCTGATGCTGTGAAAGATTGTGGGAGACAAAACCGACAAGATCTTGAAGACTGCTGAAATGGATCTCAGGAAAACTACCGCCATGCTGGAAGTCATTAATTTCCCCATATCAAACGGGCCAAATACCGTGTGGCACAGTGGAAACTTGCACACATGAATGACTCCAATCTTACTCCTGTCCAGGAACACAGCTGGAAAGAGGACACAGACACTCATCTTCTTGAACCAGTCTGGTCTGAAGGCACCATCCTCCCTGATAGACTGATATATATATATATATATATATATATATATATATATATATATATATATATATATATATATATATATATATATATATATATATATATATATATATATATATATATATATATATATTGTTGCTGATATCATTCAAAGTGGTAGTGATGGAGATGGAGATGTAGAGGAAATTGATCCAAGATGAGTTGTCCGATGCATCTGATGATGAATAGATTGGTTTACTGTTGTAATTACCATTGTTAGAGAGTAGGTACTAAAGCAAATTAAGGATGGAAGAGACCCATCCATGAATAGCATTGTGTTGGACTTGGAAGTTGATGGCTGATATCGATGTCGAGGAAAATTCCTGTGTACTTTGACCTAAATTCCTCAAAACATGTTTCTCTTGGTTTTTATTTCGACTTTGTACTTTTGTAGTCTTAAGCAAGAAGAGATGGTGGAACCACACTTCTGTTGCAACTCTATGGTTCTGTTTTGGAACCACACTTCTGTTGCAACTCTATGGTGGTGAAACGAGATATCCCACGGCCATTTCGAAAAGATGCCAAACAGTGAAAGTGCTCAGTTTGTTTTTTTCAATGTTAACAAGTGAACACGGTTTCAGGACACTTTAGAGCTTCTAAAAGGTTGGTTGGTTTAGAGCTTCTAAACTTTAGAGCTTCTAAAAAGTTGGTCTCACCAAGTCCCGGGGGAGGGGTACGTTACCCTCTATCAAGGTATCCTACTATGTCAATTGATTATATACACAAAGTTTCATTCAATAAAATGGGTCTCTCGGAGATTTGAACATTGTTCACAGTTAGATACATTTCCAGGCATCCTTGCTGGCACACATTATGTTGCAGCCATTTATACTTTTACGAGTACAGCCACTTGATCAATTATCTGCAGATTTTGGAGGTGGGGGGGGGTAGGATGGTGCCAGAAAGGAAACCAAGACTGATCATCCTAATCTTGAGTCGAGACTTCTGGAATCCTTTGTTGCTGGGAAACTTTGGTGTTTCAGATGCTTTAAATGCTGAATCGAATTTTTTCCATGGTGTAGTTGCTTTAACAGAATAATTCTCTTCTTACCTCGAACAAATACCACGTCGCTGGTCTCACAATAGAGGGTGATGGTGAAACATTCTCGAATTTTCAAGTGTTGAGGGTCCACAAAAAAAATTGATTTTCTGCCATTTAGTGAAGGCCTGTGTAACTTCAGGAAAGAAATCCCAAGTCAGCCAACTGTCCACAGCTCAGTACAATGTGAGTAGGTTGTAGAACTTGCAATTGAGGATCACAGTGTGTTCCAAGCAGGTCGTAGATCCATTCTCCAAGTGAAAATGATTTGTCTGGTATCCGCTTCCTTGTGGTCCGACAGCAGCATCTCGTGGCTGGTTCCTTTGGTGACCACTATGATGCCATATGTAACTAAAACAGCATTTGGTAGAGCGCATACATCCACCAGGCTGAACAGTTTACATTCTGTATCCCACTGATAGGTCGGATCTGCAACGGAACCTGAACCAAAATCTACGTAATCAGCTTGTTCTTCACACCTACCCAACTCATTCACCAAGTTTTATTATGAGACTAGCAAATACCACCCATGGCTTCACTGATGGAAATACTAAAGGGATGAGGGAGAGAGGAGGGGTGGGGGAAAGGAAGAGAGTGAGAGCAAGGGAAGGCAGACATGCGGTGGTGCGTTAATTACTGTCCGGAGACGAACACCGCCCGGATGCATCTGGAGCCAAGCTGGCCGGAGACAGAGACCGCCTGGACGCGTCCAGAGACAAACACCGTACAGAAATAACCACCGTCCGGATATGTCCAGAAAGAGAGAGAGGTGTGGGAGGGTGCTTCACTGTATTGGGAGGGGGTAGACAAAGGATGGAACACAGAGAGAGAGAGAGAGAGAGAGAGAGAGAGAGAGAGAGAGAGAGAGAGAGAGAGAGAGAGAGAGAGAGAGAGAGAGAGAGAGATAGAGATAGAGATAGAGATAGAGATAGATATATATATAGAGAGATATATAGAGAGATATATAGAGAGATATATAGAGAGATATATAGAGAGATATATAGAGAGATATATAGAGAGATATATAGAGAGATATATAGAGACATATATAGAGAGATATATGGAGAGATATATAGAGATATATATATAGAGATATATAGAGAGATATATAGAGAGATATATGAAGAGATATATAGAGATATATATAGAGATATATGGAGAGATATATATAGAGATATATATAGAGATATATATAGAGATATATATAGAGATATATATAGAGATATATATAGAGATATATATAGAGATATATATAGAGATATATATAGAGATATATATAGAGATATATATAGAGATATATATAGAGATATATATAGAGATATATATAGAGATATATATAGAGATATATATAGAGATATATATATAGAGATATATATAGAGATATATATAGAGATATATATAGAGATATATATAGAGATATATATAGAGATATATATAGAGATATATATAGAGATATATATAGAGATATATATAGAGATATATATAGAGATATATATAGAGATATATAGAGATATATATAGAGATATATAGAGAGATATAGAGAGATATAGAGAGATATATAGAGATATATAGAGAGATATAGAGAGATATAGAGAGATATATATATAGATAGAGAGATATATATAGATAGAGAGATATATATAGATAGAGAGATATATATATATAGATAGAGAGATATAGAGATATATATAGATAGAGAGATATAGAGATATATATAGATAGAGAGATATATATAGATAGAGAGATATAGAGATATATATAGATAGAGAGATATAGAGATATATATAGATAGAGAGATATAGAGATATATATAGATAGAGAGATATAGAGATATATATAGATAGAGAGATATAGAGATATATATAGATAGAGAGATATAGAGATATAGAGATATAGAGATATATATAGATAGAGAGATATAGAGATATAGAGATATATATAGATAGAGAGATATAGAGATATAGAGATATATATAGATAGAGAGATATAGAGATATAGAGATATATATAGATAGAGAGATATAGAGATATAGAGATATATATAGATAGAGAGATATAGAGATATATATAGATAGAGAGATATAGAGATATAGAGATATATATAGATAGAGAGATATAGAGAGATATAGAGATATATAGAGATATAGAGATATATATAGATAGAGAGATATATAGAGATATAGATATATATATAGATAGAGAGATATAGAGATATAGAGATATATATAGATAGAGAGATATAGAGATATAGAGATATATATAGATAGAGAGATATAGATATATATATAGATAGAGAGATAGAGATATATATAGATAGAGAGATAGAGATATATATAGATAGAGAGATAGAGATATATATAGATAGAGAGATAGAGATATATATAGATAGAGAGATAGAGATAAAGATAGAGATATGGAGATATGCTTCATGAACAACACACAAACACACACACACATACACACACACACACACACACACACACACACACACGCTCAGCTAATATCAGCAACAACCCAAAAACCATGAGTAGCTTTCACCAAAAAGCAATGTTGCATTTATATAGACATTTCGTGGATATGTTCACAAACATTAATCTTGATAAACAGCTGCATGTGACGGGTGGAACAAAAAATTTGGCTTCATAATTTAGAAAACGTTAACACTGCGAACCGCTCGCTCGGAGTCACGGAGCACGAACCGCTCACTTGGAGTGGCGGAGCACAGACCACTCACTGAGGGTGACGGAGCCCGAACCGCTCGCTCGGGGTCACGGAGCACGAACCCACTGCTCGGGGTCACGGAGCACGAACCCACTGCTCGGGGTGACGGAGCACGAACCCACTTGCTCGGGGTGACGGAGCACGAACCACTTGCTCGGGGTGACGGCGCATGAACCCACTGCTCGGGGTGATGGAGCACGAACCCACTGCTCGGGGTGACGGAGCATGAACCACTTGCTCGGGGTGATGGCGCACGAACCCACCGCTCGGGGTGCCAGAGCACGAACCACTTGCTTGGGGTCACGGAGCCCGAACCCACCGCTCGGGGTGACGGAGCGTGAACTACTTGCTCGGGGTGACGTAAGCGGGAACCACTCGCTGGGGGTGGCGGAGCAGAACCACTCACCCGGGGTAACGGAGCACGAACCACTCGCTCTGGGTGGCAGAGCATGAACTTGGAATATCTCTTTCAATCTTGACAAATCTCACACTCTCACTACGTCTCTCCAAAAGAAGCATCTGGAAAACACCCCCATCTACTTTCTTAACAATCTTCTTGAATAGGTCCTTTCATTCAAGCTTTTGGGTCTGCCATGATCTTTCCTGGGAAAGCTACATCTCCAAGCTTGCCTCCAAAGCCAGTCGCCGAGTGAGCATGCTCCGTCGTGCAAAGTCCTTCCTCGGTACACCTGAGCTTGTAACAACTTACAAAGCTTTCATCTGCAGTCTGATGAAGTATCGCTCCCCTCTCTGTGGTGGTCCTCCTCCCTCACATCTAGCTCGACTTCACGCTGTGGAAACCAAGGCTTTTGGAAACATTGGTATCTCCCACGAGGAAGCTGAGTATTTGGGTCCCTCACTCTCTCACCGGAGGTAGATTGGTGGTCTTTCTCTTATACCGTCTCCTCTCTGGCCTTGCCCCCTCCCCACTCTATCTGTGATCTGTCCCTCCCACCCCCATATTTCCTCAGGGTGCTCAAGATCTGCCAAAAAAAACCCTTCTGGTGAAACTGCCAAAATCAAGAATCACTGCTCACCTTCATTCTTTCATTCCTCTTTCTTTGTCGCCTCTGGAATAAACTCCCTCACTCTTTTCAATCACACTCTTCCCTCCAGGTCTTCAAAACAGCTGTTCACCACCATCTCTTATCTTCCTCCATCCAAAACCATGATCTTTTATACCTCCGTTAATCCACCCCAAACCCACCTCCTTCAAATTCCCTGCTTTCCTTCCTGATATTCCCTGTCGTGTAAGGAACTGAAAGTCCCTGAAGTGTCCATCTTGTTTACCTCGTGTACCCTGCCCCATCCCTCTTCCTTCTACAGATATCCTATTGTCTCTGTTCCCCACTGTTTTTTTTTTCCTTCCCTCTCCCACCACTCTTGTCTCCTGCATAGTTATACATTTCTGTGTATTAGCTCGTACACGAGCCTCGACATGGGACACAAAAAAAGGTTAAATATTCTATAATTAGGTCATGACCTTAAATTAGGTCAAGGTCAAAATAATGTCAACCCCTTTTCTTTTTTTATTCCCATTATTGATGTAAAATTGAATTTATGAAAGTCCCAGCTGGTTCCGAGATATACTGTAGCTCGGACATCGGCAGAAAAAAGGGGGGTCGTGGGGGGGGGGACCTAAATGGTCGTTTCGTACTCCTCGGGGTCTAAGAAACTCCGAGGTAGCATTATTATTGTGGAAAGAAACCCTACAACAGGTTTAAATCTCCCCCTATCCTTCATGTATAGCTTGGCCGTTGTGTGAACAAATCGGTGACTACCTAGTGATCAGTCTTTGCATGGTAAAATCCTTATTTTTTGTTTTTTGTTCCATCTTCCTTGTAAGAAACCATGTTCAAACATCATTTTATATAAGAAACTAACTTTTTATGATGTTTTAAATTTTTGTAAAAGTTACCCATCCTGCTCTCGTGCATCCCCAAAGTGATCCTTGTTCAATTGCTGTCATTTTCATCTTCCCGGCACTTTGTAAATAGTTTTTTTTTCCAATTTACTGTCGGAGTGAGTGATGCGCACCACCCTGTTTCACTGCATCTGTAACAGTGTCTTATCCAGAGGGTTTTCACCTTCTCATGCTTTTCATTGCGAAATGGATCTTGGTCACTAGCATGGTGTCGTTCGTCACTTGTGTGGTGGCTTTGTCTTTTTCCTAGACTTGAAATAAAGGTAAATTGGACTTTCCCTTCAGCAAAGTGTTTCTGGAACTACTTGGCCACTTGATGTTGTGGTCTTGCGTTTGTGAACATGCTTGTATTTCCTTCTTTTCGGACGATCACTTCATTGTGTGCTGTCATAGACTCCACTTGTATGGCTTTTAAGTTTCTATTCCATTCTTTATATTCCTTCGTTTTGGATATTGTCATGATTGTGAGCCCTGGGGATAACAAAGCGCATCCACATAGATTAACGCTAGCTTGTGCCTACAGAAAGCATTCATCATCGTGGTAGTTTAGTTTCAGTGACTCGACTATCGGTGAAAAAAAAACAGCCTTCATTTTTTCTCGTATTTCGTTGCGTTGCAGCCTGAGTTTAAAATGGATTGAATTAAAAAAGAACTTGTCACCGATCTACACAAAATACTCCATAATGACAGTGAAAACATGTTTTTTGGATTGTTTTGCAAATCAATAAAAATGAAAAGCTGAAATGTCTTAAGTCAATAAGTATCCAGCCCCTTAGCTACGACACTCCAAAATTGAGCACAGGTGTATCCAATTCCCTTTGATCATCTTTGAGATGTCTCCACAACTTGATTGGAGTCCACCTGTGGCCAACTCAATCGATTGGACATGACTTAGAAAGAAACACAGCTTTCTATATAAGGTACCACAGTTGACGGTGCGTGGCGGAGCAGAAACTCCACCATGAAGTCCAAGGAACTGTCTGAGGAACTCCGAGATGGAAGTGTGAGGAGGCATAGATCTGGGGAAGGGTATAAAACAATTTCTAGAGTGTTGAAAGTACCCAAGAGCACAGTGAGCTCCATCATTAGGAAATGGAACGAGCCAGAATCTTCTTAGAGCTGGCTGTCCGACCAAACCGAGCAACTGGGCAAGAAGGACCTTTGTAAGGGAGGTAACCAAGAACCCAATGACCACTCTGACAGAACTACAGAGTTCCTTGGTTGAGATGGGAGAGCCTGTCGGAAGGACAACAGTCTCTGCAGCATTTCACAGATCGAGGCTTTATGGAAGAGTAGCCGGACAGAAGCCACTCCTGAGAAAAAGGCACATTACAGCATGGCTGAAGTTTGCAAAAAGGCACATGAAAGACTCTATGAGAGCATGAGGCAAAATATTCTGTGGGCTGATGAGATGAAAATTGGACTCTTTGGCCTGAGTGTCAAGTGCACCGTCTGGTGGAAAATAGAGCACAGCTAATCACCCATCTAACACCATCCCACCTGTGAAGCATGGTGGTGGCAGCATCATGCTATGGGGATGCTTTTCAGTGAGAGACTTGTAAGGATAGAGGGAACAATGAATGGAGTCAAATACAGCCAAATCCTTGAGGAGAACCTGCTTCAGAGTGCAAAAGACCTGAGACTGTGGTGAAGATTTACGCTCCAACTGGACAATGACCCCAAGCATACAGCCAAAGCAACACTGGAATGGTTTCAGAACAAGAACGTGAAAGCCTTTGAGTGGCCCTGCCAAAGCTCAGACTTGAATCCCATTGAGAATCTGTGGAAAGACTTGAAGATTGCTGTTCATCGACACTCCCCATCCAACTTTACAGAGCTTGAGCAAATCTGCAAGGAAGAATGGGAGAAAATCCCCAAATTCAGATGTACAAAGCTGATACAGACATACCCAAGAAGACTCGAAGCTGTAATCGCTGTCACAGGCACTTCTTAATGACTCAGGGGGTTGAATACTTATTGACACAAGACATTTCAGATTTTCATTGTTAATTAATTTGTGAAAATTTATAAAGACATGTTTTCACTTTGTCATTATGGCGGATTTTGTGTGGATCGGTGACAATTTTTTTGATTGAATCCATTTTAAATTCAGGCTGAAACATAACAAAATGTGACAAAAATCAAGAGGTGTGAATACTTTCTGAAGGCACTGCATGTCATAGTAGTCTGGATAGCTCTTAAGTATATTCTGTATTCATGTGGATAGATATACGTTGTGAATGCTAGTTAGCTTTAGTACCTTGTTCTTTCTACACCCTGGACTCAAACCATTTCACACACATCACACCATTTCCTCATCATTCCTTGAATTCTAGTGGAGAATCCCACACAACGGGCTCCCCAGCCCACTCAAGGATATCACCAGGGCTTCCCCGAAAGTGACAGTTACGTGCCAATTCTCACCCCTCCTTCCTGGAAAATCCAACGCGAAGGTCCTGTCTCACCAATCGGGCTCCATTGCCGGGCAAAGGTACGGCACCCGGCTAATCACCAGCAGTGAGGGTCAGTTTGCCCTTGTGCCCCCTGCACCAATTAGGGTCCCAGAGCCACGAGGAAGTAGGGGGTCAAACAGGATAAAGAAAGTGTGGAGAAGGACTCGGCATTAATTCCTTGGTCTGTCTGGTAATTAATTAATGGGTAATTCTGCAGCTTTATTCTGTCTTTCTTTCTTTTCTTTCCCCAGTTTGTTCGCTATCCTCACTTTCTCCGCATTATTCGTTCCTTTTTGTGCCTTTTTTCTCTTCGCTTCACGACACGCACATCTCCATACCAAGCTCTGTGCACCCTCACCTCGCCCCCTGGCCACGTTAGAGCTGTGTACCTCACCTCACTTCACCTGCATCATTCCTGCCAAGGCTGCACATTGCATCCCACCAGCCAGTTATCATCGGCACCCCAGGAGATCAGAAGAGTGAACGAAGCGGAGAAAGGAATCTGGGAGAAAGCATGGTGAGGGGAAGAAGATACGGACTATCAGGTCAGGTCAGGTATGGGAGCATGTGCCAGAACAGCGCGTCGCTGCGTCCACTTTCCGCCGGTACTCCAGGGGCCTCCGTCTGGTCATCCCCCAGGCAGATGCCAGGCCCATCGCCATCTCCTTGAGATGATGGTCAACCTGCTGCAACCATGAGGCACGTGGTCGGCCCACTGGCCTCCTCCACTCATGAGACTCCCTCGCTGAGAGAATCTGGTAAGCAGGATCAGCGTCAGGAAAATGAGCCACATGTCCATACAGCCGCAACTGACGCTCACGGACTATGCAGGTAACAAATCTCATCCGAGTCTCTCTCAGCAACCGCTCGTTGGACACAAAATCCGACCAGCGATAGCCAAGGATTCTCCGAAGAGACCTGGTACCAAAGGAATTAAGTCTCCGTCTCAGATCCTTGGTCAGAGTCCAAGTCTCGCACCCATAGAGCAAGACTGGAAGTACCAAGGACCTGAAGACTCGAACTTTCGTCCTCCCGCACAGGTACCGGCAGCGCCACACCCCATGATCCAGTGAATCCATGACTCCCCAGGCCCGACCCAGACGTCTATTGACCTCTGACTCGCAGCCAGCAGAGACATGAATATCACTGCCAAGGTAAGTGAATCTCTCCACGACCTCAACATCCTCACCACAAACAGACACAGACAGGACAGCAGCATCCAAGATGTCACCGAAAGCCTGGATCTTAGTTTTGACCCAAGAAACCCGTAATCCCAGCGGCTCCGACTCCTCATTCAGTACCTCGAGGGCCCCCAAAAGGATGTCTAATGTCTCCGCAAAGATGACTGCATCGTCTGCAAAATCAAGGTGCGAGATCTTGACATTCCCAAACGATGCATCGCAACTTGATCTCTCCGACATCCTCCCTAAAATCCAGTCCATACAAGTGCTGAAAAGTGTGGGGGCAAGTACACATCCCTAACGAACTCCAGTAACAACTGGAAATAAGTCAGAGGTGGTACCACCACACTTCACAGCACTCTCAGTACCAGAGTAGAGTTCAGACATCAGATCGATCAGTTTTGGTGGCACCCCACGAAGACCAAGAATCCTCCAGAGGACATCCCGATTCACTGAATCGAACGCTTTACAGAGATCAACACAGGCTGCAAGCAGCCCCTGCCGAAACTCTCATCTGCGTTCGGTGAGGACACGAAGTGCAAGGATACGGTCAATCGTTGACCTCTTTGGTGTAAAGCCTGACTGCTCTGGATGCTGGTGCTCAAGCAGATGGTGGCGAACCCTATCAAGAATTATCCGAGCAAAGACCTTGCCAGGCACTGAGAGCAGCGTCACCCCTCGGTAGTTGTTGCAGTCTTGGCGATCACCCTTCCCTTTCCAGAGAGGGACAACAAGGCCCCTCTTCCAGTCAGTTGGGATGATGCCTGTGTTCCAGGCAGAGCACAAAACTGCATGCAACGACACGAGTGCAGCATTTCCACCAGCCTTGAGAAGTTCGGCATGGATGCCACAGATCTCTGGAGCTTTGCCCTGTTTCAACTGGTTCACCGCAGCCCGTGTTTCCACAAGCGAAAGTGGACCACAGTTGATTTGAGGGTCAGCAACAGGGATTGTAACACCCTTGACGTCCAACTCGACAGCTGGGGGATCAGCCTGGTACAACCGCTCAAAGTAACCGGCCCAGCGGGCCTTCACTTCAGACTCCTCTGTCAAGAGCCGACCACTCTCTGCTCGAACTGCAGTGCTCCGAGGGATGGGCTTGGATGAACGTAATGCGCGAATTCCCCTGTAAGCGGGACGAGAATCACCTGTCCACAGGTGATGCTCTACCCCCTCACAGATTCCTCGCACATAGGCCTCCTTGTCCACCCTCAGTGCACGTACAGTTTTACGCCTCAGCTCCCTGAACAGCTCAGCTCTGCCATTCAGCCTGGCCCTGCGACTCTGGTCAATGGTATCCAGTGTCCCTCGAGAGACAAAATTCTTCTTTGCCCTGCGGTGAGTTCCAAGACATCCACCGGCAACATCAAGGACGGTGGTCTTGAAGGCGCTCCACAACTCTTCAGGACCCCCCAAAGCACCCAGACCCCCCAAGTGTCCACTCAGCCTGTTCGCAAACTCCTCAGCTATTCTCTCATCCCTGAGCTTGGCAACATCCAGCCTAGGCTGGGATGGTACCATTCTCCAGGATTTAAGGTGCAGCTTTAGAGTTGCTACAACAAGCCTGTGGTCAGTATTGAGGAACTGAGCACTCCGGTAGACCCTGCAGTTCTGGATCAGCCTCCAACGACCTTCAATGAGGACATGGTCAATCTCCTTTGCCACACCGCCAGCGTTGGAATACCAAGTCCAGCGATGAGCTTGTCAAGCTCATCAACTTCTTGCAAAGTCAAGGAACTTAGTGCTATTCTGGTTCATAGTTCCAGACCCATGGGGACCAACACACACCTCATAACCATCCCTATCAGTTCCAGTCGATGCATTGAAATCCCCCAAGACTAGAAGTGTATCTCGTCTGGGGCACTGATCAACCACAGACTCGAGTGTGGCGTAGAATGCATCCTTCACGGTGAGATCACTCGCCTCAGTCGGAGCATAAACAGAGACCAGGGAAATGACACTTAAGGAGTGACGAATCCTTAATCTCATAATACGCTCGTTGACCGGTGTTACCTCAATTATCATTGGGGTCAGCTTATTGGACACAGCTACAGCAACTCCTTGGGTATGGTAACCATCAGAACGACCAGACCAATAGTAGGTGTAACCACCCACCATTATCTCTCCGCAATCCGGTCTCCAAACCTCAGAGAGAGCTGCAATCCCGATGTCCAAACGCTTGAGCTCAGATGATAACAGAGACAGGTGATCATCCTCTCTTAGGGATAGGACATTCCAGGCACCCACCCGAAGGGACCGCCTCAGGTTAACCCAAGGAGACCGCCGTCTGGTGGACGACACCTCAGCACCACTCCGACACACTCTCCGGCAATCTGACCCAGGGATGTTACCCAGTGGTTTCCCTCCGATCAAAGATTGGGGGTCCCGAAGGCTTTGCCCCAATCCCGTCATCTGGTGAGCTGCCCTGCGAAGGGAAGCTGCACAGGAGGTACTCCCACGGAGTGGGTTGTCAGATTTTTTTGCGTTTTTACGTTTTGCGGAATGAAGGGTTTTACGGTGGCTGGAGTGCAAATCCTGCCACCAACCTCCTAATAAGAAGTAACCCAACTGCAGGAGGACGTCTGCAGACACAGTTGGGCACTAGATATGGATGGCTGTTGGCTCACAATTTGCTCCTCCGCCCTCCTCCGCTCCAGACCAAATCATTGAGTGGCAGCAATCCAGCCAGGTTGTGGCAAGGTGTTTTGGGACATGCAAATGACCCCACTAATTACTTCTTCCCATTTCTTCTTCTTCACCCCTTCCCAGTCTCACTTCTTTGGGTGTATGGCTTGGCACCAAATAAGTTAGTGTTAAGTCACTGATTAATATCTGAGGTGGGTATGTTGGGGATCATTTTTTGTGATATGTATAAATGCCTGGAATATTTGTACATAATTGTATTGCTTGTGCTCTATTTCTGGCCATTCCCTGTTTGATCGCCATTGCTTGTATCTCAAGCAATTTTATGCCTTGCTTAATTAAAACTATGTGGTATAAAGAAGGGTTGATTATCCTGTTTGGATTTGGTCGGAGATTGTGTTCCTGGGGGTAATTATCCCAAGTGGTTAATTGGTCTGTGATAGATGATGGGGTGCAGCATGTAATGTTGGTTCGCTCGGCCAATTGCCATCGATTGTGCAGCCGCCGGCATGGTTTCCCATCTGCTTCAATCATCTTCCAGGTACGGTAAATCGACACTGGGCGCAAGGATCCAACCAGAGGTTTTTTATTATTAGCTTATCTGGAATTTACATTCCTGATAATGTATTGTCATTGTGCACCGTCCGTACGTCCGTCTCCTTTTTCGACTTCTGCCAAACCGTTGGGCCAATCCAAGCTGAAATTTTGCAGCAACATTCCTTTCTTGACTAGTCACAGGATTTGCAAAACTTGTTCCGGTCACATGACTTTAAGCAGGTCAAAATGGCTGACTTAGTGAATTTCTTCAAAAATCTTCTTCTCTTGACACACCAGACAGAATGCAACCAAATGTGGGTTACAACATTAGGACAGGGTAAGGATGTTAAATTGCTCGTCATTCCGATCACGTGATCAGAAGTGTGTCAAAATGGCCGACTTGGTCAATTTTGGGGGAAATCACGTAAATTCCTTGAAAAATCTTCTTCTCCAAACCCACCAAGTCAGAATTCTACCTAATTTGGGTTACAACATTAGTGCAGTGTCCTAATGTTAAATTGTGGAGGCCATGCCGATCACATGACCGGATGTGTGTCAAAATGGTGGTCCCGCAAATTCCTTCCAAAATCTTTTTCTCCTGATCCACCGGTCAGAATGGTACCAAATTTTGTTTACAACATTAGGCAGGGGTAGGGATACTAAGTTGCCGGTCATTCCGATCACCTGATGGGCAGTGTGCAAAATGGTCAACTGGGTCAATTTTTGGGAAAATTGCATAAATTCCTTCAAAAATCTTCTCCAGACCCACCAGTCAAAATGCTACCAAATTTGGGTTTCAACAATAGGATAGAGTCCTGATATTAAATTGCGGAGGCCATGCTGATCACATGACTGGAAGTGTGCCAAAATGGCGGTCCTGCAAATTCCTTCCAAAATCTTTTTCTCCTGATCCACCAGTCAGAATGCTACCAAATTTGGGTTCCAACATTAGGCAAGGGTAGAGATGTTAAATTGCCGGTCATTCCGATCACATGATCGGAAGTGTGTCCAAATGGCCGATATTCAATTTTTGGGAAAATTGTGTAAATTCCTTCAAAAATCTTCTTTTCCAGACCAGACCTTTTCCAGAATTTCCAGAATTTAACCACCAGTTAAAATGCTTCCAAATTTAAGTTACACCATTAAGATAGAGTCCTGATGTTAAATTGTGGAGGCTATGCTGATCACGTGACCGGAAGCATGCGAAATGGCGTTCACGCAAATTCCTTCCAAAATCTTCTTCTCCAGACCCACCAGAGTGCTACCAAATTTGGGTTGCAACATTCGGCTAGGGTAGGGATGTTAAATATATGGTGGAAGTCATGCGGATCGCGTGACCGGAAGTGTGCCAAAATGGCCGACTTGGTCAACTTTTTAGAAAATCGCATTAATTCAATTAAAAATCTTCTTCTCCATGTGACCATCAGAATGATTAATTGTACGTGCGCATCCATCAGAACGCTACCAAATTTGGGTTACAACATTACATTCATGGCAAGTGACCCGGATTTTGTGGGTTTGACCCGTTTTATTTGTGAAAGCCCGTAGACCCGTTTTAATGTGGTTAAAACCCGTATTGGATGGAGAGTACGACCAATTTCAAAAACGCAATGTTTCACTTCCATTCCACTCGCACTCGCAAGGATTGAGGCACATACTGATAGACCTGCAGCGACCTGTCGTCGATATGCAAGGTATCACTCTCGTGTCGAGTCTGATGTCTGTGTGATGTCATAAGCTTTCCCGACAGGTTTCCACAAATTACCAAATTCAAACCGTAATCAAAATAATTAAATCCGATACATGATGTTTGTCATGTTCTGTGAAGCTACCGCCATGCGCATGCACAGTGTGCGCCTCCCTGGGTAATAAACGTGGAGCTTCCACTTTTGTGGTGTCTGGCCTTTCACCCCACAATCCTTCGTTCAATCCAATCAATGTGTTCAATCCTGTGTTTGTGCTGAATCCCGGCCGTGGATCTAAATGGCTCACTGGTCGTGTTATAAATGGAATTGGCAACTCTTTATTTGTTGTGGACCTGTCTAATGGACAAACAGTACGTAAACATATTGACCAGCTCTGCCTGAGGCATTGTGACCCCAATCCTCCAAACTATATTCAGCCCTTTGAGGGTGATCCCTGGTGTCTGTTCCGATTGTGAACCAAGTGCCTGAGCCCACTGAGTCCGAGCCCGATAGTGGTGTGGTGGAGTCTGCTCCTCCTCCTTCCTCTCAATCTCTTCTTGAGGCTGCCGCTGTCGGTGTTCCACAAGAACAGTCACCCATCTTGCGACGCTCTGCTCGCACATGCAAGGCACCGGAGCAGTTGAATTTGGGATTGTACCTAGCACCATTGTGCAAGTGTTGTTGGGGGAATAATGTTGTGCAAGATTTTATTTGGGGTGGAAATGTTGTCATGTTCTGTGAAGCTACCGCCACGCGCATGCGCAGAGTGCGCCTCCCTTGGTAATATACGTGGAACTTCGACTTATATGGTGTTTGGCCTTTCGTCAAAGAGCTTTCATTGGGCGGCATAATTTTGATTCTAAATTACTCTCCCCAAATGAAAGCTCTTGTTTTTGTTACCATCGCCAAAGGAGAGGGAGGGTATTGCATTTGGGTCCGTTTGTTTGTCTGTCTCTGTCTGTCTGTTTGTCCGCACATAACTTTTGTGGTTCTCTCTGCAACCGCTTGTTGGATTGAGACAAAAATTTTCACCATTGGTGCGACTACTCATGTAGAATGTTTTAATGATAATTATGACGTCATATGTCATGTGGTGTGGCAACCATGTTGGAAAAACGGGAAAAAATTGGACCTCTGTATCTCCGAAACCGCACCAAGGAAAAAAATGAAATTTGGCACATGGCAAGTACTTCTCATGGGGAATGAATGATTTTTTTTCTGACGTCATAAGTGCCCTCGTTATGACGTCATAATTGCATATGTAGAACGCCACATCCCATCAGTATGAAAAATTTTGAGGGTCATCTTATAAAATTCATGACTTCATCGGTCACACGATTCGGCAGCCATATTGTTTTTTTTTTTTTCTAAAAACAACCTTCAAAAATCTCTGACGTGGCTGAACGATCGAGGCGAAACTTTGCCATATTGTTACGAATCTGGCAGCCATGAGCACACAACAGCCAGAGTCCTTATAGATCAGTTATATCGGTAAGTATGTGTTTCTAGGTGGGGTCCCGTCCTATGTTTAATGGGTGATTAATTGTACGTGCGCTATGAATTATTATCTTGACAAAACGAAGTTTTTGCAAGATATGTTGGTCAGCTTGTATGGTTTTTTTTGTCTAATCACGTATCGATCACTCTGCAGAGCACAGTTATCATTGGAAATTTTTGTAACTTCGCATATCAGAGGCCTATAGAGGTCCCTTTCAGCGCATAAAATTTTCAAGGTCAAAGGTCAAGGTCACTGTCGCAAATAAGGGGAGTCGACGAAACCCTTATTTTTTGAGTAATTTTGATCGGATCGTCTTCAAACTTCATGGGAATATAGTTCATGGTCTGGCGCTCGAGTGATTCATTTTTGGTGGCGATCGGCCTTGACCTTCATGGTTAGCGCTGGAGGTCGAAAGTTTTTGACCCCAAGGTCAAATTTTGAAATCTGAGATACCGTATCGAGTAATACCTCGTATGAAAACGCTTGATAAGTGCTTTCCAGATCTGTCAAAAGTTTGACGCTATGACGTCATTTGATGACGTCATGACGAAAAAACGGATTTTTCATGAAAATTTTATTTCCTCAGTTCTCATCAAAATCTCTTGATATTTCATGTACAACGATCCTGGAGAGATACCATTAACCGTACGAAAATATAAAGGTCAAGGTCACAAAAAGGTCAAGCATCAAGGTCGATGAAACCCTAATTTTTTGAGTAACTTTAATCGAATAAATAAGTCACTCATGTTCACATTTTGGCAAGATACTGGTCACCCTGGGGGTGACATTGTTTTTTTTTATAGTTATGATTTTTACATCACAAACTACAAAGACAACAACAACACTCTGCTCGCGGCATTGTCTGAAGAGCTCGCCAGCATGCGGGCGTGTGTGGAATTCCATGCCCCAGGCGGTGTGGATTTCGCACCAGATATGGTAACGAAGCGTTTCGCTCTGGCTTGGCCCCAAATGTGGGCACGGAGCACTTCATTCTGGTTTCGCACCAAATAAGGGTATGCGTCATTTCCCGCCCAATGGGCGACGCGCAGACCAAAGCCATGGCGGTCCTCAAGAAAGCGGAGCTGCGACACGCTGTCTACCCAATGGGAGCAGGTGACGGGGGAGCAGACCTGCCCCAGGAAACGATGGGAATTCATCGAAGATTGCGTCCCATCTGCTCGAGCGCGCTTCTGTTTAGGCCTGCGGCTGACTGCATCCCGCGCATCCGAAGTGTCTCGTCTGGCGCATTACACCAAGCGGTCGACCATCTCATCACGGGAGATCACCTCGTCTCGGCTCCTCTGGGTTCGGCTGCCCTGGTCCGTTCTTTGGCCCCTGGTGCTCTGGGAAGGTGCGGTCGTCCAGCCGCGCAAACGCGGCCAGGTAGCCAGCCACGTTCTCTTCCCTCAGCTCGTCTTCCCTCCTGAGCTGAAGGGGCAATAAAGACCTTGAGGTTCATCTCTTTCTGGGTATTTGCGTATGCGTCTGTGTGTCTGTGGGCCCTGTTTCTAAGTAGAATTGTTTCAGGAATTGCTTGTACATTTGATTCCCTTCTTCATTCGGATAACTCTGTCCTTACGTGCTCCCCTCGTCCCTCGATTATTATAAATAAAACCCCTTTTGTTCAATGTACCAGCTCGTTCTTTGTTATTTCTGCCATTGGTTTGCCACGGTGCGTATTGGGGATTAGGAAGGCCGGTGTTGCCGTAATTGTTCATTTGGACCGACAGGCCTCGGTAACCATCCGCTTGTACACGGTTCGAGCATGGTAACGGCTCGTTCCGCTCGAGGCCCGCCGAGGGTGTGGTTCCCCGGTAGCTTTGCCGCGTGGGTACTTAGGTATATTGAAGTTTGGCAATTAACCCTACTCCACGCAGTCGAATTATTGGCGATTCATGGTCCTGTAAGGGACCAGTGCCTTTAGGACTTATCCGAGGGTCACGACCTAAATTCCGGGTGTTCAGTGGAGATGACTCTACTGCTCCCTCTTGCGGTCGTGCTCGCCACCGACACCGGGCCCCACAACAATATTACCGCCTGTCCATGAGGAACAAAAGGTTCACACGTATGATATTCATAGGTCACATGGATTGGCAGCCATATTGGACTTACCCTAAAACCAATAAAATACACCACTCAAAAGAAGTTCTTGCGAGGGTCTGCATCTCTGATTGCTCTTTTTCTTGTTTTTCAACTTAGTTTATTCGCCTCATGACACACGTTTTTGTACATTGCTGACCCTTGGGTTCGAGCATCCACTCCGAGTCTGGGAGGTCAGTGTTTTAAACCCTGAACGAGTCATACCAAAGACTATAAATGGTACGTGCTGCTTCCTTGCTTGCCGCTCAGCATTTAATAATATCGAGCCAAGAGACTGTTCCAGCAGCACCAACACTCCAGGAAGAGTGCGGTCCATCAAAATGTGAAACTTCTGAGCTTCTTCGTTGTCATCTTGTTACCTGCACCACCAAAGGTAGAGGAACGTTGTGTCTTCACCCTGTCTGTCTGTCTGTCTGTCTGTCTGTTTGTTACTTGTGAAATTGAAGATTCGCAAGTATATTGGTCTGGTCTGTGATTCTGTCTTTGTATGACAATGGCCCACGGGTCACAATTTTAAACCAATCTTCATTAAATGGTGCAGTTGGTCATGGGCAAGAATCCTATTGATTTCGAGGTCAAAAGGTCAACAACTTTGTCATTTTACTAAAATCATCAATTTTCATCTAATTAACTTGAAATTCGAAGAGGATTTGCATAGTTGGTCATTTAATTCAACCACCAATTTTTTTTTTTTTGAGGTCAAGTCTGTCTGAGCAGGATATCTGATAAAGTTGTGGACGGATTCGGACGAAACTTGGTGGACAGAGGTGGAAACTTGGTGTGCGGAGGTGTGCACTCTCCCGAGTGCCGTTCTCGTTTAGTTATTTTATTCGTTTTACCCGAAGTCCCCCCCCCGCCCCCATCCTCACAGTAACCCGTGTGTTTGGTGGACTCGTGCTGGTGTTTAGAAGGAATTCCTGTGGTCAATGATCCCATTTACGTTGATTGTTGGTTGGCAGCAACCGATGATGAGGGTCGCACGTCACGTCACGTTGGAGGTGGGGAGTGGGGAGTGGGGTTTGTGAAGTCCTCCTCCCATGCCCCTCCATGTTTGCCAATCCCGGTCGATGAGGGACATTCCGACTCTGACCTTGCCATCACAGCCGGTGACCCTGCCAGTATGAGTGCGAGATGACGTCACTCAGCTCTCGGAACGCTCAGCTCGCGTTGTCACGATATCTATTTATTACGTACGCAAGCATGGCGAGGATTTTGCCCCGCCTCCATTTCGCTCGTTGGGGTGTGGCTTGTCGCGTCGTAATTATTGTGGTGGTTGATTGGAAACGGTTGCTGCGGTTGATCCCGTAAGTCTGGTTGTGGCGGTGCTTGGATTTTTTTTCACGCGGTCACAAGACGTCTGTTGTTGTTTCCCCGAGTGCGAGCGCAGTCGAGCGATGAGATCAGGACGTCACTCAAGACGAGAGGAAATCCCTTTTTGCGCACACACAAATTGATGAGGAACCCAAAATAACACGAAGAAGAAGAAGAAGAAGAGTAATTTGGAAGAGCACGAAGAGCTCAAAGCTATGCCGCTGCTGCCATTGAAGAAACTGAAGAAGAAAGCGAAGCCCCTGCTGATCCTCGGGATCTTGACGGCCGGACTGTGGGCCACGTACTTGGGCACTCGGCTCGGCAGTTCCTCAGGAGACGAACCGGCAGGTACGAGGCGTCGGCGCGCCGGCTCGGGCTCGAGCTCGGGCTCGAGCCCGCCATGGCCGTCTCCGCACGGACCCGCTTCTCCTTTACCTCATTTACCTCGTTTTTTTTTCTCTCGTCACCCTCACGGAGGAAGTGCTTTAGACTCGCTGTGTACGCGCCGTGCTTCTGCTTGCACGACGTCAGCCGTTTGTCTCCGACGTGGGTGTTCATTCACAGCGGCCATTTGTTGTGAATTGCTGGATCTCTGGATCTCCAGCGTGATCCCAAGTCCGTCCCGCCGGGTCCACTCGGTGGGACACGGCGCGTTCCCGCCTATTCAATGTCCTCCCCTACCTTGCCTATCGGATTCCCATTAGGAACGTGTCACGTGGTCGTACGTGCGTGAGTTTGAGACCGCACATGTCGGGATTACCCCTTTGATGATGTCTGATTAGTTTGATATTTACATTGTCAATAATGCAACTGCGTTGACGAGATGGGCCTCGCAGGTCCAGTCGCGGTTCGAATCCCGACCCTGCTGCAAACTGCCATCCTGGTGTATCACAGGCAGGGGCATTCATCGTCGTTTGTGCCGTCCCATGGCGTCCTTTGTGAAGAGGAGGCGAGCTGTCGCCGGCACCATAAACAAATTCCTGCTCTACCTACGGCATATATGGATATGGTCCAAAGCGGGTTTTTATTTAATCAATTAATTTATTTACCAAACTTGCCAAACGACTCAGGGCCTGTCATCCTTCCAAAGGTCGGCGAAATGAGTACTGGTAACAGAGGCACTGCATCTGCGGCACAACCGCGCTTCCAGAAAATGATGCAACCAGCAGGCACAGGCTGCGTGCAAAACAACAACATAAACGATATCTGGATGCAATAAATATCAATGAAATGGGATGCTGCCCTCCAGGTGTCATCCAATGGAAAGCCTGGTGGTGGCTCAGTGGTTGGGGTGGTAGCTTGGGATCCTCGGGCTCTGAGTTCAACTCTCGTCAGCTGCTGAATTAATATACACCAGGGGGTTGACTCAGCCTGTCATCCTTCCGAGGTCGGCGAAATGAGTACCAGTTCCAGTGTGTGTACTGGTAGAGGGGCACTGCATCAGCGACACAGTCGCGCTTCAAGAAATGATAGCTTCCCCGGCAGCTAAGCTGCCGTACGACCACCACCATCCAATGGAAGAGGATCGGTTACTGCACTGCACTCGATCAGTGGCACATGAACGCATGGGCACGAAAAGCAGAAGAGTTCAACAAAAAGGGAAAAAGGTGAAAATCACCCGAAATTAACTTTGTTGCCGTTACACAAGATGCAGAACCAGAAAAAGAGTCTTCGGTCTCGCACATGTGTTGAGGTGTGTTCAATTTCCAATCAGCTTGCTATTGCTTGCCAAGCCAGCTGTTCCTTATCAACAGTTTCGTTGGACTGCTCACTTGAGTGCTTAAGCCACATGGCGAGTGTTCTACAAGAAACCTTTAACTCTTCCCCGAGCCTTGTCTCGATGTCCCAAAAAAATTAGACAATAAAAAATTTCTTCACTGAACACACCCTGTAAGTGCTGGGGTGTGTTCCATTACCAATCACCTTGTAGAGTGCTCTCCAAGTGGCTTAATTACTGAAGTAAGCACTCCAACGAAATGGCTGAGAAGGAACGGCTGGCTTGGCAAGCGATAGCAAGGTGCTTGGTAATGGAACACCTTTACATTTTTTTCCCCAAGGTGGGGATAAGAAGGCAATAAAACATGGGAATTTGTCTGGAATTTTTTTGCAGTCAAATCTAAAGCAACCGGCTGAGTGCAAAAATATCATAGAGGCCTCCTTTTGGGCCTTTTTGGGCGGAAATAACACCGAGTGAGCCCTCCTTTTTTGGCGGAAATAACACCGAGTGAGCCCTCCTTTTTGGGTGGAAATAACACCGAGTGAGTCCCTTTTTGGGCGGAAATAGCACCGAGTGAGTCCTCCTTTTTGGGCAGAAATACCACCAAGTGAATCCTCCTTTTTGGGCGGAAATAACACCGAGTGAGTCCTCCTTTTTTGGCGGAAATAACACCGAGTGAATCCTCCTTTTTGGGCAGAAATACCACCGAGTGAATCCTCCTTTTTGGGCGGAAATAACACCGAGTGAGTCCTCCTTTTTGGGCGGAAATAACACCGAGTGAGCCCTCCTTTTTGGGTGGAAATAACACCGAGTGAGTCCCTTTTTGGGCGGAAATAACACCGAGTGAGTCCCTTTTTGGGCGGAAATAGCACCGAGTGAGTCCTCCTTTTTGGGCAGAAATACCACCAAGTGAATCCTCCTTTTTGGGCGGAAATAACACCGAGTGAGTCCTCCTTTTTTGGCGGAAATAACACCGAGTGAGTCTGTCTTCTTGGGCAGAAATAACACCGAGTGAGTCCTCCTTCTTGGGTGGAAATAACACCGAGTGAGTCCTCCTTCTTGGGTGGAAATAACACCGAGTGAGTCCTTTTTTGGGCGGAAATAACACCGAGTGAGTCCTCCTTCTTGGGTGGAAATAACACCGAGTGAGCCCTCCTTTTTGGGCAGAAATAACACCGAGTGAGTCCTCCTTTTTGGGCGGAAATAACACCGAGTGAGTCCTCCTTTTTGGATGGAAATAGCACCGAGTGAGTCCTCCTTTTTTGGCGGAAATAACACCGAGTGAATCCTCCTTTTTGGGCAGAAATACCACCGAGTGAATCCTCCTTTTTGGGCGGAAATAACACCGAGTGAGTCCTCCTTTTTTGGGCGGAAATAACACCGAGTGAGTCCTCCTTTTTGGGCGGAAATACCACCCAGTGAGTCCTACTTTTTCAGCAGAAATAACACGGAGTAAGTCCTCCTTTTTTGGGCGGAAATAACACCGAGTGAGCCCTCCTTTTTGGGCGGAAATAACACCGAGTGAGCCCTCCTTTTTGGGCGGAAATAACACCGAGTGAGCCCTCCTTTTTGGGCGGAAATAACACCGAGTGAGCCCTCCTTTTTGGGTGGAAATAACACCGAGTGAGTCCTTTTTTGGCACAAATAATACCGAGTGAGTCTGCCTTCTTGGGCGGAAATAACACCGAGTGAGTCCTCCTTTTTGGGCGGAAATAACACTGAGTGAGCCCTCCTTTTTGGGCGGAAATAACACCGAGTGAGTCCTCCTTTTTGGGCGGAAATAACACCGAGTGAGTCCTCCTTTTTGGATGGAAATAGCACCGAGTGAGTCCTCCTTTTTGGGCGGAAATAACACCGAGTGAGTCCTCCTTTTTGGATGGAAATAGCACCGAGTGAGTCCCCCTTTTTGGGCAGAAATACCACCAAGTGAATCCTCCTTTTTGGGCGGAAATAACACCGAGTGAGTCCTCCTTTTTTGGCGGAAATAACACCAAGTGAGTCTGCCTTCTTGGGCAGAAATAACACCGAGTGAGTCCTCCTTCTTGGGTGGAAATAACACCGAGTGAGCCCTCCTTTTTGGGCAGAAATAACACCGAGTGAGTCCTTTTTTGGGCGGAAATAACACCGAGTGAGTCCTCCTTTTTGGGTGGAAATACCACCCAGTGAGTCCTACTTTTTCAGCAGAAATAACACGGAGTAAGTCCTCCTTTTTTGGGCGGAAATAACACCGAGTGAGCCCTCCTTTTTGGGCGGAAATAACACCGAGTGAGCCCTCCTTTTTGGGCGGAAATAACACCGAGTGAGCCCTCCTTTTTGGGTGGAAATAACACCGAGTGAGCCCTCCTTTTTGGGCGGAAATAACACCGAGTGAGCCCTCCTTTTTTGGCGGAAATAACACCGAGTGAGTCCTTTTTTTGGCAGAAATAATACCGAGTGAGTCTGCCTTCTTGGGCGGAAATAACACCGAGTGAGTCCTCCTTTTTGGGTGGAAATAACACCGAGTGAGCCCTTTCTTTTTGGGCGGAAATTACACCAAGTGAGCCCTCCTTTTTGGGCTGAAATAACACCGAGTGAGCCCTCCTTTTTGGGTGGAAATAACACGGAGTGAGTCCTTTTTGGGTGGAAATACCACCGAGTGAGTCCTCCTTTTTGGGCAGAAGTACCACCGAGTGAATCCTCCTTTTTGGGCGGAAATAACACCCAGTGAGTCCTCCTTTTTGGGCATCCAATACGGGGTTTGACCACACAAGAACGGGTCTGCAGGTTTTCAGAAACAAAATGGGTCAAACCTGGGAAATCTGGGTCACTTGCCATCTGTGCTACTGCTGGGAGAGGGATGCCATACCGCCTAGCGTGACATTTGCAAAGAAACTGCTTGGGCTGATCCAACGCTCTCGAACAGAGTATGGTAACATGAAACATCGGAGAAGAATAATGAAACTTTATATCCCATATTATATCCATAATATTCATGACAGCACCCAACACACATTTTGGTTTCTCACACTTCTCCCTCTTTGACCAAAGGTGGACGGAGGTTATCTTTTCACCCCTGTTTGTATGTCTGTCTGTCTATCTGTGAGCAGGATATCTCAAAAAGTTATGGACACATTTGGACAAATCTTTCTGGACAGGTTTGGTGTGTAACTAGTATGAAATAATTCGATTTTGGTGAACATCCGGATCTGGATCCAGATACAATAATTTGTTTTCAATTTTTAGCCTCCACTGAGGAAGTCGGTGGTGGCA
The DNA here is from genome assembly GCF_056783735.1 of Eptatretus burgeri. NCBI lineage: Eukaryota > Metazoa > Chordata > Myxini > Myxiniformes > Myxinidae > Eptatretus > Eptatretus burgeri. The sequence continues at coordinate 16,754,778 of NC_140965.1, read as the reverse complement.
TTATGTTATCGGGTTGTCTGTCTGTCCGTACGTTTGTTCATTATGTACGACCATCCATGCTAATTTTCTCTGTTTTCTCTGCAACCGCTTATCTGATTGACACCAAATTTTCACCAAAGGTGTGACGACTCATGGAGAATGTTTCAATGATAATTATGACATAGGTCACGTGTTGTGGCAGCCATGTTGGTAAAAAGGAAAAACTTTGGACCTTTGTATCTCTGAAACTGCTCCATGGAAAAAAATTATTCTTGGCACATAGCAAGTACTTCTCATGGGAAACTCGTCTTTTTTTTTCTTTTTTTTTTGATGATGTCCTGGGTGCCTTCATTATGACGTCATCATTGCATACGTCAAACACTATCCGATCAGTATGAAAATTTTTGAGGGCCATCAAGGGATAAATTGTATGGTTGGGGAAAACAAAATTGATTCAGCAGTCATTTTTTTTTAATGTGGGCGCATGCATATCTGGTGACCTCGAAGAGGGGTCATTCCATGTCAAATCATCAAAGAATCTGCCGTCATCTCTCAGATTTTTGTAAAACTTTGGGAACCAATTGGGACCCATGAAAAACGGCAAGAACTCAAATATTTTTGCTAACAGCCTCTTAATTAGTGAGATACAGACTAACGAACTTTGGACTAATTAGCACGACGTCACAAATTCAAATGGCCATATCTCTAAAAGTATAACACCTAGAGAGCTGGTTTTGGTGTCATTTTAAAGGTATTTTCATGCCCTATGAATTTGTCTGGGCAACATTTTCCTACCTCCAACCACAAAAAAGTTATCACAAAATATAAACTTCAATCGTGAATCCCGAAAAAATGTATCCTTCAAATTTCCTCAAATTCATCCCAGAGGTACCTTATGATATCAAGAAGCTTCCACATAAATTTTGTGATGGGCACTCCAACAGTTTCTGAGATATGAGCAATAATGTACATGTACGTATGGCATATAGGTTCGAAAATCAGCATTTGTAATGTATTATACAATCAATAAGTGAGTTCAAGTACACAGTGTTCACTAACCTGACTTAGGCTTTCAATTTCCTCTTCAATGCAGCTACAGCAGCACTTGTTTCTTCCCCTCAGGCCCAGTTGAAAATGAAAGTATATGATACTTCAAAGCAATTGATGGTCGTTCCCTGTGTTCCCTGTCATGGCTAGGTTAGAATGATTGTATAATACATTACAAATGCTGATTTTCGAACCTATATGCCATACGTACATGTACATTATTGCTCATATTTCAGAAACTATTGGAGTGCCCATCACAAAATTTATGTGGAAGCTTCTTGACATCATAAGGTACCTCTCGGATGAATTTGAGGAAATTTGAAGGATACATTTTTTGGGGATTCACGATTGAAGTTTATATTTTGTGATAACTTTTTTTGTGGTTGGAGGTAGGAAAATGTTGCCCAGACAAATTCATAGGGCATGAAATTACCTTTAAAATGACACCAAAACCAGCTCTCTAGGTGTTATACTTTTAGAGATATGGCCATTTGAATTCGCGACGTCGTGCCAATTAGTCCAAAGTTCGTTAGTCTGTATCTCACTAATTAAGAGGCTGTTAGCAAAAATATTTGAGTTCTTGCCGTTTTTCATGGGTCCCAATTGGTTCCCAAAGTTTTACAAAAATCTGAAAGATGACGGCAGATTCTTTGATGATTTGACATGGAATGACCCAGAGTGCCCTTCCAGTTTAAGTGGTTCTTCATACAGAGAGATCGGGCCAAAAAAACAATATACAGTATATCATGGTATTTCAAAAAGTTTTGGGCACATTCGGTTGAAACTTGGCTGATGAGTTGGGTGTTTGACGAGGATGAATTGATTAGATTTTGATTCAGGTCTCGATCCAGATCCGGCCTCTCAGTGGCATACAAAACGTAAACTGTTCAGCCTGGTTGAGATATGCGCTCTACTGAATGCCTTTCTAGTTATTGATGTTTGTGTGGGGTAATGGAGTCAGTAGTGTCTCAAGTCTAAAAAGTTTTTTTTTTTTAAAGTGTAAATACTGTTTCAATACTACACCAAAGTTGTACTAATTCCTCATTGCATTTTGATGCCAGAGGATGAACCAATTGTAATTGATTGTTCTTTTATGTTTTTTTTTTGGTATATGTAGTTGAGGCTCATGCAAGAGCTAGAATTAGTACATTGAATGGATCAGGACAAACAAAACGGTTGAGATAGGGGTGGAACACCAACAGAAGAGTTGAAGTCCAAGATAGAGTGAGACTTGGACAAATAATTGCATACCACAGAGAAGTTATCTTTTGTTGATGGATATTGTTCCATGTAAATAAAGACCAACATCTTGTCGTTATGATCATAATGTTCCATAATAAATGGTAATTATTTGTTACTATTCACGATTGACATGGGTATTACCCAAATGACGTCTGGTCGGCCCTTAATACTGTACTTGTAAAGGCCTATTAGTGTTGTAGAAATCGCCCCCAAAATTATTCGAAATTACAACAAATGTATTTTGGGAATGATATCAGGGAAGCCACTGACTGAATCAAGTGACATTTGTGGTTTCACTGAAGGTTAGCATCTGCACATTTAAATAAATATGGTGTCGGTTTCATGGCTCAAGGCGCAAAACAAAACGCACTCGTCTCTAATATTAATTTTAATTGAGAAAAAGTCTTGGCATGGTTATGCTATGCACCCTAATGACATTAATTTATATTAAGCACATGGCTTGGTTCACCCATTCAACTTTGCTTTATTTGGAGGGGACAGAGGTCTTGCAGGTGTTCTGGGAGGGCATCGGTGTGGTGGGTGTCTGGGGGTGCATTGGCGTGGGGGTCTAGTTTTGATTTTTGTGTACTACTGTAGCTTATGCTTCGAAGGAATATGCAGTCTCAAAATGTTTGTGGGGTTTTTCCATCTCATTGCATGAAATGTGTGTTTGTGGATGTTGTAAACCATTATTTATGTAATTTGAGAGGGTGTGTGTGTTTGTGTGTGTGTGTGTGTGTGTGTGTTTCACTTCTTTTCACTCCGAGATGTCTGGATGGAATGAGTCTTTCTCATTCGATCAATCTACGTGTTGATATCGTACGGTGTATCTTTTCTACTTTTCTTCGCCGTAATTGTTTATGCACAGGACTACCGCATCTTCTAAACACCAGTGGCCATGATTTCTCAATAAGCATTTGTATGAGCACAGCCACACCTCGTGGACAAAACCTTTGCCTCTCAATCCCTCATCCGACACTGAGTGACAACCCGTCGCCATTTCGACACCTTGCGTCCAATTGCTCTCCTATCGGGTGCCGTGCGTCCTGTTTTCATGTTGCGTTTAATCCACCGTGGTGGGCGATGCTTGTTGATTTCTCGGCTTTATCAGAGTCCTGTATAATTTATCACAATTGCTCTGTTTGAGGTCCTCTTGGAAGCTTCCACCAAGCTGTCATCTCTACATATATTGTTTTGTGTGAACAAAGATGTTCGAATGTTTGTTTGTTTGTTTTTTCCCCCCCTGGATTACGAAATTATTTTGCATTGTAAGGAATTCCTCGTTACCTCCAACACCGGAGGATGACGATGCTTATGTTTTCACCCCTGTCTGTCTGTCTGTCTGTCTGTTTGTCTGTCTGTGCGTAGCATATCTCAAAAAGTTATGAACTGATTCGGTCAAAATTTGGTGGATAGGTTGGGTGTGCGACGAAGACAAATTGATTCGATTTTTGTGAAGATCCGGATCCAATTACTGAAATTTAAACTTTTTTTAAAAGTGATTCTTCACCATTGAGAGACATATCACATGATATTCGAAAAAGTTGTGGATGAGTTGGTTAGGTGACGAGATCGAGCCAATTCGGCTTTGGTTCAGGTCCGGATCCAGATCCGGCCTATGAGTGGGATATAAAACGTAAACTGTTCAGCCTGTCGTTGGTATGCTCTCAACCGAGTGCCGTTCTAGTTTTCATCCATGTGTCTGTTTGAGTCTGTGAGCAGGATATCTCAAAAAGTTGTGAACATATTCTGACAAAACTTGGTGGATATGCTGGGTGTGCGAAAACGACAAATTGATTCGATTTTGGTGAATATCCGGATTTGGATCCAGCTTCTAGAATTTTTTTTTTTTTAAGTAATTCCTCACCTTTGAGAGATCGAGCCAAAAACTATACATAGCACTGCGGTGATGATTCCTTTCAGTGTGCTGGTTGTGATGATGGTGTTTAAAACGCAATGACTTGTGTAAACGAAGTCCGGTTGATGATTATTCCTTCCGTCATCTCTCCAGCAGCTGGTGAAGAAGAAAGGGTTTACTGTAAATCAAGAAAACTTTGCAGATATTTAATTTTCGCTATGATTGCAGTTAGGGTTCTTCCTCAAAATTATCTCACAGCAAACTAAATGGAAGTCATCCAGCTCTCCTTCCAACCTGACAGACAAGACTGACTCTTCCCGTTTTTTTTTTTTTTTTTTTTTGTATACCTTGGTCGAGGCTCGTATGAGAGCTAACACACAACTCACAGCAAGGAGGCATGAGACAAGAGGGGCGGGAGTGGAAGGGACAAAACATTGGGGAACAGACACAGGTGAACTGTGGAAGGGAGAGGGATGGGGATGGGACGGGGAACATGGCGAGGGGAAGATGGACATTAAAGGGACTTTCAGGAAGGAAAGCAGGAGAATTGAAGGAAGTGGGCTTGGGTGGATTATCGGGGGTAGAAAAGATCGAGGATTTGGATGGGGGAAGAAAAGAGGTGGTGGTGAACAGCTGTTTTGAAAGCCTGAAGGGAAGAATGGGAAAGAATAGAGTGAGGAAGTTTATTCCAAAGGCGGGAAAAAAGAGGAATGAAAGAGTGAAGATGAGCAGTGATTCGTGATTTTGGTAGTTTTACCAGAAGGGGGTTGTTGGCAGACCTTGAGCGCCCTGTGGAAATGTGGTGGGGACAAATCACAGAGAGAGCAGGGGGGGCAAGGCTGGAGAGGAGTCGGTAGAAGACAGAAAGACCACCGACCAACCTGCGGTGATTGAGTGAGAGGCCCAAAGACTCAGCTTCATTGCGGGAGATGCCAATGATCTTAAAAGCCCTGGTTTCGACAGCGTGAAGTCGAGAAAGGTGGGAGGCAGGAGCACCAGCTCAGAGGGGAGAGCAGTACTCAATCAGGCTACGGACAAAAGCTTTGTAAGTGGTCAGGAGCTCAAGAGGGCAGAGGAAGGACTTTGCACGACGGAGGATTCCCAGTCGGCGACTGGCTTTTGAGGCGAGGTTGGAAATGTGACTTTCCCAGGAAAGGTCATGGCAGATAGTGAGACCCAGAAGCTTGAAAGAAAAGACTTCTTCCAGAGGATTGTTGAGAAAGTGGATGGGGGGGTTTTGTAAACGGTCCTTTCGAAGAGACATCGTGAGAGTGTGAGATTTGTCTGGATTGAAAGACATGTTCCACGTGTTGGACCAGTTTGTGATTTTATCCAGATCTGCAGTGAGCGAAGAAGCTGCTGCTTGCCGGTCTGAGGGATGACAGATGGTACGGCAGAGTGTGGAGTCATCGGCAAAGAGAAATAGAGGATTTTCCAGAGAGTCCGAGAGATCATTGATGAAAACCAGAAAAAGAACAGGGCCCAGAACGCTACCTTGAGGAACTCCAGCCTGCACAGGAAGAGGGGATGAAAGAACTCCATTTAGGGCCACGCGTTGACTGCGACAGGAGAGGAAGTCTGCGAGCCATGAGTGGAGATGGCCTTGAATACCATGGGAAGAGAGTTTGGTGAGTAGTGCAGGGTGCCAGACTGTGTCAAAAGCACGTGATATGTCCAGGGATACGGCTCGGATTTCCTGTCTGGCATTGAGGACCTCCATCCATTGATGGGAGAGCAGTAGCAGCATATCTAGGGTAGAGTGACCTGGTCTGAAACCAAATTGATGATTGGAAATCAAGCCATTGGAGAAGAGGAAGGATTTCATGTCTGAAGCGATGATGGATTCCATAACCTTGCTGATGATTGGGAGAAGGCTGATTGGTCTGTAGTTACAGGGATCTGTTTTTGCACCTTTTATGCAGGGCAGTGATGTTAGCAGATTTCCAAGCAGATGGCAGATGACCTTGGGAAAATGAGAGGGTGAATAGAACAGAGAGAGGGTGAGCAAGAGCAGAAGAGCAGGCTTTGAGGACACGTGGGCTGATGCCGTCTGGACCGGTTGCAGAATCTGACTCGAGGTTTGAAAGCAAGCTCTCCACCTTGTCAGGAGAAAAGGATACAGAGTCCAGGGACAGTTGGGTGCGACTGGGTAAAGTGGGTAGAGATAGTGATGGGTTTGGGACACAAGATTTAGCTGCAAACACCGAGTTTAGGCATTCAGCTTTATCACGTGTGGAATCAGCAGTGCGGCCATTTGAGGTAAGGGAGGGGATGGAGGGGGAACATACACCAGAAACAGATTTGATTAAACGCCACCAGGATTTTGAGGAGGGAGAGAGGTTTGAGAGTTCAGACTTGAGATGAGAAAGATGTTGTTTTCTGGCTCTCCTGAGGGTAGATACACACTTGTTCCGAGATATATGATGGTATATGATGTGAGTTCCGTTGGTATATGATGTGAGTTCCGTTGGTATATGATGTGAGTTCTAGTACATTTATGGTAATAGCTAACGCACTTCAGTTTTGCAACACACATATACTGTGTACAAATAATAAAAAATGACCGTTTTTACAGCCATTTTTCCCTGCTGTGCAGGGGTTTGGCTTTTTCTTGAGGCAATGTTTTATGGCCGGATGCCCTTCCTGACGCCAACCCTTGTCGCCTCTTACGACACACAGAGATATGGTATACCTATTCTAACCGGGGCATACACCGGGACCAGTACGCTGGTACTCACTTCGCCGACCTCAGATGGATGACAGGCTGAGTCAACCCCCTGGTGTTAATTCAGCAGCCAACGGGGCTTGAACTCAGGACCCTGGGATCCCAAGCCGCCACCCTAACCACTAAGCCAACACCAGGCTTACATATACTATGTACACTTCAAGCAATAAAGTTATTTCAAAATGATTTTGTATTTACAGCATCATCACACTGTACATTTGTTCCTTTTCTCCGTCATGTTTGTATCGTCAATCATTCAGTACCTTGCGGCGTAGCTTCACCGATCCAAAAATTTTCTGGCACCATATCAGTACATTTATAACGACTAGCTAGGTACAAGATGTTGCTAAGAACAGGCACAAAATATTTTTGGCACAGCACTCGAAACAAACTTGAAACATTCGAGATGACATCGCTTGTTTATGACGCTACAAATGGCCTCCCACCCCTGCGCACTCCCCCTAAAAGTCATACGCCGCAGACGTACTCTTGAACCATCACGTCCATGTTTCTGCCAAGAAGAGTGTGCCTACCTCGCATTTGCTATGGAAGCTTTTTCCAGCATGTCAACGCCTTGGCTCTTTAGTTGGTGCTGGTACTTCTTGAAGTCCTGTACTGTGCTTCTGTTGACAGGTCTTCCAAGCTTGGTGGTCATCCATGTTGATGCCGTCTCTGGTCCGATCTCGATGGTTAGATGGGCGATCTTTGCATACTTCTCGTCGCTATACTGTCACTACCGTGTTTGCGATTCTGAGATCCTGCCTCCATCACCTTCTGCACTTCTGCATTCACTAAAGCTGTCAGCTCAGGGTTTGCTGTCCCTGATGGATTGGGTCGGCCAGCACTCAAAATATTTCAGCGACGGATTGGCTTTCTTCAACCAGCCCGATATGATTATTCTCTCAATCGTTTGTTCATGCACGCATGTCAACAGACAGTCAAGAAAGGACATGCTTTGCAGATAACGTAGATGTTTTACTGTGTAGTATACACTATGATGTTGTCTTGTCATTCATTCATTTGTTGAATGGTTGTCCACTGTGACAGATAACTTTCACACCATAATCAGTTTCACAAAGATTCTAAAAGGATATATTCTTTTTTTAAATTTTTATTGTTTACAATTGGCGGTTGCCGTGTCTAATGCTTGTTTGTCACCGAAGTGCATCATTCATTAGCTGCCATATTTGTTCTATGGCGGGAGTGACATTGTTGACCCACTAACTTATCTTGCCGCAAAACTAGTCTGTTGGCCGTGACCACAAAATAATAACACCGCAAAGTTTTCTTGATTTCTGCATTGGTGTCGAGCTGCCGTTGCTTTAAAATGGCGTTGAGGATGGCAAGCAGAAGAGAAAACTCGTTTATTGTCGTCGTGGTTGTTCAGCCAAACAAACTCGATCCACATTGCTCAATGGTCTTGATGATGTCGAATAAAAGTCTCTTAACTATTGACGTGTTGAGTGACTCGTGAATAAGAATGAGAAAAGGCTTGTATGAAAAAGCGAGTGAGCTCCAAATCGTGTCATGGTGCCCCCCCCCCCCTAGATGAATGACCAAACTGAGACCATCAATAACGATGTAGACCCATCCATCCATTGGGACCATACTCTATGCAGAGCATTGTTACTGCCTAAGCAGTCTCCTTGGCTATTGGGCACAATCACGGACGGGTCGCCACTCCGACACAGGATACCATCAAGCTGGCACTCATTTTGCCGACCTTGGAAGGATGACGGGCAGAGTCAACCCCACCTGGTATTAATTAATTAGTCGATGGGGATTTGAACGCAGGATTGTAGGATTCCAAGCCCACCACCCTAACCATTAAGCCAACACCTGGCATATGATGTGGATGTCAGCCCTAATCATAGGCCAATGGACATGTCTGCTGGAATGCGTTTTCCTCACGACTGATGCAATTGTCAGTGGAAAAGCAGTTGATGCAGATGTCATTGGGGGTCAACTCTCTACTTTTGTGTGTAGCCTCACAGGAACAGTGGGAGTCGATGTAGCTGGAGTTTGTTCTGCTATAGCGGTAGGATTAGTTGTATCAGACTCTGTATCCCGATTGGCAACCATGAGTCTGTCTAAACTGACTGTTTCAGACTTCTCATTAAAATCAAGGATGAAGTACTTGTCCTTTCTGGGAATGACTCGGAAGGGGCCCCAGTAGGGCGGTTGCAGAAAAGCTCTGACAATATCATCATGTACAAGACAAAAGATCTTTATGCAGATGTGTTGAACTCTGCCGAACTTTGTTGGGGATGTGATGTAACTCACTCATTGTCCTTCTCACATAATTGTCAACATAATTGCTGAGGTCCAAATTGGTGTGAATGTTAGGTAGAGCAACAAATTGCCAAGGAAGGTGAAGTGTTGATCCAAAAAATGAGCTCTGTTGCAGCAAGTGTGGACTCAAACTGTCATTGTCTGTCAGTGGTGATAATAGATGGGGCACCAAACCATGCAACCCATCTGGCAATAAAACCTTTGGCTACAGTCTCCACTGCTTTGTCAGGTATTGGAATAGCTTCCGGCCATGAAGTAAAACGGTCAATGCACGTGAGTGCTACCGCCAGATGTTGGAATAGGTCAGGTAAGGTATGGGAGCATGTGCCGGAGTAGCGCGTGGCTGCGTCCACTTTCTGCCGCTACACCAGGGGCTTCCATCTGGCAATCCCCCAGGCAGATGCCGAGCCCATCTCCATCTCCTTGTGATGCCGATCAAACTGCTACAACCACGAGGCGCGTGGTCAGCCCATTGGCCTCCTCCAGTCATGAGGCTTCCTTGCAAAGCCAAGGAACTTGGTGCTATTCCGGTTCACAGTTCCAGACCCATGGGTACCAACACGTGTCTCATAACCATCCCTATCAGTTCCAGTCGATGCCTTGAAATCCCCCAAGACTAGAAGAGTATCTTGCCTGGGGCACTGATCACCCACAGAATCGAGCGTGGCACAGAATGCGTCCTTCACAGAGAGATCACTCGCCTCATTCGGAGCAGATACAGAGACCAGAGAAACAACACCCAAGGACTGACGAATCCTTAGTCTCATAATATGCTCGTTGACCGGTGTTACCACAATTATCATGGGAGTCAGGTTATTTGACAGAGCCAGAGCAACTCCTTGGGTATGGTAACCATCAAAGCGACCAAACCAATAGCAGGTGTAACTGCCCGCCATAATCTCGCCGCTACCGGTCTCCGAACCTCAGAGAGTGCTGCAATACTGATGTCCAAACACTTGAGCTCAGATGATAACAGAGACAGGTGATGATCCTCTCTTAGGGATAGGACATTCCAGGCACCCACCCAAAAGGACCGCCTCAAGTTAACCCAAGGAGACCGCCATCTGGTTGACGACACCTCAGCACCACTCCGCCACACTCCACCGCAATCTGACCCAAGAAGTTTATCCTGTGCTTTTCCTCCTGTCATCAAAGAATGGGGGTCCCGTGGGCTTTTGCCCCAATCCCATCACCTGGTGAGCTGCCCTATGAAGGGCAGCAGTACAGGAGATAATCCCACAGAGTGGGTTTTCATTTTTCTTTGTGCTCATGCGTTTTGTGGAATGAAGTGTTTTTCGGTGGAGAGCAAGTCCTGCCACCAACGTCCTAAAAAATAGAAAAAAAGTAACCCAACTTCAGGAGGACGTCCGCAGACACAGTTGGGCACTAGATGTGGATGGCTGTTGGTTCACAAGGAGCTCTTCCAACCTTTGACAGGTTTTGTTTTTAATCCTGCTCTGTGTCCATATCCATACACCCTCCTCACCAGGAAACCTTGTAGTGGAGATGGTTTCGTTACTGACAGCCTGACCATGAAACAGGTTAGTACAGGTTTACATGGTACCTGTAGCAAGTCACAGATCTAATCTGGCCTGGCCTGACAATGGTGGAAGAGGACCAACTAATAAAATGTGCACATAATCAAAATGAGCATCAGGAGATTCAAAGGTACCTTGTGGTGTTACCCTCTGACTGTATTTTGGCTCGTTGACATTGTAAACAGGCTCTGGACCAGTTTCTCACATTGCGGTTCATTCCACACCAGACAAAGCATTGAGTCACAAGGTGCTGCATTGCTCTGATACCAGGGTGAGATAGATTGTGCAAAGCATCAAATGCAGGCTGTCTGGACTCAACAGGAACATATGGACCCGAAGTGCCATTGGACGGGTCGCACGCAATAGTGCCTTCAGAAATGGGGGCAGGTACTTCACTGAACTTGAACGATGTGGAGCTGGCTCTAAGATGATGACGTTCCTGGTCCCCCTGCTGCATCTTGGCAAGCCAGTTTAAATCGATGGAAGTTGTTTTGTCGAGGGTGTTTATATTGAGGTGTGAGAGAGCATCAGCGACAGTATTCTCGGATACTCCTTCCTACTCGCATGACGTATATTGGTGGTAAATTGAGAAACGTAGTCAAGGTATCGGACCTCTTGGTGAATAGCCATCAGGTTTTGCCTGGAAAGCGTGCGTTAATGGCTTATGGTCTGTGTAAACACAGAACTGCCTACCCTCAAGCACGTAATGAAAGTGGCGCAATGTGAGGTAAACCACCAGAAACTAAGTGACTAAAGGTGTTGTACCTTGTCTCTGCTGGCTGCATCCTTTTCGAAAAGAAGGAAATGGGCTCCCACTTCCCTTCCACATGCTGTTGGAATACTCCATCAACTGCCACATCTGACACATCCACCATGATGCATAGTGTTGCCCCTGACTTAGGATGGACAAGCATTGTGGCCTCTGCTAGCGAAGACTTCACTGCGGTGAAAGCAGCTCATTCGTCGGACCAAACCAGAAGTCTTTAAATTGGCTCTTTCCCATATCATGTGAGGAGGTCAGTTCGTTGAGGAAGGGTGTCTGCACAGTTTGGGATGAATCTCCTGGAGGATTTCACCATGCCCATAAACTCCCGTAGTTTGCGCGCTGATGTTGGCTGCAAGTAATCCTGGATCACCTTTACCTTGTCGGCCAGTGGATGGATGCCCTGCTCTTCGATCAAGTGCCCCAGAACTGTCATGAGGGCACCCCAAACTGACATTTGGCAGGATTTATAATGACACCATACTGTGATAAATGAGTGAATACGAGCTGCAACTGCCGTTCCTGCTCCTTGATCGTCTCACTGGCTATGAGCAGATCATCAATGTCGGCATAAACAAATGGCAAACCCTGGATAACCTCATTGATCGAGCGCTGAAAGTTTGTGCCGCGTTTTCCAACCCAAAGGGCATGCGCACAAACTCAAAGGCCAAAAGGAGTGGTAATGGTTGTCTTGTGTATATCAGCCAGCTATACCTGAATCTTCTACGCTCTCACTAAGTTAAGCTTGGAGAAAGCTTGCTTTCCCCAGAGTCGAGAAGTAAAATCCTGCAGGTATTGTACAGGGTATCAGTCTGGTACTGTGTTCTGGTTCAGTGCACAGTAGTCAGCACAGGGTCTCCAATCGCCAGACGTCTTCTTCCGGACCATATGTACAATCAAGGCGAGGACCGGTTGCTGCTTGAAGGTCGAATGATATCCAGCTCAAGCATATGGTCAAACTCTGCTTTAGCAACTGCATAAATCTGGAGCTAGTCAATGTGGTCGAGCTGCGACTGGAGGGCCACGTGTGACAATTTGGTGAGTAGTGGAGTGTTTGACTGCCACTTCACTGTAGGTTGGCCGAGTTGTTTGTGGCTACTGTTGAAGGTTTGCATCATAACTGGCCTTGTGGTCAAACTTGACACCGAACATTGAGCTGATAGAAGGCATGTGTGAGGTGATACCTTTGACACAAGATTTGTGGTGGAGTCAAGGAGCTTTTGGTTTTTGACATCCATCAACAATCCAAAATGCTTCAAGAAATCTCCTCCCTCCTCTGATTTCACATCATCCTCTCATGTTCTGGGCTTTCCTCCATGACGCCGTTTTCGAACACTGCCAGTATCCTCAAATTTCTCCATCCGTGTGTACAGGTCTCTTTGGATCGGTGGTTCCTTGTCAAACGTTGCATGGAATTGTCGTCTTACCAGAGTCGGTGACTTCCATTTGGCAATCTACAACACACATTTTGCCTTTTCTTGTGGGGTCATCACAATTAAATCTGAAACATAAAATTAACTTTACGCTCAGAAACTTAGATGTATGGTGTGGTGAAATATAGAGTGTACGAGGTGCAGTGGGATGCAAGAAGCACGCACACCAGCATCAACTCCGCTTTATTGCGCGACCAGAAGTACACTCCTGCCACCACTAGCGGGCGAGGCATGATATACGAAAACCCAATCACGTGACACAGCACACTCCTCCCCTCGTAAAATGACCCGTCACACGATGAACGGACAATCACAACATGACCATCTGAAACCCATCAACACTCATAATCCTCCAAGTACCGCGGCCGCACCCTGACCCACCTCGGACGGGCAGCGCCGCCAGACAGCCCAGGCTCAGACACCTCCCGGCTCGGTCGAGGTGACACCCTCGCCGGACTCGCACTTTCCGCAACACCAACCACCCCCGACCGCCCAGCCTGCCCGACGTCCCCGGGTAGGACGGCATCAGGCGAAGACCCCCTTGGCGTCGGCCCAACCAGCCCCGGCGATACAACGTCAGGTGCCGGCGATACTACCGGTGGGGGTCCCGCATCGTTCGGCCCGGGGAGGTGTGGGGGGGGCGACGCTGAACAGCGATCATGCATTTGGTCCACGTGCCGCTTCCACACATCCCCACCATCAGTCCGCACCATGCAATTCGCCGGCCCCAGCACCACAGAGACCACCGCCGGCACCCATTTGGAACCGTGGAAATAATCGCGTACCATTACCCGCTGCCCCACCTCGAAGCTGCGCAGCCGCGTCGGACGCGACATCGCCCCACTCCCCGACCCTCCAGGTCGCAGCAAATCCAGCCTGGACCGCAAAGCCCGTCCATAGAGACAAATGGCAGGCGAGTCACCCGTGACAGGATGAACGGCGTTCCTGTAATGGAGCAAAAAAACATCGACCACCGTCTGCACAGGTGCAACACCCCCCCTGCGCAAAGCCCGCTTCAACATCTTGACAAACGACTCAGCTTGGCCATTCGTCTCAGGATGATACGGTGCGGACCTTAGATGTCGAATACCATTCTGGCGCATAAACTCATCAAATACACCTGCGATGAACTGCGGACCATTATCAGAGACCAGGATCTCCGGCAACCCTTTATTAGCAAAGATCGTCCGCAGTTTCTCTACTGTAATGTTTGCTGATGTATGCCGCATTACTACAACCTCCGGCCATTTAGAGAATGCATCGATCACAATCAAAAACATCTTGCCATTAACCGGTCCCGCAAAATCTACATGGACCCTCTGCCAAGCTCGGTCTGGCGCAGGCCAGAGACCCGAAGCCCGACGCGGGTTATCAGCATCTGTCTGGCACGTGGCGCAACGCTTAACCAACTGCTCAATGTCTTTGTCCAACCCCGGCCACCACAACAGGCTACGAGCAAGACTCTTGGTCTTCACGATGCCAAGGTGACTGACATGCAGTTCTTCCAAACACCGCTGCCTGAACCTCGGTGGAATCACCGTCCTCATTCCCCACATTACACACCGTTGGACCAACGACAGCTCCGATGCACGTGACGTGAAAGGTTGAAATGCCGGTGTCGAAGGCAGATCGCTCCAATTCCCCGTAGAAATCGCCTGGACGACACGGGCAAGCACCGGATCACGAGCCGATTCCACCGTGACCTGCCTGGCCGTGACCGGCCTGCTTTGGACCTGGCCCAGTGCGAACACATCGACCCGGTCGGCCAACTCAGACGCAGCTGGACCCTCTGCACACGGCAAGCGTGAGAGCCCGTCGCAGTTAGCATGCTTCTCGGTGCTTCGGAACTGAATATCATAATCGTAAGCACCCAGAAACAGACACCACCGCTGTATTCGCGCGGCTGCTACCACCGGCACCCCGCGTTCGGGTCTCAGGATGAATTGAAGCGGTTTGTGATCCGTCTGCAAAGTGAAATGCCGCCCCAGCAGGTATTGATGAAACCTCCGCACACCCCAGACGAGGCTGAGAGCCTCACGCTCAATCTGGGCATATCCGCGCTCTGCTGTGGACAGGGTCCGGGATGCAAAACAAACAGGCCGCTCGGAACCATCGTCCATCCTGTGGGAGAGCACTGCCCCGATGCCATATGCAGAGCTGTCGCATGCCAATAGGAGCGGACGCGCAGGCTCGTAGTGCACGAGGACCGTATCCTCTGTGAGCAGCCGCTTGACGCGGTCGAACGACGCCTGGTGTGCAGGCCCCCAAGCCCAGCGCTCGTCCTTCCTGAGCAACTGCGTCAACGGCGCAAGTTGTGAGCTGAGCCCGCGCACGAACCTTTGGTAATACTGGGCCATACCAATGAACGAGCGCAGCTGCGTCTTGTCGCGAGGCGGTGGCATGTGCTGAATCGCCTCCACCTTCCGAGGACCTTTCAACAGCCCCTCCGGCGTGATGATGTGCCCGAGGTATTCCAAGCGCTGCTTGAAGAACGCGCACTTGCCCCTGTTCAAGCGCAGGCCGCACGCTTCTAGCTTTGTCAGCACTTGGGCAATGTTCGCAAGATGCTCGTCCGCCGTTTTCCCCGCAATGAGCACATCGTCCAGGTAGGTCTGAGCGGGCAGGCCAATGCAAACCTGATCCATGGCTTTCTGCCACAAAGCTGGGGCCGAAGCAATCCCAAAACAGAGTCGGGTATACCGATAGAGCACTTGACACGTGTTGATTGTCAAAAGCTCGCTACTCCCGGGATCCATCGGCAGGTGAAAATATGCATCACGCAGGTCTAGCTTCGTGAAGTATTGACTCCCCGCCAATCGCGCATATATTTCATCGATTGACGGCAGTGGATATTGCTCCACGCTGAGCCCCGGGTTAACCGTGGATTTGAAGTCCCCGCACAATCGGACGTCTCCATTCTGTTTCAGCACCGTGACCACCGGGGTGGCCCAATCCGAGCACGACACCCGTTCGATCACTCCACAGGCCTCCAGCCTATCCAGTTCACCCTTGACCTTGTCCCGCAGGGCATACGGCACCGGACGCGGTTTACAAAACCGAGGAACCACCCCCTCCTTCAAGAAGAGTTTTGCCTCCATGCCCTTGAGTTTCCCAAGGTCGTCGCTAAACAACCCTTGATGTCTTTGAAGAATCTCCTCCAACTGATCCTCCCACTGTCTCGGCACGGGTTGCACAAGGTGAACCGCGGCCCAGTCTAGCCTGATGCGGGCCATCCAATCTCGGCCGAGGAGAGACGGTGCCCTCCCCCGCACGACGTACACCCGAAGCGTGGCGACCTGGCCTTGGTACCGCACAGACACGTCTGCCATCCCGACTGGCGTTATCTTCTCGCGGGTGTACGTGAACAGCGTGAGGTTTGACCTGATAAGCTTCAAGCCGTTGAGTCTACGCGCGGTCTGTTCGCTGATGAGCGAACTTCACCCTTCACCTTCACAGCTTCACCCTTCAGCCGTAAAACCGCTGAAACCATCTTCGCATCTCGTAAACCAGCAATAAAACGATCTCTGAGCCGAGCTGGCCGCTCTCCCGCCGTGAACTTGCAGGTCACGGAAGAATGCTTAATCGGCGCCACGAAATAAGCGACGCGCTCCTCTGCTCCTTTCGAGAGGCGATCGAACTGGAATCGAGCGAGCTGTAATGACTTCTCCGGCGCCATGTGTGCCTTCATCTTCTGCACAATGTCCTGAAACGACAGCTCGTCATCCCGGGGCCTGTTCGGTGCCACTAAATCACCCAGTAGCCGATAATGCTCCACCGAAAGCGAAGCGAGCAAGATCGACTTCTGTTTGCTCTCGTCGACCACATCGTTCACGTGGAAATAGCATTCCAATTGCTCCGAAAACAATTCGAAGTCGTCTCCGTCGAAAACGGGCACAAGTCCGTATTCAACCATCCTCGTCAGCCAACTAGAGTGTATGAGGTGCAGTGGGACGCAAGAAGCACGCGCGCCAGCATCAACTCCGCTTTATTGCGCGACCAGAAGTACACTCCTGCCACCCCTAGCGGGCGAGGCATGATATACGAAACCTAATCACGTGACACAGCACTATATATATATATATATATATATATATATATATATATATATATATATATATATATATATATATATATATATATATATATATATATATATATATATATATATATATATATATATATATATATATATACGTATATATATATATATATATATATATATATATATATATATATATATATATATATATATATATATATATATATATATATATATATATATATATATATATATATATATATATATATATATATATATATATATATATATATATATATACGTATATACATATATATATATATATATATATATATATATATATATATATATATACGTATATACATATATATATATATATATATATATATATATATATATATATATATATATATATACGTATATATATATATATATATATATATATATATATATATATATATATATATATATATATATATATATATATATATATATATATATATTTACTGTTCAACTTTCAACATTCTCAAATTTAAACATAAAAGTTATCAGACTTCAAAAGTTGCTTCATTCCATTCTGTGTGTAAAAAATATATATATATATATATATATATATATATATATATATATATATATATATATATATATATATATATATATATGAGCCTGGTGTTGGCTTAGTAGTTAGGGTGGTGGCTTGGGATCCTCGGGGTCCTGAGATTTTGGGATCCTCGGGGTCGAGCCCCGCTGGCCACTGAATTAAAGTCAGGGGGGTTGACTCAGCCTGTCATCCTTCCGAGGTCGGCGAAATGAGTACCAGTGTACTGGTAATTATCCCTGTTAAGTCATGTGGAAGGAGGTGGGTTGGTTCGTTCAGTTTCGTTGTGCAGATGACCAATCTAAACGAAATTCACCCTGTACATTAATGAGAACACACCATTGAAATTCCTACTTGTTTCCATATGCACAAGTTGACACACCGACAGTTATTACCATTTGAAATTACCGCCGTGAAGTGGGCGTGGCATGCTTGTAATCGCGGAGGAAACGACCAGGAAACAACAAATCAAGATGGCGGCGCCCATGGTTGTCTGGTGATTTTGAGTGATTTTTGGTCTTTCAACAACCAAATATGCGTTGTTTCACACTTGGGCGGGGAGGAAGATGAGAAAGTGACGCAATTCACGGATAAGGGCTGGATTAAGGTATGTGAGTGTGCGAAGGCTTGGTGTGATGCCACAGATAGTGAAACTATCAACAAATGCCGTTTGCTGGCTGATCAAATGATGAAACTGCTGACAATGACTGATCCCCCTGCGGATGCCGGCTGTCACTGGTTCTGATATGCATCGTTTTGTAACAAGGATCATATAAAACGTACTGAAGCCAGGAAAAGGAAATCAGAAGCCAGCACTACTGCAGTTTCTGCTAGAGCCAGTGAGGTGGTGGGCGGACTAGAAGAAGAGGGGCACTCATACCACAAAATACGTAGAAAATCCCTCAGAACCTCTGTAGAAAGGGTGGCTGGCAAATCAGCTGGTGTACTGCCAAGAATTTGTGTGATATGCCAGAAAAAAGACAAATTCATCCGTGTCAAAGGAAAATCTCAACGTGATCAGTTGTCCCTGGCAGAAACACAGGATGGAGGAAAGCTGAGGGAAAGTGCCAAGCAGAGGAGAGATGAACGTGATGTGAGAATAATGACAACTATAAAGGATAAAGAGTGTGTGGCGCTGGCAGTTTATTATCACCATAAATGTTATTATGAGTATGTGAATGACACATACCACAGACAGAGTGAAAGTAAACTCCAAACTCAGAAAGTGAACTATGACTCAACATTTGACATTTTCTGTGATAAAGTCATCCAGGTAAGACTCATTGATGGAAAGCAATCTATACATATGAAGAAGTTGTGTTAGATGTTCAATGACTGAATCAGAGTATGCGAAGGTCAGGATAAGGCCAACTACCAGGCAAGAAGACTGAAGAAAAGACTGCAGGAACGGTACCCAGACATGATTTTCTATTGTCCACCAAAAATGTCTGAGAGCGAAGTGATGTACATGAAGGACATGGATATTGGTTCCATTGCTCAGTAGCTCCACAACAGAAACAGTACACTACAGAGGTTGAAGCCAGCCAAGGTCCACAGCAGGGTGACTCAGACCTCAATTTACATGTTCTATACTTGGGAGCACTCATGGTGAGGGATGACCTGAACAAACACCAAAGTGTGGACATTACATGGCCCTACTTGGAAATGGTGGAGCTTGCACGAGAGCTTATATGGGCAACTCGTACTTCAAACTGGCCGAAACACCTTGCGATCACGGGAGCGTCAATGCCCTGGTACTTTGCGTACGATCACCTAAACTATGCAAGGTACTTACCCATTTACTGGCTGGAAATGGCCGGGCAAGAGCACTCCCACCCAGACACCTGTCAAGCGTTCATGGACGGCAAATGGACTGCCCAACAGCATACTCGTTATGGATTTAGTAGTGTTGCGTGTGATCAGATCATAGAGCAGACTTTAAATAGGGACAACAAGACCAGTGGAGGCATCATTGGTTACACTCAGAAAAGCACAGCTGTGAAGAAGTGGATCCTGTCCCAACCAGAACGTGCGGAAATCGCAAGGAAATGTGAGTCCATGGCGGGTATCCACGACGAGCCCCGAACGAGAAAGGATTTGGATGTGTCGAGCTCGAAGAAGAACGAAGCAGTGGTGGTACAAGTGATGGACACAGTACTTCAAATGATTAAACCTTTCTCCGGCGCTCACCTTGAACTCGTCAATATTAGTTCAGGTGTCATCGCACCGCCAGCCACTTCCGCGGACTTGATGAACGCGTATGTCAAGGGAGAGAATGCTGTCGTGCAATTCATGCGTGATCGGCTTCTCTCGGGTGAGGTCCCATTCTTCAGTCCGATTTCGAAGGCCAAATTGGCAACTTTCTTGAAGGCACGAGGAAAGTCTGCGACTCCCCACCAGCAGACGCCGAAGGTTGTAATTGCGATTGAACGTCGTCTTTTCACACAACTGCTGTTGATTGACGAGTAAAGCAATGTAACACTCCACAATCTGCTCGCATACCCACTGGCGAACATATCTTTCCCGCTGGCATCCGGTGATGGTTCAATTGCTAAGACGGACAAAGCCAAACTCCGCAACCATATACTGAAACTGTGGGCCGATTGCCGTGTGGACGCTCGGCCTATCCAAGGTGCAACGATTGTGGATGGAATGGCCATTATTCAGGCGATAAAGGCTGGTTCACTGCATAACACTTTCAGCAAACTGGAAGAGATGGTGCTGAACATCGTAGTGGCCAAAGCACGACATAACCAATCTTCGAGACTGGACGTGGTGTTTGATACTTACCCAAGTATCAGCATCAAGTGCCTGGAGCACGCCAGACGAGCGGGCAGGGCGGGCAATCTTCAGGTACGAACTATTTACAGACGTGATCAAGCCCTTCCAAAACAGTGGGCCAATTATCTCCTGAGCGGAGCCAACAAGGAGGCGTTGATAGAGTTCATCGTCGAATCGTGGACGAGAAACATCTCTCCATCAAAACTGGGTGACATGCTGTTGTACGCCAGTCATGCCGGCAAATGTGAGAAAATCAAGGTGTCGAATGGTGTCATGACTGTGTCGTCAGTACCTGAACTTGAATGTGACCATGAGGAAGCTGACACGAAGCTCCTGCTACATGCCGCTCAGGAGGGACAGAATGAAGAGTCGGTGCGCATAGAGAGTTTCGACACCGATGTGTTTGTGTTGGCATTGGCTCACTCGAAGTCGATTCGGGTGCTAAATTTCCATCTGGTCACATGAAGTTCCAAGGACATTATCGTCGTTGATATTAGGAAGCTGAGTAATGCCCTGGAAAGTTCTGTCTGCGATGCATTGATAGGTTTGCACAATTTCACGGGGAGTGATACCACCAGTGCATTCCACGGTGAGGGCAAAACAAGGCCATTCGACTTGATGATGCAGGGTCCCCATCTCATCACCTGTTTCGGGAGCATTCGTCGAGAATTCACGCTAGATCAGAATATCATTCACGACCTGGAACAATTCGTCTGCGCCATTTACAATCAGCCGACCATGAAGAGTGTGGATGAGGCTCGCTACAAGCTATTCTGCAGCCAGTCGCTGGGGGAACAGAAGTTGCCACCTCCAAGCGAAGCTCTGATGCTGCATTGCAAAAGAGTGAACTATCAGTCTGCGATCCACCACCGCGCGACTGAGAGGTTTATAGAAGCCCCTTCTCCTACATTTCACGGATGGGTGGAACGCAACGGAGCACTGACTATTCACTGGCTGAACAAACCACCAGCGCCGAAGGAACTGTTAGAGGCGACGAAATGTAATTGCAAGAAGACGAAATGCGAGACCAACCAGTGTTCTTGCCGGTCAAAAGGACTGTCCTGCACAGAGTGCTGTGGGTGTCAAAACTGCGCCAACGATGAACAGACCCGTGCAGAAATGGAACTTATGGATGATGAAAGCAGAACTGATGATGATTCCGACGACGAACTGTGAATGCGGGTGTCACACTGCTTTTGCACTGTGGTAATCGACTACACAGTAGTATTCAGATTGGTTAGCATGTAATAGTGGACTTGAGTTTTGTAATAACAGCGGTTCAGCAACCGCTTCAGAGCAAGAAATACTGGAGTTCTAAGACGGTAATCTTCTTGTGGCGGTTCTAATTTTCATCAGGCTGAGTCGCGCAGTGTCTTTGTCTTTGATTTAATCCGTAATAGCCAATGTAACTGTCTTTAATAGTTGATGTAACTACCTTTAATAGCCAGTGTGGCTGCCTTTTAAGCAAAAAGTTGCCTTGGTCAACTCGAAGGCCTGTCTGGCCGGTCCAGACGTTTTCGACCGGTAAAAATATGTTACTGCTTTGGTTTACGACCTTTAATTATAAACATCTTTAATAACAGTGAATAGGGCTCTGTATAAACATATTGTATCATTTTAAGACCTCACAAGAGTTTTCTTTGACGTACATATCAGTCTCTTGTTGATTCTTCATTTCTGTGTCAAAATCGTGCTTTAATGTTCGGTGTATCTTTAATTGCCAAAAATGACAAAATGTGTCACATCCTCGACGTGGAAACAAGTGGATTTGGACTCAGCGTCTAAAATTCTTTAAGTATGCCAAATTTCATCCAGATTGGTGATCTGCACAACGAAAATCATTTTCTGAAGGTAAGAGCGAGTACCTCCACATGGTCTATGTGTGTCGAAGGCGACTAAAGGGTTGGCGTCAGGAAGGGCATCCGGCTGTAAAAACATTCCCCCAAGCAAGGGTACCATGATTGGAGCTCGCAAAAAGCTGACCCCTGCTCAGGGATAAAGGCTTTCAAATGGTGTGATGATGATGGTGTGTGTGTGTGTGTGTGTGTGTGTGTGTGTGTGTGTGTGTGTGTGTGTGTGTGTGTGTGTGTGTGTGTGTGTGTGTGTGTGTGTGTGTGTGTGTGTCGATGTACTTTGACGTAAATTACAAGTTCTGAATACAATGGACAAACATGAATGACATGGTATGGGATTTGAACCTGGGTTGTTTGCATCACTGCTTCAGATTTGAACACTAACAAGCCAACCCACATGAATTGATGGATGCATATTTGTGCAATTATCCTAATCCCCAATAATGTTACGGTTTCGCTTTGCAACCTCAATTTCGGACACCCAATAGAAGCTCGTTTGCCAAAAACCTCTTCCAAATAAATTGACTTGATCTTCAGCATGCAATTACTTTAGCAATTGCTTGCATGTAAGACCCGTCGCTTCGCTGATGGGTATTGATCTTCTCATGTTAACTACAATGCATCATTAATTTAACTGAGGAGTGCATAAGTAATCATAATTTGTGGAATTTATCTTTTCCACATTTCTGCACACGATGATTTTCTTCCTGTAATTCTAAAACTTGAGATATTTTGTTGCTTGTACGTTGACGTATTTCTGGATGTAAGCTGATGGTTTGTGATTTTGTCAGTTGTTCCTGTACCCAAATATTGTGTGTGTTTGCAGTGCATTTTATGACAGGTTACAGGTAAGCAGCCCTCAATGGAGAATGCACAGAACGCACTTCAGCCATTTTCAATCAAGAGCATCGTGATAGTGCAGTGAGCTGTGGTGAATTAATGCATCGTGTTGAGTGCACCACAGTATACAGGAGTGTGTGACTGTGGAGTGCTTTACAGGGATTTTGAGAATAATTGCAACGAAAGGGCTAATAGTTTCTCTCAGTACCTTGGTGTTTTGGGGATTACCAGGGATACGTTCTGTTCACAAGCGGCTTGCTTAACGCTCGCCAAGCAACTTGCTTGATTCGGTGCTCAAGCAATCACTCCAACAGAACAGGGGTGCTCGGCACCGCTTAACAGCATGGCGGTCTCCAATCTAAACAGTGGGACTCGAACAAATGCTGTCTGGGCCGTCGTTTTCAGATTTTACTTGATGTCTTGTCACAACGTCCCCAAACAAATTGATCATGTTGGCAGCGGCTTCAGCGGAAGAGGAAAATAAAGAGTTTGAATGGGGAGGCCCCCGTTCACAGTCAACAAACAACAAACGTGCAAACCCCCGCCCCACCCCCACCCCCCCAACCGAAGCCTGTCTTTGGATGTTCCACTGTGCATTTTGGGGAGCGGGGGGGGGGGGGTAGAGAGGTTTTGCATCCATATAGATTAAAAAAGTTGGGATGAAAAGTAGAAGTAACAATAAAATAAAAACAATGTCACCCTTAGGGTGACCCGTATCTTGCCAAAAGGTGACCACGTATGACTTCTTTAAGGTCACACTGAGGTGAACAGAGCTGCTATCCACCAGGAACGACTCCATGAGGAATATCTGCCTACGAGAGATTCCGATGAGAATCGTTCTACAGAGTAACCATGAAAAATATGCGTTTGCCTCATAATGTCACCAAATGACGTCATAATGTCTTAAGCTTAACATATCTAGAAAGCACTCATCGAGGTGTTCAATTTGAGGTGCTACACGATATGGTTCCTAAAACTTGAAAATTTGACCTTGGGGTCAAATATGTTTGACCTCAGGCGCTAACCATGAAGGTCAAGGCCAATCGCCACCAAAAATTAATCAGCTGAGCGTCAGACCATGAACTATATTCCCATGAAGTTTGAAGACGATCCGATCAAAATTACTCAAAAAATAAGGGTTTCGTCGACTCCCCTGATTTGCGACAGTGACCTTGACCTTTGACCTTGACCTTCAAAATTTTGTGCACTGAAAGGGACCTCTATAGGCCTCTGATATGCGAAGTTACAAAAATTTCCAATGATAACTGTGCTCTGCAGAATTTTTTATACGTGATTACAGACAAAAAAAAAACAACAAAAAAAACAAACATAAGCTGACTAACATATCTTGCAAAAACTTCGTTTTGGCAAGATAAATATGAAATGCATGTTTCGGTACCATCCTCTGTGACAGCAAAATTTAAGAAATAGCCAACAGTTTTTAATTTGACTGTGGCGGCCATTTTTGCTGACATTTTTACCTGCGGTTTGTGGCAGGTATTCAAGAGCTCTGGTGGTTGCAGTCGTTGCGGTTTTTGTTGGGAGTCTATTTTTGAATGTGCACCCAT
Source organism: Eptatretus burgeri (assembly GCF_056783735.1). NCBI lineage: Eukaryota > Metazoa > Chordata > Myxini > Myxiniformes > Myxinidae > Eptatretus > Eptatretus burgeri. The sequence continues at coordinate 16,730,222 of NC_140965.1, read as the reverse complement.
TGGTCAGACAGCTGCCGGATTCCACCCAGATTTGTTGCTCGACTTCACCCACCATGGCACCCAGACAAAATATGTCCGCCATCTTGGTTTGCTGGTGGGCCGAAGACATCGGGCATGTAGACCTCTGCTGATTATTATTTTTCTCTTTTTTTTGTACACATGGTCTAGGCTCGTGGAAGAGCTACGACTAGTACACTGAACGGATCAGGGCAAAAGGAACATTTGAGAGAGGGTGGAACACGAACAACAAAGTTGAAGGCCAAGATGGAGGCAGACTTGGACAAACAATGGGTGTGGTCAGTAATGGGGGGGAGGGTAGGAGAGGATGCATGGGGTGGACAAGATGGGCACTGAAGCAAACTCAGAAGAAACTTGGAACGAGGAGGGATTGGGGGAGAGGGGATAACGAGGATAGAAAAGATCATGGTTTTGAATGGGTGATGATCTGAGATGGTGATAACAGTTGTCTTGAAGACCTCTTCAACAATGATATTGAAGAGGATGTGGAAGTTTTTTTCCACAGGCAGGAAAAAATAGGAACAAATGAATCGAGATGACCAATAGAGATGTTCCATTCACAAGTAGTTCACTTACCGCATGCAGAGCGCCTTCCCTTCCACCTTGATAGCTTGATCCGCTTGCTATCGGGACACACCCCTGGGATGTTCCGGGATTACCTGTGCATTCGGAGAAATGTTGAAATTACCTGGGCATTCTGGGGTTACGTAGGCATGAGTTTTAACTTTTTCCAGTTGATGTTAACTTGGGATGTTGTTTTTCCCCTTTAATTGGCAGCACCTTTGAGCCCATTCTACTATTCCCATTTCTGATTTAACAAAGGACCACAAAGTGTGCACCATACTTGCATAAGGTGGCAGGGCATTCCACCCCCCCTCCTTTCTCAAGATACATCGGTGGGCAAGCTGGGTATTTGATCGACACTGTGATCGTGATATGGTAAGTCGAAGTAAAAGTGAAGCCAAGTTTGGAGGCTTCATACTTGAAAGTGAAAACGCCAACGAACAATTCACCAAGGGGAAGGTCCCATGACCTGAGTTACCCTGTTTGTTTCTTAATACATTTTTACACAGAAATGCAAGTTTTACTCACAAGGGTTGTGAACTCATTTTGACTTGAACTTCCATCGTACAAATTCAATGTGGAGGGGTTTGTGTGTTTGCAACAAGCATAGACATTTTCACACGTTCCAGAGTGGAGCATGTGATTTGATCGAATATACACCTTTGTGTTGGAGCAGTACTTGAAACGATAAACAGGTGGATTCATTTTCACTTCAACTTTTGTGTAAGTCTCATTGTGGGGTTTCATTTGTCTCTCTGCACATTGAGTCGTCGTTGCCTTGTAGTACATCGTGGGGTTCAAGACATTTTTGCTTGTCCTCAGCCGACACCAATCGGCAACCATGCTTGCGCTGCCGGGACCACCCGATGCCGGTTCTCACCGACCGTGGGTGAGACGCTCGCCAAGCTGAACCATATATTGTGGACTAATCGGTGGAGCTGGCGTTTCTACTAATGGTCCACTATATCCAATGCATGTTTGGTCGTCTCGCTTCCGTGAAAGAGAAAAAAAGAGACATAAAGCCAAGCTTTTACGTGGCTATAATTGTTGAAACGTTTCCCTGCTGTCAGGCTTTCAATGCAGCCTTTATCAACACTGCTTCCAGAATCTGCTTCATTCAAAGAGAGCCTTTGTGTTCTCTTTGTATGTGTAGGGGCTTGGAAGCAGTGGTGACCCAAACCACTTTGTGCTCTGATTTATAATGGTGTTCAGTGTAACTGAGAATTTTACATTTGTCATGTATAAAATACGTTTGGCTTCCGATTACTTTTCAAAGTTAAAATTTTGGTCAGTATCTTTGTGTTTGCATGTGTCCGAGATGGAGATAATTGGAATTTGATGGTGTAGTAAAGGGAATTGGACATGTAGAAAAGGCTCGGTGTGTGCCTGCTAAATGTAAAGCCCTCTTGTTGGTGCACGATAAGGTGCTGGCTTTGTGATGCCAGGTTTTGCTCAGTAATCACACTCCTGTCTGCTTCCGTCAAACCTTGCCAATGTGCAGCTCGATTGCCAATCACAAGCTTCACTTTTAGAACCTTTTTGTAGAAGGGTTGAAGAGATTGGAGCATCCCCATGGATATTTCCTTGGCAAAACGGTGCTTTGATGGTTCAGTGCTGGGACGATAAACGTGGAGCCGGAAAGACTTGTATCTCGGCGCAAGCCCTGTCAAGATATTAAATAATGCAGCATGACTCTGTCTTAGTTAATGGCTCTTTTTTCACGTTTATATTGTAAGCAATGGCAGTATTTGGCTGATAATTGCATCAGTATCTACATTATGATCAATCGCCTTTTGAGCAAACTGATTACTGATTACTTTTTGGATAGTAATATGTGGAAGTGTGAGGGTGAAGTAGTGTCGTCACACCTACGACAACAGAGCCCGTTTTGCCACATGTGGGTTCAATTATTTATCTCTTCACCTTTGCAAACGTTCACCCAAATTTATTGACCAAATTAATTGGTTTTAAAACAAAAGCTTTCTCCAAACATTCGAGCAGGGTACTCGGTGGAGCGCATCATATCGCCTAGCGCTTATTCTGAACAAAAAATACCATCGTTAACTGAACATGCTGCTATTATAGCTCATGTCAGACTGTCTGACTTCTGAGCCGTGGCTGGGTTGGACGGGCGAGTGCTTCAGCATGGGCCGGACCATAACGGGCTGCGTTTGATACCCGCCGAGGGTTTTGGCGCTCTCTCGTGCATTCTCACTGTTTTTAGGTACTATTTAAATTTATTTACAGTAATTAAAATCATGTGAGACTGCACTGGGAAATGTGAGCAGGAAGACTGTCTGGATCCACCCGAGGTTATCATAGCCTATTCTGACCTTCCCATTCACACCCAGTGCCGCAACTGAGTGTTGTTTATTCATTTCATCGTCATTTGTCGAGTGTTGTTTTCTTTCTTGACATATAACTGAGATTGATGTGAACAGCATATCAACTGCTGGAACATTCGCAATACATTATATAAACTTGATTTATTTAAAAATGCATAATGTGATAGAAATGGTAATAGTGCAAACAAGATGATACCTTGTGTATTAATGTCATGTAAATTAGAAGTAAACAATGCAATGTTATCAATTAAAGGCATCAACATTCAGATCAGCAACTGGATTGTCTTCTTGAGCGGAGGCAAGTAATTTGCTCGGTGGACGACAGTATTCGGAAAATCACTGTGTGGTGCGCTCCTCAAGATTCACTATTCTCAGATCGGACAACAATGATGATTCGAACGGGAATTTCTTGATAATGGTCTTCACAAATTTAACATATGAGGGCCAGTCAATAAGTGACCTTAAAATGGCGATTATAAATTCGAGGATGCAATGTGTCGTTGTAGATGACATATGTTATATCTATGGGTAAGAGTCATGTTTTGCCTGTTTTAGATCTGGCAACATTAAGCGTATGATGTCGGTCGAGCAGTTCCAAGATGGCGGTTTCCTTGGAGGTGCACAGCAGGGAGGAGCAACGTTCTGTCATCTGTTTATTGGGAAGTGAGGGAGTGAATTCCAGTGAAATCCATCGTAGAATGAAGATGCAATATGGTGACTATTGGTTATCGCTGCAGCAGGTGTATGACTGGGACAGGAAGCTTAAAAGTAGAGTGTCCAGTGTGGCAGACGCTGCTCACTCGGGCCGGCTGCACACAGCTGACACACCAGAAATGATTGCAGGAGTTGAGCGCGTGCTAAGGAAAACCGTCGCTTTACGCTGGATGAAGTGGTCCCCGAATTGACCTTGGCCATGGTTCAGCACACCATATCATACACAACGTGCTGGGGTTCCGCAAAATGTCTGCAAGGTTGGTGCTTCGACAACTCACACCCAAACTGAAAGAACAGCAAGTGAATGCATCTGAAACAGAAGGCGACGCGTTCTTGCAGTGCGTTGTGACTGGGGATGAAAGCTGGGTCCACTACTTTGAGCCAGAAACGAAGAGGGCAAGCAAAGAGTGGTGCCATTCAACTTCACCGAAGGCCAAAAAATTCCGAACATAGCCGTCTGCTGGAAAAGTGATGCTGACGCTCTTCTGGAATAGCCAAGGCCCACTTGTAGAGCATTACATGCCCAGAGGGACCACAGTCACCAATGCATCATACTGCGACCTCCTTAAAAATCATCTGAAGCCAGCAATCAGATCAAAATGTCATGGACTGCTCACTACCGCTGTTTTGCTGCAGCACGACAATGCCTGGCTCCATACTGCTCACACTACAGCTGCAACAATCGAGGACATGCATTTTGAGTGTCTTCCTCATCCACCCGACTCGCCAGACCTTGCCCCTTCGGATTACCACATCTGTGGGACACCTTAAGAGGCGCTTGGTGGAACCACTTTCTGATCCAGCGAAGAGGTCCAAAAAGTGGTGCACGAATGCCCACACAAGCAGCCAAAATATTTTTTTTCCAGAGGAATCCAAGCCTTTGTGAAGTGCTGGAAAAATGCATTCAATGTAATGGAGATTATGTTGAAAAATAACAGTCGTTGCACACGTACATGCAATGAACAATTTGTGAAACATATTGTTACGTTTGAGGGTGGGGTATGCATTCAAAGGGTAATTAGGATGTTTAATTAGGTGTGCCATGCTGTTCGAGTTTACCAGGATCTCGATGTAATAAGTAGCAATTCAGTGGTGATAAGTTGTCTAGTAAATGTTCATTTCTTCAAGCGGGAAATGATAATTGTCACGTAATTAGATAGGGACACGGGATAGGGTAAGTGTGTCTGCGTAAACCCCTTTTAGTAGTCCCTGGAGGCTTGCCGTGACGACACAGGACAGGGCTGCGGATGGCTCCGCCCCGTGATCACGATTGGCGGAAGGCGACGGCGGTGGGCCAATAAAAACGGCTCGATTGGAAGTGACGAGGACGGGAGGATAAAAAGGTTCTGTTCGGGGTCGAAAAGGAAGAGGAAGAAGATCGGGACAAAAAGATCGTGTTTTTTTGGTGTGGAGGCTGTTGCGCGGGAAGCGTACTTGTTGTTGTGCTGATTCGATCGTGTTCTTCATCGCGTCTTGGAGCCTTGCTGAGCCTCGTGCCTCACCTTGGTTGGCTCTGGGGTTCTGCTGACTCGAGGTACGGGGTCGAACGGCGGGCGGACCTGCCTCCCTCTCCTGCTCGCAATTTGGCGCCAGAACTGGTTCCCTGGCGGCTGTAAGCGGACTTGGGCCAAGACCAGGAGGTCGACAGCACCATGGTTTCTCCTGCCCCCCTGACAAGAGCAAGGCCAGCTCGTCCAACACCGATCCAGGGACAGTTGCGTCCACACCACGGTCCAGCCTGACCACCAGAAGTAGCTAGGTTGTGTGTGTGTGTGTGTGTGTGTGTGTGTGTGTGTGTGTGTGTGTGTGTGTGTGTGTGTGTGTGTGTGTGTGTGTGTGTGTGTGTGTGTGTGTACTTGGCGCCTTAGAGGGTTTGAGAATTGTATATTCATTGGAATTGTCTGTGTTTTTCCCCACGCCCGATCCCACACCATCCCGTCGAATCGCCCCGGATCCCTTTTCTTGCCGAGTCTTGTTATTTCTGGTTAATAATAAAAACAAATAAACATCATCAACTCAGTGAAAAGTGACTTGTGCCACCTTCCTCGTCCCGTTTGCGGTAGAGCTATTAGAACCGCCATGTTTGGGTTATAAAAAAATAAACCGCCTCCATCGTTTCGGCTCATTCTACGTTGGCGGGACTGTTCAAGTCCCGTGGACGTCACAATATTTTAAGATTACTTATTCACTGGCTCTCATATAATTTTTTCGTATAGCATCTTCATTCCCTTCTGATGAAACTCCCAAAATCCAGAATCACTGCTCACCTCTACTCATTCATTCCTCTTTTCTGCCTGTTCATGGAACCAATTTCCACATTGTCTTCAATTCTATTCTTCCCTCTTTCATGGAGAAAGGGGTACTTTTATGGTGAAATTCCTTCCCATGTGGTTTGTCTATGCTATATCTTCCAGATCGACAGTTCCCAATCTGGGGGGAATTCCTCCCCAGGGTGGAATATGGTTAAGCGTAAGGGGGGGTGGGGGGGAGGAGGTTTGGAATGACACACCATACAATATTTCTGGAATTCTGGCTAGTTTTCCATTTGAAAGTTAGTATGGACGTAAGCATGTTAAATCTGGCTGATCTCAGCAGTCCTGCTGGCATTGATAAGTTTAATATAGTTGCATGTGACATGACTCAGACTATACCTTGCTCTGCAGTCATATCGGCACACCCACTGATGACTCAGTTTTTTGAGACATTGGCATGCCTAGTACAAAGCATTTCATAATCTGGCTGGTGTCCCAGTGCAGAAAAACACCTAACTGTCAAAAATTATGGCATCAAAAAGCAGAAGTATTGCAAGACTTACCTGAAATTTTGTTTTTTGAGCATCACCGTCTGAGGAGAAAAAAAGCCGCAATGTGTGATGAGCAACCGCATGATGGGGGGGGGGTGTGGAGGGGGGGCAACAGCGTGCACCCGAACAAGGTCCATGCTTATTTGGAGAATGTCCATTCTACTCGCATGCAGAAGGATGTCAGCTATTTTCAGTGCCTCAAACTTTTCGTGAAAGCTTTACTCCTGGACTCTTCAGGTCACATTCATCAGCAGAATGAGGCTGCTATGATGGCTGCGTTTGAAGTCAGTTGATTGATCGCCCGAGGGCAGAAGTCCCATACCATCGGAGAAAACCTTATTGTGCCTTCTACTGAAATTGTGGCAAGGCGAATGTTTTGCTAGGAGCAGGCCGCTAAGATAAAGCTCGTATCATTGACGAACACCAATGTGTAGCGGCAAATTTCTGATATCAGCGAGGATCTGAAACAGTTGGTTGTGGAGGAAATCAAGGTGAGTCCCATATTTGTGATTCATCTCGACGATTCGACAGATGTATCATCCCTATTGCAGCTCATTTGCTTTGTGTGCGTTGTATCAAGAATCGGGAATTGAAAATGAAATTTCTGTTTTGCAAGACACTCTATACAACCATCAAGTCCGTGGGAGAAGCTCGCTTGCTGTATGAAGGATGGAGCCTGGCAATGATGAGGAAAATGAAAGGTGTATTGGTGAAAACGAGGAGAAAAAGACGTATAATGTCATAGCCGCAGTAGTTTTAGTAATTTTGCTGTACAGAGTTAAAGGGTGAGCCCATATTTATTTACAACTAAAATGGCCGCCAGTCTACCAGTCGGCCATCTTTGATGAGATCGAAAAAATAAAGTGAGGAGCACGTGTCTGCCATCATGTACTGTGGTTGTGCCAAGTTTGAACAAAATTAGACCATGCATGTTTAGCAAATGGTTGTTGGGGACATGTTTAAGTTACAAAATGGCCACCAGTCATCCATCTTGAATCTGATCTCGAAAAAAAATGATGGGCCTATGGAAGCCATCATTCATCATGTGTGTCGAGTTTGAACAACAACGTCCACCAGTCGGCCATCTTTGATCGCATCACGAAACAAAATGATGTGCTTATGTATACCGTCATGTGTTGTCTTTGTGCTAAGTACAAATAAAATCAGTCCATAAATTTCTGAGATGCGTTTGCGGACGTATGCACGAACACGAAAAGCCACAAGCGAAAAGCCACAAGCCTCTGTTTCGGACTGAGTCCAATGGGGCCTAATAAAAAGGCAGTCAGGCCGGAGTATTTTGGTAATGATTGCTGTTTGCATCGGCAGGCACTATCATTGAAATGAATGCTTGCGGAACTCTCTGAAGTGTTGAATTTGGTAATAGTGGCTATTCACTTCATAAAATCAAATGCAACAAATTATCAACTCTTCAACCGTCTGTGTCAGGCAAAAGCCGTGGCCTATGAAAGACTTGTTCTACACATCCATCCGTTGAATGTCACGTGGCACTGCCACACATGGTGTTTTCGAACTTCATAATGAGGTAGCCCACGTTTTTGGAATCGGTCATGGCCTGGCGGAATTTTTCCGAGATACTTATTCTCTCACCAAGCTGGCATGTTTCATTGATATCTTCACAGCACTGACTCATCGCAATAAGTCTCGTCAGGGGTGGGAGACAAACGTATTTGAAGTTTGCGAGAACATCAAAGGATTTGCCGGAAAAAAAAAAACTCAACTTTGACTTTGCCAAGGAGAACTCGGACACTTTCAGATTCTGTATTATTTCCTCAAATGTAGTCATATGGACTGCTCCTTCAAGGATATCATCGAATACCTTCACATCCGAGGTGACAATACCACTTTGTACTTTGACGAAGACATGCAGGCATTCAATAAAATTGGTGGATTATGTTCCCGATTGCAGCTTCCTCGATATACCTCATCTCTGACGACAATTTTGAAACCAAGGATGAGTCCATACATTTGCGGGTTGATTCATTGTTGGATATGGAGTTAAAAGATGTTCCCCTCTCTATTCTGGATCCGTCGCCAGGAAGAAAAAATCCTCTGTTGTCGAAAACAGCCATTTCTAAGCTTATTGCATTTTGCAACATCATGGGAATGCGAGGGGGCTGTGTTGAACCAGATTGAGAAAATAAAAACCAAGCACCGAAACAAACTAAGCGTGGAGCCTGATGCGCGTGTAGCTCTCAGCGTTACTAAGCCTCGGATCGATGTATTGGTAAACACAAAGTGGCATCGGCCTTCTCACTGACGTTTGGTTCTTTGTTTCCAAATCGAACTTGTATATATCTGTAAGGCATAAATTCGATGCATGTTCGAAGAAGGATATTGTGCACGGAATATAGGCAAGAGAGGATATCCACTTATTAATTACTCTCGTTTGTCTTTGGTATCGTAATGTAAATTATATCACTGAAAGTTCTTTCTCTGTATCTAAGAATGAAACAAAAGTTCTAATACCTTGGTCATTCACCAATCCACGTGTCACTGTTTGCTTGCCATGCTAAGAGCAAATGGGGGGAGGGGAGTGGGGAGAAGATGGACGAGCTGAAATCCTGAATTGGGGATCCGACTGAAAAAGGTTTCGAACCAGAGCTCTCGATGCTGTGCGTCAAGTGTGAAAGCACTATATGTCATTTTTACTTTTTGCTCTGACTCAGCCAAGAGGGTAATCAAACCACTGACCTCTCAGACTCAGAACAGGCACTCGAACCACATTGTCACTTAGTCTGGTCTGAACTTGATTTGCTTGAAGTCTGCCACCGACTTTGTTTTTTTGTGGCTCGTATTTCTCTTACAGAAATGGGCATGCTGGTACCGAATTAAGTCTTTTTTTTTTCAATGGCCGATCATGCATGCATTATGTGTGGTTCTGGTACAAAGCCATCTGGGAGAAAGCAGATGTGCTGACTGCTGACCAATGGAAGACCTTTCAATAAACTAGATGTATAAGGTCGGATTTCAGTACCTTGGAGCAGAAGCAGATGCTTCTATATTTGTGAACATCAAAATAAGTCTGTCGATTTCCTAAAAATGACTTTGTTATTCCCTTGCACCACAAGTAAGACCAGAGATACCTTATCCCACATAATCTTGAGAAAAAGGACATGGGGCTTTGTTGGAAACAGTTTACTGAAGGAAGAATAAGAATCTAAATTCCTCCACCCTAAGATCACGAGTGGCAAATTTGATTGGTTGAGACATACAATTTTACCAAAGTATAGTCCTGCTAAACTCAAGGACATATTCGCTGTTTGTGAACTTTGAATAGCAGGCACGATGGCAAACAAATGAAGCCAATCGGTAAAACGGAACAGTCCAGAGCTGATATTACACTGAGATGCGTTTTTCATCACCTTTTAGGTTTATCCATGCATTTGTGCAATTACAAACATTCTCCCAACTCTTCTCAAAGAAACTGACAATTTTTGAGTTATCTTTGAGAATAGATGCACGAAACAGATTTTTTTTAATTTTATTTTGGCTGAAGTTAGCTCTGCCGTTGCATTGCTGTGCGCCGCAATTCTGTCTGAATCTTGCTGTTCCTCCACACTCAGAATGTGTGGAAAATTTGATTGGTCGAGCCGGCGTAAAAAAATTTCCCAAGTATTACTAAACTGATGGTATTTGGAAGTGCAAACAAGGCGATTTGTGTTCTAGTGTTCAAATATACAATTCAATTGAAAGAAAATTTCAGGTTTTAAAAGCTGTAGAAAAAGACAAAACAAACCACCGAATGGAAAGTTTACCGACGTTGATGCAGCGTCTTTGACACCACCATATTTAACACCTTAAATTAGTTATTCGTTGCTGTTGTTTGTGGCCTTTATGACATCGCTAAAAACAGTAAGTTTTCATGATTACCCTCGCCGAAGGAGAAGGTATTGCACTTGGGTCCGTTTGTTTGTCTGTCTGTCTGTGTGTCTGTTTTTGTTTGTCTGTCTGCAATGAAATGTAGTGTTTTTCTCGGCAACCGCTTGTCGGATTGAGATGAAATTTTCACCATTGGTGCGACTACTCATGGAGAATGTTTTAATGATTATGATGCCATAGGTCACATGGTGTGGCAGCCATGTTGGAAAAACAGGAAAACTTTGGACCTCTGCATCTCTGAAACCACACCAAGGAAAAAAAATGAAACTTAGCACATGGCAAGTACTCCTCATGAGGAATGAGTGTGATTTTTTTATGACATCATAGGTGCCTTCGTTATGACGTCATTGCATATGTAGAACGCTACCTCCGATCAGTATGAACATTTTTGAGAGTCATCTCGGGATAAAATGATCCACAGAAAAAAAAAAATTGATGACGTCTTCGGTCGCGTGATTCGACAGTAATGTTGTTAAAAAAAAAATAAAACCTTCAAAAATCTTCTTCTCTGAAATGGCTGAACAGATCGAGGTGAAACTTTGCACAAATGACCGCCTTTACACACATGAACCATCCTTGTCACACATCACATCACATCACATCAAGTTCACCAAGCTTAGGTCTGTGTGATAGTAATTGATACTGCTAGTGTCGTAGCATCATACACGCCTGGTGTTGGCTTGGCGGTTAGGGTGGCTGGCTTGGGATCTTAGGGTCCTGAGTTTGAGCCCTTGTCACCATTGAAATAACACCAGGTGGGGTTGATTCAGCCTGTCATTCTTCCGAGATCAGTGAAATGAGTACTGACGTACTCGTAATCCGGGCACAGCCATGCCCTTAACCAATGATGCTACCTGCAGCCTTGTGCTGCATAACGAGGAGGAGGAGCATCATACCCATCATAACAGCACCCTTGTCACACATTGGCTGTATGACCCCAATTATGATAGCGCGTTTTTGTGTCGTATTTTTATTTGATTTATGAAACACGAGTGTGATAAATGTATGCACCGATCAACATTGTCGAGCCACTTTTAGGTGTTTATGCCTCCTCTGCACAACAATCCTAAGATTTTTATAATTGGCATATTTGGCGCAGCGTTGGTGTGGGACTGTGGGTGTTGACTGACTTGAGTAGGTGTCGGTGTGGTGCACTGTTAAATTAAACAACGTTTAAAAACTTTGAAAGCACCAAATGCCCACTGAGATCTGTTAATACGAATAAAGTCTTTTAACATGAATGAGTTGATTACATGTATTGCAAACTCATTTCTTTTTCTCTTTTTTTTCTTTAAACATCACGTGATAGGTAACCGAGTGCTAAATCGTTCTCGGCTAATGTAAACTCCCAGACCAGTAGCTCCAAGCTCATTCCACCTTGGGAGATGTACGAGACTTTGCCCTGTTCCTCTACTTGATGGTACTGTACTCGTATTTCTGCACTTTTCGTTTTGCACCGATCCAGTGTGCTTGCTCTCCACTTTCTAAGAACGCTGTTCCACATCCCAACTGTACTCTGAGTTTATTTGTATCTGCTCTTTTCATCTTCTTGATCCTCTCGCTATTTGCATTGTTACCCCCACCCCTCCTCCTCCCTCCAAGCATTTTTTTGTTCATTTGGTAATGATAAACATTTTCGGTTTTGGTCTCTAAACGTTCAGAACAAAGTACAGCAAACTGTGGAATCGTTGCGGTCTCTCTCATCCGAAACTTTTTTTCCCCCTTTTTTGGATACAAGGTCAAGGCTCGTGGAAGAGCTGGAACACTGAAAGGAATTAGGATGGAATAGAAAGAAATGGGACAGCAGAAGGATAAGGGGGAAACACCAACAGCAGGTTTGAGGGACAAAATGAAGGGAGACAGGCAAACAAGTGATACAGGTAAGGACTAGAACGGCACTCGGTAGAACGCACACCTCCGCCAGGCTGGACAGTTTAAATTTGTATCCCACTGATGGCACAGATTTAGATCCGGACCTGAACCAAAATCTAATTGTCTTGTTACTGTCATCCACCAACTTTTGTAATGACCTGTCCACACTATTTTGAAATACTAGTGCGTGCCCGTACGTGAAAAAAAAAACTTTCAAACCGCGTGCCAGAAACAACAACCACACAGGCCGTTCCTTCGCTGTCGCATGCCCGTACATGCGTGGCCGTACGTGCAAAAAATAAATAAAACTTTCAAACAACCACACAGGCGTTCCTTCGCTCTCGTGAACGACGACTGGATTGGGGCATTGTGTTTATCTATAAATGCGCATAAGAAATCGAGAAATTATTAGAATACAGTAAGTCATCACTATCTGGAAGTCCGTACGTTGTAACCCGTAATGGGGAATGCGGCTGAGGATCTCTTCCCCAACGGCCACACCTACGCAGCAACGTGTCCTGTCATTGGTTTGGTAAATAAATGGCCATAACTTGGGAACCACTTGTCCGATTAATATCAAACCTTGAAAATGCACATACTCAGGTCCCCAGCAATATACCTGGCAAGTTTCAATTAGATCGGACCAGTGGTTGTCGAGACATAGCGGACACACACACACACACACACACACACACACACACACACACACACACACACACACACACACTGCTAGAATTATAGATAGATGCTATATATCATTTTTGGTCCTCGCCAATGATGCAGAATCAATTAAAAAAGTATCGGATCCTGATCCAGATCTTCGCCAAAATCTAATCTCTTCAACATTGTCACATTATAATCAACCTGTCCACCAAGTTTTGTCTGCATCTGTCCACAACTTTTTGAGATATCCCACCCACAAACAGACATGTGTGAAAACATAATCTCCGTCTACCTTTGTGATGGTGGTAATAAGGGGTTGGGGATGGACGAGATGGATACAGGAGAAAACTCTCGGGAAGGAAAATCTGGAAATTTGGAAAGAGTGGGGCTGGGGAGAGGAGTTCACGGGGGTAGAAAGGATTAGAGTTTTTGATTGAGGATGATCTTACATTGTGGGGAATAGCCGTCTTGAAGACCTGGAGGGAAGAATGAGATTGAAGAGAATGTGGAAGTTGGTTCCACGGACAGGGCAAAAAAAAAGAGGAAAAAATGAGTGGAGGTGAGCAGTGATTCTTGATTTTGGGAGTTTCACCAGAATGGAGGGTGCTGATGGACCACATGTGCCCTGCAGAAACCTGAGCGGTGGGAGGGAGGTAACAAAGTATGGGAAGAGCAGAGTGTGCAAGACTAGAAAGGATGTGAAAGAAGACAGAGACTACTGACCTGTTTGCGATGTGAAAGAGATAGGCCAAGGACTCGGCTTCCTTGTCGGCGATTCCAATGATTTTTGAAGGCCTTGGTGTTCACGTCGTCAAAATGAGTGAGGCAGGGGTAGGGGTGCCAGGCTTGAGGGGAGTGCATAACTACATCAAGTTGTGAATAGGAGTTCAGATGTTCCAAGGAAGGACTTTGTATGACAGAGAATGCCCAGTCATTGATTTGCCTTGATACAGTCAGGCCAACTTAGATACAGTGCCTTCGGAAAGTATTCACACCCCTCGACGTTTGTCACATTTTGTTGTGTTACACCCTGAATTTAAAATGGATAAAATTCAAAATTTTTGTCACTGATCAACACAAAATACCCCATAATAACAAAGTGAAAACATGTTTTCAGAAATTTTAATTTCCTTTGATCATCAGGTGCATCCAATTTCCTTTGATCATCCTTGAGATGTCTCTACAACCTGATTGCAGTCCACCTGTGTCCAATTCAATTGATTGAACATGATTTAAAAAGAAACACACCTTTCCATATGAGGTCCCACAGTTTACAGTGCATGTCAGAGCAGAAATTATACCATGTGTTCCAAGGAACTGTCCGTAAAACTCAGAGATATAGATCTGTGGAAGGATATGAAACAATTTCTTGAGTGTTGAAAGTTCCTCAGAGCACAGTGAGCTCCATCATTAGGAAATGGAACGAATATGGAACTACCTAATTGGGCAACTGGGCAAGAAGGACCTTGGTCAGGGAGGTGACTAAGAACCCAATGACCACTCTGACAGAACTGCTGAGTCCATTGGCTGAAATGGAAGAACCTGCCAGAAGGACAGCACGACTGGAGTTTGCAAAAAGGCAAGTGAAAGACTCTGAGAGCATAAGGCAAAAGATTCTGTGGTCTTATGAGATGAAAATCGAACTCTTTGGCCTGAATGCAAAGCGCTATTTCTGGTGGAGACCGAGCACAACTCATCACCCATCTAACACCGTCCCTACTGTGGAGCATTGGGGTGGCAGCATCATGCTGTGGTGTGCTTTCCAGCAGCAGGGACTGGGACACTTGTAAGGATAGAGGGAACAATGAATGGAACCAAATATGGGCAAATCCTTCAGGAGAACCTGTTTCAGAGTGCAAAAACACCTTAGACTGCAGTGAAGATTTACGTTCCAACAGGACAATGACCCCAAGCATACAGCCAAAGCAACACTGGAATGGCTTCAGAATAAGAACATGAAAGTCCTTGAGTGGCCCTGCCAAAGCCCAAACTTGAATCCCATTGAGAATCTGTGGAAAGACTTGAAGATTGCTGTTCACCGACACTCCCCATCCAACCTGACAGAACTTGAGCAAATCTGCAAGGAAGAATGGGAGAAAATCCACAAATTCAGATGTGCAAAGCTGATACAGACATACCCAAGAAGGCTCGAAGCTGTAATCGCTGCCAATCGTACTGCAGCATAGCAAACCAATTGTTCGACTTTTCATAAAAGCACCAAAATTGGTACATATGTTGACTAATGTAATCTGAACAATTCTGGATATGGAGCCACTCGAGATTTTGCCTTGGTCAGCTTTGCCTTGGTCATTTTACAAAATGGCCACCATTCTACTTTTACAACATGGGATATCTGTCATTGTTGTTCTCTGTAGATTTCTCAGAGGTGATAAATGCTCCATGTGATGTGCATTTACAAAGGAAAACAATACAAATGTCATTTGTGTTGATATATTATATTTCCAACCATTGTATTTGGGAAAAATGGTCATTTTTATGGGAAAATCCATTTTCGCACACAGCATCAGTGACAGGTTCAGAAGTATCAGTATCATTGACATCAGTGACAGTTCAAAAAGGGGTGCGATGGCACGTGGTGAGCATGCCAGGAAACTGGCAGTTTCCTACGTGTCGACGCAAACAAGGTGGAGATCTTCACCTTCTTGTCCGATGTGCTGGTGCAGTTCTTCCATGACGAGGCAAAGGAGCTGGTAGTCACTGATGGTGAAGCAGTCATCTGCCCTCCAAGGCAGGAAGATGAAAGCTCTGGCTCCATGCAGTCAAGAAGAGGTGGACACTCGCATCATGCTACATGTGGCCCATGCTGCAGAACATGACCACCGTTGGATTCAAGTTCGAACCGTAGACACCGACGTCGTCGTCTTGGCGGTGATGTTAGCCCAGGCACTACCATGCATGGATGAACTCTGGATTGCCTTTGGGATGGGCAAGAACTACCGCTACATCCCTGCCCATGAAATAGCTGCCTCCCTCGGTCCACAGAAGGCACGTGCCCTCCCTATCTTCCACGCAATGACCGGATGTGACACGGTATCAGCATTCTTGGGGCATGGGAGGAAATCTGCCTGGGCCACATGGAACTCGTTTCCAGAACTGACAGATTCTCTTGTGACCCTGACCACCACGCCAGTCAACATCCAGGATGACACAATGACTGCATTGAAAGGTTTGTGGTGCTCCTCTATGAGCGCACCAGTCCATATATGGACGTCAACGAGGTCAGAAAGAAACTCTTCGCCAAGAGGAACTCCGTCCAGTGCATGCCACCTACCTACGATGCTTTGGAACAGCATGTGAAGAGATCAGTCTTCCAGGGTGGCTATGTCTGGGGGCAGGTCTTGGTCCCTCAACCCGTGCTTCCATCACCAACAAGCTGGGGCTGGCGGCAAACAGAGGATGGGTCCTACAAACCGCTGCAAATGCAAGAAGGCTAATCTGCAATGCACTGGACTGTGTGCTTGTGAAGGAGAATGCCAGTAGACAGATGCAGTAGACGCAGACCGAGATATCGGCCTCGCTTAGAATGTGCAAATGCAAAATCGCATTGCTTGTAAAAGTGTTCACTTCTTGATCCAGAGCCAGTACACTTGAGCTCAGAAACTCATATTGTACTAGAATGATGTATGCGTGTACCATGTGTCCTGGTAGAATGGTAGTAGACAGTAAACTGTAGCCACTTCAAAGTGAAGTGTGCAATAATTTGACTACATTTTCTGAGTTTGTCATTATCACGATTATCAGTTCCCTTTTCAAAATAGAGTAAAGTATGTAATCTATAATGCAATTTTTGTTGATTCCAAACCCATTGAATGTGATGAATATCATTTGACTCTTGTTCTCCAGGCAATAATGGGAACTTTTCAGCGAAAAGTTTCAGGAGAGCAACAATTTACAAATCAAATAATGGCTTTTTTAGCGAAAATACTGGCTCATAATATTTGAATACGCCTTTTCATGGTCAATTTTCTGAATTTTACACTTTCCTTATATCTACCGCCAATAAAATAAGAGCATATAGCCAATTTCGCTAAAGTAGAATGGCGGCCATTTTGGAAAATGGTCGCCGAAGCTGACCAAGGCACAGTCTCGGGTGGCTCCATATCTAGAATTGTTCGGAATACATTATTCTACATGTGTACCAATCTTGGTGTTTTTATGCTAATTTGAACAATTGATCTGAAATATCAGACTACGCTGCAGGACTACAAAGGCGCTTCTACAAAGTATTGATTTGAGGTGGGGTGGGGTTTGAATACTTATTGACACAAGTCATTTCAGCTTTTTTTTATTTTTAATTAACTTGTAAAAATTTCTAAAAACATGTTTTCACTTTGTCATTATGGGGTATTTTGTGCAGATCGGTGAGAAAAATATTTAAATTTAATCCATTTTCAATTCAGGCTGTAACGCAACAAAATGTGACAAAAATCGAGGGTTGTGAATACTTTCTGAAGGCACTGTACGTAATTTTCCCAAGAAAGATTATGGCTGCCAGCGAGGGCCAAAAATTTGAGTGACTGAACTTTATTGATAGGATTGTGAAGAAAGTAGATGTGAAAGGTTTCACCAGACGGTCCTTTCGGAGAGACGGCGTTGTGTAATTCTGTGACAGCAGGTTTCGGTGGTGAGTGTTGATTGACAATATAGCAAAATTAGTTTGGCTAAAGTGCAGGGTGTCCGCAAATTACCGTTCCAAATTCAAACCATAATTTTTTTCAAGACTTTGGTTTCTATGGTGTCAAGCTGGGCAAGGTCTGAGGTCGGGGATAGCATCATCGTGGAGGGAGGGCAGTACTCCATCAAACTAGATGAAGGTCCTGTTGGTGGATGTTTACTGCTAGCCTTTACTGCCAGTTGTCTTTCCTGTATTGTAGTCATCAGAGTTGTGAATAATGACTAAGGTGAGATGAAGGTCATCCACAAACTTGTACAATGTAATTTCATAAACTCGAGTTGAAGAGAGTTCAGAAATCTGTTACATCTACAATGAGCCTAGTTTTGCACCTTAAATGGAAGCTGATGGGCATTGAAATCACATGGCTTTTCATCATTGATTATTTATTGCATTGGTTTGAAAATCCAGTGTTCTGTGCACTTCTGGGGCATTTTACCATAATTTCATAGTGTTCATATTCTTTATTGCCTGTCAAAACCAAATATATGAAGTACAGCAGCCATAAACCTGCCTTTCACATTTAGGGACTAATTGCTGACTTCAAAGTGTGCCTGACACTTTGGCAATAGAATATAAATCCTTCATCTTTTTTATTTATTTATTATTCACTACTACTCACTATGTGAGGTCATCAGGAACACTTTTCATCCTCCGCGCTCTTGCAGCTCATGAGATTGCTCACAGCCCTTAAGCGTTCGGAACAATGCCAGTTCTGTTTGCTTCATCGATCCTTCTGAAAGCGTGCGTCTGTGAAGAGGCTTTCAGGAAATACTCGTCAATCTTCTCTACACTCTGCATTGCCTCATCCTTACTCTGGTCCTCATATATTTCCTGTATTGTGTCTTGTTTATGTTGTTCATGCATGATATGGATTTTTTGTGCCTTCAACCATCAATTAGTTACAAGTTGATGGCATTCTGTGGTGCTCAGGTGTGGACCGAGCACACTTCAGCCAAGTAGCTGCAAAAGGTTGTTATTTTGCGATGCTGTTAATCTTTTCATACTAACTCCTCTCTGAGATGAATGAATACGTTTCTGTGATACGTTGCTCACATTCTGTCCAGCTAACACAATTGTCTGCATGCTCGTTTTGCATGTGTACTTTCGCAGCCGGCATGGCATAGCAGATGCTCAACATTGTATGTTCATACCAGTTGGACAAAAGCAAAGGAATAAATGATGGAAAGAAAGGAGTGAGAAGGGATAAACATTCTTTCAAAAATATTATTTTGACTAATTTCCATGAGGTTGATCCACGCTACCTGGTGTTGG
Source organism: Eptatretus burgeri (assembly GCF_056783735.1). Classification (NCBI taxonomy): domain Eukaryota; kingdom Metazoa; phylum Chordata; class Myxini; order Myxiniformes; family Myxinidae; genus Eptatretus; species Eptatretus burgeri. Next base: position 16,711,375 of record NC_140965.1, on the reverse strand, counting down.
CTTAATGGTTAGGGGTGGTGGGTTTGGTATCCGTGGGTCCTGACTTCAAATCCGGCTTGGCTGTTGAATTAAAGCCAGGTGGGGTTGACTCTGCCTGTAATCCTTCCGAGGTCGGCAAAATGAGTGGCAGTTTGCTGGTATCCTGCGTCGGAGTGGCGACCTGTCCAGGATTGTGCCCAAGAGCCAAGGAGACTGCTTAGGCAGCACCAACGCTCTGCACAGAGTATGAACCCATTGGATTTGGATTGGATCCAAGCTGTTCTTCTTGGCAGATGATTAGGTGTCGTCTCAAATTGAGTTAGCAGTTAAATAACAAAGAACTGCACAAATATGGCCTCTTCCCTTTCTGAGAACACAATGCATTGTCAAAATTGATTATTTTTGTGATTTTTTTTTCACGAAACAAGAGGTGGTCCCATGGTGGAGGGACAGCCATATGTGTGGCCATGAGTGAGGGGAAGCCTGATGCGCTGCTGTGGAAAATATGAAGATGTGGGTGTGGGAAGTGCAGTATAGCGGGACTTCGACTCACAGCTGTGGGATGGGGGGACGGGGCACGCAATTGTGGGGTAAGGGGGGGGGCGTGATGCACGACCCTGTGGCAGGGAGGAGCGGAATGTGCCAGAAAAACATATTGTACAACATGTTTTGTACAACATGCATCTGATGTCATGTTGCAAGCAGGTGCATCGTTTTGTGGCACCCTGGCCATTTGTGAATACAGGTGCATGTTGGTTCTATTCTATTAAGGCTGCAACTGCAAGTTGAGATGTCTTGAAAGCTTTATGTTTTTAATTTTTAAATGATGTGCTATTGTCGTGAGAGCATCCACTCTGAGTCTGGAAGGTTGGTGGTTGAATTCTGACCCTAGCCGTGTCTTGATTCCTTAATTTGTGCTCATAATTGCGGCGAGAGCATGAAAAATAACTCAGTGGGTTTGATGTCTTTGGTGAGGATGGGGTACAGGGGGGGAGGGGGGGGAGATGTTTCATTAATTTGTTCAACCAATTGCAAAGAGAAAAGTGACATCCCCCGATGGCTTCGCCAGCACACAGCATGCTCCAGGACGTTGTCACTCCCCCCCCCCCCCAAGGTCACTGGAATCAAACGCTCATGGAGGTGCATGTAACAGCTCCTCCATGAGCCTTAGAACCTGTAATAAAGAAAAGTCAAATTGGTCTCGAGAGCATCGTTATTGCAGAATTGCTCAAAAATGGCACGTTTCTTCGATGCATGCAATTACGCGTTGCACGTTGTTTGTCGCGAAAGGCGTTCCATTGATGTTTCTTGAGCATCCAGGTTTGGTGCAATATACAACGTGGAACGAGCTTCAGACATCCATGCTCCACTGCTTCCATCAATTTGATGTGTTTTCCGTTATTTACCGACTAGACAGACAGAGCTCTGGGTGAAACGCTTGTGTGTTTCAAACCTTCTCTCGGAGTGGGCTCTGTTGTTTTCTTGATTTGTCCGTCTGTGCATCCTTTCCAATTTGTGTTCCGACGTCAGTCCTCTCCCAGGGCCTATTTATGTTTGTGCTTTCTGTCCGTCGGGACTTGCTTTAGGCTTTTGTAAACCAGCTTGTCTTGCTGATTAGCTCAGTCGATTTGAAACCGCAGTGCAAAAGTGTCATTGATGTGAAATTTAGAATGTCCATGCGATCGTTTAGCATCATTGCTTTTAGGTGGTGGCTCACATAGAGATATTGTCTCTTCTATTCCCTCATCCCCCTCCTTACACGTTGTCATTTCAATTCTGCTACCACAATTCTGAGATTTGCAAATCACCTTTATATACTGCTGCCTCTGCTGCCACATCCTAAGCATGTGGTTTGAATGCTAAGCCATGACTGCCATTCAACACACATATCTTGTCGTTTCTTCTCCACCATAGAACTGCAAGCACAGCTGCAAATCGCTTCCTGTTCCTCGTTGACATCCATTATACTTGTTAATTATTATTTGATTGTCTTGCCGTTTTATGTGATGCACTATACAAGTTTCTCCTTGACCCGTGTACATGTAAGACTGCAGAACGCTACCTTGCCATGAGAAGCATTGCATTATGATTATTGTCATCAATTTGTTTGGTAAAATTAAGAGTACGTCAAGTGGCAAACAACCATACGGCCCATCATAACCTGTGTCAGCACTTATGATGTACGATTACCTTTGCAATGCCATCGTTGTGATTTATGTATCTTCTCTCTGTTTCCGCAGTCAAGGATCGTGCTGGTGGCCTGGGCTCTGGTGGCATTCAACACCAAACTGCGGCACAACCACCCAATGGGATGGCCGCTAAGGGCTGGCACGACGGACGTGGCGTCGCTCAACGGGGCGAGCGAAGGTTTGATTCTGAAAGAGATTGGATGCAGGTTTGTGTGACAGGTTGAGAGACACCTTCACAACACGCCCTTTTTATTTTACCAAACTAATGTTTGATCAAGGTTTTGTTTCCTAGCTTTCCCTTTTCTCCCTCCTCTACACTGATCGCTTTTGCTTAACACTCCATCACTTGCAAAGCACTAGTTTAATGTTATTCTGAACATTTATCTCTTTTCGAGAGAGAGAGAGATAGAGATAGAGATAGGGATATGTATAGTAGCAAGTTTCGTCCATTTTATAGAAGCATAATGTTTGAGGTTTTCTAGAACATTAAAGTTTATCAATAAACCAAAAACAAACCAGCAATGAGTGCAGAATTCTTGGGTGACAAGACCTGTTCTACATCCACCTTAATCTTGAAAGATCTTTAAGACGATCCTTTTTACTGCACCATGATTGCTTTCATTATGATGCGTACAATCGTGCGTACTTTGTGACAATAAGCACTTTGGTCACCTTCACTTAATAATTGTGTTATCATGATTGATCAGCGGAGCCAGGGTCAGGGCCAGCTGCGAGCTGTGGAGGAAGATGATGAAGAGGAGGAGGAAGATGACGAAGATGTTGATATGAAGAAGGAGAGTGCAACCACCCTTCTTCATCCGATGCCTTGGCTATCAAGCGTGAGTGGTGTTTCACCTTCCAAGTTGTAACTGGTGATGACAGACGAACCGTAAATGTTTCTGCGCTGGACCCATGATGACAACATTCACGTGATCCCTCCATGTTCTTCTTGCCACAGTACAAGGGCAGAGCAAACCTGCACGTATTTGAGGATTGGTGCGGTTCTTCGGTGGAACAACTGCGAAGGAATGTCCACTACCCTCTGTTTCCTCACGTAAGCCTTTATTTTATATACATGAATGAATGCCCAAGAGAACTTGTAATCAAATTCCACAACAGAGGGTGGAAGATGATCCAAATCACTTTGCGTTAGAGTACTTGAAATATGCAGATGAGGAAGAAAAAAAGAATCATTAAAGTGCAGAGCAATAAGGATTATGGTATTTTGAAATACGGTTGATAGGTTAAGGGACACATTGAGTGACTTTGTGCTCCCACTTTGGAATATGGAACTGATGGGAGGAGTAGCGGGCAGGGGAGTTGGGGGTGGTAATTCTCCTGACGAGAAGAGAGGCAGGTACGAAAGTAGATGAATGGAAACATTTGAATCCACAATTCTGCTAATATGTTTGACTTTGAGAAATTAGTTGCACTTGATTTTTAGTTTGGCTAAATCTGCCAAGGAACCATTTCCCCATGAGCCTCAGTCTTGTAGAGAAGGAAAAAAAGGAAAGGAAGACAGGTCGAATAGAAGGTTGAGGCAAAATTAACTCAACTTTGAAAAGGAGGCTGATATCGATCTAAATTTAGCTGATAACACTCCAACTTTGTCTGGAAGACTTGCTTTCTTAAATTGCTTGTTTTTTGTAAATGCACACAAACTTTTGTGATTCAGAACGGTTCTTGAATCTTCTTGACGTGAAGTTGAAACTTTGAAACTTTGAATCTTTGATAGAGACTTCAATTCAACTTTCCAGGACTCGACTGCATAAGTGTATTGTTCCTCAGGAGTCAAGGTAAACCAATTGTCCTGAAGTAAATTCTAATTCTATGAATGTGCCTTCTCTGTCCATGCTAGATGCGTTCGTTTGTACGGAAAATCTCGCTGGCTCCAGGTTGGAAGAATTACGGCGTACGAATGTTCGGATTTCTACATCCATACATGGACGGTTAGTCAGACTTGTGTTCCACTCTGTGTCTGCATGGATGATTATTCAGACAGACATTTGCCATTTATCAAGACGATTCCACTGCACTGAGCCAACCTGGCAGTTTCCTCCATTCGAGAGTCTGGACTGTCATGATAACAGGCCATTTTGGTAGTGAAGCTTTAACAATCATTGTCAATTAAATGGAGTGGGCATTTTACTTAGACATTTAATGTGAAACATTGTGTTGCCATCACCCTCAGTATTTAAACAAATGACCTGCAAGCCACAGCACCTGTTTGCTGTTGCTTGAACCAAATTTTTCATCACTTGTTCCACACATTACACAAACAGTGCTTTCGGGCACACAGGGCGCTCATCACATAGTTGGCATTTCCCGTAGGCCGCATGACCATGAAGCAAACCGAAAGGTGCAGAATAACTTGTGAATTTGCAAGTCTTAAATTTTTTTTGAAACGAATAACAAAAATCAGGTTCAGTGTAGCTAGGAACACACATTGTTGAAGGCTACATAAGGCATTTCCAGCCAATAAATTTTACATCGACGAAGGCACATATCCATCATTCCGAACTGAAAACCACCATGTCGTCGAAACTCCTCTGTGGTAGAAAGATAGACTTATGGTTTGACATTTCTCCTTTAAGAAAATGGATAAAAGCGATGAAAAATACACTTGTGTCAATGTTTATTGTGAAAATGATGTAAAGTAAATAACAAGAGGTTTTCTCAGACTTGTGTTTTTATAAATTGTGGAATGCCCTCTATTACTGTTATAAACTATTACATTGGGATATGATCATGTAACAGCCTGCAGCAGGAAATGTAATCTGGAATTGAGAAATGCATGGGATTTTAAATGGTCTTTTGTGATCTTCTGAGATTTTGAAGAGTTTGGCTGGAAGTTTCGGAGCTCCTTACGGCAGAAGAAGATGGTGCTTAATTTTGTTTGTTTGTTTGTTTGTTTGTTTGTATTTGTTATCATGATTTTGTGTTGGGTGTTGTGTATTTGATATTTCTTAAGGTTGCAGTCGTGCTAGTAGCAGATCAGCGGGTAATTGTAGTAATTTTATTTTGAAGCATCAGGCTAAGGCTTACTTGATTATCGTGGCTAGTCGAGCAGTTAATTTATTGAAAATATGGTTGTGATACGAGATAACATGGAGCAAGTCATGGGGAATAAGGATGAAGAACCCAAATGGAGATAACAACCAACAAAACAAAGAGAAGAGAAGAGTAGAGTAGAGTAGAGTAGAGAAGAGAATTGTAAAACATTGTGATAGATACTCGATGTGGGCCATATGAGGGACAGTGGAAATCGCGGTTAGTCTATGTTGTAGGAAGTGGGGGGAAATGGCTCACATGAATATTGTTATTGATTGGTTAAATGAACGGAAAGCTAATTTGCAGCAGGTGTGAAGCATTTGTAGATATCAGAGTATATCAGAGTGTGAAGCATTTGTAGATAAAAGTTGGTTATGTTTGTGGAGTGATGGGGACATCGTGTGTGCGGGGAGTGGTGAGGGCATGGCTAGTGCGGGGAGTGGTGTTGGCGTGGCTAGTGTGGGGAGTGGTGTTGGCGTGGCTAGTGCGGGGAGTGGTGTTGGCGTGGCTAGTGCGGGGAGTAGTGACGGCATGGCTAGTGCGGAGAGTGGTGAGGGCGTGGCTAGTGCGGGGAGTGGTGTTGGCGTGGCTGGTGCGGGGAGTGGTAATGGCGTGGCTAGTGCGGGGAGTGGTGATGGCGTGGCTAGTGCGGGGAGTGGTGAGGGCATGGCTAGTGCGGGGAGTGGTGTTGGTGTGGCTAGTGCGGGGAGTGGTGACGGGCGTGGCTGGTGTGGGGAGTGGTGAGGGCGTGGCTAGTGTGGGGAGTGGTGAGGGCAGAGCAAGTGCGGGGAGTTGTGAGGGCATGGCTAGTGCGGGGAGTTGTGTGGGCGTGGCTAGTGTGGGGAGTGGTGAGGGCGTGGCTAGTGTGGGGAGTGGTGAGGGCGTGGCTAGTGCGGGGAGTGGTGTTGGTGTGGCTAGTGCGGGGAGTGGTGACGGCGTGGCTAGTGCGGGGAGTGGTGAGGGCATGGCTAGTGTGGGGAGTGGTGAGGGCAGAGCAAGTGCAGGGAGTTGTGAGGGCGTGGCTAGTGCGGGGAGTTGTGAGGGCGTGGCTAGTGCGGGGAGTGGTGAGGGCGTGGCTAGTGCGGGGAGTGGTGATGGCATGGCTAGTGCGAGTAGTGGCGATGGCATGGCTAGTGCGGGGAGTGGTGATGGCGTGGCTAGTGCAGGAAGTGGTGAGGGCATGGCTCGTGCGGGAAGTGGTGAAGGCATGGCCAGTGCAGGAAGTGGTGAGGGCATGGCTTGTGTGGGCAGTGGTAAGTGTGTGACTTTTGTATGCAGTGGTAACTGTGTGGCGAGTGCGTATAGTGGCGAGGGCATGATGAGTGTGGGCAGTGGCGTGGGCATGACAAGTGCAGGCATTGGCTATGGCATGATGAGTGCAGGCAGGGGCCAGTGTGCGGTGAGTGCTGGTAAGGGTCAGGTACCAGCGATTTCGGGCAGGGGTGAGGGCACTGTGAGTGCGGCAGAGGTGAGGGAGCGGCAAATGCAGGCAGGGGCAAAGGCCAGAGTATGGGCATTGGCGAGAGTGTGGGCAGGGGCGATGGCATTGTGAGTGTGGGGCATGTGCAATTTAGCGGCGAGCGTGGTGTGTGCACGAAGATTGTGGTCAGTGGCATGGGCGTGATTACTGCGGGCAAGGGTGATAGCACAGTGAGTGTGGGCAGTGGCAAGAGCACGGTGAGTGTTGGTTCGAGCATGGTGAGTGTGGGCAGAGGCTAAGGTGTGGTGATTGTGGGCAGTGGCGAGAGCACTGTGAGCACAAACAGTTGCGAGGGCATGACGAGGGTGCCGGCAGAGGTGCAGTGAATGTGGGCAGTGGTGAGAGCACGGCGAGTGCTGGCTCCGGCGTAGTGAGTGCAGGGCAGAGGCTAAGATGTGGCGAGTGTGGGCAGGGGCGAGGGAACGGCTAGTGCTGACAAACATCACACCCCTCGGATGTGTGCAGGCAAGCACGAATGTCCTGAGTGTACCTTCAGCTACAATCAAATGCTGACCTGCTAATCCAGGAAGAGCTACTCAACCCACCAAGACTTCGATTGAAGTCATGGAAGCCTTTCTGGATTAGGGAATCTGCGGTGGCCAATACTAGCGTTAAGGATTTGTGGCAACAGCAGTGGGAAGAGGCATCCGTTTCACATGGCCAGCTAATTCAAAATCCCATGAAAGAGCCCCCAGGCTTTGACCTACAGAGATGCGAGTGAAGTGGTTTTAACCGATTGCGACCCGTACATGCAAGGACCGCTCAACAAAGGTATAAGTGGAAGCAAACTGACAGCCCAGTGTGTACCTGTGGCCAACAATATCAGACAGTCCTACATGTTGTAGAGGAGATTCAGCAGATCCTTTTCAGAACTACACAGGGCCACTGATCCTACAATCTAATGTCTTTCATTCCGAGATCTTAAATTATAATTGTCGACAAGATCATACGAAAGAAAAACAAGTTCAACTTCAATTGTGGGGAAGTTGTTGGAGACAATAATTATGGATCAGTTGAAGAACCATTCAAATAAATACAAAACAATTGATGGCAGTCAGCGTAGAATTAGTGAAGGGGGATCGTGTTTATCAAATTTATTGGAGTTCTATGATCGGTTTCTGACTGGATGGATGAGGGAAGTGCAGTTGATGTCTTGTATCTAGACCTTTCTGAAGGCATTTGATAAGGTACCATATAGGAGTTTGTTAGCTTAGGTGAGGACTCGCGGAATGTCTGGTCATTGTCAGGTCAGGTCAGGTCAGATCTGTGACGTGCTGCAGGTACCATGTAAACCTGTACTAACCTGTTTCATGGTCAGGTTGTCGGCGACTAAACCGTCTCCCCCACCAGGTTTCCTGGTGAAGAGGGTGTATGGATATGAACACCCAGCAGGATTGAAAAAGAAAACCTGTCAAAGGGTGGAGGAGCTCCTTGTGACCCAACGGCCATCCATATCTGGTACCCAACTGTGTCTGTAGATGTCCTCCTGCCGTTGGGTTGCTTTTTTCTTGGAGGTTGGTGGCAGGATTTGCACTCCTGCCACCATAAAACACTTCATTCCACAAAACCCATAAATTCAAAGAAAACTGGAAAAAAAAAACAAAGAAAAACTAGAGGGGGAGCACTCGGTAGAGTGCAAAACCTCCGCCGCCAATACTGCTAGGTCACTCAAGTGAACCTGATATCCTATTCATTCAATTTGACATCAATAGTGCTCACAGAGTTATAGTTTGCAACTTTCCCTTTTACTTTTAACTTTTACATACTCAATTCATTCGTCATAACTAGATTCCTTGAGACAGAAATTGATTTTACGTGGGTATATCCACCTGAAGTTCCAAAATCAGCCGCAATTATAATTTCGGCATGATTTTTTGTTGGAAATCACTTGTAACATGTAGAAATGCAAAAAAAAAAAAATCGAAATTTTGTTGAAAAAAAATTAGCAAAATTTTTTTTTCTCTAACAATTTTTTTTTTTTGGGGGGGGGTTGGAAATCACTTATAACATGTAGAAATGCAAAAAAAAGAAATCGAAATTTTGTTGAAAAAAAGTTGCAAAAATTTTTTTTCTCAAACAATTTCTTTTTTGCGGGGGTGGGGGGGGGTTATAAATCACTTAAAACATGTAGAAATGCAAAAAAAAAAAAATTCAAATATTTTTTCAAATTGGCCGCCATAGTGGCCATATTGGATTTTAGACCAAGTCCAAAATCTAATGGCATGATCCTTGGACCAGACCTAACCGCCCCCACCAAGTTTCGTCGAAATCCGTCGAGGAGTTTTTCCGTAATGCTGTTCACAAACGAACAAACAAACAAACAAACAAACAAACAGAAAGGGGTGAAAACAGAAACCTCCATCCATCTTCG